>NW_026889777.1:1615000-2340000 GCF_033153115.1 Saccostrea echinata
CTTAAAATTTTCATCAAATATTACGTAATTAGGGGCCATAAGGGGCCAGAATGCTTAATCTTTGACGCTTTATATCTCGAAAAGGGGAAATATTTTGAAAAGCAATATTGAACAAAAGTTGTTTAGAATGATGTTCTCAACAATGTGCATCCTTTGAATTTTTCCTAAACAGCCCCTATAAGGACTTAAAGGGACGGCCCCTAAATATTTCAAGTCTACATATCTCGAAAACGAAACGAAACTTCTGAATAGTTGTAGAACAAAAAGTCTTCAGAATCACAAGACCTTTCATGTGATATCAAGAAAAAGGGGCTGACCCCTCGAATTAAGGGCTCAGAGGGGCCAAAAATCTTTTATCTATAACCCTTTTACATTAATGTTCATTTTCACGATCTGCTGCTATAAATAGTTTAAAATCTTCATCAAACATTGCGTTTTTAGGTGCCATAATGATCAAAATTTTGTTAATCATAACTGAAGCAAATTGTTCGTTTTCACTATTTATATATTTATGAACGAAAATCTCATTCAAATTCTTATCTCATCTTATCAAAAATCGGACGGAAGACCCACTCGTTGCTCGCAACGAGATCGCATCTAGTTAAATTTTCCATTCAAACTCTTCTGCCTCTCAATAAATGAACACCATCAAATAAAATCAACAACTTTTGGAGGCGATATTTGCCGTAACTTTGCATATTATAGACACTTGATTTGAATGAATTTTCATTATTTTATGCATCTTAAAATGACTTTTTTGGGGATATTTTTAATTTATCGAGATCATGATATGCATGAAACATACACAAAGATATTTAAAAATGGGATCTCATGAATACTTTTTAAAGACATGTAAAGATCTCTTGTGATAAAAACAACAGTAGGGAAACTTGTTAAATGACCACACTTTTGTTCCTCTTTAAACGACCTGTTTTAATTTCTATTTATTTTCAAATTTGGCAGTACATACAAGGACCATGGATAGAAATAAAGTTGTATTTCACCCAGAATGTATTTCAATTGACTTTACAGATCTGCGGCCTTAAGTTTCATAATCTTCAAATTCATCATAACTTTGGCTGATTGGACAAGAAATACATCCGAGTGACAAATAATTTTCTATGTCAAAATATGAACGCAGTTACAGACCTTACCACATTAAAGAAGACGAGACCAGTTGATTATCTGAATGTTGCAATCCACAAATCTCGAAGAATACAAACTCAAGACATTTCTAGGCACAAATTGATACCAAAGACGATAAGGAAAGCAAATCCAGAAACTTAAAAAGTAACTCCAAAACGCATAATATACGACAAAGTACAGAACAAAAACATATATTCTAAGCATTTACATAGGTATGTATAATTAATTTCAGAAAGTGGTTTTGTCTTTATTGAACCTCAATTATTGTCAAATGAAATTTGGTGAAAGGAACGTTAATACAACACACACACACACACGAGAGAGAGAGAGAGAGAGAGAGAGAGAGAGAGAGAGAGAGAGAGAGTTAGTTAAAAGCTTTTGTCAATTGGAGAAGGTCACCTGTTGATGGTTTTATATATTTATCTGTATATCAATGGCGGACACGATGCCTTTGTTTAGAAATGGGTACATTTCTTTTACTTAAAATAAAGATAGTGGGTATGATTTGATCAATTGCCCATCAGAAAACTGAGGGAAACAGATCAACTAGTGCAGTACATCTAAAAATATTATGCTAATATCATGAAGAACTCTACATTTAACTTTGTCTCTGGTATCAAAAACAAAAAGGATGGATTTGCCTAAAGAATAAAAATGACAAAATGTTGTATAAAACATCTCCTTTTAAGATCACTACCAAATGGAAATACCTTACAGGTAGCAATGTTCACTTTATATCTTGCTCCAAATTTGCGTGAAACATATTATTAAAAGCATTACTTTACATAAGACCTTCACCTAAATTCGACAGAGGTTGAATGAAATTTTTGTTTACAGAAAACTTAATCTACCTGTGAAACACTACTTCTTGTTAAATGTGTTGGCCTTAGCTGGGCTGTCAACGCCAGGTAATTTGTAATACAATACCCCATCTAATGAGAATAAGCTACCTCATTCATAACTTGTCTGGAACACAGTAGTGTTAATTCAAAAACGTTGACAATGCATAAAGGGCAAAAAAAAAAAAAAATCATTCGGTGAGAAGTTGAATGTTGTGCGTTGTAGCAAATGTGCTTATGCATAACAATATTCCCTAATAAAGAAAAGAAACGTTTGGGTGATATGACTTTATTTAAAGAACATACATGCACGATTACAAAGTAGAACCGATGAACAACTTACAAAAGTGGATAAATTTTGGGAACAAAAACCTATACAACTGCCATCCACTTGGAATATTTGAAGTTTTCATCTGTATTTCAAAGTACTTATCACCCAAACAAAAAAGAAAAGACATTGTAATACATTGGAACTCATTAAACTAAAAAAAAAAAAAATAGTAGTACCATTTTTTATCCTTAACTCACCCTACATTTTGCAATGCATTTTCAATTGATCAGTTATATATACTTTCTCAATAAGACAATGAAGTACGATTTAGTGTGTCTTCCTATAATTCAATATATCCGTTAAAGTAGAGAATGCAGATTTGTTTATCCCATCTTAAATCGAGAAAAAAACTTTTCTTCCATGAGTTTTAAAGGTAAATTGTTCCCATTTGCATTCTGTATGTCATTGAGGAGACAAGCTATAAACAAAAAATTGGATACCCTTATCACCAGCATATGAGATGTATATCTCTTAATCGATTAGTAGGGCTGTCACGGTTACCCGAAATAACCGAAAACCGCGGTCCAAGTTGATCGGTTCGGTTTCGGTTCGGGTCTATATATTAGGATCTGTTCAACACAAAAAATGGCGTCGAAATCAAAAGAATGCTGACAATAACAGTGATAGATAAACATCACAAATGAAATCAACTTCATTGCTTGACAAAACACTTGTCAGGAAAGGATTAGATAATTATTAAAACAAGCAGGAAAGGTCACGTTGTGGCTAATTGTAGGCACTACAATAACAACTACTCCCCATAGAAATGCCTTTTTCGGTTCCCTCCATGTTCAAGTCGCTGTTAGAGGGAGCTTTCATTATTTTCTATAACACAAAATGAATTGAAACTAGGTATGATTGAATTGTACTTATCTTCAAATCCTTTGTGGATATGTTTCAATTGTACCTATCTTCAAATCAATTGTACCTATCTTTAAATCAATTGTACCTATCTTTCAATCAATTGTACCTATCTTCAAATGAATTAAAGATAGGTATAATTCAATTGAACCTATCTTTAATTGAATTAAAGATAGGTGTAATTCCATTAAAGATAGGTGTAATTTATTTGAACCTAGGTTTAATTATTTAGAGATAGGTATAATTATTTACACCTATATTTACTTCATTTAGACCTATCTTTAATTCAATTGTACCTATCTTTAATTCAATGGTACCTGTCTTCAGTTCATTTGAAGATAGGTTCAATTATTTATACAGGGAAATGACAACAAGATGTTTGCTTTAACTTTTATTTGGCGAACATTGGCCGTGGCATAGTATTTTGTGGGATGCCAATACACACAACTTTTGGGCAAACCCACACAAATTCAACAAAATTCATCAACACACACAACATATATTCACATATATTCAAAAATGACCATCCCGGGTAAACCACGGGTGGTTACTTATTTAATGTTACTTATTTAAGTATAAGTAGTTATATGCACAATTTAAGCACAAAACAAAGTAGATCAACATATAAGCAAATATTTTACATACAAAAAGGTTCAACACTTAAACCCCCTTCACAGTTCAATGGTGACAACTTCACAACAATACAAAGTTTATGTAGGCCTCAGTTGCTTTGGTGTGCGCAAACGCCACTCCTGTTCAGTGTATGCCACGACATTTCATTAATAGGACTTCCAATGCTATATTCTGCAAAATACAAAGGAAAAGCCAGCAACAAGAACCATAATTATATACAATCATTTTAACTTAAAATTATGGGAATGGGTGGGTGGGATATTTAAGACTGATGCAAAAAATTCTTACAAATATTATGAAAAAACTTGTCATAAAAATATTTAACCTACTCTGTGCCCAGCAAGTTGTTGAAAAGAATGTTGATCTCGAGCTTCCCGACTTATATAATACCCAGAGCCGCAGGCCGATCCCGACCAAAATTAATACCTTTTTCCCGTAAAATAAAGTCATCGATTTTATATGCATAAAATAGATCATATATTATTTGAAGATAGTTACAATTATTTGAAGATAGGTTCAAATATTTGAATATGTTAATTTACGGTTCCATAAAACTCTGATGTCTAGACGTAAACACGGTTTTGACTTGTTTTTAATGTGAATCTAACGTAACAAATAAAGATTATTCAAGTTAAATTCATGAAATGAAGGTTTAGAATAGATGTAAATAACCAAACCGAAACCCCGAAACCGAACCGAAAATTTACAGAACCGACCCGACCCGAAAAATTTTGGAACCCCGACAGCCCTATTGATTTATAGATATGCAAGAGCATGCTCTACGAATGTACTTCTAAAACGAGGTAAGTTATTGAGAAACAAGTTTGTGAAACAAAAATATCAACAATTTCGTTTAAAGTCATCATTTTTGTAAGATCTATTGTCGATACAATGACATTGTCAGCAAATACAATCTATCGCTCATATTCTGACTGACGTATTTCATACTATCTATTAGTCCATTATTTACACACTGAATTGTCGACAGATTTTTCGTTATTTCCTAACGATGACAAGGAGCACACGGCGGGTGGGATCGGTCAGCAGTGGTTGCTCACTCCCCCATGGAACCTGATCCCACCTCTGATGATTTTGAAGGTCTGTGTTTGCTCTGCTTCCGATTTGTATTGTTTTAACGGACTTTGAGCTTGAATACCGTTCGTTATGTCCATATTTCATGCATAGATTGGATAATCTTAATTGTAAATTGTGCATTTATCAAATCTCTGAAATATTAAGATATTGTAGATTTTTTTTATGTTGTGAAATTTCTACCTTTTTTGCTATTATCAGTATAAACCAATACATTTTATTTTATCACTTTATAGGCCTTGAATGAAAAAAGTAAATGAAACTTCATGCGGCTAAACTTATTCAACTTATTCATTGTATTTACAGAAAGATACATTTTCATGATATTTGGAAAAAGTTTGTTTGTATCATCTATCCTTTTGTAACTGTAATCCACCCCCCATCCCCCAAATTTTTTGAGATCGATCACTGTTTTTTATTTTCATTTTTCTTCATTTTGAAAAATAAAATTACATTTCATATTGTTCTCCATGTTTTTAAAAAATATGTATAATTTGGATACGGAAATTACTGTTTTTATAGTAAATATATAAATAAACAAATAAATAAATAAATAAATGAAAATGTTTGCGGAGGGCCTTAAAGAAATATTTTTCATAATAAATCTAGTCATTACATGTAACATGTTTCAATGGAAGTCGTTTTATTCCCGTTTCTCGTTCCTAAGATGCTTTAGAAATTCTGAATTCCACTTACGAGATTATTCGAGGGTGTGGATAAAATAGAGTTTTCGTACCAGACTTATCAACGCCATGTTACCTCATAGTTTTGTCTGAAAGCAAGTGCTATATTCTGAAATATCATATCGGTTATTCTTTATCGCAAATAATAATTTAAATTAAAAAAAAAATGCCATGAAAATATTACAACTGTGATAGGTCCTATAGGAAAAAAAAGACCTCTCTGGTGTCAGAAAATACAAAATATTTTGTATAAATCATATTACCTTCAGCTTGCTAAAAATATTTTAAAGAAAGATATTATGATCTATGCAGAATATTTACTTTGGTTTTTCAATTGCATGAAAGTGCAACTAATGTTTTAATGAAAATGTCTGCATGGTCCAAAATTGATTTATTGATTAATTGATTGTATGCTGTTTTACGTCCCATTCGATAATTTTACAATCAAATAGAGACGTCACCATATACCGGTGAAGAGCTTCAAATATAGACCTTTCCTCGGCACTCATGGCCATTGAGCAGTGAGGGATCTTTATTGTGCCAACGCCTATCGTGACACAGGACTTCTGTTTTTGTCTCATCCGAAAGACCCGCAAGTTTCACTTCAAAGTGCCGAGCGCTCGGCGAGGGAACATTTGCTACCTATTTTTATCGACTTAGGTCAATCGCGGCCGAGATTCGAAATCACGACCTTCCGATCACGTAGCTTCAAAATTGAAAGTTGAAATATAATCAAGGTTTGTGTGTTTTCCTCTTCACACACTAAGTAGAAAAGACCCTGAAATAATAATTATAAATCTCAATTCTAATAATCCCATCCAACATTTTCAACCAATTTAATAGTTTTGGACGTTTTGGAGGCAAAAAATGAACACGCATGCGTAGATTAAATATTTACAAAAGTGGTATTTTTATTGTAAAAAATTAACATCCATGCATTGGATATCTTTTTGTTATAATGAAAACTATATTGTTGTTTATCTGGAGTGAAAATGCAATTTACTTCTAAACTAGTTAGATTAGTTTGTGCTAGAATAGTTCAAAAAAGCCATTTGAATGAATTGATAAAAGACTTTTTTTCATAATTCCCCCGTCTAGGTTATTTACTGATCGATTATACAATATTTAATGAAAATGTACTTTTCACTCTTTTTATATGTATGTGAATTCATAAGGGATAAATATAAAAAATAAAATATCTTAATCTGTTTTTATATACAGTATTAAACAATTGTAAAGAATATTTATATAACAGGCTTACCTTGATATCTATGCATGTTTTTTCTGCTATGTTATAGCAGTTAATCCCTGTTTAAAAAAATATGTCTGTTAAACACTGATACCCCCCCACCCCACCCCCATATGCAGCTTAGCGAAGGTTAAAGTTTCTCAAATGCAAGTCAAACTCCGAGTCAAGAGATAAAAAATGTTGGTACCCAAAGAAAGGTCTTGTCTCGAGGAATATACCTGTGAAATATGAAAGCCCTAACACCAACCATTGAAAAAAAGTTATAGTAACGGTTAAAGTTTTTCACAAGTAAGTAAAATATCAAGGTCAACGTCAAATGATGCCCAAGGACAGGTCTTGTCACAAGTGATTCACATGTACGTGAAATATGAAAGCCCTAGTATCAATTATTCAAATGTTATGGCCAAGGTTATTTTTTAAAAGTAGGTCAAACTCCAAGGTCCAGACCAACGGGCCAAAATTGTTGGTATCAAAAGAAAGGTTTTGTCACAAGCAATACACATGTGAAATATATGAGAGCCATAGCTCCAACCAATCAAAAGTTATGACCAAGGTTAAAGTTTTTCAAAAGTAGGTCAAACTCCAAGGTCAAGGTTAAAGGGTATTCAAAGGAAGATCTTGTCACAAGGAATGCATACGTGAAGACGTGAAGAATGAAAGCCTTAGCACCAACTGTTCAAAAGTTATTGCCTAGGTTAAAGTTTTACAAAAGTGGGTAAACACCAAAGTCAAGGTCAAGGGTCAAAGTTGTTGGTATCAATTAGAAGGTCCAGTCACAAGGAATACACAGGTGAAGAATGAAAGCCCTAGCACCAACTGTTCAAAAGTTTTGGCCAAGGTTAACTTTTTTCAAAAGTAGGTATAACTCCAAAGTCCAGGTCAAACGGTCAAAGTTGTTAGTATCCCAAGGAAGGTCTTGTCACAAGGTATACGCATGTGCAACTATTCAAAAGTTATGGCCAAGATTAAAGTCTAATAAAATTTAACAAAAGTGGGTCAAACTCCAAGGTCAAGGTAAAAATGTCAAATTTGATGGTAGCCAAAGAAAGGTCTTGTCACAAGGAATACACATACAATATGAAAGCCAAAACTCCAACCAATCTAAAGTTATGGGCAAGGTTGAAGTTTTTGCGGATAGACATACAGACAGATAGACAGCTAGACAGACGGACGGAGAGGGTAAAAACCATATACCTCCGAATATTCGATGACGAACAAAAAACAAAACATTTTATAGTTATCTATTTAGAATTAACCAAGCTATACTTGTAAAACAAAAATAAAAGTAAGCAAAAGCTATAGTGGAATATAATTATTGAGGAAGAAAAGAAAGTAGAACCCAACATTAAACATTTTTTTAAATACTATGATTAATTCAAATATTATCAAAAATAAACCTGTTTCATCGAATTTCTCGGATACCATTTCGTGACTGTTTAGAATTAGACAACGTATACTTGTGATACTTTGAATTCATGTATCATTTTTATGAGGGCTATAAAATAGAATACATCACATACTAGCATTCTAAACTTTGTGTCCGTCACAAGGAAATAGGCATGTTTAAATTTTGCTTTGTCACCATGTTAATGCTTAATTTCGGAAGACCTATTTTCATAGATACAATTTATACTGTGTTTGTGCTTTTAGAATAATTGTACTTAATGTCTTCTTTCAAGATACCTTAGATATCTGTTCCTCTCTCCTCAGAAGATGTCTGAAGGGTATATTGATAGTTGAAGCCCGGAGCATTAGTTTGCCTTCATTAGAATATTTTAACACAACTGTATTTTAAATCCGCACAAATATCCTTAATATCTTCACATGAACTTTCATTCTCTTTATATAACAGATATAACAGATATATAACAAATTTCAATTGTGCTCATCTATCTTAAATATTTTTTTATTTTATATTTCTCCCTGGAATAGAACTTTACTGTTCATTTTTCGCTTTTTTCCGGAAAACATTTTTCAAATGACTTTCTTTTTGGGTGTGATTTCAACAAACTGAAAGATCAAACTTGAATACAAAATTCATATATTTTATATCCTTCAGAGTATGATTCTTAAAAGTGCACTTAATGAAATAAGCCAGTCCGTAATTCTACTAAAGCTTTAATATCTTTTTATCGGCTAGACGTTTTTTGTCATGACTACATACTCGTACACCAAGATTATTGTAGGTTTTTCGGTCTGATATATTCCACCTGTCTACATCAACAGACGGTCCTCAATTACAGGTCATTATAAAGATGGAAAACAGTGATTGAGAAAGAAGCGAGGCAAGAGATGTGTTTATATTTTACTTACAAAAGGGTTTTCATATTTCCAAGGGAAAATACAGCAGAAGTACGACCAAAGAAATGGATTTTGCGTTCAGTTGATTTTCCCACTCAAAAGTTAAAATAAATAAATTGCATCACAATGCTGTGAATGTTATAAATCTTATACATTTCTAGTTGCAAATCGAGTTTATGCACCCAATATTTGACATCATATATTGTTTTTAAAATGCATTTAAGCAATAAAAAATAAAAAACGAGTTATCAGAAAATATTTCAGTTGTTCGTACAAAAAAAAAAAAAAAAAAAAAAAAAAAAAAAAAAAAAAAAACAAAAAAAAAAACAAAGAAATACAAATATACAAATATTTCAAGGAAAGATAATAATAATCATCTAAAGGGGATATATTATGAAATGTTTCAAGGTTAATTCAATATTTAGGTCAAAACTTTCTATGTGTTGCAAGAAAGCATATAAGAAATATTTTTAGGCTATCTGAGACACTTAGTTGACCTATTGGTCGTCGTTAATTGTCCGTTCCCCGTTAAGAATTGAATATTTTAAATTTCTTCTTAAATAGCACTTGACCAATTCTCTTCAAATTTTATATTAGACACGGTAGTTATAACATGAACATAAATTGTTATTTTCATAATCATAGTATACCTGGGACCCCAGACAATTGGAAAAACTGATAAACAATAGCCACATATTCAAAAATCTCTCCTACATGTACATTATATTTTTGAAAAATTTTCTTCCTTATTAATAGACATCTTGTAAGCAAACTATTTACATGATTATAATAATCGCTTAGCATTCTACAAGAATCGTGAAATTCATGACCCCTAAGCACACATTGGTTTAAGCTCTAGGGTGGGGTTTAGTTGGTCATATATTGAAAAAGTATAACACATTAGAATTTTTTCTTCATTCTCATAGACAGCATGAAGGTAAATTTTTGACATGAAGCAACTAGCCTTCTCAAAAATTAAAATTAATATCCTACAGGTTCAGGAGTTAATCTAGAGTTGCAGTTTTGGGACGGAGACAAAGTAGTCAAAGTCTTCATGGCAGATTTATTATTATATTATATTATATTATATTATATTATATTATATTATATTATATTATATTATATTATATTTTATTATATACGAGTATATTATATTATATTATGTTATGAAATACTATAATGTATTAAATCATAATTCAAAGTTTGTCTTTTAAGCTGAGATTCAACACTGTAGAAACAATGCTGCGTTATATTGACTTCGAAAAGATTGATCGCTTAAAAAAAATAAAAAATAAATAAATAAAAATAAATAAATAATAATAATAATAAAAATAATGCGGTTAGTTATGACTTTGTACATTTAATCATTGAATCATCTAATAAACCAATTGTTACTGTTTTTGTCAGTAACCTGCTACTGACAAGTAATATAGAGATAACAAACAGAAATCAAGCTCAAAAGTGAAATACGTGGAGAAAACGAACAGTTTTCGAGCTCAAAAGTCCATTAACGTTACAAAATAGGAGCAGAGCAAACACGAGCCTCTAAAACATCAGATGCTGGATCAGGGCCATGGAGGAGTAAGCATCTCCTGCCGACCGGTCACACCCGCCGTGTGCTCCTTGTCATGATCGGGAGATAACGGAAATTCCGTCGACAAATCAGTGTGTAAATAATAGCCTAACAATGAGTATGAAAAAAGTCAGTCAGCATTTGACTTAATGAAAGATTGTATTTGTTGACAAGCTTAAGGTCATTGTATCGACCATAGAACTTAAGAAATGATGACTCTAAACGAGACAGCTGATATTCTTGTTTCATCAACTTGTTTGTCAATAACTTACCTCGTTTTAGAAATTGTTAAAACGTAGAGCATGCTCTTGCGTATCGAATCAACTGATAGATATAAACCCCGTTTGCAGGTGATAAGGGTATATTGCTGCATAAGTAAGGGAAGTTGACGATTGAAAAGTTAAAGTCATCATGTTTATCATAAAGCTTTGATCTTAGATTACCATTAAAGTCTTTCTCTAATAAAATATCCAAATATGAAACAGATGTGTCAGACTCTGTGGTATCTTATATCTCAAGCTCACCGGGATATACCGTGTCGACATAAGAATGGAAATAACCATTGTTAATTGACAATACGTCGTCGATATATCTAAATGTCCAGATGAAGGCCACAGCAAGTGTTTTCTTCTTTTCACGTAAAAGATTTTGAACAAATTCTGCTTCATATGAATACAAAAATAGGTCTGCTAATACCGGGGCGCAATCGGTACCCATGGAAATTCCAATAGATTGTTGGAAGACCTGATCTCCAATGTCAACTTCAGAGTACTTGTGCATACAATCAGAATGTTTTTAAACAAAGAAATTTTCAAATGACCAATGACAACGTATGTAAAATTACGAGTTCCATTTTTATTGAAAAAGCAGCTATCAACGATATCAGTCTGGACTTTAATTTAAAGTGGGGAATAGTTGTATATAAAGTTGAAAAGTGGTAAGTTTTTATGTTGTTGATTTTGGTAAAATTTTTTGATTTCAAATGTTCCAAAATTTCCTTGAAATTTTTAAGCATCCACATCTTATTTACACTAGTTCTCGAATATATTGTTGCACAGTACTATTGAAGTTTCTCCTTCACTACTGTTAATATCTTAGCGAGGAGTAAAGAAAGAGGCTTGGTAAAACACTTACTGGAACCTGCTATGCATCTTTGTTTTTAAGGATTTTTATGAAGTTTCGGAATCCAATACAGATATGGTAAATCAAATTCATTTTGGTTGTTGGGAATATTAAAAATATTCAAAACTGACATATAATGTTGAAGAATTTCCTCCTTAGAAAGGGAGCTATGAGTATAAGTTGGATTACCACTTGTAGAATTAAGTCCCAGTTCCTCTAAAATACAATTTATATAATGAGCCTTACAAACAAAAACAATGTTGTTACCTGCTTTGTCAGCAGGGACCAGTACGTACTGACCGTGTAATCAATCTAATTTTTTCACTTCTGAATTATTGAATACAGAAGGATAGATGTTTTTTTTTCATACTGCCCCTCAATCGTTTAATGCGAGATTTTAACATATATCTGATTCATTTAATCCATTCTGACAAAGTGTCAAAGTCTTCTTTTTTATGTATGACCCAACGCCTGGCGTAACCCTCTACAGAAACCATAATATGTATGAAATTACTACGCCAGTTGAAGGATCGGGGTTCCTTGTATTTAGGACCTTTTAAAATTAGTGATCTAAGGTCCTCATTATTAACTATATTTACGTCACCAGTAATAACGTGCCCAGCAGGACTATAGTTATAGGATGAAGAAGAACATGAACACGAAGGAGGATTATGCTTCAGATATTCGATATCCAAGTCCATTGAAACAATACAAATTGGGAGCAGAGTAATAAAAGACCTCTAAAACATCAAAGCTAGGGTCAGGTGCCATGGAGGAGTAAGCATCCCCTGCCTGACTATCTATATCATAATGTATCTTATGGTATTATATTTCATTTTATTACATCATCAATAATTAATTGCTGTAATTTAATCATCGAGTAAAACTGACATTTTAACAGAGGTGTTAATTTCACACTGAAAATATAAAATCTGTGGGAAATCTTTCCTTCCGTTCACAAAGAGTGCTATAGAAAATATCCCTGTAGATGGCGAGAGTGAATAAGTAATCCTAACATTGACGAAAATATGAAACATTTTCCCAAAATTGTTATTTAAGTCCATGTTTATAAGTTTCAGCCTTACAACCACTCAGCTATGACGTCACAGCCTACGCCACTACGGAATGCATGGACTAAAGAATATATTAGACAGAAAATTCAGTCTTTTGTAGCTATATTTGTAATTTATTTCACTCGTGGGGCATGACTTTTTAAAAACATTCGTGTATCGCAATCGTGAATTTATTTAAGCCTATCCTACTCATCAATTAAACTCCACACATAAATAATTGAATACTATATTATAGTGATTATATTAATAATAATATACAGTTTGTATATTATATTATATTTATTATAGATCATTGATGTTTTCTTTATCGTACCAATATTGATATGTGTACTCAAAAATAGAGAATTTGATAGTAATGAGGGCCTCAACGTATAATTTTTTTTTAAATTGTCCGATCCAATTATATTAAACTGTCTAAATGCTCAATGTAATAAAATACATGTTCTGAAAATCTATTTTGATGTGTCTTGAAAAATGAAAATGAGGACGATAGTTCAAATACACCTTTATAAAGGAGGGGCTAGATTCCTATATACAATCCCCATAATTACATTGTACAGCTGCAATGACGAATGGAAGTCTATTTCTTATCACTCAGAATTATATAAAAGATACATAACTAGGCATACACACACTACCACTTTAATATTCGAAATCAGAAGTGCATTTTGAAACTAACAATAAAATATACAGCAATCTTGACGGTGATTGTTAACTTGACGGGTCAATTATTTTCTGACGGACGGCAAAATACCTTAGGTATGAGCAAAAGGTACAATCAATTTGTTGAATGCTCAACATTACAACGCCGTGCTATCTGGTAGGTTTCGAGTTACGGGGTGTGATATTTACACCAGAGAACCGGGCTGGGGTATTTAAAACCCGTGGAGTCGATGGTGCAAAGTATATATATGGAGCATATCTGCACAAACGGTAAGGTTAAGATTTTTAAATGAATTGCTATTAATTTGTATTTCTTACCTTTTTTATCTCCATTCAAAGGAAAGTATAGTGAATATTCAAATGTTACGTAAAGTCTTACATCTATCCCGTATCTAATACTTGTTGAATATTCATATAATTTATATAAAATCGCCGTTGTTATAATTAACATTGCACAGTTCTTAAAAAAAAAAAATAAGTTTAATGAATGAAGTGTTTGAAAGATTAGATTATAACAAACTAAATATATACATTTTTTTCTATTGATACATTATTTAACTTGACATACGATACACATTAAACCAGAGGAAAAAAAAAACCCCATAAAAACAGAGCATACATGCATATTGTTTCAATACGTATCTATGTAAAAACGATGCTCTATAAAAAAACCCATTGTTTTGATAACCTGCTTTAGGAGATAACAGAACATCTTCGATAGTATTGTCTAGACTTAATGGCCACCGACGGTACCAGCGGATGCATTCTTTGAAATAATAGATACTGCTTACTCCCATAATTAAAAGATAACATTGAATAGATATTAATCAAAGGTACAACAGATGGGTAACATGATATCATCTGTACGGGGACACGACAAGCGGTTCCTTTATACAATTGCTAATGAAGTGCATGCCTTTTAAAAAGGCTTTTAAATAGAGAATATAACGTTTGATTCATTGATAATCAAGCAATAAGCAGATTTCCGTGTCCTTTAAGGAGGAAATATGCAATGGTAAATCTCTCTCTCTGAATATATCATCTATTCGTATTAAAATTCCCGGGAATAAATACTTTTTCTGTGATCTCGGAACACTTACATTTCATAACATTGGAAAATTACTTAATTTAATTAAAACATCATTTATTAAGATCTGAAATTCAGTGGGAAGTTACAAGTTTCTGGCAAAAGACATAAATTTTCCAGCTGCACCGTGTCAATTTTCAATTACGTAACTGATGGGCTCTTGTTTATTGAATTATACACACTTTTAAAAACAGTATCTAAAATCCCAACCTACATTAAATGCACAAAGAAAAATCTTAAGCTTGAAGCTATCACTGACATTCTAAGTAAACATAGCTTGGCAATGTTTATTTTTAGGTGTCAGACGTAAGGGGAAAATTGTAATGTAGTAGAAATTTATGAGTAAATTCAGCAATATAAATCACTTTGAAATACATCTTATATTCTGTTTAAATGTCATATACAATGCGTGATAAAAGCAAGGGTAAATCAAATTGCAACTTTATATGCCCAGTTATACCTTTGTAAAGAAAATATGTCTACCAGGTAGTCAGTATCCTTATTTTCTGAAAAAAAAAACTAGGTACGATACAAGACTATGTCGTAGCAAATTGAATTCACGGAATTTAGATTTGTACAATAAAACTAAATTCAGTGGATGTACGAATTCTGAGTAGATAATAGTTCTGTCATAATCACTTTTTGTCAAACCAGTATTTAATTTTACATATCTGATTTCGATGATTTTTGTATTTGATCTATAATTAGAAGCTTTAAACAGTATGCATACACCAGAAAAGCCATTTAATCACTTTTATATGTATAGCCCCATAAATGTTGTATTTTCATTCAGCTTCTGTTTGTTGTCGCTGATATCTTGCGTACAACATTGAGTTTTATCTGTTATCGTATTTTCTTTACGTAATGCATGGGGCTTTTATGTAGGTTTACAGAAATGAAATAAAATACTTGATTGTTAACAGAGTATTTGACATAAACATGATATCATGATGAGGACTACTCAAGACCGGCATAATGTTTTATCCAACTAATGAATTACAATAGCAGTAACTTATATGTGATTCATTAAAAAAAGTTTAATTAAGCTTTATCTTAGGTACATGTATTGTGATAAATAAGTGTGAGTGAAGGCATATAAGTACATGTTCATTTGTTGATCATTTTTTAACATAACACAAACTTCTCAATGCACCCAAAGACATATAGTGGGTATTTTTCGCCCTTTTCTTGTCTATGTTGCTTTATTAATTCTAATAGCGTATTGCACACGTATAATTTATTGCTCAAGAAACATGGTTTCTCAAATCGTCACTATACATGTACATTTGTATTTTAATAAATGAAGTCCGTATTACCAGAATAGGAACACAATGTTTTACTTTAAAGCATTATTCCAGAAAAAATTGGCAGGCAGAAAGACTTATGTTTTATGTTTGGTGCACTGTTGGATAAGTTTTAACTCCTTCACCTTTTTAAAAGCTATATCCCCGATTAACAAAGACATTAACTATAACATTGGCTTGCTGCTAAACGTATGCATGATGCAGGACAGATTAAAAGTTATATTTGGCTAACTTAAGAATAAGAATAAAAACTTTCGCCTTTTTCTGTAATTTCTCTGTAAGGCTGTAATTTTCTGTGATATTTGATATTCTTGGGCCATTAAGAACTATTTCGGTATATGTGGGAGGTTTGGTGATTCAGTCGTATGCTTACATCTGATTGCAAAGCACCGGAAGAAAGACAAATTAAGCATAAACTAACACACTGACACTTCTACCCTGATAGCATCATTTTTTTTTGTTAATGACTGCTTTATTCAAATAGCAATAACATATGGAATTGGATTGTCAAATCATATTCAGTTAATGCGTGCAACTAAACAGGATATACTTAACATCCAGAGGTTAAATGGTGGAAACCGCAATTTTATACCCACAATTTATTAATAAGAATAAATATTTGGTGGAATTTAGTGCAATTTTTATCGATATTTTAGGGTTCCTCAAGCCGACGTACCCTGGTAGTAATAAATTCCACAAAATTATTATTTTGCAGTAGCAGCTGTCAATTAAATTATAATGATTTTACTAAAAACAATATCAAATCAAGTAACTTTTGCTTGTTCGTTCATTTGATTTTTTTTCACTTTATCTTATTCTCAATATTATGAATAAATATATTCAAATTAAAATCATCTAAAAAAAAACTCAACCACCATCTATAATATGTTGCAGTTATAAAGTCCAACAATTTAAACTTGGTTTTATTGCTTTATGTTTTTGTAGTGCAATGTCTTTTTTTAAAGAAATGGGTTTTTTTCCCAGGGAAGAATTTATATCGTTTAAATATCCGACATAATAATTTTTATAGGTGATAATCAAACTGATTTTTGGAAAAAAGCAAAATTAAATGCATTTGCTATTGCAAAAGAAAGAAAAGGAGTTAAAAAGACAAAATAAGCGATTTATACACCATGCACTTCTGATAAAAAAAAAAAAATAAATAAAAAGTAAAAAAAAAAGTTTTGTAAGTCATTTGTATTTAAAACCCCCCTTTTGAATTTGCAGAATAAAACACGTGTCAATCAATATCATAAACAAAGGAAAGACAGAATTTTTCTGCAATTTCAGATAACAAAAGATTTTTTTATTTCCTCTCTCGAAGATATTTTGCACCGGTTAACATAGAATTAAACACAGCTTTAGTTATATTCAAATTTCAATCAACAAAGACGTCAATGTTTCTTTTCTCTGACTGAAGCCTTTTCGTAGACGTAAAATTTCTCACACAGAGCAAATCTTATTCATCGTTCTTGGCTGGAAGCCTGACTTCCTAGGAAGTGTTCTTTTTCACTGTTTGAAATTTACAAATGTATCCTGTTGATCCTTGGCTATACGCTGTCTGAATATATTCTTTGTAATTTAATATTGTTTAATGCAGTGCGATAATTGAATAAGAGATCGTGCATGTAATGCAATTTGTTAGCATTTGAGTTAATTTATCTTTCTTCGAGATCAATCATTTTTGGTCTTTCTTTTTTTTGAAGTCGTGATACTTTGATTAAAAACTTCGAAATTCGAATCACCTTTCACCGTTGAGTTTAAAAATATCATATTACTCCTCTCCTACAGACATAATTTATTACTAAAAAGAAAGAAAAGAGATCAATCAGTAGAACACCTTGTTTCCATATTTTTAAAAAAAGGACAATCTAATTTTGATTAACAAAAACAAAAAAAAAAGTTATTAAGTCAGACTAGTCATAAATGCTCCAAACATATTTAAGTAAAACAAATCCCTCGATATAAGCAGTATAGAGTGATCATGGCAATGCATGAGTACATTCAACTACATTTTAAAAACAGTTTAATGGACTTAATTGATCTGAAGAAAATAAAGAACCCTCCGAACTCTGGTTATCCATTGACAACGTAACATTCAACCTACCTATCTATGTAAATGTAGTTTATTTATTCATATTCATCTTTAGATGCCTTTTTTCCCATCCAACAATAGGAAAGAAACGCAATCCTATAGATTAGGTACATATACAAAAAACAACTCTTTAAGATTTTTCTTAAAAAGATTTTTTTGAATTACGTTTAACAATTCTATAAATACCCATCGATTTTATTCAATTACCTTTTAAAATCATTAAAATTGATTTTTTATAAAACTTATTAAGACTTTGTACGTATGTACAGCTAGAGGAAAAAACGATGATAAGACTACAGTTTATCTCCCCATTCATTGAATGTTCTACTGCATTATCTAAATAAGATGATAATAGGAGGTTTTTTGCTCTTTCTGTAAACTATAAATAAGAGCTCTTGTACTTTTAAATACATTGATTTGCATTCACAAGACATTGCTGTTTAAGTTCTTTGGTTTGTCAGTGCTTATGGAAAATTACAGTAAGTTAAGTGACAAAATTGATTGCTTACCAATGTGCCCTTAAGGGGGCCGACTGGGGTTTTCATTGCGCAATACTTCGCGCAGCATCGTAAAATAAGCGTATACACTCTTTTAAAGCAACTATTTTTTACATAATTTATGAAAATTAACAAATTTAGGAAATCTCAGGTTAAAAAATCTAATTACGTTTTTAAATAACTGATTTTTTAACGATTTTTCAAATGACGGGTAGGTAGACGTCGTAATAGTGTGTTTTTGACGTTATGATTAACCGAAGTTCTTTAAGCGGGGTCATTAATTATGCCAAAAAATAAAAAGTATAAAATATATGCTCTTGAAATTTTAAACATATGAAATTGAGAATCTAACAATCATTTTTATTATTTTTCATGTAAATTTGTGTTATCTGTCATGTTTTGTTATACTCCATAAAAACAGGAAAATATCAGGAATTTTGACATTTTGAGATGCCCCCTCTGGAAACCAGACGGTAGAATTTTGTGTTTCTTGCACAAAATGTACAATATAGTGTTACCGATCAAATAATTTAATTTGAGCAAAAAGTCTATAGTAGCATTTGTATAATTTGCTCCGAAGTGCGAAAAAATGGTATTTTCCTATATAATCCTATAGTAAATGTACCTGTATTTTGAGATGGTCCCTAAAAAATAATCAGACGGTAGATTTTCACTAAACTTGGCATGTATACTGAAGTCAATTAAAGGTACATATGGTATAAAATTAAAGAGTTTCTCTATAGTAGTTTTCACACAATAAAACCCCAGTCGGCTCCCTTAAAAAGAAGAAACTGATACATGTACATCCCAAACAAAAAATACAGTGTACTATATCATTAAAGGCTTAACTGTAGCAAAACAAAGTATTTTTAACATGAATTTTAAATTGTTACTCTTTATTTTCTCAAAGTCCACAGTAATGTTTGATATCTTAAAGAAAATTTTGCTAAATGGTTTTCTTTCTACAATTTACTTCACTGATATTTAACATGTATAAGGGCAGTAAATTAAAAAAAAAAAGGTTTTAAAGAAAAAGTTTCACAGTAAACCAAAGCATTTGCTGTAGTAAACTAAAGTTAACTATAGTAAATTTTTGTTAGTGATATGGTACCAATTCAATAAAATCTTATTCAAAATTTGAATCTTGTCATCGATAGCAAATAAATCTGTACCGTGTCCATTTCATCATTTGTATATTGTTACACAATAAATAATTGAATACAAACACTATTCTCTATAAAATCCAGTCCTTCGTTCTTTTAAGTCTTCATATGATAACGTAATTATTTTTGCCTTTCAGAAATGTACGTTTATAATAAGAAAAGAAGCCAATAATTGCAGCATGGAAGAACAACATAGGTATTAAATGAACTATTATGGGATTTGGTCTGAAGTTGACAGTGATATTACTTCTGTTGCAGAAAGGTCAGTAAGCCATTCATAATATTTCATAAGTTTGTTCCTTTAAACGTCATTTAAAACCTTTCAAGGTATCATATGTTGGCTTTTAAGAGATTCATTTTCTAAACTGACGAGTTAAGCGTAACTTAGAACCTTGTTCTTGAAATACTGTCATTTGCTATATTAAAAGTGCATTTGACCTTAAACTTAATGACAGTGTCAACTAGATTATTAGATATTCTTAAAGCAGGTAATTGTATTTTTAACTATAATTTATCATTCTTCATTCATATTTAAACGTGCTGTATACTGCATTTGTTTGTTTATATTATAGAAATCAATTAATAGAATAAAGAAACATAGTTCTAGAATTATTTTTTTCTTATCTTTACTTGCGTGCTATTGCTCAATTTTAGATAAAGCTTATCAACAGTTTGACATGTTGCAATGCATTTTTAATCATTTTCTTCATAAAAGTTTTTGCTTTTTAAAAGGACTATGTCAAGTATGTAATACAACAATTGTTGCGCCATCAAACAAAGTTACATCACTTACAACACCAGGTTATAACGGGGGAACTGGCAGTTATACAAGGTATCGTTTGACTTAATTGAATTTCTGCAACTATTACTTATTATCAGAAATATGCAAGAAAGGGTAACCTCTACATCTCCACTATAAACAATATAAGTTGCGACGTATGAATTATATCCTAAAGACAAAATTAAACATAGTTTGTCTGACTTTTTTGTTAAAAATATTCTGATTCTACACACAAGTAGTCTGAGGTTAACATATATAGATGCTTGACTATCTCATTGACAATATCTATGTTTTTCGAAGACCAGGTCTTCCAGCAATATAATGGAATTCCCATGGATCCCAATTGTGCCAGCAGACCTGTTTTTGTAGTCATATGAAGCAGAATTTGTTCATAAACTTTTATATGAAAAGAATTTTCTTGATGTGCCCTTCAATTCGACATTCACCGTTCACGGTAGTTCAGTCAGTAGAGCGCTCGCTCTGTGATAGGGAGGTCGTGAGTTCGAATCACGGCCGCGACTGACCTATGTCGATAAAAATGTGTAGCAACTGTTCCTTCGCCATGCGCTCGGCACTTTGAAGTGAAAGTTGCGGGTCCTTCGGATGAGACCTTAAAAACCGAGGCCCCGTGTCCCGGCAGGCGTTGGCCCGATAAAGATCCCTCACTGCTCAATGGCCTGAGTGCCGAGTAAAGGTCAAAATTTGAAGCCCTTCACCGGTGTATGGTGACGTCTCTATATGAGTGAAAAATTCTCGAATGGGAATTAAAACAACATACAATCAATCAATCAATCAATCAATTCGACATTTAGGTACATCGAGGATGTTTCATCAATTAACCATATTCGGTATCATTTCTACATTGCTTCTATATATCCCATTAACCTCAAAATAAAAGACATCAAGGAGTCTTATGAATCTGTTCCATATTTGGATAATCTACTAGAGAAAGACTTTGATGGTAAATTAACAACCAGACTTTATACTAAAAGTGATGACTTCAACTTTTCTATCGTCAACTTCCCTTATAACATCACCTGCAATTGGACTTGATACGCAAGAGCACGTTCTACTTACTACGTCTAAACCAAACAGGTTTTGACAAATAAGTTGATGATACAAGAATATCAACAATCTCTTTTAAAGTCTCATTTTGCTGATTCTTTGATCAATACAATGACCTTGTTTGCAAATACAATCTGTCGTTAAGTCGAATTGTGACTGACGTTTTTCATACAAATTGTTAGGTCATTATTTTCACACTGAATGGACTACTTTTTTTCAGTTTACCCGATCATGATAAGGAGCAAACGGCGGTTGTGTAAAGTTTTGTTGTTCAGACAAATCAGAAAAAAAAAAACCCAGAGAAGCAGGGCTTTTCAAACCCTGTCTCCTTAAAATTGCAGTTTTAATTAGATTCCAAGTCTTAAAAGCAAATTCAGAAATGCAAATAAAAAGCAGATTAGATCCTTTGTTTTAATTTTGTGTTATGCAATTAAGAGATTTTCTTAATTTACTTACAAGTATGTGCTTTACTTGTAGTAATTTAGAATGCTATTGGATTTTGGATGCTGGTTCTGACGACATGAGAATTTTGATGTTTGTTACATATGATATATCTTGTCCCAATGACAAGTTCTACATACATGATGGTAAGTTATCAAAATTTATACTGCAAATATCAAAGAATAGCAATGAATATCAATGTGTTCTTTTTTATTTCATTAAAATTATTTTTTCTGAATGTTTCTTTTCACTAAAGGTTCAAATGCATCTTCAACGAAAATAGCAGATGGACAATGTGGGAAGGCAATTGCCACTCACTATTCTACGTCACAAAGATACGCCTACATTAGAATGACGTCAGATGCAACATTAGAACTAGCTGGTCTCCTTGTTGAATACGTAGCAGCTAAAGATTATTGTAAGGCTCAATCGTGCTCTCCTCTTATAGAATAAGGGGTTTCTGCGTAGAAGTCGCTAAATAAAATATCATTATTCACATTTCTATTAAAAAAAAAACATATACTACATTTTGGAGACGATTATGATTGTATGATGTTATCCCCTTGGCAAACAAACTAAGATGAAATGAACATGCCGTCCAAAACTTTTATCATTTTTTTCTGAAATACAAATTATGATTTTATTTTTAAAAAATATCACAACTGAGTTTCTTGATTTGGCATGCACCAGTTTATAAATTGATTATTGCATATATAGTCTATAGCCATCATATTGTTTTTTTTCTCTTAACTTTTCGCATTTTAGAGATTTAAATATCATTTGAGTTAATAAATTTTCTACAATAAAATTTCGAAGATTAACTTTATAATAATAATTAACAGGTTACATCCTTGATTATTCTCTTCATTGTAGCCGGTACTGGTTGTGGGGGCACAAAGCAGACGCTAACAGCTACTGAAGCATTCCAGTATCTGTCCTCACCCAGTTTTCCCAGCCAATATCCCAGGTATTCGCATTGTGTTATAGGTTAATTGAACTCAACGCACCAAGAACACATTGACATAAATTGCCACCGACATTTAATGCCAATTCACAAATTCAAGGTCTCTGATATCGACATTGTTCGAATTTTCAATTGCTTATTAAGAATAAGAGATGCTTTTTTATATAAAAAAGCAAGGTTTTTAATAAATGGGGTGACATTTCAAATTGAATTATTCATGCTTCTATTACTGTATCCTTACACTATTTATTATTTTATACAAAGAATGCAAAATTTATTCATAAAGTAATGCAACAAAGTATTTATTTTTTAAAATAATAACTTTTAACACAAAGGATATTATAACAAATGTTTTTATCTTTCTAGCGACAGTAACTGCCGATGGACAATTAATAACGCCTTCGGTACCGTTGATATAGAAGTTATAATGTCTGATGTCGAGGCTGATAATCCTGCAGCCTGTGACTATGATCATTACGAAATATATGACGGTAAGTGACGTAATATTATTTAAACTTTGATACTTAACTAAATATACGCTGCAAAATCAGGGCTCCTTTTCACAAAGGATCTGAATACTAAGACAAAAAATTTCCCATTCTCCAACAAGTATATGTAAAGTAGTAGATCACAAAAACTCTCTTTATTTATTACCTTAGAAAACATTGTAAATAATATTGTAGAGAAAAAAATAATGAAACATTTTTACTTCTCTAAAACGTACAGAGTCTTGAGATTTTGTCTTAGTCATAAGATTTCTTTTTGTATACTTTTTTTTCACTTTGCCTTAAAAAAAGTGCAATATTTGACAGAATAATAAATGAAATATCCAGAGTTTAAGCAAAATGTACAAAGTTAAACAAAATAAATCAATAAGCAAGATAAAATCTGATTGTTAAAAAGAATGGCTCCTTTTTTCATTGTAGGTGAATATATGTGTGAACATAACACTATCAGAAAAGTTTGTCAGGAGTTTCAAGATGTCCCTGCATATAATTACTCGTCAAATGGAACTTCTGTCGTTGTCAAATTCTTCAGTGATTCATCAGTCAATCGGCGAGGTTTTCTTTTTAGATACAGGTTAGTGTTTTTTAGTAAGTGTACGTGACAATGGATGTGTTTGCATAATGAAGCACAACGATTATTTGAATGTACTTTGTTTTTTTTTGCATAGAAAAAAATATGAACGTGTGCAAGGGATATTAATGATTAAATCATAATACTATTTTTACTTATGATTCAATGAACTAAACTTGTTCGCTTTTACATGAGTGTGAAGAAAAGATTAAAACCTTTGTTTTCCCAAGAACTACATGTATATCCCGTTTATCATATAAAAAATCTTTGTCAAATATTAAAGTTTATTCAAAAGGATAAGTTGAAAATAATATAAATATATAATATTAATTTCAACATTAAAACAGTCATAAAATCGTATTAATAAGGTCTATTTTACATTATGCAAGATATAATTATTTTACTTAGAGCCATAAACACTCCTACAACGACTACTGTAGCTACTACTACAAGTATCGACACAACAACAAAAGAGACAGCAAGTGATTCAACAACTACTGAAAGAACTACAACAACAACAGTATCTTCAGCACCTTGTACAACTAAAACAACAACATATATAACAACAACAAAGGCAGAAGGTTGGTTATAGAAAGTCTTGCAATGATTAGATTTTACTTTATGTGTGTGAATATTATACCTATGAATTAAAAGATTAAGGAATTAAGACTTTTCTCAGAGAACACAAGTATAAGAAAGAGCATTATTCTTCTCTCTCTCTCTCTCTCTCTCTCTCTCTTAGATATTTAATATTTTGTTTCTTGAAACAATTTTATTTCTCCATTTTTTGAGACGTGCTATACAAAAAATATACAAATATGTTTCTAATTTGAAGGTCTAGAGATAAATTTTGAGCTTCTCCTTGGATTCATCGGGGGATCACTATTTCTAATATGTCTGACAATCGTGATAGTTGTATGTGTTGTGACTAAAGCAAAGCCACCCTCTGGCAAAACCATCACTCCGGTGCAACCATTCAGACCTTATGAAACAGTTGACAAGAACTCAATTCGAATACGAAAACCTTCGAAAATCCCAAAACAGATATCATCTCAGAGTGGTGTAACTCAAAAGTTACCACCGTGGTAGAAAATATAATTTTCTAGTACTACACATATTGTTTCATGTTATCTTTTTAAAAAGTATTTGATATACTTCTGTTGACTTTGGTCGTCTCCAATATAACTAAGTAAGATTTACTGAACATTATATCTATTTGGCTGGAGCTTGATTTTGTGTTCTGTTTTTGTAGTTTTCCTTATAATATGCTTTCAAAAAGCATACATATTTCATTTTTAAAATTGCTTTATATCAAAACTCCAGTTTTACATATATAATATGGTATGGTAGTCGGGTATTGCTAACGTATCCGGTATTTATGACATTCCTAATAAATAGCAGAAGTGTTATTACTATATAGAAATGAAACATTACAGTATGAATATGTGCCATATACCTTAAAGTAAAGGAAAATGACTCAAATACTTATAAGACAATGTGTTTTAGCGTAATCAAATACATTTTATATGGAATATTTTAGGGTCTCTCATTTCTCTCATTTTGTTTCATCAATTAAACATTTTTTTAAATTTATATTTTATTTCACATCAAAATAAAGACAACGTAATTATTTTTTTTTTCAAAACGCTCGAATTTTATCATGACCTTAATGTAATTTAATATAATATTTCTTTATCAAGTTTACTCCAGGTCATTTACAAAAAGCATTGGACCTTTATACCCACTCCAGAGACGATGCCGATCAGATTATGAGTGTGCACATGATGAAACTCTGCCATTCAGTTAACTGAAGTCTACTGAAAGGTGACTGACTGGCAGAGATCTGGCATTCAGTGACCTTTCCAGGCCTTTAAGTCACCATTCAGTTGACTAAATGGTGTAGATTCATCCTGTAGTGTGTTTTATATCAACCGAAAGAATATATGTTTTTTTTTAATTGAGACCACATTGTGTTCAAGCAATACTCAATACTTGACTGTTATGTTGGTCTTCTCCTACATCACAAACATTTTGATGAATGTGTTACATATGTTATGACTGTACTATTTGACACTATTTTTGTTAAATAAATTTTTCAGACATTGTTTTATTGAGTTTTCATTTAAATGACTTGAATATGGAGGACACCAATAGAGTTTATAAATGATTCAAGTCATGCCTGTTTAAACATTGAAGTCTAGTGTGTTTTGCAGGAGCTTTATATATACATCTCTGACACATTTTTGTATCCATAGAGTCGTTAAATTCTTACTTAAGTTGTAATGATCACTTTTAAAAATTGGAAATTGAGTTTATGGGAATAATTGTCAATGATTAAGTGTAAAAGATCTAAACTTTTGACAACTAAGAAATTAAAAAAAAAATCATTTCAGAGTCTACAACTTGAACCTTTTTGCTCTCCCTGACTTCAAATCCGAAAATTCACGATACTGAATCACGTGAACTTTCAATGATTGATTGAATGAATGCTGTTTAACGTCCTATTCGAAAATTCTTCAGTTTTATAGGGACTTCGTCGTAGGACTTCAAATTTAGACCTATACTCGGATCTCAAAGCTTTTGAGCAGTGAGGGCTTTAATTGTACCAACGTCTATCGTGACACGGAACCTCGGTTTTTAAGGTCTTATATTATAAGGTTTTGAAACTGCACTTACAGTAACGGGCGCTTGTGCTGTTATGTGTGTGTGTATTTTTAAGGGGAAGGGGGGATGGGTATTTTTAAGTTAAATGGTAATGTGGCCAATGAGTATGTTGTTTAAAATTCAGAGGAAAGTTTTTTTTAAAACCACAAGGTAATGATAATTTAAAAGCATCCTGATGTAATCAGTTTCCAATTCTGTGTCTGATTGATTGGCGTTGCTTTACGTTCCGTTCGAGAATTTTTTCACTCATATAGAGACGTCACTATATACCGGTGAAGGGCTTCAATGGATCAGGGCCATTGAGCTTTAAAAGTTCTTTATCTTGCCAATGCCCATCGTGAAACGGGGCCTCTGTTTTGTAAGGCTTTTAAGGAACAGTTACTACCTATTTCTTATCGACTTAGGTCAGTCGCGACCGTGATTCGAACACACGACCTTCCGATCACGGAGCGAGCGCTCTATCAACTGAGCTTCCGTGACGGTCTCCAATTCTTTGAAAGTGACACTGATCAAATCATAAATAAGAATAGAACAAAGACGGACTCAGAGAGATAGCAATATGTCGCCTGACTGTGCAAGATTACTTAAAGTAAAAATACTGAAATACTTAAGATGATTCGATCTGAATCTGATCGATTTTTAAAACATGCCCCCCCCCCCCCCAATAACAGTGAATTATGAAATTTGAATTTCAAAGATAAAGTACAATAAACTTATTTTGTTACCGCGTGTTATTCTTTCTTTGAGGATGTTTTGCTTGTAATGGAATTTATCCATTTGCTAAACAATATCCCGATGCTAACTAAGCTGTATAAATCAATGCTTTTGGAAGTCGTTATGTGCTAATGGAGGTAAAGATTTTGATTTCATCATTACAGTTAAAAATATGCTTTATGTATAATAGTTTTCTGATTACGATTCATCATACAACTATCTAAAATCATCAAATTTATTTTTTACTTCTCTGTCTTCATATTTTGTCCGAAAGAAAAAAAATGGTTATTTTCTGATGCTAGTAGTTTTATACTGATTTTAAGCACGTAAGTAAAATTATTGAGAAAATGCTGCTTATTTCAGCAAATGTTACATGTAGTTAAGAATATGTGGAACGAGGCATTTTTGGATGTTAATACTAGAAAACGAAAGATAACTCTTATTTTTATGTTCAAAGTCATAAAAAAGGTGAAGATAACGAACATTGATCCATCTTAAAAAAACCTACAAACAAAACAGATTTTTTGAACAGGGTATTTTATCTCAATGCATATTTAAAATTTTGTCCCCTTGTTGTGTAGCTAGGACTATTACTTTTCATTACGTCTTCTCTTCTATCTTCAAGTCACTCTGCTCCACTTTTTACGCCTCCTGAGCCATTCAACAAAAGTAAAATTTGTGGATGCGACTGATGAGAAGAGAAAAGACATTGGTCTCTACTTAATACATACGCATCTAATGTTGCAATTCGGTATAAAATCACTTATTTTCGTCGGGTCAAATTTTCGTGGTTTAAGGTCAGACGACACGTTCCTCAATAACATATAATTTTTCTAAAGATTTTGTCTTTCAAGTATTGCTACTTTAACAAGTCTCCTCACAAAGTATTGAGGTACCTTACCAGGCATTCGTGCAAGATACCAGAGGACGGTGTTTCCTAAACCTATTGGAAATTTCTTTTATTGTCAATATTACAAGTTTGATGAATTTATTTCAAAAAGACATGTTGAAAACAGTTTAGAAATGAAAGGGCAATGACAATTATGACTATTCCTATACTATATTATTCAAAAAAATTCAAAACAGATATTCGAGGAACGTGTCATCTGACCTTAAAGAAAAGATGTAGGTTCGTGGGAATTTGAATTCGTGGTAGACGAAGTGTAGATTGTCTTGATATGAAATTTTACATTTCGTGGTGGACATGAATTCTCTTCAAACCACGAAAACAACGAAAATTAAACTCCCACAAAAATTAGTGATTTCACTGTATTCACAACGACACAACAACTCTATAATAACTTAAAAAAAGAGTTTATAAAGAAATGTTTGTACAATCATGAAAGCTTTTTTTCTCAATGTAAGGGGCGATCATTTGATTCTTAAGGGGTGGGGTAGAAGGGACATATTTTTTTCGAGTCAGATTATTGATTTTTATGTCCATCAGGTAGATAATCAAAGCTTATCAGGGACAGATTATAGATTATAACAAAGAGCGTATTATTTTATTCATTCTTTCAATTTACTTTGTACAAACTACACAAGATAACTCACTTTCGTCATGATAAGGTGGACATTGCAAAGAGCCGCTACACTTTGCTCTGACGGCTGATATTATCCGACCATCAAACCACCCCTTTGTCCACCAAAGAGAGTTTCTGGGTTTTCGCCTATGCAGATAAATTGCGTTGCCGAGGCCTGATTCTCGTGGCCCGCTGCAAGATACCCGTGATATTGCCTAGTCCAACCAGGATAACAAGTGCTTCGTCCAGGAATCATCAGAGCACTCACTTCCGCTCTGCTGCGGCAGACGGCACACGGGGCGTCTTGGCCATGTTCTAGTCCTGCTTGTGAGTGGTCATACTCTCCACCATGCATGTAATGATATTGTGTTGAACTGACTGATACAAATGAAGGGTGAGGAGGAAGACAAACATATTCCGACGCTCCACCATGCGATTTGTAATCAGAACCACCAATAAATCCTGGACAGAAAATAAATCTTCTAAATAATATTGTGGGCAAAGATCCTTGTTAAAACTTCATGAAAAAAAAAACCTATAATATTCTAAAAAAGATTTTTAGTTTTCTTATAATCATATTCAATATAGCATTGTCGCCCGCGTCGCGCAGTGGTTAGAGTGTCTGCTCTAGAGTCGCAAAGTAAGGAGTTGATCCTTACGTCGCGGGTTTGAATCCCACTGTGGGACGTGGAGACCGGTCCTTCGGATGAGACCGTATAAACCGAGGTCCCGTGTCGCAGTAGGTCCTGGCACGAAAAAGATCCCTCACTGCTCAATGGCCGTAAGTGCCGAGTTTAGGACAAATTTGCAGCTCTCCACCAGCAAGTGGTGGCGTCTCCATATGAGTGAAAAATTCTCGAGAGGGACGTTAAAGAACAAACAAACAAACAAACAATATAGCATAAAGTACGAAATTATTGTAATCTCACCATTATTTGATTTTCT
Source organism: Saccostrea echinata (assembly GCF_033153115.1). NCBI lineage: Eukaryota > Metazoa > Mollusca > Bivalvia > Ostreida > Ostreidae > Saccostrea > Saccostrea echinata. The sequence continues at coordinate 1,644,887 of NW_026889777.1, forward strand.
AAAAAAAAAGTTCTAAAAGCGTTATTTAAGCAGGTATTAAACAGTATCATTTTAAAACTTTTATAGGGATGTAATTTCGGGTTGGTCACATGATCAAATCTCATGTAGCCCTTAGGGCCAAAGTTCTAAGCCCTAAGACGTTCCAACCCGTATTTATATGATATATCCTACATTCATACTTATACATTCAAGAGATAGGAACCTGAATAAATTTGCTCTGTGTCATTGGAGGGACACGCCTTCTTGCCCCATCGGACAAACATAGCACCAGCTGTAAATTGAAATGCACTATGAGTAAGATTATATATACCATAAGTAAGATTATATCTAAAGACTAAAAGTAAGATTTTATATATATATATATATATATATATATATATATATATATATATATATATATATATATATATATATATATATATATATATATATATATATATATATATATATATAAAGCATATTTTACAACAACTCTTAAACTAACATAGCTGTCCAAAGTGAAGAAATATTAATTTATAAAGCACAAAGAAATTCACTTTTTATAAGGATACCCACTTCCGCCCCAATCCGGGGTTGGACTCTCGACCTACGGAATCTGTCTCTTAGCAGTGCAGGAACAGCGCGCTAGACCTCTCGGTCACCTAGGCAAACTTGGCAAACTTGTTTTTGATGCCGATGGAATTTTCGCGGCGCTGTCCTACACTACACGGTCATTGAGAATGGAAGTGAGATACAGTTATTTGGACATAAGTTTTATTAGAGGATCGTTACCGATACAAATTGTAATGAATTAATTTTATTTATAAAGCACATTTTACAACAATTCATAAACTAGCATAACTGTCCTAAGTGAAGAAATATTAATACAGAAAGCACAAAGAAATTCACTTTTTATAAGGATACCCACTTCCGCCCCAACCCTGTGTTGAACTGTCCCCTAGCAGTGCAGGAACAGCGCGCTAAACCGCTCAGTCATCTAGGCAAGTTTAAAAACTTGCTTTCGATGCCGATGGAATTCTCGCGGCCCCGGGTGTGGGCAGAATTGGGTATCCTAAGGCTTATAAAAGTGAATTTCCTTGTACTCTCTCTCTCTCTTTCTCTCTCTCTATATATATATTTATATATACAGTAAAATATTTTCCCTTGGTATAGGGATAAGATAAAATCCAAATTTAAATGTAAAACTCAAACTTTAATCGTTTTCGCCCCATGCGGGCTCATCAGTAGATTTGAAATTATAAACGTTACATTATGACGTCATTCTCGTGAAATTATCTAGGCAACTTTAAACATAATATAATTTTGAAGTTATAATAATCACAATTTTTATGAGGCCCCGAGATAGAGAATTACAGTTCATCTGAAAAGATTTTAGCACCTATTATTTATTCACACTAATGGACACATTATATGTAATATACATAATAGATTAATTTGAAATAAATTTAACTTAACAGTGTAGTATGTCTAGTAAGAACAATAAAAAATGGTTATGACGTAGGGATCTAAGGCTCAAATGTACAGTTTCTCAGGCTCCACAATATCAGGTCATACATTGTACATGTATACTGCTACACTGATCAATTTTATTGACATATTAAAAAGGGAAATAGCTCAGTATTCTTTTTTTTCTAAGTTGAAAAGGAAGGCTGAGTTATACTCCCTTTCATACATGCAATTAGAAAGAAGTTTTAATAGATACCCAATGTAAAGCTTGTTAAAACGTTTTAATTTTTAGTTTGACTCTTCTTTTTATATATATATAAAAATGTTTGAAATAACATGTTTTAAAGTACATATATAATTTATAATAAAAGAACAGAAAAAGATAGAATCGGTGGATAACATTATTTTGTTGAATGATAGAAGAAAAAAGATAACACCTTTCTACGCCAAACGCGACGAAATAGAATGGATTTTAGAAATTTAGAAAATTTTTGCCTAAGAAACTAATGATTAATTGTTTGGTCTAATATGTAAAATGGGTCTCCTCTGATTAAAAAAAAAAAGAAAAAAAAAGGAAATCTACAAAAAGAACTGAATATAGCTAACTGAAAATACCTTGGACCTTTGATTTCAATTGAATGTGCTCGGTTCTCAGGTTATTCAAGGCTGTCTCTTGTGCATTATACTCGACATGAGGTCCATAAATTTTATCTCCAGTTCGTGAAGCTGCGATTGCCTTGCAAGGAAGGATCGTTCAAAAGGATCCTCTTTTCTCCAACAACAAGAAGAAGTATTCCTGAAAGAAAATAGAAAGATGAAAACAATGTCATTTTTCTAACTGTACACCACAAATCTGGGTTTTACATATACTTCTTATCAGCTCGACATACAAATGCCATGCACCTACATGAGGTTGATGGCAGGAAGAGTTAAATTATTTCTATAAATATAGAATAATCTGCATTAACTGAACAGATACTTTTTAAAAGACAGGGTCTTTAATGAAAACGAATCTTTAAAAAAGAACATTTTTAAAATTTTATGGAATAAAAATGTATTCTTGAGAGTATATGTTTTACTTTCTAAAAAAAAAAATCAAAGTGCAGCTAAACTCTAAATCTTTATTTCTTCAACGAAGAGTTGATAAAGAAAATACTATCTGATACATGTACATGTATTAGACAGCAATAGCATATACAAGTAGACCATCCTGAAATGGACTAAAACTCCTGGAGTTTCCGCAAATTGATCACAATTTGACGCTTTGATGTTTCACAATTGCTCAATTATGATGTCAACTCTGTATACTTAACGAAAAGACAGAGGCAAAGGGAAATTAAAATAAAATGTAATTAATGGAAAGTTCGATACTTTGTAATTCGATATGGAATTTATTTCCCTCCGGAAACAAGACATTTTTGGAAAACAAATTTCATATACAACTACAAAACATTGAAGCTTATCCTCGGTGTACTTGCATTTCTCTTAACGAGGCCGAGTCTAATTCGAGTGTGCATGACTTTGCACAGCTTTTTGATTTCATACAGTCATATGTGCGACATTACACCTTTCCAAAATATTGTGATTTTAATACAAAATAAACATTATCTGTAACGCCTGTGAGTCTAAAAATGTGCTTTTACGACAATTATTAGGAAAAAACGCTGAAATGGCCTTAACGACGTCACTGTTTTCGATTTTCAATGCATGACGCTGAAGAATGACACATGACTCACTTGTACGTATGTATATTCAAGACGTCCGTAGATATTATACTAAAAACTAACTGTTGAAATAACATCAAAAGAACATACTACATGTAGCAATCTAAACATTGCTATTTTTTTTACCCAAATAATTCATCTGCGCCGATAACTCATCTGCACCGATATATATAAGTACTATGTACATGTATATACCGCAATATTGCAATTTTAGAGGTATTGGGGATTTAAAAAAAATTAACTTTGTAATAATTTCTATACCGACCTAGATGGTCAAAGTTTTTAAAATTTCAAAATTTGGTGACCTTTTACAATAACTCTCATATACTTGGCTGAAAAAGAAATCTCTAGGACAGAAATACCAAAAAAAAAAAAAAAAATATTGGGAAAATGTCATAAGTTGGCGCTTCCCAACAAATTCCCATAGGCTCCCATAGTAAAATTTGACAACTTTTAAGATGACCCTCTAAGAAATGAGGACGGTAAACATTTTTTTTTTCAAAAAACAATAAATATAATAGTAAAAATTAATTCAAGAAAATGTATCAAAATCTCTAGGGTAGAAATAATTAGTCTCGACCTCGTTAATTAACTGACATATCAAATGTAAGTTCACAGTCGTCGCGATGAATATTGTTAAAGATTAAAGACAGGTGACGAAAACAGCAATACATGCTTTTAATTTATATACATGTAAAACTTTATGTACTTGATCTAACCTCTGGTGTTTTTATAGGCCCGTCTTTGCTCTGCTTCCAGTCTGTAATGTTTCAATAAACCTTTGAGTTTGGTTATTGTTCGTTATCTCCATATTTCATTTCTCCATTAGACTCGCTTAGAAATACGTCTTATTTTGAGATTGTGCGGCTTGGTCAAACAATAACTTACAAAAGCATTAAAAAATTGTTAAAAATAAATTTCATGATTTATAGTTTTTTTCTGTAGATAGGAAAGATGATGCTAGCTAAATATGTAAAAATTCATTGATGTACCTCAAGCAGTTTTAATTTTATGACGTAAGTCCACGAACAATTTGAAAACCCCTCGTATATGGTCTGTTTTACATAACAATGATGTGCATTATGGCCTAATTTGAAAAAAAGAATGCCACCAAATATATTATTTCTTATTTTACACAACGTTCGAAACCGAATTATAATAAAAATGACCTGATTTAAAATGAGAAAAAATATCAGAGTTCTCAAAAAGTGGTTTTGCCATGGTGGCCCGCCATGATGAAATTCATGTGCATCATGGTCAAGCTGCACCATGGTCAAGGGCAGCCACCATGATTGAATTTCTATCGCATATCAGTGTTCACACCAACTATCTAATGACTTGAGTAGTTAATTTTGTTATACTACATAGCTTGCACGTCTCTAATCGATCGATCGATCGAGAGAGCGAGCTAGCTAAATAAACACGGTCATAGATCGCCTACATTGTATTTATCGTGAAGTGTACGTGACGCTATTCATTGTGGACCTGATGGTCAATTTACGAGTGTACATCTCCATTAAAGGATTAATTTCTCTGCACTGCATGTAATTATCGGGAAATCTTACATGTGTTCACTATGTAATAAAATATTTCAAATAAAATATAATACTCAGTTTGCAGTAACGATGTCTAGTAATCGAAAATCATCAGATTTCCACAGTCTATGGTCTGTAGCCAAATGGAATTTAAGATTTTGAATTTTGTTCTACCTCTGCCCCCTCCTCCCCCTTAAAATGTCCTGTTCTTTCTCTTATCTTTTCATTTTTATGCACGTCTTTCCGGGGGGTCTGGGACCTACTGTATATACTCCCTTCCTTTGATATCGCGGGTTCTATGGTATCGTCGTATTTCAGTTTACGAATGGCATGCATGCACTGAAAACGACAAGTGCTTTTTAGAGATAATTAGCAAAGCCACATTGAATTTCGCTGAGTAGTTTTTTTTAGCAGAATGTCATGTCAATTGGTAAGGAAACTTTAATTCTGTGATATTTTCGTACTTTGGCTAACATTGTAATTGTAAGCAAATTATTTTTTAATAATTCATGTCTCACAAGAGAAATTAATTCTAACCCCCCCCCCCCCCCCAACACACACACACAAATAATTTTCTGTTATTACATATTTGATCTAAGGTGCTGAAGTAGACTCATTTCATATGTAAAAGTCTTGCCAAGTATGTCACAATTCCAAGGCCTAGTTTCTGAGTGATTCAACAGATGCAGATTAATACCCATTTCTCGAGTGAATCCTTTTCTGGATATGCTACATTTTCTGGTGTTTTTTAAATAATGATTATGATCCACCAGAAGAGAAAATGACTGTTCACAGATAAAGCACTTCAAAGTTTTTTCTTCAGAGTCTGCATGATGCGGGTTTAGTTTTTCACATTCTTCTTCAGACAGAGATGAAATTTGTAAAGGGTAGGAGTTCTTTCATCAGTATGGAACCTCAAGTTATACTTCACACTCTGAGATGAGCTGGAAGATTTTGCACATAGTGAGAATATAAATGGCTTTTCTTTCACATCTTTCCCCTCTGAATGATTAGGTGTTTCACTGTATACAATCCTTTTCTTTGAACAGTTACTTTTTGCGGATTCTGCACTGTAGAAAATGTATTTGCCTTCATCTGAAAATTGCTCTCTATCTGAATCTGTATTGAAGTCCCTATATCCTTTGAGGCCTTTAGAATTGTCATCACTTCTGTACATAGAACTACTGATACTAAGGCTCTCCTTTCATTATCCATTTCTAGACTTTATTGCACAGGTCTGGTCTATATTATGATAATCATCATCAAGTTCTGAAGTCATACTGATGTTTTCAATATGATCTTAAATATTTGACTCTAAATGAAATTCTTCCTAGATGTTAAATATTAGAGTGTAGGCTCCCAGAATGGGCCTACAAGCAGAAAACGTCTTATTCTGAAGAAAAAAATTGACGTTTTAAAATCTTCTCAAATTTGATGTTTTCAGCATTTGTTTCCAGGAAAATATAGGTGCTAAATAAACCGGAAATTGCCAAAATTGGCTAACCTAGAATTGATGAATGATGCTCATTGGCAGATGAAATCCACTTTGACACCTGTACATTTACCCTATCTAAGTAAGTTAGATTAAAAAAAAATTGATTTCAAAAGTATTTTGAAAAAGAGATTATGTAACTAATGAAATTGCCTCATTACATATAAAAAAAAAAAGAATAATGACAGACATTTTTGGATAGATCAGTGCAGCTAGAATAATTACCTTGTACTATTAATGCTTTTTGACAATGCAATATGTTATTTCTAATTCATAAATATTTTAATATTTATTAAATCAAGATACGTGTTAAACACTCATGCCCCAAATGGGAGCTAAAGGCCAATTTTTTTAAGTGAGTGAAAATCCAAAGTCAAGGTCATAAGGTAAAAAAAAGAATATTCTTGTTACAAGGAATACACAATTATACAATTTAAAAAAAAAACAAACTAGCACGAACTGTTCAAAAGTAATAGCCAAGGTTAAACTTTTTCAGAAAAGGTCAAACGGCAAGGCACAAATCAAAAATGCTGATATTCAAAGAAAAGTCTTATCACAAGGGATACGCAAGTGGAATATGAAAGCCATAGCATGAACTGTTCAAAATCCATGGCCATAGTTAAAAGTTTTTGCAAAAAAAAAAAAAAAAAAAAAAAAAAAAAAAAAAAAAAAAACTATAAACCCATCAGGCATAAAAAAAACACACTAAGAACTGTATGGCCTCAAATATCTAACTCCTTGGCCATAAAAAAAAAAACAAAACAAAACATTTAATCATGTCAATCATTTAAAGTTAGGAAAAAACTGAATGCCAGAGCCTTATGATAAGGTTTTTGTGGAAGACAATTCAACATTGATGAACTACATCATGTAACTACATGTATTAATTTTTTCTACTTGCATTGATTATCAAATACATGTACTTATCGATTATGTTTTTTTTTTTTTTTTTTTTTTTTTTTTTTTTTTTTTTTAGAAATATCTCATTAAAATAATAAAAAAGTATGTTTATTAAATAACATCATACATGTAACAATTATTAAGTTCTGCTTTCTTTTATACACACAAAAGCCAGGTGACGCTGTCAATTAAATTGCTTGAATATGTTTTAAAAAAAGCTCGGGAATAGAGAAATTCAGAGCTATCAACATCAAAGTTTTGACAATGCAAAATTTCATCTTCAGTTTCTCAAAATAAATATCATATTTATCATGATTATAAATCACTGATAATAATTTATCGTGAAAATTTTCCGATTGTCCTATAAGTATCCAATGACATACTTTTTTTTTTTTTTTACAAACAAGTACATGTGCTGACAATCAGATAAACTTAATATCTTGTTTATATTGGTTTTGTCTACTACAATTATTTTTTATTAATTATTGTATTTTTTCAAATAGATAAACTAAGCTTCATTTGAACAACAATTCTGTGATATCACAAATTTTCGTCGGGTCAAATTTTCGTTGTTTGATTGATTGTTGTATGCTGTTTTACGTCCCGTTCGAGAATTTTTTCACTCATATAGAGATGCACCATAAATCGGCGAAGGGCCTCATCTTTAGACCTTTACTCTGCACTCAGGGTCATTGAACAGTGAGGGTTCTTTATCGTGCGAACGCCTACCGTGACACAGGGCCTAGGTTTTTAAGGTCTCATCCGAAGGACCTGCAACTTTCACTTCAAAGTGCCGGGACGTAAAACAATAGACAATCAATCAATCAATCCTGACTAAAGTTCATATTAAAATACAATCATTTTTTTTTTCAAATAGGAGTTTCCGAGTTTCCAAACTTGAAGTGAGGGATTTTGTCTATTGTCAAAACCGGAGGTAATATTGATCAAGCATTACTCATTGATAAAGCTCAGGTTAATCAAATGTGTATTATTCACTACAAGTATGAGATAAATAAAAATGTTTAAAAAAGTATTACATGTATATGCCTCAATAGCAACAAAAATTGCTATTGAGAAACTTTCCCTGAGATATAAAAAAATGTTTCCTTTCTATCTATTCGGAGCCTTTGTCTTATAGACCTTAAAATAGCATTAATAAATATAATCTTTAATTAGCACCTGCATAACTTGCACACCCAGATGAGAATAAATTTGAATCCATATTCCAACATGTCCTTGGGGATGTTTTCACTTTACTTTAATATTATATAACTTTAATTTCTTTGGTTGATTTCTTGAGAATTATCAAAAATTCTTAACATTGATATTTTATCACACATACACGCATCAATAAAAACAATGTACAGCCGTTCCCACCTTCGACCTCTGTCAGCATGGCTTTACCCAGTCCTCCTTAGAAAGCAAGGAACCTTTCTTTGGACATACTTAAAGAAAAACTACATTAATGCACATGAGTATGCGACATGTTATATATAAAACTGACAATTACTCATATATAATGATACAACATACATGTACATGAAGAATACAATGAAATATATTTAAAAATTTCATAGTTTCTACTTGTTTGAATATTATTTCCATTTTTTCTGACATCTATATCTTTTCTATATCTTTGAAAAAAATGTTTTAAGCAATGATCTGTTTTGAAAAAAAAAGATGTTACAAAATATCACAGATGTACACACAAACGGTACACATTCTTTATATATAAGAGAAAAAAATATCAAGAGCCTTGTGAATAATATCCTAAAACCTGATATCATTAAAAAATGATTTCAAGACTGAACAATACAAAATTCTGCAAGTCACACAAAATATGGAATATTCATCAAAACTTTAAAATCTTAATGCTCTCTATAATCTATAATTCAAGCCTAAAACTTAATCTAAAACATCAGCATTCCCAGGTGTGTTGCAATCAAAAGCTTTACATAACCCGGCTAGATGCAGAAAAAAAAATAAAATTGACTGAATACACACTTTTACCACAGATTACTAGGTGAATAATTTATTTGAAAGATCATACCTTGTTTTCTGTAGTTCGATGGGATTCGTTTGATTAATTGGGAACATATTGTGCCTTATGTATAACTGCATTATAGGATGATGTGAGGTTGATCTTTCAAATATTGGAGTGATGACAATTCAAATTCACGCTACCATGAATCTAATAATTATATATAATCTAATTATAATTAATCTATATATATATATATATAATCTATGCATGTTTGTAGAATTCATTTAAAATAATGATTATTTAGGTATGGATTTTTCCAGAGGGTCTTTTTTTCTCTTGAATCTTAGGCCACAAAGACATATTAAAAATGGATTCAACTGGAATCTTCTAATTTAAGAAGTAACAATAATTTTCCAAAGTACGAAAGTGTCCTAAATCATAAAACAAGTAAGCTTAGCCTGTTTTGAAAGAAATATTAAACAATTGAGCACCACTTATGATATAAATACATGAACCATCTCCATATCTTTGCATTAAAGAGAGCATTAGAAATAAAGTACGTCAAAGATCAAGTTTAAAAGAAAAATAACTCAACATCTTTTCTATCAAAAATTCTTTGTGCATGACAAACGTTGCACGTTTTAATTATCAAGATCCTACCACTCATGGTATAAGAAAGAATATTCGTCATTATAATTCTTTTCAGAAGTATGCAAAATGCCAAGCTGTACTGAGGTCACGGAGCCAGAAATTCTGGTGGTTCACTTAAACCTTTATATCAATTAATGTTCACGGTATTGCACAATACTGAAACCCGACAACCTACCCACTGAGCTGCTGTGCCGGTGTAAAGTAGGGTTTTGACCCGAGTTGAAAATTGAACTGGGGTCATTTTTGATGTTGCGCATCGAGACCAAAGGTGTTCAATTAGACTCTAGTCCGTTGACAACTGAAGCGCATTGTGGAATTTCGATCATGAAACTATGGAACGCCAAATTAACATATATTCAAATATTTGAACCTATCTTCAATTAATTGTACCTATCTTTAAATCAATTGTACCTATCTTCAAATCAATTGTACCTATCTTCAAATCAATTGCACCTATCTCTAAATGAATTAAAGATAGGTTTAATTCAATTATACCTATCTTTAATTCATTTGAAGATAGGTACAATTGATTTGAAGATATGTACAAATGCCATGAATTAAAGATAGGTATAATTGATTTAAAGATAGGTGCAATTGAATTGAACCTATCTTTAATTATAAAGACACTGACAATAACAACTACTCCCCATAAAATGCTTTGTTCGGTTCCCTCCATGTTCAAGTCGCTGTTAGAGGGAGCTCTCATTATTTTCTATAACACAAAACGAATTGAACCTAGGTATAATTGAATTGTACCTATCTTCAAATCCTTTGTGGATATGTTTCAATTGTATCTATCTTCATATCAATTGTACCTATCTTCAAATCAATTGTACCTATCTTCAAATGAATTAAAGATAGGTATAATTCAATTGAACCTATCTTTAATTGAATTAAAGATAGGTGTAATTCCATTAAAGATAGGTATAATTTACTTGAACCTAGGTTTAATTATTTAGAGATAGGTATAATTATTTAGACCTATCTTTAATTCATTTAGACCTATCTTTAATTCAATTGTACCTATCTTTAATTCAATTGTACCTATCTTCAATTCATTTGGAGATAGGTACAATTATTTGAAGATAGGTACAATTATTTGAAGATAGGTTCAAATATTTGAATATATGTTAATTTGGCGTTCCATATGAAACCGGTTCTAAATTCAACTACATATACATAAAAAACACATGTTAATGAATTCATATTCACAACCATGGTTGTTCATTGATTGCATAACTTTACATTTAAAAATGTACAATTAAATCAGATTTATTCTTTAAATTAACACGTTTACATTGATATTTGCAATTTGAAATGGACAGTCTGTACAAAATATGAAACACTTTACAGAGGAAAGTCTTGATTTTTCCGAAGAACCTTTAAAATATGCAAGCAATATTTTGTAGTTTATGTGTCGCATATATATAATCGCAATGTTTTGTGTAATATTTATATTAAAATATGTCTCAATCTATAATATAAGTATACATGGTTACACAATATACTATTTAGCTTAGAAATACGTTTGTTTATATTTGGTACAGGCTAACAATACTCCATTTTTTTTTTTAAATTTAATGTTTCTAAAATTTGTAATTTTAGTATTTGGAAAATGTTGGAAGTTTGAGGCATGATTCATGTACATTTTCATGCATTCTCAGTCATGTACAATGTAAGTAGTTAATCTATCCTGAATACTGAGATTTTTTTTATTACAGCTTAAAGTAATTTTTCGCGATTTTCACTGTCTAGTTCACTAAACAGTTAAACAAGGAACTCCGTGACATTTACTTATTTTGTTCAGTAGGGGATTGAGCAGGGTACGGGGAAAGAGGGGTGTTCCGAGCCCCTTCCCCCTTTTTGAGATATTCAGAGTTTTAAATCTATTGTAAATGATATTGTATCATCAATAGTAATAAGAATCCTTCGTAAGTTTGTAATATCATTCATATGAAGAAAATCGACTAGTGCTTAATTCAGAAGTTCATTACTCCCTTCCCCTACTCCCCCCTCAAAAAAGTTACTTTTTTTGGGTTAGTTTGTTTGTGTATATGTGCCTGCAGTGTTTTGTTTTGTTCATCCTACTTTTTTTAAAAACCTTTCCAGTAAGGAAACTAAATAATCTGTCTCTGGTCAACCTGAAAATAAATATTCCGTCCTTTGAAGGCATTGACAGAGGAATAAATAATCTGACTCGAAAAGCTTGCTCCCCCTACCCTCATTCTGTATCAGATGTCAGAAAAATTATGTCGAATTGCCAGAAAATTATGCTTACTGGCAATTGTTAGACTTGTGTGTACAATGTAGATTTGTCGGATATTATGACAAGTTGATATCAGTTAAGGGACAACCATTTTTCCGAGGGGATGGGGTAGGAAGGGGCCGGTGATTTCTGAAAATAAATATTCCGACCTCAAAAATTTGTAATAAGCTATCCTCTGCCAGCAAGAAAATCTGAACTTGACTGGATCCAGGAAAAAGATACAATGGATAAAACGTCCCCTCCCTAGACTTTTGGAATCAGAATGTTTTTTTGGCAAACATTCCCAGTGAGGAGAGGAAATGAATTGTTACCTTGAAAAAAGTATTCATATGTGAAATAAATAATCTGATTCGAAAAAAAATTGCTACCTCCCCACCCTCCACTCAGAATCAAATGGTCCCCTTAGTTACATTGGCACGATTTGATAACAGGATACCGATCGCGAGTTCATAGTCTTGATGATTGTTATCGGACAAGTCGAAATAAAGATCTGACATGTTGACATTAATATCGGACAAGATTAATAAATATCTGAAAAGTCAAAATGAACATAAAATAGTTTCAAAGATACGTTGCCATAACTTTTTGGAAACCTTAGCTCATGCAAAACTGTCCTGGGTTTACAGTTAGTGGGCTGTAAATTACAATAGACGTAGGGAGATGTGGACGATTTTGGGGTCCTGTAGATCATCATTTTTGTAACTGATCCTTAATATCTAATATTATTATAAATTATTACAAATAAATATTATGCGAAAATTTATAAAGCGCTAAATATAATTTTTGAATTACACTAACACAAGATAAAACTGCTCCTTTCAGTAAAATGAATTGTCACTGAAAGATCTGGAAAGATGACTGAATGGCAGAGCTCTGTCAGTCAGTCACCTTTCAGTAAACTTGCAGCAGGGTTGGACGGGAAATACCAGTGATGGGAATTACCAGTGGTAAATACCGGTATTTCCCGTCCTTGTAAATACTACGGTTTTTCTCTAAACTTGGAAATAATGGGAAGTACTGGGAAATACAAATATGTAGCTTTTTTTATTCATTTATTTTACAAAATACATAATTGAGAAACACAGTTAAACTAAAAAGACAAGTTGAATATATCTCAAACTGCAATCCAACATGTATATATCACCGCTCCAGTTTCCTACCCCTAAGCATTTGCAGCAAAACACAAGATTCTCTACAGGTGTCTGTCATTTTCTAATTAGAAGTTCTTTTTACCTTAAGTTTGTAGCATTTTAGGGTAATCAATCCAAAACCCATATAAACTTATTTTAGTTCTTATGTAAACATTGCAGGTATTGCAATCAAACATGTTGCTTTAACAATTTGTCTCTTGGCAGTGGTGTGCTCCTGCTTTTAGAGATAATTACCTTGAGTAGAGCTGAAAGGCCTCTTCTAGTTGTGATATGTATACTACACTCTTTTACAATAAATTAAAGCCTTTTAAAGTTAAAAAAAGAACACCAGTTGGGATCTTTGGATTCATTTATATGGAATTATATAGACAACATCTGACTTGACCAAATGGTGCTGGTTTCTAAGTAAATTGTATTGTGATTAGGGATGTCAACGAATAGTCGAATATTCGACTATCAGTCGAATGGACCGACGATCGACTAATGAAACGACATTCGAATATTATTGTAATTAAATAAATGCAATAAAAGAGTGATAACAAGATGGAATTCTCTTCACAAAATTGAGAAACTGTCTTTCCTCAGAGACAGTCGATAAGATGATTTTTCTCAACAAAAACAGTTGATTTTCTATGTATGTATAGAAAGTACAATAATTATAATTGCTTCACTACTGCGAGAATTATTTGTCAGTAACGGCCTGTGTTGTTTTTGTAATAAATTACCCACTAATATACTGGGTTTTGTTTGTAAAAATATTAATTGGACCTGATCTTATACCATGTACCAATTATCTTTTATGTCAAGATTTCTCAAATGCAAGGAGGAATCCATAGCTATGACGTGTTTTGACACATCGATAATTATTAATTTTTAAACTGTTTAAGGACATTTTGATAACCAGAGCAGTCAATAATTGAATAAGCAGTATCTAACTGTTTAACAATTTCATAGGCACCTGACATGTAAATAATTTGAGATTACCCCCCCCCCCTCCTCTCCCAATTTATTTCATAATAGGCTTTAAAAAAAATACCAGCTTGCAATTTTTTAAGTTTACTAAAATAAAAATTTAAGAGCATGTACAGACCAATTAATGATTTCGATTGACGGGAAAATCATACACTTTGGAGAATTAGGTTTCTAAATTTATTTCATATAATCATACTATCCACGCGTTTAGGTTGCATTAATTTTGATGAAATATATTTGAGTAAAAGGATTTTTGAGTTATAAATATGTTACGTACCAGTAGAGTTTGAAATTTTCTTTTTTTTTCAGAAAATTTTCCGAATATTCGACTATCGTTCGAATAATGTACTCGAATAATCGACTAAGGTAAATTAATATTTTGACATCCCTAATTGTGATTATTAATATATGAAAGATGCATTACTGGGTAGCAAGAAATTTTTAACACAAATACAAATTGTCACAATGATTAGATACTTAAGCTAATAAATTGCACATGTCTATACCTAACATATGAATAATGTAGCTATACCATAAAGTTATACTAAATTTCACAGTCATTCCCGGGAATTGCCAGTATTTCCAACAGTCCTGGAAATATGAGTATTTCACATATTTTTGCCAACCTTGACTTGCAGTCACGTTTCAGTAAACTGTATGGCAAAGTTTAATCCTGTGTAAAGCGTTGTGTAGTGAAATATACAAGTTGATATGATAAACATAATTTAAGAACAAAGAGTAAATAATCAAATCTATTTAAAACATGTTTGAAATCATAAAATGACAGTTATCCGGCATATATGCAATTTATGTTTAAAAAATAAATAATTAATACTGTTAAAAAAAAGAAAGTTATGTCATAACTAAGGTTGTCATGGACAACCGTGGCCTCAAAAATGAAAAAAAGGTAATCGTATACTAATCAATAATGTACATACATGTATATGTTCGGGATGATATCAAATCTATTTTCATTATTCTGGAAAAATCGAAATTTTGAAATACAGATAATAATGAATGTAGATAAATCACGTAAAACTTAGAGTTCAAAGCAGATCAAAACTCTGCACATGGTTTGATCAATGCTCAACAGGGTCAACTTTCAACATCTATAGGTCATCAGAGATTAGAAAAAATACAAAGCTGCTAAAATTTGTAACGGAGCATAAACTTTACGATTTTAAGTCTTGATTTTCAACGGAGAAAATGCACACCTGGATGAATATTCAACGTTTAAAAAAAAATGATCCCCGGGTCAATTTTTAATCCAGGTCAATATTCTACGTTACATCAGTAAGAAGAATTACAATGCTGTGCAGGCGACATACAAAGTGCATAAAAAATATAGTATTGCCTCGTAGTAAAATATGCATGAACAATACGAATCTAGATCAATAACGTCTTCATCTGCCTTCAATATTAAATATCAAATGAATATTTTAGCAAAGTTAGTTGAAGCTTGACTTAAAAGATTCAGGGATGATACACTGTAGGTTCTTTCTAAGTGCTATTTTCTTTAGTGTTGCTTTTACAAGTGTGTCCCTGAAAGACGGTTATGATAGTTTACAATGGGGTAAGCGACTCGTGGGAAAGCTTCTGACCACTATCGCTCAAGCCAGTCCGTTAGATTGTGCCGAGGAATGTCTTGTTCGTCCAGGATGTCTCTCTTTTAACTACAAACGGGCTGCAATATTTTGTGAGTTGAATTATGAAAATGACACTAGATCTAATACGAGACTTAAAGATGGAGATGGCTGGATCTATGGTCAAAAAGAGCATTGGCCTATTGTAAGTTTTCTTTCTTTTTATTTATTTGAATATCTTTTTCATTCGGTTGCTTTAAACAAAGAGAACTCAGAGAGAGAGAGAGAGAGAGAGAGAGAGAGAGAGAGAGAGAGAGAGTGAAACGAAATTTCGAATATTACAATCCATTTTCTCATTTTTGCTTTTAGGAAATAACAGAGGAATGTAAAAACATAAAATGTGCACTTAACCAGAAATGTATAAGGAATTCTTACCTTTCCACAAGATGCGAGCTGGCACGTATGTGGACATCTTTGTATCATTTGAATTATTATTATTTTCTGAAGTTGTGATTATTCAAGAAGCATAAGTAATCTCTTGGTTTTCGTTTTTCCAAGACAAGATAGAGATTAGACGTGAAAATGGATCACAAGATGAAAATTATCTTGTATTTGCTTAAAAGTGACTTACATTGTAAAAGCAATCAAAGCTGCAGCTTACATGTATAGTTCTTTTAAGAAATATCTTAACTTCAATTAACGGTTTAAAACTAGTTATCGTTCCGCAAACCTAAAAGGTCGCTAAACAAACTTCAAGCCATCTTTGTTATTTGCTTATTTTGTCTCCAGTTATAACCTCTCGGTCATATTTGAGCATGACGCGCCAAGCAATAATAACCCCAATAAACTAAGAATTTTGGCATTTCTAGCTTTTTTTTTTATTGATTCGAGACTATAGAATTTTTCTTTTTCTTTGTAATGATATTTAATATATTCATATATTTCTACATGTTAAGGCTATAAAAGATCGCATGAAAATGAAGGAATATGTACTTTAACATGCATTGACAGCACTAATAATCATAACGTTGTGTGTATAATATACCGTGCAGCGTGGATGTGGATATATTTAAATTGACAATACTTATGTACTTCTAGTATCTCATTTAGAGGCTGTGATATTGACATAGACATTTATGTTGTCTCTGGGGACCACGGATCTTTCAACAGTCAGTTGGGATTTCTGTACTGACATTGTGCTCCTTTGTTAGCCTACCTGTTTTAATATTCCTGGAAAGCAGAATTTATATAAAATCTTTTACATAAGAAGAAGAAATCACTTGACGTGTCTTTCAACACCGACATTCAGATTACATCGACGAAGTTTTATCAATTAACAATTTTTACTTCCAATTAATTATCGACTAGATATGTCCCAATAAACTCGAATTAAAGCCTACCACTGAGTCTGTCACATCTGTTTCATATTTGAATGTTTTACAGCCGAAATGACTTCAACTTTTCAATCGTCAAATTTCGTAATTTATGTAGTAATATCCCACTATCACTTGCATATGGTGTTCATGACTCCTAACTTATTCGATAGCATGCTCTGTTTTCATGTTCATTTTTTAAACCAAGTAGAAGGAGGACGGACAAAAGACGGACATGACAACCTCTATTTAACCCGGCCATATTCATGGCGGGGTATAATAAAACCCGTATTACCTTTTTTTAGATTAGTATTGTAAACTATGATGATACATTAATCTTTTACTCTGATTTTGTGCAGGACTGTACTACCGGTAGGGGGAGGCAGACCATTTTTTTTCGAGAAATGCCTTTTGCTGTAAATTTACTATAAAAAATATTACATTTAAAGATCACAACACATACCGCCCATCCCAATTCTTGTCGCAATAAGTTTGAATTCTGACACATTATTGTATTAAAAAAATAATTCCCCCCCCCCCCCCATCACGGTAGCTTAGTCGTTAGAGCGCTCGCTCTTTGATCGGAAGGTCTTGTGTTTGAATACGGCCGCGACTGACCTAAGTCGATAAAAGAATAGGTAACAACAGTTACTGTTCCTTCACCAAGAGCTCGGCACTTTGAAGTGAAAGTGGGGGGGGGGGGGGGACTTTTGGATGAGACCGTTTTTGCTTGTCAAATATTTTTGCCCCCCCCCCTCCCCAACTTTGATTGATTGTATATTGTTCTGCGTATAATTCGAGAATTGTTAACTCAGAGACCTAACCTTCAAATTCAGATATTTTTAAAAATTTTTAATCGGCACTCGGGGCTTTCGACCATTGAGGGTTCTTTATCGTACCATCGCCTACATTGAAAGGAGATCGTGATTTCTTATGTCTCATCCGGAAGACCTGTGACTTTTATTCCTAGTGTTGGGTGCTTGGCAAAGAAACAGTCGCTATCTATGTTTGCCTGTTAGGTTTTGTATGAGAATCGAACCATGCCAGATCTACGGATCAGAAAGCAAGGCTTAGCGCCCTTGCACTAGGCTACTGCGAACGGTCCCTATTTTGAAAAAAAAAATTCACCTGACCAGTATTGAGTATACATGTACTTGTACATGTAATTATTTATTACGATTAAACTTATCCATGGTTTGAAGTGCACAAAATCAAATTAAATAGGTGAAGATAATGAACACTAATCGATCTAAAGAAGGTCAAATCCCATTCCTAGAATTGCAAACAATGCAAGACTGTGAACAGAACATAAAACACGGACCCCTGGAAGTCCCAGAGGCGGGATCGGATGCCTAGGAGGAGAAAGCATCCCCTTTCAACAGGTCATCACATCATCCATGAGCCATATGTATTGCTCATGATCAAGTAATCCGTGGTCAAAATTAAGATGAAAAAGAAAACCCTAAGAATTTTTATGAAATATATCTGTTGAAATACAACCCAATGTTGGATAACTGACAAGGTCATTATAACGATCATGAAATTTACCAGGGTTCTCCATGGGCCGTTTAACGTGGCGATCCCGCCAAAGTTAAATTCCTTAGCAACACAGTTAAAAAATAAGTGTCATAATTCCGCAACAGTTAAATTTTATCTCCACATTACATGTAAGATCATCGTTGATGTATAAATTTCTAAGATCATTGTCAATGTAAGAATTTATAATTTTCAAAATGAACTTCCAAATTATGTACCGTTTTCAGTTTCTAATTTTAAACCGTTATTGTACTCTAATTAGTGCACATTGTTTGGCTCGCACAATCAATTATGTTTTAGAACTTGCTGTACTGTACGCATGATTGATTGATTATTATTGTTTTACGCCGAGTAGGCGATATTTTAGCCATATTTCGGCGGTATGAATTTAAATATTGTAGGTTTGAAAGTGTTAGGGTTTCTCTGGCGGCCCCCAGTGAGTCTACTCTTTTTCGAAAACCAGAGAAACGATCTTTAGCGTGCCAAGGGGGTTGCTGCAATCCTTGACACGGGGCACCAATCAACATCCCATCCGACGGACATCGCGTAAATGAAAACAGACAAACATTTTTTTTTTACACTTCCCGGTAATTGCATATGAATTTTTTTTTATACCAATTAATTACTTAGCTAAAATACTATAGCTAACCACGTCTGAAAAAGTGCATTTACACTCCAAGTAAATCTTTGTACGCCTACCGTAATCATGTATCGATGTCTATTGATGTAAATTTGAAAAATTAAACATAGATCCATTAAAATAATATTATATGACTCTAAACTGCTAAAGCATTTTTTTCTTTCAGTTCTCAAGGTTTAAGATACTTTAGTCAATTGAGACCAATAATGGCTTTATTCAGTTAGCCAAATTATTCACAACATTTTTGGATTAAACTTAGTCTAGTGATTCAGAATTACGAGTTGCAGGATTTTAAAAGTTTTTTTGGTGTTTCTTGGTGAATTCAATCGCGAAATGACCGCGAATATTAGCACTTTGCGAAAGTCTTGCGCTACAATTAAATTCGAAATGATGAAGAATCCTGATTTACGAAATGCTGTTTTTAAAGAATGTTGTTGAATTACCTCTAGTAGTGTATCGTCAATTTATCTGTCAGTAGCTTGCTACTTCCGTCTCGCTTTGCATTTAGCGCAGTTCAAAGCTCAGTTTTAAAGTTATTTTTTAAGTTTTTATCAAACTTCATATGCTGATACATGTTGATGAGGGCTGTATAAACATTTTTGACCTTGACCTATCTTTTGACATTGATTTAACTTTTCTTAAATAAGTGTTTGGCTCAGTTTTAAAGAAACTATTCAAGATATTTTTATCAAACTTCATATGCTGAAATGTACTGAAGTGCTATTCAACTTCATCGACATTCTTTTTTATCTTGACATTTCCTGGACTTTGCATGACCTCACTTTTCTTAAACTAATGTTTAGCTCATATTTAAAGAAAGCATTCAAGATAGTGTAATTGAACTTTATATGTTTATACATCTTGATGTACGCTATTCAAATGCATCAACATTTTTGACCTTGACCTTTCCTTTGACCTTGATTTCACTTTTCTTAAACAAGTGTTTGACTCAGTTTTAAAGAAACTATTCAAGATGTTTTTATAAAACTTCATATGCCGATACGTACTGAAGTGCTATAATTCAAATTTATCAACATTTTTTTATCTTGACCTTTCCTTGACTTTGCATGACCTCACTTTTCTTAAATTGGTGTTTAGCACAGATTTTAAGAAACCATTCAAGATAGTGAAATAAAACTTCATATGTTGATACATACTGATGTACGCTATTCAAATGCATCAACATTTTTTTTACCTTGACCTTTCCTTCTCCTTGACCTCACTTTTCTTAAATATATGTCTCGCTCAGTTTTGAATAAACCATTCATGATATTTTACCAGATTTAATACGCTGATACGTACTATCTAGTGAGAGCTATTCAACTGCATCAAAACTGTTGACCTTGACTTGAAGTTATTTTTCTTAAATTATGCTTAGTTTTAAAGAAACCATTTTAGATATTTTTATTTAAGCTTAGCACTTATACACTGTACAGAATTTGGTGATAATTCATCATCTATATCCATTTATTTTAGATTTTAATTTCAGTTTTAAGTAACTATACAAGATAATCTCATCAAACTTCATACACTAAATTAAATACAAAGTTTCATGTTGCATTACCAATATACCCTCGGCGAGACATTCATGTCCTATGGACATATTTCTAGTTTTCTATGTATAAATAAAACTACTTTTAACACTTGTCTCAATTAATTTACATGCATTAGTTTCGAATGTGCTAAAACGGAGAAATGTTTTTGAAAACTGAAGCCCACAAATGGCCGCATCAAGCCAGGTTTAAGTTTTTCTAATGTAGGTCAAACTCCAAGGTCAAAAGTTCAACAATGTTGATTCCAAAAAAAAAAGTCTTTTCACGAGGAATGCATTAGTGAAATATAATAGCCCTTACCAACCATTCAAGAAATATGGCCTTGACTTTTTTTTCTCAGAAAAGTAGGTCATACGTCAATGTCATGAGGTAACAAAATGGTACCAAGAGAAAATCTTGTCACAAGCAATGCATAAGAGAAATATGAAAGCCCTAACAGCAACCATTCAAAGTATAAGGTAAGGTTAAGGTATTTTTAAATGAAGGTCAAACTCAAAGTCAAGGTCAGGTCAGAAATGTTTGATTGTATCCAAAGAAAGATTTTGTCAAAAAGAATACATATATGATAGATAAAAGTACTAGAAGCACCCACCAAGGTTAATTTTTTTTAAAAAGTTAATTAAGGTCAAAAAGTGAAGAAAAGATGTTGGTATCCTAAGAAAGGTCTTAACACTTGGCCATGAATTACACATGTGAAAAAGAAAAGTTCTAGCTCCAACCATTAAAAATAATGGCCAAGGTTAAAGTTTAGTATTTTTTTTGCAAAAGTACGTCAAA
Source organism: Saccostrea echinata (assembly GCF_033153115.1). Taxonomy (NCBI): domain Eukaryota; kingdom Metazoa; phylum Mollusca; class Bivalvia; order Ostreida; family Ostreidae; genus Saccostrea; species Saccostrea echinata. Next base: position 1,666,470 of record NW_026889777.1, read on the forward strand.
CTCCAAGGTCAAGGTGAGAAAGGTCAAATATGTTGGTTTTCAAAGATAAGTCTTTTCACAAGCAATACACATGTGAAATATGAAAGCCCTAGCACCAACCATTCCAAATTACGGGCAAGGTTAAAGTTTTTGCGGACAAAAAGGGAAAAAAAAGATTTAACAGATACGCAGACTTGCATATAGACGGACGGGCAGATCAAAAATGATATGCCCCCAAATCTTTGACTACGGGGGCATAACAGAAAGAAAATATAAATACATGAACAGTGTATACTGGGAACAATTCTATATAGCAGTGTAATATGTTTGGAGAGGCGGTTAGTTTAATCTGCAAAATGTCCCAGATGGCCAACACACATTTTTTCTCTCAAATTTGATACTGTAGATTGGCAAATAATCCCGATGGTTTTAATTTCACATATTGTTCGCGATTCGTCATTTTTCTGCTATATTAAATCGATCGTGAATGCTTTCATTAGTTTTTAAAAACGTTTAAATGCTTATACAAAATTTAAATTAATTTTTCGCAGCGTGAAATTAAAACCATCGCGTTTGGTACTTTTTGAGAAATCGTGAAATTTTAACACCGTGGAATTAAACAATTTACAGTATTTCATGAATAAACCCCGTGTTCCATCTTACCACACAGGACTTTTTGTTTTTATATTTAGAGTAAAATATATATTTCGTGCAACTGTTTTCTAGATTCTTCGTCTTACGTATACATGTATCTTGTATAAAATATTGACATGTATTTGTTGCAAATAATCGAATTACACCACACGACTATAACAGAAAAATCTGCTGAACTTGCTTAATGCTACATGTTTCTATTTACTTAAATAGTTTAATCTTCCATAAGCTGATATAATTTGAAATTGCATATTCATTTATTCATTCATTCAACAGAAGAAAATAATCCATTTTTTCAAAAGTAGTCGTTCAATGTCGGTGGTAAAAATCTTTGTAGAAAAAAAATCAATGGTTAAAATACAATCATGAACGTTATTCCAAAGAAATACATAACCTACACTTATTTTCTAGAATATATGTAATTTTAAACTTTCCTCCCACGGGTTGTTCTTACTTAGAGAGCTCAATGAGGATTGTAGATTGCGATCCAATTTGTGGCACGTCACACGGAGTCATCGATTTTCAAATTTTCAAAAGATAACTACTCTGTCATCCCGACAAAAACGATCCAAAATTTAAATATTGTCTCTTTATTGTTTGTTTTATTTTCATGATTTGGTAGATAAACCATTCACACAGTGAACAATAAAATTTTGGAATGAAAGTTTATCGTTCCATAGTGAATTCAACAGTCAAGAATTGTAGTGTAATCAACAACATTTTAGCAATTTTACGAAAACTTGCTCATTTCTTGTTACTTTTTTTTACGTGTAACTCTTTTGTTAACTGATACATTACATTGAAGTAAATTTTCCCTTACTTTAAGGTTTATGAATTTGGTTGAAATTAAATCCCCACCAAACATTAATTTTTCGTCTAACGACGAAAATTTGACCTCCACGACCCCACGAAAATATGTGATTTTACAGTACATATAGGATTTTTCCATATGAATGAATCGTTTTTTTTTAATATGCAAATAAATGGTATGATTTATTTGGCAAATTGAAAAATAACTTTAATAATAATAAAAACAATTAACGGATATCTATACACAAAGTGTAATAAAAGAATGTTTCCAATAAATAGGCGAATAAGTTTACTGTGCCCCCCCCCCCCCCCCCACCCCAACACAACCACGGGTAGATACTTACAAATCAATAATAATACAAATAAGAAATTTAAATGGTTTAACCCAATTAAAAAAAATACGTTTGTTTACAAAAGGTAGATTATACACCTACAGTGTTCATTAATGGTGAGACGAAATTCCAGTAGTCACACGATCAAATTTTCATCTAACCGTTATATATTTGCAATTATTTGTGTTAAATAAATGAAGTATCATGAAACATGTACATTAAAACTCTTTTTAGCAACTCAGAATCATAAAATATTATTTTTCTTGGATCTATCCCTAAATTTTCAACAATACATCAATGATGATCATGATACAGTGTTTGGGTCACAGTGTTCAATACAGTTTTAATGACATGGTAACAGTGTATCTACAGTAAAAACTAGGGATGCCACCGGATAGTCGACTATTCGACCGACGATCGAATAATGAAACGACATTCGAATACTATTATGATTAAATAAATGCAATAAAAGAGTGATTACGAGATGGAATTTTTATCACAAAATTGAGAAACCGTCTTTCCTCAGAGACAGTCGATAAGATAATTTTCCACAACAGAAAAAAGGTTATTTTCCATTTATGTATAGAAAGTACAGTAATTATTAGTGCTTCGATTCACTACTGCGAGAATTATTTGTCAGTTATTTGTGTATTAAATTACCCACCAATATACTGGGCTTGGTTTGTAAAATAATTTATTGGACTTGATTTTATACCATGTACCAATTATCTTTTGTTATTTTAAAATTACTCAAATACAAGGAACAAATCATAGCTATGTCATGTTTTGACATTTCGATAATTATTAAAACAATTCGCTTACATTTTAAACTGTTTAAGGACATTTTGATAGCCAGAGCAATAAATAGATTTAAATAAAATGTACCATGTGAAGTTTGAAATAATTTTTTTCTTTCAGAAAATGTTCCGAATATTCGACTAATCGTTCGACTAACGCAATCGAATAATCGACCAATGAAAATAAATATTTTGACATCCCTCGTAAAAAACTAAATATTCATTAATTTCTTGCAAGTGTGGTAAGTGTGAAAATAGAGTGCGTGTCTTGCTTCATTCACGCGTAAAGTCCAGCGAGGATCTAGAAGATAATTGATTGTGCTAGCCAAGTAATGCGCCATAATAAGAGTAGATTTACGGCTTACAATAATTTTTTCATTGAAAAACGGTACATAATTTAGAAATTCTTTTCAGAATTATAAAGGACAAGGTATGGTAACGACCAATGTTGACCCCGTATTCGATATAAACACCAAAACACAAAACAAGCATAATTTTGATCTTTGTAAGTGGGGTCTTTGAATTGGTTCTCCTACATTTGCTAAGTTGAGTCAATCTAGATTCCTGTAAAAGAAAATATGAGAACACTTACGGTAATTTGAATAGTGAACCCACCACAGAATACGATTTGCTATTTGAATAGTGAATAATGAATTTTCTAACTTCGATTGCCTTTTAGCTAATGTTCCTTTTTATTTAATAAACTCAAGTTTCAAAAACCTTTGACCTGCAATTATACGTGAAAGGTCGGTTGAGGGAAAAAAATCAGCAACATTTCCACAATGCTGCTGATTAAGGCGACACAAGTTCCTTGAAACTTACAAGAAAAAACACATTTTCTTTCATAATTTGAAAATTCATTCAAAGTATCTTACCTTGTACCCTTATTTTCTGTGATTGTATCTACATGAACGGTATACAATTCCTTCTAAATCATTATATTTACCGATATGTAATACCGTAGAATAGTTTTTTCGCGTGGTATTTATTCTCAATAATTCGCGGTCACAAATTCCGCGAAAATTTATCCCAGCGTATTTAAAAGTCCATTTATACCTCCTCTTTTCCTAACCATTACATGTATAAAAAAGGACAAAACACATATGTTTATTGAAGTTGTATTTTATTGATCAAAATCGGATGAAACAGAAATTATTATTACTCCGTAGAATTATGACACTGTGGAAAAAAGTATGTTTACAGTAATCCAAATTCAAGAAAATTGTAATAAATGCTATGCCTAAATATGTTGAAACATGATGTGTTAAGTTTTTGGCTGATGTGTTATAAATTTTACTTAATGGTATTCTGTTAATAAGAATGCTGTACTTATATATTATTTTTTTTCTTTACTGTTCTCCTCAGAATGCCATCCATCATATCTATTGCTTCCGAAGAATGTGCAGAACTTCAATTCAGAAAAGGCTTTAAATTTCGGGAGCAAACACAAATTATCTTGTATAGACGGATATGGTCAAACGGGAGACGGTATTGTGGAATGTTTATGGAACGGAACTTGGAGTGACGTCAGTATCACTTGCCACGGTAGGAATTATTTTTTGCGGTGAATTAAATTCTCTTTTTATGTGTAACTTTTTCAGCTATACATTTCGTCCAACACATAAAATTCAATGACAAAAAGATTTACTCGATATAAATTTTCGTCATCCAAATCACTCACTTGACCTATAAATAGTTTAAAATTACATACACATGTAACTTTTAGCAGAAATATTAAGGAAAATGTTTCTATGTGAAAATATGTGCATCTTCAAAACATCCAAATGACAGCTATATTTGCTAGACAAAGTAGTTGCGATGTAGAATCGGTTACATTTATTTCTTAACAGCTTTTCTATCTAATATTACCGCACATGCTATCGTCCATCGAAACATATTGTCGTGGGTTGAAAAATTATTATATGAACATAATCTCTCTCTCTCTCTCCCCGAAACTAAAAATCAAACATCCGCTTTCTGTTAAAAACTAATCTTCATCACTTTCAGCTCACTAATATCCACTATTATCCAGTGCACTAAAGATTTTAACCCAATTTAAGAGATAATTCGTATCATAATTGCAATTAGACATGATGTAAAGACCTGTTACCATGGAAATCATGATAATCCGTAAGCATATTACTAATCAAATTCCTTTTAGGAGATTTTGATGTTTCATGTCTTTTGGTCTGTTTACTCTTTCAAATAATAGTCTGGGATGCATGTAAATCTCGTGCGGCTGTCTTTGTGTCTGACGCTAAGGAGGCCTGTGACGGTACAATTTGTCGTTTTGTACATATTGTCGTCGGCGACAATATGTACCTACCCTCACTGCACATATTGTCGTCCATTTGTACATATTGTCGCCGATTGAAAAGTTACATATGTACATATTGTCGCTGGCGACATTATGTGCCTCACCCTCACTGTACATATTGTCGCCCCACAGATATTGTTGTTTAAAGGTGTTTTTTGCTGTTTTTGATAGTTTTGTGAATGTAATTGGTGTGAGAATCACACTGACGTGTCTTGTATGCTATTTCTTGCAGCGTGATTGTGACGGTACATTTTGTCGTCCTGTTCATATTGTCGCCGGCGACAATGTGTACCTTTCCTCACTGCGCATATTGTCGTCCATCAGTGTTATTGTATATGTTAAGTTAATTATTTAATTATGAAATTTTATCTGTGGACTAAGTATAAACAAGTTAAACAAACAGAATTTACCAAAGCACAAAAAAAAAAAAAAAAAAAAAAAAAAAAAAAAAAAAAATCAAACCACCAAGCAAGGGGGGGGGGTGCTACATCTGTCTGGGTTTTTGGTGTTTGAGAAGATTTTTAAAGATTTTCTGTATATATCCCTATGTAAAACTTTAATCACCCATTGTGGTCCCACATTATCCCTGGGGTCATGACTTGAACAAAATTGATTTTGTTTTTGTTTGTTTGTTTTTGGTAAAAATGTGTTGAAATTGACCCAGTAGTTTTTGAAAAGAAGCTGAAATTATGAATAGTTTACAGACAAACGGACGGTCAGACAAAATGTAATCAGTAAAGCTCACTTGAATTTCCAGTTCAGGTGATATAAAAATGTTATTTTTTGCGTTATTCTTATATTATTATTAACAATAAATTATATTTATGATATTATATCGGCACATGATCGTATATAAGAATAATTTCCAAATAATCATTACTACTGAACCAAAAAAATACCTGTATTTAATCCCCACGTAAATATTACAGGAAAAAAAGAATAGCTTATTTATCAGATATATCAAGAATTACGGTATCTTGATATGTCATAGTGATGTACATCAATCCTGGACACAATTTTCTGACCAAAAAGTTTTCTCCCTACAGTATTGCGAGTAATGCTGTCTGTCTCCCTCCGTGCGTGTGCATGTTTGTCAATTTCCCTTTCTTTTCTCAAGTAAATATTCGTCAAAATGATATATCGACGACAATATATACCGACCTTGACTGTACATATTGTCGCCGACGACAATATGTGCTGGTGCTTGACTGTACATTTTGTCGTCCATTATGCAGGAGAAAAATAAGGCTCGTCTCGGTACATATTGTCGTCGGCGACAATATGCACCGATGGACGACAATATGTGCAGTGAGGGTAGGTACATATTGTCGCCTACGACAATATGTACAAAACGACAATATGTACCGTCACAAGGCCCAATATGCATGTAAATCTCGTGCGGCTGTCTTTGTGTTTGACGTCAGAGGACGGGGACTATTGAAATTGACATGTGAGGCCTTGTGTAATTTAAATCTATTAGTCTACATTTTTAAAATCTAAATTTACAATTTTATTTCACAATGAAATGGAAATATGAAACATTGTCTAGTTGGAAACGTGGGATAATTTATGCATAACGGGCTTCGCCACGTTTCCAACTATCGTTGATGTCCCTGGCATACTCTACTAGCTAGACAGTGATTCCTTAAATATATACCCTGAATTACTTTTTCGGAGAGGTATACATACAAAATTTCAAGGCGAGTGAATTTTTTTTTATCAGTATATTTTTTTTTTTCAAGTCGAGATAAGAAGTAATTGCTCTACAAGTGAATTTGATGATAATATTTCAGATAATAATGTAATTTTCGTTATAACATTAACTTTTATTCAAAATGAAAAAGACTAGAGACCAATTATTGGATAAGGATAGCTGTTGTAACCACGATTTAGATAATGAAGACTGATGAAATAATTATTTCTTAATTATATCTTATATACATTTAGGTAGGGCGCTCGCTTCGTTATTGGGAGGCCCGGGTTCGATTCTTGTTCGCTGCGCCGCGTAAAACCTGCGACGTAAACATTGGTAGTGACTGTTCCTTCGCCAAACGCTGGGCATTAGAAGTAAAAGTCACGGGTCTTTCGGATATGACCTTAAAAAAGTAGGTCCCTTGTCAGGTAGGCGTTGGCACGATAAAGAACCCTCACTACTCAATGGCCCTGAGTGCCGAGTAGAGGTCAAAATTTGAAGCCCTTCACCGACATACGACATACACTCTATATGAGTGTAAAAATCTCGAAGGGGACGTTAAACAACATACAATCAATCAATCAATATATACATGTAGTTACACGTAAGATCTTTTGGAAAGTATACTGTCTTTTTTCTTGTAATTAGTTTCTTTTTCAATCAAATTAAACATTCAATGAAAAATTTTCGTATTCTGACTACTACTTAAAAAATCAATTTATATAGCAGTGTTTGAAAACATGAACGTGTAGTCGTAAGATATAATTATCATAAAAAAGTTACTCCTTTGCCTTATCACGGTCATTTTTATTTAGATAATTGATGGGAAAAAATCAGAATAAAGGCACAAATTATTAATCAAAAGGGCCTCGAATGTGGGGTAGTTTTTATCACTCAAGGCAAATTTAAAGGAAAAAATTCCAAATAAGTGATCGCAAATCGTGCATATTGCTCAATTTCAAAAGTAGTTTTGGACACATGATAAGTAGTTTCTTTTTGATGTCCTGTAGATTGTAACACAGGATGGATTTGTAAAGATAAAGGGAACTGCTACCGTCGAATTAGCACCCCTCTAATGACCCAAGAAGCAGCAATGGTTAGCATTTCTTTTTTCTGTAATTTTTTTGCAAAAGAAGTTAAGAATAAAGTATTATATTTTCATCTTTTTAACTGTTTGAATTATTATATGGTTGTATTTTTTTTTTTACAAAGTTATGTATTATTTTATGGTACGAATTATAAAAAGCAATTGAACATGTACAGTTAAAAATAATGAATTGCATGTATCATACTAGGTTTTTCTGCAGAAATTCGTAAATTTGTATTGATTCTTACAGAAAAACCTCGATTATTCTATCGTGTTTTAACATTATTTGAGTAGTTGATTTTGTTGTCTTAAGGTAAACAAATGAAACAACTGAATATGTATTCCTTATTAAAAAAAAGCCTAAAAATTGAATTATCAATAACAGTACACATTAAATTTACATAAAAAATAATTTACAATATATGTTGTTGATTTATTACAGAAGTCCTGTCGGATCTGCGATTCCTACCTCGTAGAGATTAACGATACGGAGGAAAGCGACTGGTTAACTGAGAATGTGCTTAAGAATGTTTGTATGTCCTTAAGACACACACACACACACACACATATATATATATATATATATATATATATATATATATATATATATATATATATATATATATATATATATATATATATATATATATATATATAATTCATTTAAATAAAGTACTTTATCAAACTTTCGCTGACTGTTGAATTAATGCTAGGGCTTTCATATTTTCCAAGTTTATTCCTTTTGACAAAACCTTTCTTTATTCTTTATCTTTTGACCTTGGAGTTTGACCCACTTTTACAAAATTTTGCAAACCTTTAAATTGGAACGTAAATTTTGAATAGATGGTGCCATGGCTTTCATACATCAAATATGTATCCCTTTTGACAAAACTTTTCCTTGGATACAAAACTTCGGGACCTCTCGACCTTGGAGTTGACCTAGTTTTGAAAAACATTAACTCTGGCCATAAATTTTGAACGGCTGTTTCCCAGGCTTTGATATTTTACACGTATATTCCTTGTGACAAGACCTTTCCTTAGGTGCCAACATATCTTGACCTTGGAGCTTTGAATGCTTTTAAAAAAACTTTAACCTTGGCCATAATATTTGGATGTTTGGTGATAATGCTTTCATTTTTCACATGCATATTTCTGTGACAAGATGTCGTTTTGGGGTAATAAGATTTGTGACCTCTTGACCCTGGAGTTTGACCTACTTGCGAAAAAAATAATCCTTGGTCATAACCTTTAAACAGTTGGTGTTATGGCTTTTATATTTTACAAAGTTAAACCTTGTGAATGGACCTTTATTTGTATACCAATATTTTTGACATCTAGATTAACCTTGAAGTTTGACTTGTATTTGATATATATTTAAGTTCACGCCAAAGGTGTCAGACGGGGGCATCGGTGTTTCAGAAACACATCTTGTTTTCTCAAAGAATGATATTATTTGTTATGTTAAATGTAATATACAGATTATAGGTTAAATTTTTTTTTTATTTTATTCCATAAGCATGTGTGAACATGTATGAGTGTACCACGTGGACCGGAGGAAATGATAAAGAGAGAGAAGGCAGCTACATTTGGGAATATTCCCGTTCTCCGATCAAGAATCTAAAGTGGTCCAGAGGAAACCCTGATGCAGTATATCCGGATAAAGATTGTGTAGACATGTTTTATTTTGGAGAGTTTAACGATAGGCCGTGTAACCACAAGAATGGCTTTATGTGTGAAAGGGATGGTAATTAATCTGATTAATATGATTAAATCTCTTCCATTTGTATGACAAATATACAGGTAAAGACCCTGTTTTCTAAATCAACATAAGACTACCTTTCCATTCAACAAATGACGTAGAAATTTAGCTTTTTCAGAATAAATTTTATAACTTACATGTACACATGTAACGAATATAGCTAGATAGAATATATTCTATATCTGTACTTAACAAACAGTAAAAGAATTTCATATATCTTAGTTGTGAAAGATTTCTCTTCGAATACTTAACGGCACGACACTGTATGAAAAAAAAAAACAACATTAAATTAACAAGACGCGTAGTACTTAGATCTATTGAGATAACATCATATTGCTTCTTTCATAACCCCGTATGGTTTCTCATTCAATATGGAGGGAAATGTTCTTCGTATTGTACAGATTTTGGAGAAAATGTACAAAAGGGAATGTTATTAACTAGAAGCAATCTATAATTATATACATGTATTTGTTATTTTATCTATATAGGTTTTAAAATATAGCATATAGACACCATTTCTCCACTCATTTACCAATTTTTACATTGCCGATGACACTTACCTTGAGATATTATACATATAACATAGAATCAATACCTACCGTATACAAATTATTTGAATGATTCGGATCAATGTTCACAAGTTATTGCATGGGTAGGACTAAGTGATAGAGAAATATAGACTGATGAACAGACAAGCATGCAAGATATGGAAAGACTAATCACAAAGTTTACATGATTTAAAATGTAAAAATTTGATAATCGTTCTTTTTTATTTTTCGTAATTTTAAGAACTTTTACTAGCACTTACACTTACAATGTAACATGAAAGAAGAAGACACAGTTTTTAAATGCTTTGCGATCGTTTAAAGGACAATTTTTTTTAAAACATATAGAATTAACATACTTGTTACAAGCGTGCTAATTTATCAAAAGAAAATAAAAAATGCATTAAAAGAAATTGTAATTCTGAAAGTAGAACACATGGAGTTGTGCCAAAATAATTAAAACCATCACCATTCAACATTTAAAAAAAAATTGAGGAGGACTGTAAAAGCATGTGGAGGAGTTTAATCATTTAGAAAATACTGTAGAACTCAAAAATTAGAAAAAGAAAGTAACCTCTTCATTAAAATGGATACCATCTGCTTAAAACTTTTACTTGTATGTCTCAAATTTATTAACTGAGGCTTTCAAATAGTATTACCATTTTTTTTTCGACCAGAACATTCCAAGTTGCAGCAGTCGTCAACCTTTTTGAAAATATTCTGAAAATTGCCGCTTACGATAGTAGTCTATGCAAGGAAGTCCAACTTCATATTAATATTCCCTCTTACTATACGATGTACATATGACGGCATTTACGATTCAATCCTTTCTATGTATATGACATCTTTCTGGAATAGATACGTTTTGTGCTCGTTCTAATTTTTAACAAATAATGGACACAAAGAACAATTCAATTGACAAAACATAAATATTTAAAAAAAAAAAAAAAACAAACCCAATGATATATACATGTAGTTTTATGAATCAGAGATTGTAGTAAAATAAATATATGAAATTGTAAAAAAAAAAAAATGCATTATATATCTGCTTAAAATAATATAATCTGAAGTTATATGCAATGTATTCCCTAGTTGCCATACCTATACATGTATTTGTATCCCATTTACATGTAGCACAATCTATATTAAGCTAATACTTCTAATGCAGCCATTAACTCTTATAAGCAAAGCAGTTCGGATGTATACCAATATTCATAAAAATATTTTCAGAAAAATAAAAATTAATTAAACCACTAGAAACAAGAAAAAAATTATATAAGTACAAAAAGATAAAAAAAAAAAAATAAGTAAATACATATAAATAAAAAAGTGATGATTATCCTATGTAATTATTTGATTAAAACCACGACGCTCTAACTTGGATTACCGCTTTCTGTTGTCGAACAGTTCTGATACAATCCTAACAAATGAATATGGCTAGGTCTTTGATAAACGGGAGTGTTGGCCAATGGTAAATATCTCATTGAAAGTTCTAATTGATCTTTTTTTTTAATTCTATAAACGACATTTTATTCTATTCAAAATTTCTATATGTATATTTAAAAGAAAAGAAAAATTAAGAAAGCGGAAATCCCAGTTAGAGATTTGTGTTTTGTGATTTGTTATTAAGCTAATGTTTTTGTAACGGTGCAACACATAAACACACAATTCATAAAAATGTATTGATCGAAGGAGGGTGTATTGACATGTACATGTTGTATTCTAGATCTTAAATTCTTTTTGAGTGTCTTTCGAACATATTTTAGCTCACCTGAGCAGAAGGCTCAAGTAATCTTTTCTGATCAAAGAGTGTCCGGCGTCCGTCTGTCGTCTGTAATATATTTTCGACTTCTTAGCAAGAACCACTGGGCCAATTTCAACCAAACTTGCCACATAGCATCCTTGGATAAAGGGAATTAAAGTTTGTGCTCAGAAAGTGCTACACCCTCTTTCAAGGTGAGATAATTAAGAATTCGTGAAAATTTGGTGGCACCTTTAAAAATCTTCTGAAGAACCACTAGGCAAGAGAAGATGAAACTTTTATGAAAACTTTAATACATACTTTAGATTTAAGTTTGTTCATATCATGACACCCCCCCCCCCCCCCGGGGGTGGGGGGGGGGTATGGTGGGGCCACAGGAGGAGGTCAAAGTTTTACATAGGAATATATAGGAAATGTCTTTAAAAATCTCCTTTTCGAGAGCAGCAAAGCCATGATTAATCATATTATAATAGAAGTATCCTCAGGTAGTGTAGATTCAAGTTAGTTCCAATCATGATCCTTGGGGTAGGGCGGGACCCTAAAAGTGGATCAATGTTTACATAGGAATATATAAGTGTAATGGTTAAGGGGCATTTGAGTAAAACGCATTGAAGACTTCGATTAGTGAAAACTCATGACATGAAAACTCTTGGAATGGACTAGCCAAAGGGTATATATGGCAAATCTTTGGGAATGTCAGGCATTCAGAAACTGGCTGAAGAAGATGGACGTTGAATCAGCAATAAAGAAGATAAGGTATTCCATCCCTAATAGCAAAAGATTCTATGAAATTGAATATGTAACAGATGTAAAGGTGTTGAATACTCAGTATATTTAAGAAATGAATTTAATTTTTGAAGATTCATGATGACATGAACTACGACGCTTCACGCCGGCATATTTCATGAAGCGCGTTAACGCTTCATGATAAAAATGGCGGCGTGAAGCGTTGTAGTTCATGTACCTCATGAATTTTCAAAAGTTAAATTCATTCCTTATATTTACATTATTTTTTTATGATTTGCCACTAATAACGCCATTCAATTGTCATTTTTAAAGCAAAACAGTTTGCACTATAGTTTTGATGTCAAATAAGGTATTATGACGTAACAATGGAGATATTCATGCCCATTCATGGTAGTTCATAAGAAAATGAACTGTATTCTATTTTGTAAAGAATTATAGGGGAAATTTTTTGGAAATGTAAATATTTAGACATAATTCCCATTTATTACTATAAGCATGTCAGGATGGGATGTGTCCTAATTTTTGACCTTGAGTTTGGTAAGAGTTTTCAACAAAAATCAATTTAAAAAACTTACCTGGTTAAAAATATTTTCAACTGTCACTCTATTTCTAATGTGTTTTAAGGTATCCCATCCCTAATAGCAGCAGATTCAATGAAACTGAATACATAACAGATGTGTAGGGGTTGAATACTCAGTTTATTTAGACATAATTTCCATTTATTACGTATTAGCATGTAAGGGTGAGCTGTGTCCTAATTTATGACCTTGAATTTTGGTAAGAATTATCTCCCTCTGTTTTAAATTAATAAAAAAATCAATTAAAAAAACAAAAAGAAACTTATCTGGTAAAAAATTGTTTTCCATTGTCATTCTATTTCTGATGTTTTAATGCATCTTTCCACCACAGTGTTTATTGATGTTCTTTTTTTGAAACTTTCTCTTGGTAAATCATTTTCTTCTGTGAAATGCTTTAAATTAATATCAGAGTATTATGTAAGTGATGGACATTGCAGGATAGAGAATTTGGTCCTATTAGGAATGGAAAACCTTAATGCATCTTTCCACCACAGTCTTATTTAATTTTTTTTAAAAAAATTGCTTGTCCATATAGACTTCAATGCAGTCTTTGTTAATTAATTACTGCTTAGTTAGTTACATTTTTGAAACTTTCTCTTGGTAAATCTTTTCCTACTGTATAATGCTTTAAATTAATATCAGGGTATTATGTATGTGATGGACATTTAAGGATAGAGGATGGAAAACCTTAAGGGTGTTTGCCCTCTCCCGACTCAGGGGAAAAAACATGAGAATATTTTTGCTGGCTCATCTTTTAGAAGAATTAGAAGAGTAGAATAGTCTAGAGAAACAAAACGTCAAAAACGTTTTCCGTCCAAATTTTTCTTTGATAATTCGGTCAAAGAAAAAAATATTACTTTCATTTCTTATCATTTAAGTATGATTTAATAACAATAAAATGAAACTTTCTTTCACTTTAATATTTGATTTACGCATCAAAGACTGTGCGTAGGTATACATCACAACAACGTTTCTGAAATTCAAAATGGCTGAATGTATAGAACTACGCGCATTGATGAAATTTTCCGTCCAAGTTTTCTTTGATATATCGACCAAAGAAAAAAAATATAAGATTTATTTTTTATCATTTAATATCTATCTTTCAATGATGAATTTTACCTGAGAAGTTGAACGAATGATTTTCCAACATATAGGCCTACCTAAATTTTCAGACGCAGAGATGGGACTTCATTTGTCAAATCGGCGTACGCCGAATGCTCCGCTTGACCTTTGATAACCCGGCTTGTTACCTCATTTGACCGGGGAAGGTTCGCCGGCGTACGCCGATCTCGCCGGTTTGAAATGACCGGCGACGGATTCGCCAGTCTTAGAAATATGGCGGGAAGATAAAAAACCTGTTAAAATGCAGACACTTTTTACCAACTCAGCATGTTCTTTAATTATTTGCATTTCTTGAACAAATCGCCAGTCAGATATTCAAAATCTGTCGTTATTTTCGAAAGAAAAATTTTTCATGAGGTCCATGATTTTTTTTTTCACATTGAATTTTGAATAATTCAACCTTTTTTTCGCTAAGACATAATGTAAAAAGAGATTGATCATAATTAATTGATTATTATTTAATATAAATATTTTGTTTTCGCCGATTTACTTCATTTGCCACTTAGCCGTTTTACGCCGGTCGTTCTCAAATATTGTCGTGTCATTACCAGCTCTTTCTAACAATAACAGTTTTAAGACAAAAAAACTTACCTGTTGTGTTATTAATTTTTGCTATATCCCACTGGGTATATTTTCCCCGACAAGCTGATTTCTTTAGGTTCGTAAATGCAAAGGGAAGCTACTCATATGTAACCTTAACAACTCTTTCTAGGTCACAGAAATTTTGGATTTCAGTTTCGCATTTCTTCATCTGAATTTCAAACCGAACATATAAATACGTATCACAACTTGTCCATGCATAACACAACATTGCCCGTTGCCGACTGTTTAACATTGAAAGAATTCCGTCCTCGCTCATAGTCGTTTTTTTCTCATGCATTCGTTTCCTAAGAATTAACAGTTCATTTTCCCGCTTTGGTAGGATAAAAACATTTCTTCACAGTTCTATTGTTCATACCAGTTATCTCAATGACAAACATTTAACATACGTATGATGATTTCTTTCCTTCTTTCCCGCAACTGCATTGTTGTCATGCAGACGATCTGATTTCTTTAGCAAAGGGGGATAATTCGAAAAGAAACGAAAGTAGAAAATAACTCAGGAACGCAACGGACAAGTTTTGAAATTCAGGAAAATAGTAAGAGTAAAAGTATTTAATTTTTCTTTCACAAAGTAATCTGGAAGCGGGAAATATACATGTAAAGTCGGCCAAAGTAGTTTCAGCTGCTAAGTGCAAGTAAACTCCAGTGGCCTGTTCAGCTGAGCGAACGTTCGCGAGCGCTCGCCAAAATTCCTTATCCCTCGAACAGAAATGTTCGCTAGCGCTCGCGAGCGTGCGTTCGCTCTGTTGAACAGGCCTCAGATTTTATTGATGCAGTCATCAAAAGAATTTTTTATCCAATCAGAATCAATTATTTTATAGAAATTAAATGATTAACAAAATCACCAAAACACCAGAAATTGTGTTATTGGCAATTCAAGTTATTTCCAGAAGGATTATATAGAAAACACCATCCTCTGGTATTTTGCACAAATACTTCGTAAGGTACCTCATTTTTTTTGTTAGTAAACATAGCAAGGTAATAATACTTCAGTGGCAAAAATATTGGGAATATTATAAATAATTGAAGAACGTATCGTTTGCCCTTAAGCTCCCATACTTCTTTAAACCTATTTTTCATTGGTTCTTTCAAGAACATTTTAAAGATACTACTACAGACATATTACTGAGGGAAAAAAAGACCTCAATGAATAAAAGGTATAAAAGGTGAATCCACCATCACACCTTCATGGGTTCAAAATAGAGAAAATACATTAATTTCCCTTAATATACATTTATTTTCATTTATACAATTGAGAGAAATCATCATACACTAGGGGTATGGTATAGAAAATAGTAGATAATAGAATAAACATAAGAAAGAGTTATTGTCCTTTTTTATAATTATTATATGCAAGGAATAGATAATTTAATCAATTATCATAAATAATAAGTTTTTTTTCGACTTCTTTGGGAAGACCTAACAGCCTTTGTTATGTTTCCTATTATCATTATCATTCCATTTTCATTGTATAAGCTATATATTGTAGACTAGAAGACCGATAGTTTTTAAAGGAATGTTGATTATGTAAACATTTCCAGACTATTTTTTATCCCTTTTGAACAAATCAATTTCAGTGGCATGAGAGAGAGAGAGAGAGAGAGAGAGATTACCACAGGTACATGTATATAACACCATGCAAAACTTTATAAACTTGTGATCGCAAGTGTTCGGAAGGAGACACAGCATTTTAAAGCAATTTTTTTTCATGCATTGTTTTCAGAACAGCTCAAAGAATTAAACACTAATTGAAAATTAAAAATTTATACCATGTCAAGATAGTGTGAATTTTATTTAGGTTGATAAAACTGCATGTTTTCAAAAAATAAGTATGATTAAATAGCTCAGTAAAGGTGTTTTGATTGATTGATTGATTATATGTTGTTTTACGTCCCATTCGAAAGGTTTTCAATCATATAGAGACGTCACCATATACCGGTGAAGGGCTTCAAATTTTGACCTTTACTCAAGGCCATTGAGCAGTGAGGGATCTTTATCGTTCCAACGTCTGCCGAGACACGGGGCCTCGGTTTTCAAGGTCTCATCCGAAGGACCCGCAACTTTTACTTCAAAGTGCCGAGCGCATGGCGAAGGAACAGTTGCTATTCATTTTTTATCAACTTACATTGTAGGTTAGTCGAGGCCGAGAATCGAACTTACGACCTCCCGATCACGGAGTGAACGCTTTAATATTATGTTCTTCCTTCTTAAATAAGCTGAATAACCTAAACTTGGATATATCCCATAAAAGTATTAATATTTCGAGACAATCTATTTTGTGTCATAAATACAATTGCTTTCAAACAAAAAAGCACAGAAAAACCAAGAGAAGATAAAAACATACATTTTTTTTAATCTGTTAGATTTGAACAAGTGTTAAATATGAAATGAAGTTATAGCACACAAACAATATCTCTGAACCAGTGCATAACTTTCCTGAGTTTCACATGACGAAAGAAGAAAGTAGAGGTTAGATAATGTTGTCCATTGAGGAAATATTAATTTCTTGGACTAATCTTATGCTTCCTTAGAAAAATGTTTCAGTGAAGGAATAAGAAAGAGATATCGAAAAAAAAGACGGGTTTGGCATAAGCCCTCAAACATTCCGTCAGTTAAAAAATCGTTTGAGTTGGGTTTGCTTTCTTCCTTACATTGATTTGATGTATCCCACAGATCTTAAAATAAAAGACACCACACATTTGCTTTACTAGAAAAAAGATACGGACGGTAACCAAACCACAAAATCTTATGATGCACGTGACGCCTTCAACTTTTCAACTGTCAACGTTCCTTATTTATGTAGCAATATACCACTATCACCTGAACATGTATCCCAGTTAATTCAATACGCAAAAGCATGTTCTGCCTACGATCAATTTCTAACCAAAATCAGGTTACTGACGTATAAGTTGATGTTACAAGGGTATCAACAATCATATTTGATGTTAACATTTCCATGGTCGATACGATGACATTTATGCAAATACAACCGGTAGTTAGGTTGAATGTTCACTGACTTTTTAAATACAGCTTTTTAGGCTATTATCTACGTTTACCCAATCAAGATAAAGGGCTCATGCAAGATATGACCGGTCGACAGGATATGTTTATGTAATTAGTCCTTCATAGCACCTGATCCCACCTCGGAAGTTTTCAGAGGTCTGTGATTGCTATGCTTTCAATTTCAATTGTTTACTTGGACTTTTTAGCAAGATTATTATTCGCTATCTTTGTATTTCACATATCTTTCTCATCGAAATGTGGAATTAAAAAAAATAGTTTCGGCCGTTAATGTTGCAGAAAAAAATAGGACGGGGTTTTTAACGATGTTTACCATGAGCATGAGTGTATAATGTACATTAATGCATGTTTAGAAATATTTGTTGGCAAAGGACTCGTGCAATGAATAATTCTTAGTAGCAAGCAATGTTTTCCTTTCGTTTATTTAGATAATCATACATTAATGTTTCGAAAATTGGATTATTCTAGAACGTGTTACTGCTTCATATGGAAATAAAATTCCTATCAATGGGGAGAAATGGGATTTTCTACAAAAAGTAATGGCGAATATTAAAGGTCAATGGTGATTGTAGAATTTTTATGCGGCCCTTACCTACGCCAATGACTCTGTCAAATAGTACGTAATATGTAAATAAAGAAGAGAAATTCACTGGAAAGAAGGATTTTCTGACAGGAATTTTCGTGAGGTTACGTTTATTGCTTTTTTTATTTTGTTTCATTTTTATTATTTATTTCGTTTTATTCTTATTATAATCCTTTTGTTTGCTACTTAAAAGTCAAAATCTTCTTCGATTTATCTAAACGGAAAGAATCTTCATCTAAACGAACTCTGAACACCGTGATAACTTTAATATCCTTGTTTTTTGGAATAAGCAAATTTAGAAATGTGCCATACTCGTATTATTTAATACCTTGTACTCTTATTCATGAAGTTTTTTTAAATATTGAAACGTTTAATGTTAGAATAGTAATTTATCGAACCTACCTTTTTGTTCATCTATAAAATTCATATTCTCATATTTAAAAAGGCATTGATTCAGAAAGGAAAAGGTGTCAATATAAACATGAATTAAACAACAAAATTAATATACAGCAACATTGCGAGTTAATGAACTTTCAAAAACATATTGATGTATTTTTTTCGCACACATTTTTTCTGTTTGTTAAGATTCCAATCAAATCACAAAAACGTTTTCACGTTCACATAATGTATTAACTGTATATATTATTTTTGCCCTTTCACACTTGTTATCAATTTACATATTTTTATATTTGCCACAAAACAGTTGTTTTAAAGTTATAATGATGTCTGTCCTTGAATTCACGCCGATTTAAATTCGTCCTGTTCTTAATGAGGCGATAATAAAACAGTAAAACAGTCTGTAAAACGTACGTATAGTACTTTTTTTTATTTTTGTATGTCAAGTTTCAATTTTTCTCGAAATACAATTTATTTTAACAACCTAAGGTCCTAAGCATGACCATTCAAACTGAAACTGAAAATAAATGTAAAATGGTAAGTTCACACTGAACTCAATCTGACACTGTAATGCAATTTTTTTCGCAGGCGAGATTTCGTGAGGATCGGGACCACGGGATCAAGGGAATATTTATATAAAATATTTCTCGCCGCGAACCATTTATTTTCATTTTAATTTGTATTAAAGTGGAATGTTTTATCAGTCATGAAATTACTCGTCGGGGAATGATGAATAGCGATAAAAAGTTTGGGTGGATAATAGTATGTTTAATGCTATATTCAATAGTGTGTAAATGAAGAATCGAGTTTTTAGCACACTTTGCTTCTATTTTCATGACAGATGTATTTAAGAAAATCTAACGTTTTAAAAAGGCCTTTTATTTTCGGAGTTTAAAGTGAGAACATTTTGAGTAAAGCACTATGCACAGACTTTTTCTCTTGTTTTTAGGATTTAGACAAAAGATAAACTTCCTCAACATGGTAATGGAATTGTTCGATTAACTTTTCCAGGAGCACAACATAGAGGAGAGGAAAGAAAGAGCCCCCTTGGGAGCATTATCATATTTGCTCAATATGATAGGAATCATTGGCAATGCATTGGTTATACACATCTTTCGTACACGATTTACTACGCCTTCAAGTTACAGGGTATTTGTCCTATTTCTAGCTGTGGTCGATATTTTTCTCTGTATCACACTTGTTGCGAGAGAACTAAACAGAATGTTATCAGTCTACAGTCAAGTTGAAGATAAAGGCGTATTCATCTGTAGGATAGCTCACTAGTTTGGTAATTCTTTTGCATATTCTTCTATTATGGCAATTCTTTTTATAGGTATAGAGAGATACAGAAAAATATGCACACCTTTTAAGTCACAAATTTCAATTAAACTCTCCAAGCTTTTGTGTGCAGGCTCTGTCTTAATAGGGTTTGTTGTAAATATTCCGATTTATCTTATTAATGGTAGAAGGCATGCTGTAGTAGAAAATATAAATGCCACACGATGCGCTATCAAAAATTAGTATGATGGAGTTTTGCTGCCATTTCTCTTTTATGCCTATAGATTTGTAGATGTTCTAGTATCTTTATTCTTCATAATTATGTTTCAAGTGAAAATATTGAAAGCTCTTGCAAAGAAATTGAATCAAAACAGAAAATGAAAAACATGGCAAAAGCTAAGGAAATTGGTTCCGGTGTATCAGACCCGAAAACGGAAATCAAAAGAGAACTGAAGTGAACAAGGAAAACGAAACGGCTGTGGAAATAGTAGATTCAGCAGATCAACAAGACGGAAAAGAACAGAAAAATAGCGAAAACATTCGCCATTGTCACCCTTCTTTTGGTAGCCAGCTACGCTTTTAATACGCTATTTATGACGATACAAGCAACACGGCGATATTTGGAACCAAGACAGAAAATTTCCAAATCAGAGGACGTGATGGAAGAATATGCCCCAGATATAATTACCTTTAACGGCATTCTGAATCCATTTGTGTACTTTTTTACTGATATTCAATTTAATCAAGAACTGAAGAAACTATGTGGTCGAAAGTGTAGACAAAGACGTTTTGCAAACTTCAAGCTTATTTAATGATAAATGTACGTACATGTATACATTCTTTGATTTCAGATTGTGATATGTATGTGTTGGAATTGTAATTAAATAGGCTGTGTGTGACATAAATATTTTGAATTTTCTTTCATTTGCGTCAATTTAAGCAATGATGGAGCAGTATTTAATCCTTTTTCTCAATAAAAAAGGTCGCCTTCGTTGTGCAATGGTAAGAACGTCTGATCTAGAGTCGCGAAGTAATGAGCTGACTTGCGTCGTTTAATAATTTACATTTGATGAAGGAAAAAGTCGAACTCAAGTTGGATGCACTAGATTATAAGGGAAAATATATACATGAACAAGTAAATGCATTTTATAATTTTGCAAACATATGTCTGACATATCTATTTAAAATAGATGTGTACTGTAACATTACCGTTCCTACAGGGCATTCAATTTGTGAAAGAAACACACACCTTGATTGATACTGAGCAACTCAAGGTAAAATATAACCTAACATATATGTTTTGGTAAAATTTATTTATTTATTTTATTTTATTTTACTTATTTTTTTTTTGGTAAGCTTACCTCAGCTGAAAGCTCAAGTGAGATTTTATGATCACATTTATCTGGCGTCCGTCTGAATAGTTGTCTGTCTGTAACATTTTCGATTTTTTCTCAAGAACTACTGGGCCAATTTCAAGTAAACATGCGACAAAATATCCTTGGATAAAGACGATTAATTTTTTTTCAAATGAAGGACAACACTATCTTTCAAGTGGAAATTATTAAGAATTAGGGAGGCTTTATGTTATCTTTCAAAAATATTCTTCCCAAAACCAATAAGCTTCAAAAGATGAATCTGACATTGTACATGAGATCTTCATTACATAGGGTAGATCTTTATATATATATATATATATATATATATATATATTAGGGATGTCAACGAGTACCCGGATAACCGGGTACTCGATCGAACGTCCAAGTATCGAATACTAAAATTGGTACTCGGTTACTCTGATGTATTTTTTTTTTCATGTTTCAAAGTGCATAAATTTATTTTTTTTAAATTACCAAAAAATGTGATTTAAATATGCATTGTCCATGTCTTCACAGTAATTAGCGTCACCTACAACAATTAATACCCGTTATCGCCTGTGGCTGTGTACATGTATATACAGTATTTATCGAGACCAATCACTGGACACCGTCCACAGCTGTTCCCACCCCTTGTGACCCTAACTTTTGGATGGCTTTAACTATTTGATTTGATTATGGTCTATTAATTATCCTTCGAATATTTAATTAGCATACGGTAGCGAAATCGGACATACATAGAAATACCGCTTCCAATTCAACATGTTCAAAAGTTAAGAAACTATTTAAAAGTAACCGAAGATTAAAAAATGTTAGAAGTCGGATGTACTTAGTAAATTTAGGATAGGAAGAGGGGGGGGGGGGACAACCATATATTTAAGGAATCACTGTCTAATCTGTTGGGTATACCAGGACATCAACGGCAGTTGGAAAAGTGGGATAATTTATGCATAACGGTTGAAAATTTGTTAATATCGAGAAATTAACATACTTAAATTTCAGAGTTATCAAAGAGAAAACATTGGAAAATGTAAATAAAATACGACTCGCGATCACGACAACGTTCATTCCAAAAGAACGTCCATTCCCAAAGATATTTCTCTTTCGCTAGTCTTATCATTACATAGTTGCGTTCTACTTTTCCGTTGATCAAATTGTCTTCCTAAACAAGAACTGTAAAGCATTTGTAATTATTGGTGTATTTATTGGCCATATCTTTTGTGTCTGTTTGATACATAAATTAAGTACCAAAAATCGTTTTTGTTGGGATTGATGTTTATACACATGCATTATAAACAAAAGAAAACATCAATGGAAGAAATAGGTCTGTGAAATCAACAAACTTCTACATGTATACACACTTTTTCCGAGTATCCGGGTACTCGATCGGAAAATCGTCCGAGTAACCGATTATCAAATATTGACCGATTTGACACCCCTAATATATATATATATATATATATATATATATATATATATATATATATATATATATATATATATAGATATAGATATATATATAGATATATATATATATATAATTTCAAAAACAGAAAGAAGAACCGGTACAGTTTTGTTGGGTGTATTAAAAATAGAAATCAAAAAAAAAAAAATCACAAAATATTTTCTGCAAGCGCTTTCGCCATGTTATAACTGTTATAACATTTTATAACATGTTATAACTGCCTGAAGAGCCTAACATGGCGAAAGCGCTTGCAGAAAATATTTTGTGATTTTTTTTTTGATTTTTATTTTATATATATATATATATATATATATATATATATATATATATATATATATATATATATATATATATATATATATAATCACTTACACGGATTTTTTTTCATACAAATCTACAAACAGGACAGCTAATTAAAAACTGAAGTAGAAAAATTCTGTCTGGGTGAAAAAAAGTTTCATGGTTTATAATCTTATAAACGTATCTTACAGATAAAGAGGTTGATCAATTCTAAAATTGAAATGTTAGTTTTTGTTTATTTCTTTCTTTTTTGAATATTTTAAGAATGATTTATTGTATTTTTAAATAAAGGGAAACACTGTTCCATTTGAAAGTACAAATTTGAAAATGCAAAGAAAATTAAAAAAAGAGAAAATTAAAAAAAAAAATTAACGTTCTGAAAATGGAATTCGTTTCAATCACATGACAGGTTTATTTTTTAAAATATGTTCACTCTTGCTTTACACTCATTCCTTTAGTGAAATAAATTCCTTAGGTAATTGCGAAAATTATATATCCCCCATTTATTATAGAGGAAATATATAGTCTTAATAAAGGACATGGAAATGTTATTGGTAAATATTGACAATCTTTGATTGTAAAAAAAGCATTTGCAATCTGGTGAATTTTTATGGGCAACTCCCTCCAATATTTACAAATAGAAGTCCAAAAACCCTAGTTTCGGGGGGTTGGGTTTGGGGGGTTGGGTTGGATACAACAAAAAATATGCGTCGATCTGATCTTTTACTGCTTGATGCCTTCTTATTTACAATACACCTTAAAAAGACATAGGCCTAGTAGATCAGAATATTAATCATGTTAGATATTGCTACTGGATTATATACATCGTTTATGGCATTTTAAATGAACAGGGTCTTCAGTGATTCTTTATTCCTGTAGGTTGTAATAAATACTTTCAGTTATATCATCACTCAAAGTTAGAATATATATGTTTAAAGGATTTCTACCTTTGCAGAGGTTGTGTTTCCCCTTTACAAAGAATACTAAAGGATAAATAGCACAAAAGATTCTATACATGGATTGATATACATGTTTAATGTTTTGACTGATTTTCAATAGCAGTGACAGGAAAAAATTCCTTAGAAAAAAAAGGAATTGTACATTTCCTTAAATGTTCAAATATGCGAATTTGCGACGTTTTCTATATAAATCCATATAGTTTTACAATTGTGCACACATTTATGACCATACTACAAAATCTTTCAAAATATCCAAACTTACTCCTGACTAGTAAACATTAGTCAGTTTATCTATATAAATATTGTTAATTTTTTCTTGATAAATTGCTGATTTCTGGGGGAAAAAGTTTCTGTTATCGATCCTTAAATAGCCAAGTCTGGTAAAAATACATGTAACAGATCTAGACACCGTTATAATAGAAATGTATTATAAATCTTATTGTTAGATACTGTAAATCATAGTTTTTATGTAAGGTTTATCACTTTTCCTTGCTGTAGAGACTCCGTGGCAGACGTGCATAATCTGCTGACATACGTCACTTCCTCTCCTTTAACAATACAGTCAATTTCTTCTGAAAATTAAAAAAAAAAACATTTAGAATGTAAAACAAAGTTTTTTGTATAATGAATAAAAATAATAATTTTCGGGCAATATTGACAAAGTCAATGCATATCATTGAAATATATTAATTTCCTTGAAATCATTTGTAACAAAAAAAAAAAAAAGAAAAAAAAACATTTAAAAAACTGAATGGTTTTCCATAATTTATAGAGGTGTTTTCGGACCTTTGATAACTGCGGCAAAGTGCTCAGTTTCTTTTCTGTAGGCATCTGAGAACCGCGGAAGAGCTTGCTGCCACATCAGGTCAGAATGCATTCCTTCCCCGTCCCATAAGCACAACTGTAATTCTTTTGGATTTTCGATGACAGCGCATCCCTTGGTACCTAAAACCTTATTTAATAGAATACAATGATAGAGCTGAAATATACTTAGATTTTTTTTTATTATCGCTTATACGTTTTGCTTGTTTTGGTATAGATCCACCCAGTTTGAGGTTCCGGTATTTTTACAGTCGTTTTCTTTAATAAGGTGAGCTTAACCGTCACTGTAGCTCAGTTGGTAGAGCGCTCTCTCCGTCATCGGAAGGTCGTGAGATCGAATCTCTACTGACGTAAGTCGATTAAAAATAGGTAGCAGCTGTTCCTTCGTCAAGTGCTCGGCATTTTGAGTTGAAAGTTACGGGTCCTTCTGATGAGACCTTAAAACCAAGGCCCCGTGTCATAGCAGGCGTCGGCAAGATAAAGATCTCTCACTGCTCAATGGCCCTAAGTGCCGAGTAAAGATTTGAAGCCCTTCACCGGTATATGGTAACGTCTCCATATGAGGGAATATTCTCGAATGGGGCGTAAAACAACATACAACCAGTCAATCAATCAAATAGGTGAACTTGGTAATAAACACATTTGATACCTAATATCTCTGATCATATCCATAGGAAACTCCTCTGAAGTTTTCGATAAATGCCAATAAACCGCTTGGAAACTTCAGTACTACGTTTACACTATCAAAATCACCACATTCTTTAATCATCGGATTGACAAAAATTTACACTTCCACATAAATGATATTCACTCTTAAAATGATTTTAAGCTTAATGACGCATTTTTTTTCATAATCTGCCATAATCACCTTATTTTCATAAATTCTTGCATTTCTTACCAGAATTTAATGATTTGATAATAAGGCCTCCTCTTCCGTGAACAGTAGTGCATATCACAACTGCGTCCAGTCTACAATAGAATAACATTAGTTTTTATTCCTCAGTATACTTCTTTTGATATATTTGACCTTCAAAAAACAAACCTTCTTGCAAATTATTTATAATTATCTGTCATGGTCATTCTTATATTTTTGATATTTTTTTCCCTGAATTAATCAGAATAGAAACAAGATGTGTTTGTGAAACACTGATGCCCCAGTATGGCAGCATATGGCAAAGGTTAAAGTTTCTCAAATGCAAGTCAAACTCCAAGTTAAAAGATCCAGAATGTAGGTACCCTTATAAAGGTCCTGTCTCGAAGAATATACCTGTAAAATATGAATGCCCTAATACCAACCGTTGAACAGTTATGGCGAAGGTAAAAAATTTTCAAAAGTAAGTAACACATCAGGTCAAAGTCAAATGGTGCGAAACAGAAGGTCTTTTCCAAATGATACACATGTACGTGAAATATAAAAGCCATAGAGCCAAATATTCAAATGTTATGGATAAGGTTAATTTTTTAAAGTAAAACAAACTCCAAGTTTAAGGTCAGTGGGCCCACATTGTTGGTATCCAAAGAAGGTCTTGTCACAAAGAATACACAAGGGGAGAATGAAAGCCCTAGCAACTGTTCAAAATTTATGGCAAAAGTTTTTCAAAAGTAGGTCAAACTCCAAAGTCAAACGGTAAAAGTTCTTGGTATCCATAAAAAGGTCTTGTCACTAGGAATATATGAAAGCCCTAGCACAAATTTTCAAAAGTTACAGCAAAGGTTAAAGTTTTTCAAAAGTAGGTCAAACTCCATGGTCAAGGTCAAGGGTCAAAGTTGTTGGTATCCATAAGGTCTTGTAATAATGAATATACATGTGAAGTATAAAAGCCCTAGCACTAACCAACTGTGCAAAAGTTACTGCAAAGGTTAAAGTTTTTTCCAAAGTAGGTCAAACTCCAAGGTGAAGGTCAAACGGTCAAAGTTCTTGATATCTAAAGAAAGGTCTTGTCACAAGGAGCGCACATGTGAAGTTTGAAAGCCCTAGCATCAACTCTTCAAAAGTTATTGCCAAGGTTAAAGTCTGATAAAATTCAGCAAAACTAGGTCAAATTCTAAGGTCAAAAGGTCAAATTTTATGGTACCCGAAAAAAGGTCTTGTCGTAAGGAATACATATGTGAAATATGAAAGCCATAGCTCTAATTAAAGTTTTTGCGTACAAACAGACAGAGAGACAGACGGACGGACAGGACAAAAACTATATGCCCCCGAATCTTCGATTACGGGGGCAAAAAAATAATGTCGTTGAATAGGGTCACCTATAGATGTTTTAAACACGAATTTGACAGCTATTTATAAAATTAAAAAAGAAAAAAAAAAAAAAAAAAAAAAAAAGCAAGCATAAAAATTTCTCAACGTTTGCGGCCTTAATTTTTATTGTATAAAATACTTATTATTACTTTTGTTTTATTAAAATGATTTTTTTTCAACATTTGTCACCTTAATAAAATACTCACGTAGGTTTACTAAGAATTTCATTGGTTTCTTCAGGGGAACAGACGATGGTGTCCTTTAAACAATAATTGTCAATCAAGGTCCGAATTTTCTTAAGCATCGACGGAATGTCAATCAAGTATGCAACTTCAAATGCAGAACTTTGCACTATATGTCGTAAATGAATATTTCCTATTCGTCCAAGTCCGAAAACAACAACTTTCGGACGAAAGTTTTTCCTTTCCGCCATGGCTAACAGTAATGATTTTTTTTATATCCACTACTGATTCAATACGACATAAATGTTGCATCAAATTGGTATGACCTACTTTTGGGATTTAGATTGTCTTATCATTACAGCTAGGTTAAGGACTCCCATGAAATATACGCCCTAGATATTCAGAGAAAATGAATACAATTTAAAAATTATTTTTAACAGCATTAGTCTTGATGAATGCGAATTGTGGTGTTTGCACTTGTATATATCGGGTCTCTGCTGAGTTCGGCCAAAGCGACATCGCTTACATCAGTTGTTTGTCACGTGACGGTTTTAAAATTAGAACATATATATACTACTACTGTTAACAAAGATCGTTAAAGTTCAACGATATACGGGTATCTTTCCGCTATATAATTTATTCTGTGTTGTTTGAGACAAAGGCGGAGTTTCGATAAGGCCGCTTAGCGGCCCACTTTTTCTCATAAAATATAAATTTCAATTTATTTTTTCAAAACTAGGTTAGAATTCAAGATAAATATGTAAACTTTTGTTATTTTTATTTCAAAAGTTAATTTGAGATGAATTCACACCGTAGCTGATACATACTTAGATGTACCCTCAGATCCGTTAACATTAGGCTCATGGGAAAATATAAGAGGGTGGCATTTATAAATCGATGTTTAGAATATGAAGTGCATGATGGACATTCACCTAAATTTGTTCAGTAATTAGATATACTCTGCACACTTATTTCTTGAAATATGATGAGTGTCGCGTGTGCACTTTATATCCAAAAATTGAAAATTGCATAAAATTTGCATATCTAAAATAAGAAGCTCTTGGTTTCTTGATCTGACTCTTTGTTCAAATACTAAGCCAGAAGTAGCATATTTTTTAAATCAAAGATTTTCGATTATTTTAACAGTAAGATAACATTATCGTATCCCATCTTCATTTCGATACTTTTTTGTCGCCAACGTATAACGTTAACGTCACATTTTTAGCTCACCTCCTCGAAGTTGGGGGAGCTTTTGTAAAACCGTCCGCATCGGTGTTCAGGTAAAAGTTTTTGAAGCAGATTTTTATAATTATAAGCCCTATCGTGACCAAACTTGCACTGATGATGCATCTAGGATTGCACACTACCAGACATGGTTCAGATGCTGGATCTTTCTTACAGTTTCCGACTGACTGAACACAAAATATGTTTTAGAGCAAGTCCATTCCTTAACGTTGTTTGTCATGCATACAGTACCAACCAGACCCAACCTGACACCTAAGCAGTCCCAGAAAGCAGTCCCCGGGACTGCTTTGGGACCGCTCTGGGACTGCTCTGGGACCGCTATGGGACTGCTGTGGGACTGCTCTAGAAAGCAGACCCAGCAGTCCCAGCAGTCCCTGGGACTGCTTTCTGGGACTGCTTTGTTCACTCATGCATGAAAAAGGTTCTGAGTGACATGATAGCTCCGTCCCTTGTGTATTCTGAATTTGCAGGCTCCCTGTTGTTGTTTTGTTTACTTTCAGCAGAGGGGTGTTTAAGATAAAGAATAAAAAAAACCAAGGATTTTTTACAACATTTTAATAAGTAGAGATAGATATACATGTAATTACTAAATGTCTTCAGGGCTGTAAATTTACACAATTGTAGTCTAGAATTAATTTTAAAAAATGAAAGTTGTTAAAAGGGAAGTCAGGAGATGACTTTTATCCTTTAAATTAAACTTTAATACAGGTGTTTGAAAAAAAATATATCTAGGCCTATTTAATTAATTAATGCTAATTAAAACTTTAATACAGATGTTTGAAAAAAAAATATCGAGGCCTATTTAATTAATTAATGCTCTCAAGTTACGGAATGTACTCAAAGTTTGCATTAGCACTATTTAAAAAAAAAACAAACAAACAAACAAAAAAACAAACTTGTCATTACAATAAGACATTCAGAGGGACGTACTGTACTGGATTTTTTTTAAATTGAAAAAGCTAAAACCATATGCATGCTAAAAAAGAGCATTCCATGCTATTTTTTACCGCACTCAAATAAAACCTAATAATTTATTAAATGACCATGAAATAAAATTATTCTACCATTCTTCAGTCATTTAAACAATTATATTTGTGAACAATTATTGGGAGATTTATTTATGAATTTGTTTTTGATTTATAAACAAGTTATTAAAAGAGTAAATTTATAAACATTTTAAAATATTGGGAATTGTGACTTATTTCTTATTTGTTTTGTTTGTGTTTTCCTGGCCAATTAATAAAAAGCAATACAAATGTATAAAATGGTGTCAACACCTGAAGTTTCAATCGCCTTCGGGCATGATTAGCAGAAAGTCAA
Organism: Saccostrea echinata; assembly: GCF_033153115.1. Classification (NCBI taxonomy): domain Eukaryota; kingdom Metazoa; phylum Mollusca; class Bivalvia; order Ostreida; family Ostreidae; genus Saccostrea; species Saccostrea echinata. Next base: position 1,696,441 of record NW_026889777.1, read on the forward strand.
TGCATGTTATTTGGGTATCAGTGTTACACATCACTGAACATGCTGGTCAACAATGACACTAATTTCAATCTACGTACTGCAAAAAATCTTCGTTTCAATAGATGTGTATAAATTTATTTCGGGATTAATTAATTTTGAACATAATCTGAGGGTTCCATTCGCGTGATTTACACATGTACACTCAAACGTTTATATAATAAAAGTATTATTGTTTTCTGTTACATAGATAATCTAACGATAATTAAATTGGCAAGTCAGTGAAAATAATCGTGACTGAAATACAATACACAAAGAATTTTTCAAAAGCTCCAGTACTTAAGAAAACTGCATTCAGAGTATAGTATGGAAATCGGCCTTGCTATATAATTATAAGGCCTATTTAAAGCTAGTTTTGATAGAAAATAAAAAACTCAAGTTTAATTATTCTATAAAAAAATAAATAAATAAATAAATAAATAAATATGGAAACCAATATCAATCCCAGTAATTTAGAAATTGATTTATTTTGGTGAAAAATTAATATACCACAAAACTGTGTTTAAATATTCATGTTATTAGTAGGTGTGAACGTCTTTTTTGTTCAATATTTATTATTTGTTTCTATACGCGTAGTGTGATTTTCTTAACAGTTCAAAAATGACTGTCGCATGAGAATTGATACTGCTCAGAAAGAAATGGATCATCAATTTCAACTGCCTTTTATAGTTACATTGTTTATTGGTAATCTCATTTCTAAGTAAGCTCCGCCCATTAAATTAATTAAACCCGCCCACTGGGACTGCTGGGACTGCTTTCTGGGACCGCTGGGACTGCTGGGACTGCTTTCTGGGACCGCTGGGACTGCTGGGACTGCTCTGGGACCGCTGTGGGACTGCTCTGGGACCGCTGTGGGACTGCTCTGGGACTGCTTTAGCAGTCCCAGAGCAGTCCCAGAAAGCAGTCCCCGGGACTGCTCTGGGACTGCTTTGTGTCAGGTTGGGTCTGGTTGGTACTGTAGTTATGTTTTTGACTTTCTTGAAAATAGAAATCCACGCTCCAACATGCTAGAGAAGCGCCCATATATTTCCATGTGGTTTATATAAGGAACGTGGATTGTTTTAAGTCTGGATGTCTAGGCGCGTATGTCTGCATGATTAAGTATTTAACACATATCTTTGGCGGCGTTTACACATGTATTCCGAACTGCGCTCTGGTCTAGCAAATCATATATAATGAATTCTAAAACTCTCTACATGAGAAGTGACAAGAGTTGGTGAAGTAATTGAAGTATCTAGTTGGAAAGCGAGAGGAAATTAATCCTGGTTGGGATTCTCTCAGTTATGCTGAAAATATAATGCAGATCTATGTGCGCAAATACTTCTAAGTTTCATAATGAAAAGGAAACAATCAATGTATTATAGATTTTTCCATCATTTGGCTATTCACATAATACATATCATGATAAAATATTTTTGACTGTAATTAATATTATTAATACTACCAAATACATTGCAATTTTTGAAGGCGGTAGGTGCTAGTTAAAAAATTATATATTTTCTGGCGGCCGCTAGATAAGTTTCTAGCGCCTGCCATTACAATATCTGGCGGCCGCCAGATAGAATTGTAGTGTTTTTGCCAATCAAGTTGTAGCACCCAGTGATGTACCTTAATGCACTTGATTGACAGAGATACACAGACCAGGTATTTTTTATCGAAGGCGATGCTTAAAATCTCTGTCTTTAACGACATCTACAACTTCTGTTTGTAGTCAAATCTGGGAGTTTCATGCCTTATTAGCAAAGAACAAATCTACATTTTATACGAAAATTCACTTCATAACGTCATCACCTCATAACTTAAAATTAATGTTTTATTAGATTACATGTCTACACTACAAGGAACTTATCTGTCAGCTTCTAGTTATTTATGTGGCGGCCGCCAGATAAGTTTCTGGTCGCCGCCAGTTATTTATGTGGTGGCCGCAGGAAAGGTATTTGGCAGCCGCCAGATATATTTTTCTAGCGGCTGCCGAATAATTATGTGGCGGCCGCCAGATAAAATATTTTTCTTACCTTGCAGCTACATTTACCGGCTTACATAGCAATATGATGCTTTTAAATAAACTTTTTATTTATGTATATATATAAAGTTGCATTTATTGTTCAATCTTTTTATTTCAAAACATTTTATTTCAATTCTATGATATTAAGGTATATTTAATTTCAATTATGATATATAGGTATATTTTTTTTATAAAACATATAGCCGTATAACCTCATTGATGAAAATGTATTTCATATATCTGTAAAATTATGAACGTTTTGACGTTTACCCATCTCAGGTCTACATATCTTTTCATGTGCATTTTTCGTATGAGAAAATGATAAATATTGATTATAAAGTTTATGTATAAACTGTCGATTAGTTATGATGTTAAAACTTTCTATATATGTTTACGTTTTATAAGTTAAATTCATCCTCCTTTAAAGAAAAGTAACATTTAACACATCAGGAAAATATCGCACCTTAAGAGCCATTCTCTGTAACGACTTGAACTTTTGTATAGGAGCTGTGGCACGCATAGTCTCAGAATTTCATCAAATTCTCTATTATGAAAGTCTTTGATACCGTAAACTCAAATCAGGCAAAAATTGGTTGTTACCTGTCATGGTTACCATAGCAACATGTCCTAAAGTTTGAAAAATGGCATTTTTAACATGTTCACAGTCCCACAGTTAACGTTTGCAGCAAAGCAAACAAGTGGCAATGACCGTTTCTGAAAGTTGGAGGCCTGATGTCTTAAATGCGTGATAAAAATGTTTGGTATTATTAGCTATTACATATGTTACTATGGAAACAAAGTTTCAAAAGTAATTATTTTGTTCATTTAATTTTATAAAGTCATACACTTTAGAATAAAAACAAATATAGGTTGAAATGCAAGCAAATAATAGACAAAAGATCCTTGTAACATATACCAAGGACGAAAAATGATATCACTTATAGGTTGGCAATGGTTGCCATGGTTTTAACACCACGAAGGGATTTTAAATTTACTCTCTTAGTGTTTTAATCTTATCATATCTTTTTAAAAAGCATATTTCTTTATAACTGATGATCAATTTTTAAGGGCGTTGGTGTGACCCTAATTTTCACATTTCAAAAAATTCAAATTCAACTCTTTAAATAGAGTGTTGCGATGGAAATTAGCCGAAAAAATATGCATAAAAATATGAAAAATATTCTGTTTCCTTGGATACATACCCTTGTATGCAGATTCCCAAAACTTTTATGATTGATATTTATGTACAACTAACCTGACTTTCAATTTAGACTACCACCCACCCTCTAACTGGATGCAAAAAGCTGGCACATAGGGTTTAATATTGATATAAAATTAACAAAATCGAACATCTTTCCTTCTTGGTAACAATAGCAACAGTGTTGTATTTTTCAACAAACTTTATCAATATATGATATTCAACTTTAGTTCTACCAGATAAGTACTATTCAAGGTGAGTCAAATAATATGTTTCTTGATTAAAAGGTAAGTAAATTCCTAAGGCAGCAAAAAAATTATCACTTTAAACAACTGGTACGTTGTTTCCATGGTTACACTGCAAAGTAACAACTAATCCCAATTTTTCTTATGTTGTCGATGTTGCAAGGTCTTAAGGATTTATATGTGTCAGTCATGAATTTTATTGTTTTTCCTCAAGATAGTAGCATTAACCCAATCTTAGCAACATATTTTGCATGGTTACACTGTGTTCCCATGGCAACCATGAAACTTATTTTTAGAATAATATTGCCAATACCTAATTATTTAAGGTCAAATATTTTTATTGTTTTTCTTCGGTTGTTGGTTGAGTTTGATTATGTAACACTTATCATTAGTGAATATTGAGCGTTTTTTGGCATTTTTCAGCATCTAAAATGTATTCCAAATGTACCCATGGTTACCACTTACTTAGAGATAAATTCTAAAAGTTTCTTTATAGCATAAGTGGCAACAAGTTGTCATGTTTTTGTGAACATGGTTTGTTTGTTTCTCTTAGTCTTTATTAAGGCTTAATAAAGATTCAAAGTAGCTGAAAATTTAATATTTCCGACTTTTCTGGCAACCAAGACACATAGCAACGAAATTTTATTTGATATATGTTTCTGGTGTCATGTTGGTGTCAAGTTGTAATAATTGGCAAAATTTCATAAAAATCGGTGACCATGCGTGGCAAAGAAGTTTAAGTGGTTACAGAGAATCGCTATTAAAAAAACATTCGATAAGATAAATACCATTTTCCGTAAAAAAAAAATTGTTGAAATTGATTAATTTATGTCTTTATTCATATTTATCCTGATTCATTTACGATTTTGACGGTTAAAAAAAATCCACTTTCCCCCTATAAAAATGTCTACTCCAAAAATATACGAAAGGGGGAATACTTAAAATTTTCACTTATTACGTGATCGGAAAATGCGTAACATAAATTATTTTCATATTTTTAGGAAGATAATAAGCTTTTGTACAAAACATCAAAATTTCATAAAATTTCGCGAGGGGCCAAAAAACGGCCTTATCGAAACTCCCCCTTTCTTAACATGAAAAGTGCTGGAAGCAACTTCCTCATGATCGGGAATCGTGTGAAATTAAGCCGTCTTCCTATAAATCCAGACATTCCATGCATTGAAATAATGTAACATGACGGAATAAATAAACAATGCACAACCAGCTCCCAGCACTTTTCAAAACAGTAGGAATAATAGCTACACGTGTTTAAAAATTCAGAATTTATAGGAAAGTGGATATCGTTGAAATTTTGACATTTTCGAGGGACTGGACCTGTCATTTTAGCTCGTTACTGTACAAATGTGCTCCCTATGGCTATATATATATAAAGTGTACACATTATCAATTTAGTTTGACAATAAAATGTGGATTAAAATATTTCAGAATAAGTCTCTATTTAGGTTTCGTATTTAATTTTATTTTTGCATACACCGATAAAAGCTTGATCCACGTCTCAATACAGATAAACTGCTTGTCAAACTAAGATCAAGAAATGACGTCATCTCAGTAAGTACAGCGAAATCAAAGTAGCTTACATTCTACATACGCTAAGTGCTATTATGACAAGATAAATTGCATATACATCTATCTTTACAATATTTATGAGAAACGAAAGTATTTAAGTGAGTTTTAAAAAGAACATGTGGTTTTTACATGTATTCTTCGAAATTCATTTGTATCATTTGAACGTGAGGTCATAATAGCTTTCCCGAACCTCTTCATAGGCTGACGTAAATATGGGAGCCCTTAACCTAGCTGCAATCCTATGCATTTAAGGTCATATATATAAGTACATTTTCTCTTACCTAGAGTTTGGCAAGACATATCAATATTTTTCTATCGTAAAATCGGCCCTCTTCAAATTGAAATAAACATTATGTAGACATTTTAGTTTTATTACATTATTTTTTTCTGTAAATGATGAATAATTACTTTATCTTTGTTTGTTTTTAGACTTCTACATTTGGAATTATTGAAAAAGTAAAAAAAAAATTTCTGTACTTGTTAAAATATAAGGATCGACTCCTTACTCCATGACTCTTGAGAAAACGCTCTAACCACTGCGCCACGCGGGCGACTTCTGTACAGTCCCTGAAACGTTCCACTTTCCCATTTTTCCGTTCGCTCAGCGTTCGTTCAGCGTGCGTTCACCGTTCTTTCAGCGTGCGTTCACCGTTCGCTCTCCGTTCACAGTTTTGCGTTCATCGTTCACCATGCGCTCGCGTTCACCGTTCACAAAACGTTCACCGTTCGCTCTTCGTTCGTTCAATTTGCGTTCACCTTGCGTTCAGCGTTCACTTATCGTTCAGTCTTTATTGTCATTGGGAACTCCGAAGTGAAAGGACTTAGCTTTTCTAAGTAAGGATTTACAGGTTTTAAATTTAATAAATAACATATCGGCTAAAGAATCATTATTTCATGGGGAAAAAATTATCTACAATATTTATTTTTATCATTCTAACTTAGCTGTTAGGTTATTTATAAAATTTATCTGGAAAATAAATGTTGTTATAAGTACATGTATGTACCTATGTAGAACGATGCTGAAAATTTAAATTTAAATACGAATAATACGGACAATATACAGATACCTCAAGCACTGCATCATTTTGTTGTTATGTTAAAGACGACAAATCGTTAATGGATAGACAATAATCGAAGTCAATTAATTTACCAACTGCAGCAAAAATACGAAAATATTTATTTCTATCACATTCTTTTTTCAAGTTATACAGAAATACATGTTAGAACTTGTTCCGAGAATGATAAACAGTACTGTGGATATCCAGTTTATTAAATATCTTTAGAGCGAATTAAATTGATAGTGTGGTTTAAAATGTAATACATTAAAGATTTTTTTTTCTACTTTAAAAAAAGATATAGTCCTTAATTAGACAGAGAGAAATGCCTTTATAACATGATTGTCATTTTGTCATTTATATAACCAAGGTGATTCTCCAGTAATGATATTTTTCACCGTAACTTTATGTTTGTCATTCGATATTATTAAGAGCCCCCCTCCCCCCCCCCCCCTTCCCCTAAATCGGTTACTTAGTACCAGTACATTTTAATTAACATTTAAAAATAAGTTAATGCGTTTTGTAGCACAAAAATTTCAGTCTCATAACAAACATGCATCTAAACAAAGTCATTAAACAATAATAGTTCAAAATATACATGTGCCGGCGGTGATATTTTAAATTGGCAGGGAGTACGTTTCAAATTCAAGCGGCTTAATCATTCTAAGTGTTTATTCCCAATGTATTTTATTCATTCATTTATTTATTTTTTTTTTTAGAAATGTTGGAATCAGATCTAGAAATGATAAGAAAATATGTTAAAACTTCTTGGAAATACTAACACTTTGCCTTCGGTGTGACGAGACTTTCACACCTGCACAGTGTCGAATGATTCTGATTGACAGGTCAAGCACGTGGACTTCTTGTGAACTTGAAGCAGGAAAATAAAAACCGATTATGACTGTGAAACAATGGATTTGTTGATAAAAAATGGTTACTTTCACTGCCTGATATATTTAGAAAAAAATTAAGAATTTTTGTTTGATATAGGTACAACATTTGAGGAAAGGGGGGGGGGGCTAAAACCGAATATCTCTCTCTCTCTCTCTCTCTCTCTCTCATTTGTCTGTTTTGTAAAAACTATGACAGCATATTGCTTAAATATTAAGTTGTGTAACAAATAATATGATTGCCTCTTCGTATCATCTTGTCCGAGTATAATCACGGCCGAGGAATGTCTACAGATACAGAAGTCTGCTCAATGAATCATCATAAAAAAATAAAATGTCACAAAAATATATTATTGCATTAAAAATTTAAAATACGAGTGTATTTATGCAATACGTCCACATACCTTTGTAATATAAATATTTCTTGTCCCGAGGAATTTATTTAATTGTGTATTCATATGAATGTTTCATCAATCTCGAAATTAATTGCCTTGGAAGGATTTCAATGATGAATTTCAAATAAAATTTTGTCGGATAGTTGGTTAATTGTTGGTTTAAGGTAGGGATGTCGATTTTACTCGGACAGCTTAGTCGAATAGTCGGAGGCTTTAATCGAACGATAGTCGAGTACTCGTTGAAATTTAATTTTTCATGTCATTTCCCTATTTGTTTTTACAGACTGCTAGCCTGTACAATATTTAATTGACACTATCATCATTATACAACGAATTATTGAATCGTTAACATTTACCTAGTAATAAATATGTGTATCCGATGTATTTGATTTCAAATATGATAATTACTGCACATTTTAATTATATACAGAATATCAAACTCTCACATTTATCCTTTCTTTTCATACTGAGAGTATATGTACCCGTAATTGATTTCTTACCTGAAGCCATTTGAATTTGTCTTGTCAGTGACGCGTGATTGTTAAACAATTAAAGCGTAACTCTTATAAAAACAAAGAGAGTTTGCAATAAATTTTAATTATGAGAATGTTTGCAAACAATCAATACAATTTTAAAATGATTGACATTAATATCAGAATTAATATCAGATTAATATCAGAAAGAATCACCATTAAATTACGTTCATATACATGTATTAACAAATATGTATGATCTGTTAAATTATTCTACATTAATTGTTTGTTGCATTATACGAGATCTTGCAGGTTGAAACCTTACTATTTGAATCTGACTTCGTTTAAAGTATGCAAATACATGTTTGCCAAGCAAAAAATTCCATTGAACAATTAAGGGTCTTAATAAATCGAACTAGCGCAAGGGCATACACTCAATGGATCATAATAAGCTTTTACAAATCAACTCTAGATGTATTAAGGTATCTGAAAAGTGCTGCAATCCTGATGAAATCTTGAAAATAATTTAATCATATGTATATTTAATGCCGTTGACCAGCAAAAAATACAGCATGCGGTCATACAAATACGATTTTAACAATGAAATAGCAGAATCTATATAGGATCGCAGCACTTTTCGGAAATTACAATACGTGTTGAAAATATTTATAAACTAAACTTAGAATTTTACCTTGGTTATGCCCTTGCACTAGTGAAATTTATAGGTGAACTCAATATTGCAAGTAAATGTGCTAAAATCACGTGACTGCCGCATCACGTGACAAGTCTAAATATAAAATCTAATCGTTCTCAATATGTAGTTATTAACCATAATTACATTTGTCAGATATAAATAATGTACTAAAAATAATCGCCATCCTGATTATGAATACATTTTTAATCACAAAAATGTGTCGATATTTCCATTGCGCACCTTAACTGTACTGCGTATATCAAAAATCTTACTTTTTAATAGACCTTGTAATGAATAGGTTTATGTCGTAGTTAGTACCAGTTACATGACAAATATCAGCTTTGTGTCACGTGACTAGTATAAAAATAGAATTAATAGTGCAAGGGCATCCAGTTGTTTTTGGCCAAAAAATTGATGCACGTTAAGGAGGCTGGGGGGTCAACAAATTGACCGCTCTCTGACAAAACCGGGCTTAATGACATAAGCGTTGACGTTGAGAAAAGCGTGTTTATTGTGACGTCAAATTTTGGCGTCTAAAACGCACATTTTTTCCATTTCCACTTCCTGTTGTTCAGTTTTATTTTCAGAGTGAAAGTATAAATGAATACGTGTGTTGATCGTCATATCGTGTGTAGAATACGTTTCCTTGCCATTTTTAAATATTTTCTTAAGATACCACCGATGAATATTCTAATTTATTATTACATTGTATTTACTGTTACATGTTTGAATCCTACATGTGCACTTCACGGACAATTTTAAGTTGAATGTACACGATATACAAATGAATTTATTAAACTTTTGTTCAGTTATTTTCGCTAGTTTTAATGTCCTAGTATAATGAATAATTAACCATATGCCGAAACAAATAGAGTCAGTGTCAAAATTTCTATTTATACGTAAACCCGCCTCTATGAATGTAAAGTGTTATGATCCACCAAACATCACATGCTGAAAAGCCATCTTTATTTACATTACGTCTCTCGAGCCAGACCTCAAAGCGAGAGAAGGGATAAGCACAGAAAGAAGAATGGACGATGAATTATCAGTAAGTAATATAAGTATAAAATGTTTATACTTTGAAAGTTTGCATACATGAAAATTGACAATATTGAATGAGTTTGATTATTTTATATTCTTCAACCGTTCTCGTAACATACAGCACCTGTTCTATGCAGCATTTGTAGGTTGATCGATCGAAATTAATTTTTTTTTCTGAAAATTTCATGTATGAAACTGCAGTTCGTGTTAAGATTTTTTCTCATTGTATTGCTTGCAGTTCTTCATATAGACATTTTTTATATTCACGAATCAGCAAATACTTTAAAAGCAAGCTCCGCGTTTGCACTGCTGTTTTTTTTCTGTGTGTGTTTTAACGCCGGCGTTGCCAGTGGCGGATTTAAGGGGGGCGCACCCGGCGCCCCCCCCCCCCCTAAAATTGTCAAAGTTAGCATAAATCATAGTTTCGTCGAGAAAATGTAAAAATGTCCACTCGATAGACCTCATCTTTACCCTACAAAATCTCTAGAATCCAGGAGCTTCCGGGGGCTTCGCCCCCTGGGCCCCCTGGGGGCCTCAAGGCGGCCCCCAGACCCCCTGCCTACTTTTGGCGCCCCCTCTAACTTCAATTCCTGGATCCGCGCCTGGTTGCTTCTGGATTTTACGTTATATATAAAATTCCTAAATATTTCTCTAAAAGAATAATTAAATCAAATAATTTTTGTCTGTTTATTTTTTTTTCTTTTTACTCGTCATCAAATTATGATCTAGATTAATTTTTACTGGGGTGGAACCCCTCCCCCCCTCCCCGGAAAAAATCCTAGATCCTTGCTCGTTTCCGATACATTATGGAGGGATACAGAGAGAGTGGGGTACTTATATACCACCTGAACTTGGCTGGAGTGTCGCTAACCAAGAGTTTGTGATTCTAAATCATTGCCTAGCAAAGATGGACCAACCCCCTCCCCCTAATAACCAAAATATATTTTTAAAAACATTCTCCGTCAAATCTGTTATTCTTATTATTTTGTGCCTTTATTAAGAATTCACCCACATATAAACTTACTATAATCGGTTTAGTAGTACTAAGTGTATATTTGTTAGTATCGAAGGACATTGGCAAGGTTCCTGGTTATCGTATAGAATTTTTCAAGAACTCTTGAGTAGATTTAAATGTAATAGACAGGCTATATTCTGGATAGTTTAACCTACCAAGCCAACCTTCTTTTTTTAGATTTTTTCAAATCAGTGTTTTTACAATTCTCAATGCCTTTCCTATGTAAAATGTTGATAAAATGGACCTACATAATTTTTCACCATAATATTTCTCCAAAACTCACTAATTTCATATAGTTTTTGTATTATATACATTATTGTATCTTCATTTCCTATGAATTCTAGATATTTTGGCTGAAAATGTATATATAGAAACAAGACATGGACGTTCCGGCATCGATCATGTATTTTTGAGTTGCTTCCCTTAACAGCCATAATTGATCTAGAGACTGGTTCATTGCTTCAATCATGTAATTGACTGAATTGCTGAAACACATTGTCATAAAAATATTGGCATGGATTTATTTTAACTTTTATTCGTAGTTACTAAATGCTGCTACCTTCTCACCTAAGAACTGCTCTCAGTCGGCCTACCTTTCAGATGTCACATCTTTGCCCTTCCCAGTATACTGAGCATGGGAACTATGGGAAATGACGACCTGTTGGCTCTTTGTCCCTGAATACAATGTACAACAAAGCCATTACTACTTTTCTTTCATGCTGTATAGATGATTCTACCCGTTGAAGGAAGTACACGTGCTTTTGTTTACATCTTTAACATACGCTTTATTGGTTTTCACCGCTTAGAGAATTCTACACGGGAGATCACTCTCAATTACCATTTTATAAGCGAAAAAACCCATGTATTAAACCTTTTTTCTCCGGAAACCCCTGACTTGCCAATGTCCTTAAGTATTATACAAATATGTAGTGACGACTATTAAAAAATCCCCACTAGGTAAATACAATATATTTTATAGTATTTTTGTTCGTATGGGTGATTATTTTCCACAGCATTTATAATTTGTAAAATAACTGTATATAACTATCATCAGTAAGTTGAAACTAACACGAGTCTGTACAAGCATAGAAAACAAAAGTGTGTCAACAAATACAATTAAATTAAAAAAAAAATCAGTTTTTACAGTGTACTAATATTTGGGATAGATAAAGCATCAAATTAAACTTTAGTTTAATATTAAATTAAATTTTGACATCTAAACAGCCATGTGTTTTTCCTAGTTTCGGTTTATGAATTTCTGAAGATCGAATAGTGCACGTCGTTTTAAGATATAAAATACAGGAAAAGCTGGCAAAAGGGGAGATACTACCAAGACGATGTTCACCTAAAATGTGTCTCCGAGATGGTTTATTTGATTTTAATAGAGCATATCATGAAAATTAACTCAACTTAAACTCCGTCCGAATGGGGGGAGGGGGGGGGGGGTGACGATAAGTTCATGTCCTTTATCCATTATTCAGGTGCCTGTGGGAAGTACATTACTTAGTTTGTGGTTTGTATTGAAAATAAGTAATTCTTGTATACCTGCATATATTAAATATATTATTGAATTTTACACAAACTTCCAGTGCTCATGGAGAGATATGATCTTAAATTGCATAGTAAGAAAGAGAATCATCCTTCATGCTGTACTATATATAATATCCATAAGAACTGGGGAAGAGAAGGGGCAATATTTTTACAATTATATACTTATCAATAGAAAACAAAGCTTATTAAAAGTTTTACCCCTCAAAAAAAAAATATTTTACAAACGATTATACATGTAAAGGTAAGTAACGGTAGTTCCCTTTTTCAAAAGTAAATTGACTTTTTGGTTTTGTTTGTTAACATTTTCTTTTAGACTGAACTCCCCCCCCCCCCCCTTTCAACTAAGATTAGCTCCTACAGCCTATGCATATATTGTTACACTTAATAACATTTTCAAAAATATATGTAGAAAGTTAAATTTATGCATGTTAGTTATTTACTAACTCGGCAAACATCATTTAAATAGAATTCTGGTTTATTTACAGGAGCTTGGCAGTTTCAGTGGTCAACACTTCCTCCGTACACCATGTAATATTCCAGTTACATCACAAAAACTGATTTTCCGATACCAATGAGTTAAACCTCATTATGTTCTCCAAATGGGCCACTCTATTTCTTGACTCTTTGCAAAATCCAGATCTTTGGGTTCCGAGTAGATGATATCCTAAAGCAATTTTTTAAAAAAAAAAATCTTAACATGAAACTATAGTGTGTAAAGGTACAAATACTCATGGGCCAGATTCAATTCTTCGAACTAGTCTTTTTCTCAATACAGAACTTAACAATTCATACTGATACTTGCAACCGCCAAAACAAGAAACAGTTTATGATTGGAGTGCATGTACTTTATGTGGCATATTATGACGGGACAGCAGTACAAACAGTATATATGATGCAACTTCAGCGTCACACACTTTGCAGCATAGCTGGTGGATTTGTTTTAATCAAAAAACTTAATACACCAACTCCATTGATCAGCTTCAAACAATCGTGGACTAGTTTTCAGTCGCAGTCTCGGCTCCCCAGTATCCTGCATGACAGTAGCTGGAATGGAAGACTTTCCTAAGCCTTTAAGGGGAATAGAAAAGTACTACTGATTTCAAAGTACAGTGCTTGGTATTGTTTCGGTAGAAGAATGAGTTTCATTAGCAGATGTGAGGATCAGCATATTAAAAGACAAGAAATCGTAACCAGTTATTTTATATCCCATTGGTCTCACTGACTCTCGCAAGCATTTACCTGGTCATAAATTTCCCATCGGGCCTGTCAACCGCTTGAATAACGTACATGTACATGTAATGACACAGCTCTGTTTTTTGTATTTACTTTCCTGTTTCTTTGTTATCATGATTATTTTCTTTGTCGTTTTCAACAATATTTATTGAAAGCAAGAAGTATAGTCTACCTTTATGAAATTAAGTTGATATACATAAACATGTATTTATTGTAGTCATTCACTGTGCAACATGTACATGTACAGATACACACACTTAATAATTTAATATATATCCTTAGTGATATTTTTATTCAAAATATGTAAGGATAAAGTTAGGTTAAAATTCTATTTCATCATCAAATTAATCTTAGTCTCTGTTTCTAAGACGTCATTTTTTAAAAAAAGATGACGTTATTGAATAACGTCAATGACGTTATTGTTTCATTACAACATGTTGTTTTCAAACACGTATATTTTTAAAACTATAGCAAATTAAATCCTCAAATTTTGACTGTGTGTCCTAAATTTGTTGTAGATTTGAAATATTTGAAAAAGTCAATTTGGAGAATTTTGTCATTAAAACCCCTTTTCCCAGAGAACGGTCCATATATATTTTTCTCATTATTTTACACGGAATCGCCTTGTATGGTTGTTACAACCGTTGTAATTCATTCTATAAGTCCGTAGTTTTCTGTTCTAAAATCCACATTATTTGTAAAGGTTTTATATATCAAATAAGAATAAACATATTTATTTTACAACTATAGATTAATTTCATCTGTTATACTACAGCGTTCGGTAACAATTTTAATGTTTTACAGCGATAAAAATCGTGTCATTGAAAAAGTTGAATTTAAACATCGTACATATGTGCAGAAAATATTGTAAGAAACTTAAATTAATAATTTTACTTAATGTGCATGTATCGTCTTTCTTAGGACAATTTTTATTGATTTGTTTATTATTTATTTATTTATTTTTTTTTTTAGCACCAGGCATTAGAATACAATAGAATAGTTTCAATGCAAGAAAAAGATCAGAGGCATTCCGAATAAATCGTTCATCTTGCGTTCACCGTTCGTTCACCGTTCACTTTGCGCTCCGTTCGCGTTCTGCGTTCGCTCACCGTTCACCGTTCACACATCGTTCACCAAGTTGCGTTCAGCGTTTACACATCGTTCACTCACTGTTTGCTCTGCGTTCGTTCAGTGTCCGTTCACCGTTCGTTCAGCGTTCGCTCACCGTTCAAGTGGGAAAGTAGAACGTTTCAGGGACTGTATTTTGAATTCAGAAACATTTTGGATATTTATGCACTCTTATTCAATTTTAATCAACAACACTAGATCACAAATTAAAAACTGTACAATAACAATTATTCAAAGAAAAAAAATGACCGCAGTCTCACACATCTGCTTTATTTGAGAAATACACTTATAGCAAGCTAACAACCAAACTTTATAATACACGTAATGACTTCAACTTTTCAATCGTCAACTTTCATACTTATGTAGCAATATACCACTGTCACCTAAATTTATTTCCCAGTTGATTCAAAACTTACGCGCATGTTCTGCTTATGATCATGATTAATTTCGAAACAAAAGCAGGCTACTGGCAAATCAGTTGGTGTTACAAGAGTATCAACAGTTTCATTTGAAGTCCTTTTTTTGCTAATTCCATGGTCAATACAATGATCTTTTATGCAAAAACAGCCGGTCCTCAGGTCTAATGTTAACTGCCCCCTTTTATAATTGTTCGGCTATTATTTCCTTTAACCCAATTACGAAAAAGGGCCCATATCAGATGTGACCGGCTTACAGGAGATGTTTACTCCTTCGTGGCGTCTGATCCCATCTTGGAACTTTCAGAGGTCCATGATTACTCTGCTTTCAATTTGTATTGTTAATGTGCATTTGAGCATGATTTTTGTTGGCTATCTTTATATTTCACATACACGTATATTTATTCATTGTAATGTGGAATTTGAAATATACTGAAAGGAAAAAGAAACGCTGAGTAAACATTTTAAGTGAATTATGCTATTTTTTAAAGTATTTTTCAGCATTGTTATCTATCACTTAAACTCATCTTTCAAGAACAAGCTACCAATATCTCATTTGATTTTGAATGATAATTCATAACTTATTGAAATTCATATGACGGTACCCCCCAAAATTGAAAATAGGTATTCTCAATATCTCCCTCGGGCGTCTATTACAACCTTGATTCTCCTGTGCATGAAGTTCATCAAAGTATTTATATTTCTCATATGGACATTTTTTCAACCCTTCCGACAGGGACAGATCCTTGTTGGTCGAAATTAGCTGGGCCTACGGACGCCCTCAAACCCTAGCGTCGAGTTAGTCTCACTGATTTTCAATTAAAAAAAAAACCCACAGAATTTACGGATGCCATTTGATTTGGTAAATGTGAATATTTACGACAAAGTCCTGACAAGCTCTTACATCATTTTCCTTGGGAAGAACATGCTGAATAATTAGCCTTACAACGCACACGTGAGCAAGCGAGAGTATCACCGAAATAAAGTTGACGAACTCACGGATTAAAATATAGCAATGGATTTCTTTCAGTTTTAGAGTGATTGCAATGCTTATGATTGCTTACTGTATTTGAATCGGTTTCAATGGTAATACCGTGGCGCTTACACAGATGGCAGGATGAAAAACCTTATTTTCATATGACGTTGTTACGCACCAACGTCACAGTCACGGTAGGTTGGACACCATTCCTGTCCTCTCTCACAAAGGATAGAATGTTTTTATGGTGGAAAATTTATAACAAAGTGCACAGCAGCATGTTATTGCCATTTTCTTCACATAGGCTATTCAATTACTAGATCCCATGGGACTTCCATCAGCCGTACCGTGATTACAAGAAATTAATATTGACTGTAAATAATGAAAAAGGACGTGTATATCTCTAGTGCATCAAGAAGTACTACAAAATCTGTTAACAAACCTGACATCATCAATATGCCCGTGTTTTGGCTTTTTGGAAACTTCTTTACGTGACGTCATAAATTTCATAGTTGAGTAATTTTGAACACCGATTTTAGTGCACAGTTACCAAGATACACCTCTGACCAATTTTAATAATTTTCGGCCACTAAGTCAAAAATATTTTGTATATTATGTTTCCCTGTGTTTCTTTTTCCTTTCAATATAGTTTCGACATTTTTTGTTGCAGAAAATTGAGACTGGTTTTATTAAAGGTTTATTTCAACCATGAGCGTGACTGAATTTGTACAATGTACATTAAAGCATGTTAAGAATTGTTTGCTGGTAAAGGATTCGTGAAAAAAAATAAATCTTATATGAATGTAACGTTTTCCTTCCGTGTATTTAGATAATCATAAATTTTAGCTTTGAAAATAATATTATCCTAGAACGTGTTACTACTACTTATGGAAATAAAATTCCTATCAAGGGGGAGAAATGGGATTTTCTAAAGAAAATATCTAAGAATATAAAAGGTAATTGATGATTGTAAAACTTTTGTGACTCTATCTAATAGTACCCAATGTGTATATAAAGAAGAGAGAATCACTGGGAAAGGGGAGGATTTTGAGACCAGAATTTTCGTAAGGTATGCATTTCTGTAATAAGATATCTATTTATATATGTCATGTTTATCATCTTATTTTTTATTATTGATTTTATTCTTTATTCCATATTTATCTTTATGAAGTTTTTTTAATTTTATTTTTTGTTTCTCGGCTATGTTAAGGAAGGAAATGGAAAATGCGATGTAAGTATCTTCTAAATAGGTATCATTTTTAAAAATCTTTGTAACAAAGTAACTACGAGGGGCATTTGAAGAGTTCTGAGAACTGTTTGATAAAATATTAACCTTTTAACAGAAATTACAGAATTTTATATCATTGGACGGATCACAAAAATATACACATATTGTGTCGTCACTTTGTAATTTTTATTACGTAATAACTCCGAAAATGACGTCAGAATCTCGAATGTCTAGCATACTGACCATAAAAATGACGTAACAAGAGACACAATTTCAGTAAAGTAAAATTTTAAAGTCAACTTTTGTTAATTACTCGGATGCAAGCTAACGGACACAACTGCTAGTTGGAAAAATGTTTACAGAGATTACAGTCTATCATATGAACTTATATTCAGGAGCTCCTATAGTTCTGAGATGGTTTAAGAGTGTGTCAAACGTAGCATGTTATTATCGAATCTCACGCAAAATATTGGGTGAAAAAGACGATACTGTGAGAAAATCACAAAGTTGATGATCACAGAAGAATAGTGGAGGGCGTTGCAGAGTTTGCTGGCATTAATTCGTCAGATGTTTTAACCAATTTTGCAGGAACGATTAAAGCTCAAGAGAGGTTAAGCTAAGGGTGTCCTATATTTTCTCGTAAAAAACAAAATGGCGCCGGTGTAGTTCTGACCCTCCCCCCCCCCCCCCCGTAACTCGATATGTTCGAAAATTTTAAATCATGGAAAATAAATAAGATTGTACATGGTAATGAAATTCAAATTTATTTTTTTGAGTCGAAAGTCAAAAGCAATAATGTGTTTTGTATCGCCGAAGTTGAAATAATATGAAAAAATACGCACAAAAAGAAGTCCGGGGGAAGACTTTTGTACGTCTTATTCGTAAACGGTAAGAGTCCTGATACTCAAAATACATTTGTGGAAAAC
Source organism: Saccostrea echinata (assembly GCF_033153115.1). Lineage (NCBI taxonomy): Eukaryota > Metazoa > Mollusca > Bivalvia > Ostreida > Ostreidae > Saccostrea > Saccostrea echinata. The sequence continues at coordinate 1,714,533 of NW_026889777.1, forward strand.
TACATTGTTACCCTTCAGTTTAATATAGAATATATTTTATTTAATATAGTGGAGAGCTATATAATAGACCGAAAATTAAGCCATATCACATAAATAAAAATCTTTTATGAACGATTAAGATAACATTACCGTTCTTATTAGCCAAGCAAAAAAGTAAAATATGGAATTTCTGATTTACCGTACCATTCTTACAGTCTTATTCTACCTCCTTGCAAATTTTCTTTGAAATATCTTTTCAAAGAAGCCTTTGAAAGCACTTTTTCGATGTTCCCATGTGGATAAAAAACGCGGCTTTTCAGTATGCTAAACATTCGAGATTCTGACGTCATTTTTGGAGTTATTACGTCATGAATAAAAGAGAATGACCTTAATGTAAGTGCAAATTTTTCAGCTCTTTTCAATGGTATCAAAATATTAACGTCTGTGAAATGATTAATTTTTTAGCAAGCAGTTCTCAGAACTTTTCAAATGCCCCTCGTATATGCATGTAGGAAAGGTAATATAGATATCAATTATGGATAGGTTTGTGCTGTTTTCAGTACCAGTTACATCGCATGTATCAGCTGTGTGTCACGTGACTGGTATCAAAATAGAATTGTTCAGCTGAATGTAGAAATTGACGCTAGTGCAAGGGCATACGCATGTTTTTGGAGAGAAAAAATGATACATATTAAAAAAGATGTACATAGACTTCCCGTTTGAGCTCCCAGAACTTTTCGAAAATACATAATAAAAATAATTTATATTCCATATTTCAGCTCAGACAGTCTAATCTATGCTCTTGCACTTTTGAGGTTAATCAGGAATACACTTATCGTGTTAGCGATATTCATTACATCCGCTGTTGTTGTGCAGCTCCGTAGATTAATTGATAATCTACATAACTATTTTAAATAAATTATTTCCTTTTAATCTTGATAAGATTTACACAATGGCGATGGTTTTATATATCTAAGCATTTTTGTAATTATTAAACCAATGGATCCACTCCTCTGGATCATTTATACTGCGTCAAGTCAAGGCTAGTGACGTCATTTATACACATGATTTGCTTCTAATTACTCTATAGTATTGTTATTAAATGATGAGATTTTACATGTTTTTATAAATAATTGATAAAATTAATGAATGCAAGTTGTTATTTACGCATCACCATGTGGTAAAATTGATCTTGTCGTTTGTTGAATTTTTAATGACGTCACATTTAAACTCACAAATGCAAACTCAGGCCTTCCATAAAGCAGCTGAGTTGCTATTGTAACTCAAAGTCTGCTTCAGTATATCTAAAAAGAATAAAACTGTGTCTCAACAGAACTTTGAGAACATCGAGATAACATATATATGTCCTTATATTTGGAATATGCAAAATTAAAATTTGACATACTCCTAGTTTTAAATACATAGTAATTTTATTCACGATTTTTGAAAAGTAGAAACGTGAAATGAAGACCAGTAACTTATTTATAACAACCGTTGCGGAATATATTGGTAGCGATATTCAATTTTAGCGATCTCAAAACCCTCGCTAATAATGCCAAAATTAAGTCTTCGATAAAAATTCTGCTTATACAGTGCAGGGAACTAATTTTGTTATATAAACCAGCATCAGCATAAGCATAAGTAGCATCAGGATCGAGCTAGCATCAGGATCAGCATTTAAAAAACAGCATTACCAGCATCAGCATAAGCATAAGTAGCATCAGGATCGAGCTAGCATCAGGATCAGCATTTAAAAAACAGCATTACCAGGATCAGCATCAGCAAGCATAGGATAAAACCAGCATTGACCTACATAAAACCAGCATTATCCTCCTAGCATCAGAAAATCAATGAGCTTTAATTCAGTAAAAATAAAAAAGAAAGAAAGAAGATTGGTTAAAGTATTCACATTATTGATACATAGTGAATTATTATGATAAAATAATTGTAAAAGGCACTTTTATTGCTTTAAACGGCAATGCTGAAATTCATTATCTACTTCCGGTAGCATGATGCTGCTTCCGGTAGCATTGACCTAATCATAAAACAGCATCAGGATAAGGATTACTAGCATTAAATCAGCAAGCAAAGGAAGCATTCAAATCAGCAAGCAAAGGAAGCATTCAAATCAGCATCGATGCTGTAACAAAATTAGTTTCCTGCACTGTACGGTATAAGTAGTATTTTTCTTTGTGGATTTTGTTTGTACAATTTCAATTTCTCTCGGAATACCATTTCTTTTAAACACCAAATGCCCGAGGCACGATCATTAAAACTAAAACTGAAAATAAATATTAGAATGGTATGTTCATACTGCACTCAATCGAATAGCTAAAAACTTTTTTATTCGCGTGCGAGAAAATTCTGCGAGGTTCGGGGCCTTCGTTTTTCTAGCGAATATTAATATAATATTTCTTATCCCGAGGAATTTATTTAATTGTGTATTCATATGAATGTTTCATCAATCTCGAAATTAATTGCCTTGGAAGGATTTCAATGATGAATTTCAAATAAAATTTTGTCGGATAGTTGGTTAATTGTTGGTTTAAAGTAGGGATGTCGATTTTACTCGGACAGCTTAGTCGAATAGTCGGAGGCTTTAATCGAACGATAGTCGAGTACTCGTTGAAATTTAATTTTTCATGTCATTTCCCTATTTGTTTTTACAGACTGCTAGCCTGTACAATATTTAATTGACACTATCATCATTATACAACGAATTATTGAATCGTTAACATTTACGTAGTAATAAATATGTGTATCCGATGTATTTGATTTCAAATATGATAATTACTGCACATTTTAATTATATACAGAACATCAAACTCTCACATTTATCCTTTCTTTTCATACTGAGAGTATATGTACCCGTAATTGATTTCTTACCTGAAGCCATTTGAATTTGTCTTGTCAGTGACGCGTGATTGTTAAACAATTAAAGCGTAACTCTTATAAAAACAAAGAGAGTTTGCAATAAATTTTAATTATGAGAATGTTTGCAAACAATCAATACAATTTTAAAATGATTGACATTAATATCAGAATTAATATCAGATTAATATCAGAAAGAATCACCTTTAAATTACGTTCATATACATGTATTAACAAATATGTATGATCTGTTAAATTATTCTACATAAATTGTTTGTTGCATTATACGAGATCTTGCAGGTTGAAACCTTACTATTTGAATCTGACTTCGTTTAAAGTATGCAAATACATGTTTGCCAAGCAAAAAATTCCATTGAACAATTAAGGGTCTTAATAAATCGATCTAGCGCAAGGGCATACACTCAATGGATCATAATAAGCTTTTACAAATCAACTCTAGATGTATTAAGGTATCTGAAAAGTGCTGCAATCCTGATGAAATCTTGAAAATAATTTAATCATATGTATATTTAATGCCGTTGACCAGCAAAAAATACAGCATGCGGTCATACAAATACGATTTTAACAATGAAATAGCAGAATCTATATAGGATCGCAGCACTTTTCGGAAATTACAATGCGTGTTGAAAATATTTATAAACTAAACTTAGAATTTTACCTTGGTTATGCCCTTGCACTAGTGAAATTTATAGGTGAACTCAATATTGCAAGTAAATGTGCTAAAATCACGAGACTGCCGCATCACGTGACAAGTCTAAATATAAAATCTAATCGTTCTCAATATGTAGTTATTAACCATAATTACATTTGTCAGATATAAATAATGTACTAAAAATAATCGCCATCCTGATTATGAATACATTTTTAATCACAAAAATGTGTCGATATTTCCATTGCGCACCTTAACTGTACTGCGTATATCAAAAATCTTACTTTTTAATAGACCTTGTAATGAATAGGTTTATGTCGTAGTTAGTACCAGTTACATGACAAATATCAGCTTTGTGTCACGTGACTAGTATAAAAATAGAATTAATAGTGCAAGGGCATCCAGTTGTTTTTGGCCAAAAAATTGATGCACGTTAAGGAGGCTGGGGGGTCAACAAATTGACCACAAATTAACCACCAGATTTAACTTAATTTTTAAGATATGATATCTTAAGCTGTCAACTATCATTTGGCAAAGAAAAATTTCAAAAATTTTAGTTTTAAAATTTGATCATTTTCTATATCTTCATATGGAGCTCTTTTTCTAAAGGAGATCAATATAGTCTAAAAATGGCCACAACCCCCCAGCCTCTTTAAAAGAGGTTTACATCCCTTACCTGAAAACTGCTGGGAGCTAGTTTGTTTCGTTTGGGAAGTACTCGAAATTTTGCCAACAATGCACGTAATAACAAAGATTTTCCACTTCGTCTCTACATCGTAATGAATTTATAAATTATTTTTCAGAGCAGAATCAACTCTCAGAATTTTTTTCATAATAATATTATAAATGCAATTGATATTTCGTATTTCAGCGTAAACAGTCTAGTGTATGCCCTTGCACTTTTGAGGTTTATCGAGAATATGATTACATCGTATTACCGATTTTCTTTACATTTTCTTACGCTGTGTATATTCAAAAGGTCTTGATAAATTAGTTATATACTCAATTGTTTTTAAGAAATGTTTTGTTTTCAGTTTTAATTATGAGATTTAAAGTCTGACGATGATTTTATATTTATTTAAGCATTTTTGTAATAATTAAACCAATAGATTCACTCCTCTGGATTACTTGTATTGCGTCAAGACAAATACATGTAACGTCATATATGACACAAGATTTGTTACCTAAAACTCGGCAGTTTTGTTATTAAATGTTCACGCAGGTAGATTAAGGCTTGTATTAGAATATCACAGTGCAGTTTGTGCCTTCACTTCTCTGAACTACAAAAATATGACGTCATAATGGAAAATGACGTCAAGTCACTGCCAACTTGAGGTGTTATGACGGGGAAAGTGTCATGAACTTTACACTTTGTTTCAAACTGCACGTAAAATGCTAGATAGCTATTGCAAAACTCACAAGTCGATAAATATTTTTAAGTCTTATATGTCCGAATATTTTAGAAATACATCGCTCACATACCCTAGACTGAAATTTAGCATGTTCAAAATGCTAACGAAAAATATATTTTTGAAATGTGTACCCTAGATTGAAATTTAGCATGTTCAAAATGCTCACGAAAAATATACTTTTGAAATGTACTCTGTTTTATTACCGGTGTTAGAGGTAGAATTTATTTTGTGTATATGAAAGAGTCTGGCGCAGAGAGTTTTTTGTGTCAATCTACAAGAAGAGGTTGCTCTCTAACCGAATTTTGCCTGGGAAAAAATGTATGATGGCTTTGTTTTAATACAGATTATGATGTTGTGTTGAAAATACCCTCAAATTTGCAGATATTTTCTACCCAAGTAATACTATGACTTCTCCCAAGCACATTTCGGTTACTTAAGGATATGATGAGTTTATTTATATAACAAAATTTTGATAATTATTGTGTTAATCGGCTGCGCCGAAGCGATTTATAGGAAACACTTCAAAAAATTATAAATGACCGTCACTTTATGTACAAAGTCATGTTATACCATAAAAACTATGTTAATATATAGCCGAGGGAACCCTCTATATTATAAATTGTAAGTACTAAAGTAGAGTACTTATAAATTAAATCATGCGGTATATTTTATTTTTGTTACTTGTCAAACTTTTAATGAAGTCAAAATGATAATTGCTACATAGTGCCTCACAAATATGAACTCAAGCTTTCTTTAACGTAGCTTGAATAAAGGACTATGCACAATTAGAATCTTTTTTTTTTTTTTTTTTTTGTTTTCAGGTTTTAGACAAAAGACTTAACTTCCTCAACATGGGAAGGAAAATATTCGATGAACTTTTCCAGGACCACAACATAGAGGGAAGGAAAGAAAGAGCACCTTATGGAGCAATATCGTATCTGCTCAACGCAATAGGAATCATTGGCAATGCGTTGGTTATACACATCTTTCGTAAACGTTTTACTTCGCCTTCAAATTACAGGGTATTTGTCCTATTTTTAGCTGTGGTCGATATTTTCCTCTGTATCACACATGTTGCGAGAGAACTAAACAGAATGTTTTCAGTCTACAGTCAAGTTGCTCTCGAAGGTGTATTTATCTGTAGGATAGCTCACTATTTTGGTAATTCTGTCGCATATTCTTCCATTTTGACAATTTTTTTTATAGGTATAGAGAGGTATAGAAAAATATGCACACCCTTTAAGTCACAAATTACATTAAAACTTTCCAAGATTATGTGTGTGTGCGCTGTATTAATTGGGTTCGTTGTAAATATTCCGATTTATGTTATCACTGGTAGAAGATATGTTCTAGTTGAAAATATAAATGCCACAAGATGCGCTGTCAAAAATGAATATGATAGAGATTTGCTGCCATTTCTCTTATATGGCTACAGATTTGTAGAAGTTCTACTTGCCTTATTCTTCATAATTACCTTTCAAGTGAAAATACTGAAAGCTCTTGCAAAGAAAGCTAAATCAAAACAGAAAATAAAAAACATGGCAAAAACTAAGGAAACTCATTGCGGGGTATCAGACCCGAAAATTGGAAAGCAAAATAAAACTGAAGTGAACAAGGAAAAAGAAACAGCTGTGGAAGTAGTAGATTCAGCAGAACAGCAAGAGACGGAAAAGAACAGAAAAATAGCGAAAACATTCGCCATTGTCACCCTTCTGCTAGTAGCCAGCTACGCTTTTAATACGCTATTCAACACAATACAAGCAACAAGGCGATATTTGGAACCAAGACAGAAAATTTCCAAATCAGAGGACGTGATGGAAGAATATCTCCCAGATATTATTACCATTAACGGCATTCTGAATCCATTTGTGTACTTTTTTACTGATATGAAATTTAATCAAGAACTGAAGAAACTGTGTGGTCGAAAAGTGTAGACAAAAATTAATTCAATTTGCTAATTTCAAGCTTTTTCAATGATAAATATACGAACATGTATACATTCTTTGAGATTGCAGATTGTGCTGTGTATGTTTTAATTGTTGTTAAACAGGTAGTGCATGACATAATTTTATACAATTTTAAGTTTTCTTTTATTGGCTTCAATTAAGCATTAATGGAGCAGTAATTAATACTTTTTTCAATGACAGGAGTCTATCGTGTTTACCACTATTTATTCCCCGTGTTTCACATGCAAATTGTTGTAGTCATACTCGTCAGAATTAATGTAACCATATTCTGTAGCTAAAATAAAAAGAATACACAAACGTTGATGTACTGAAGCATTTTTCAAAAATACAAACATTCTACTTACGAAAGTCTTCTGTAAAAAAAATAACATTGCTAACATATCTGAATGTCAAATTAATGTCAATTTAAACTGATCTGCCAGAGAGGAGACGTGTAGCATATAATGTTATAATCTTAAGTTACAGTCGATGCATCATACCTTCATCTACTGTATAGGGGAAATGTTTTTTAAAAAAATGTCAAAAACAGCAAAGCTTTGATTAGTGGAAACATATTTTATAGAAGCATCCTCGGGGAGTGTAGATTCAAGTTTGTTCAAACCATGACCCCAACCAACCCACCCTTCCACCCCAAACCCACAAGGGGGTGGGGGGGGGGGCACAATGAGCAGTCAAAGTTGTACATAGGAATATATAGGAAAATCTTCTGATCAAGAACAACAAAACCGTGATTAGTCATATTTATATGGAAGCATTATCAGGTTATAGAGATTGTGTCTATTCAAATCAAGACCCCGGGAGCTAGGGCGGGGTCTCAATGATGAATCAAATTTATACATATGAATTTATGATAAAAAAATCAAAATCTTATTCTCAAAAAGAGTAAAGTCATGATTATATTTACAATACGCATATGGAAGCATCATCAGGCTGTATAGATTCAAGTTTGTTCAAATTGTGATCCCTGAGGATAAGATGTGGCCATAATGCGTGATCTAAGGTTAGCAAAAGATATTTAAGAGAAGATTCTCCTGCTGAAGAAGAAAAGGGTCATGTTGACCAAGGTGAGCATTGTGACTCATGGACCTCTTGTTTTCAAGACTCTTAAGGTAAGATTTGCGACCCTCTCCAAATTTTATTTTTTTTTAACTTGTACATATGTCATACATCAATTTGTTTGGGAAGAATAGCTTCATTATATAACACAAGTTTAAAAGATATTGCCCGTCCCGTTTTTTGAGTAACAGACTCCAAATTTGAGGTATTTGACGTTTCACATGTTTAATTATTTTCAATGAAAAAAAAAATGATTTGTTTGATATATTATCATATTAAAACAATTAAAATGGCATGTATTATTTTATTTTATGCTTAATTTATTTTAAATTTTTATTTCTGTTATTTAAAATGTAAAAAAATAGGTTAAAAAAGGTTTTTTTTCAATTTTCCATAATAAAGTGAAACCGTTGCCATGGCAACAAACAAGTAAAAATCATCATTTTCAATATCTACCGATTCCACAAAAATCCAAGAAATTGTTAACTGGATAATTTTCATTACAATAAACTAAAAAAATATTTATGCCCCCAACACCGTTTCCATGGAAACAGAAGTTATATAAAGGCTTTTCTACATAAAAATCAGACTTTTTCTGCATTCTAAAAGTTAACATTGATACGATTTTGAGAATGTGTACTCTTCAAAGTAAATTTTATATGAAATTGTTTTTTTTTTTGCAGAAAATTGACCACAATAACACTCCTTCTATGCTACTAAATAATCAGTTCATGGAAAGACTCTTGTTATACATGTCCTACTTAAAGCACCTTTACAATATTATTGAGGAAATAGTCAACACCTTTTTAGAAGTACATGTATTTATAAACATGTTTGAGGTGTATACATGTACATGTATTTGTTCATCATGGGTTTTGGTATGCTGATGTTGGAAAAGAAGTTTAAGTAAACTAATAAAAGCTTTTTTACCTCATGTTGATTTAATCATTCCAAAAGATTTTAACTACATGTATTAATTTCTAGGCATCTTTAGCGAATGTCTTTACTCATCTATGACTGGCGAGGCTTTACATGCTATCATTTGAGTAAACTCTTGTAGGCATTGTATCCAGGTACCTGCTATCTTAAAAGCAGTAAATTAACATTTATCTACATATCAATCATTTTATTAGTCTGTTTGTTTGTTTGTTTGTTTAATATCCCTTCAAGAACTTTTCACTCATATTGAGACGCCACCACTTGCCAGTGGACTGCTGCAAATTTAGACCCGAACTCGACACTTATGGCCTTTGAGCAGTGAGGGATCTTTTTTGTGCCAGCAAATACTGTGATATGGGACTTCGATTCATATGGTCTCATCCGAAGGACCGGACTCCAAGTCCCTCAGTGGGATTCAAACCCGCAACGCAAGGATCAATTCCTTACTCCCTGATTCTAGAGCAAACACTCTAACCACTGCACCACGATGAGGGCGACTTTGCTCAGTCCCAGATTCGGGATTAATGCAGCTGTATGTAAGAAGACAATAACACTGGATTCTAAGTTACAAATTCATATTTTAATAATGAGTTTACGGTGCAAGTACTTCCGATTTCAGTCAAATTGTAAAATTCTGCCAAGTCATTACACTGTCATGAATATTGGACAAGGACAGAAAAAAATAACAATGCCATAATGACACAGATACATGTATATTTTCTATCCAAACTCTATGGATATTTTGCTACAACAATTTACATGAAATTTTACAAACATGTTTTGAATGCTACATAGAAACTTGACATATGCCACCTTCAATTAATATTTCTGACGCATACATTTATCTTACTGAATACAAGTTCAAAGATGGAGAGGCAATGTACTGTAATCATCTCAGACTCTTATTTTTTCTAAATACACTGTATAAGGAAAACAGCTTGTAGATAGAATGTTGTGGAATCATTGTTACCATGAATAACATTATTGGGTAATGGGCAACCATTCTCCTCCAAAGCCTGGGTCACTGGTATTGGCGTATCAGGTTCCATACCTTTGCTTGATCCGTCCAACTTTCTTGAACATTCATGAGCTGGAATAGAATGGTCTTTACTATGATAGATGGCACAGATTTTCTAAGCAAGTACTGAAGTACTTTTTCTGATTCTTTTCCAATTAATGATCCATAATCTAAAATTGTGTGTTCATTTTCATATAATGAAAGGAATGAAAAAAAAACCCCAGATGAAATGAATGAATTTCGAACATACTCACTTTATAACTAATAATGTTACTATTATAAAAATAAATGTATACATTTCTACAGATTGAATTAGATGAAAGCAATGATATAAGCTTGATGAGTGAATTTTCTAAAACACACCCTATGATTATTCATAAAAAGTAATGCATAATCTGGATCTCTTTTTATTTAAAAAATAAGATTATAATAAAAATTGAACTTCATTCACAGAAGTATTCCCAGGGCCCAGGTCCTCTTTGAAACCATTCAATCTTCAATATATAAATCTATCCACATGGCCGTAGAAGGAGTGTGTCCCCCCCCCCCCCCCCAATAATTTTGCCGATAGATAGAATACTATAGAAAACAGAGCTATTATATGCTTGTGTCCCCTCAATAGTAACGTCTGATCACCTTTTTATTGGCTTGTAAAGGATTTTTTTTAAATTATTGGTTCCTATAGACCTGATCCACATTATACTAATGTATCACTTGGTGAGGAGAAAATAAAGACAATCTGTACTTTAGAAAAGCTCACCTGTAATATGTCATGATTCCAACTTGTGCCAGCTGTCTCTATAAGCACCCGTCAAAGGTTACTTAAAAAAAATAATAAAAAAATAAAATTAAAAAAAAAAATATTTACATGTACCAACTTAACATGTATTTATTTTGAAAGAACCAAAATTTACCTCTGTCAGAGTAGGACAATCAACTGAGCTTAGCAAACAGTAAAACTTATTAATCAATACTGGAACATATACATGTATAGCCAGTGCATATTTAAAGTAAATAGGAAAAGTTTGAAAATATCTTAAAACTAAGTCCCAGACTTTATGACTTTAAATCCCCCTCTTTTTAACCTTTTTAAAAAATGGATTTGGGCTCAAGACCTTTTTGTAGTGAAATCTAATTTTCAGCGAGAAATAACACTAGAGTAAGTATCACTCAGGAATTCAATTTAGGCCTATTTCATAGAAAATGATAAAAATGCTTTCTTGGTTGTATTAAAAAATGAGAGAGAGAGAGAGAGAGAGAGAGAGAGAGAGAGAGAATGAGATATTTTTAAAACAGTTGGATGGCAACTCTTTCTGTATTGCTGGATTTTAATCACATGCACCAGATCCGAGATTCGCTGCATATGTCATAGTATCAGAATATATACAGAAAGCAGGGGTTAGAGTCAGAAGAACCTCGGATTAACATACACCCTGATTTGTTCATTCATTACTGTTTATGTCCGTTTAGGTCATTGACAATTTTTTGCAATTCGCACTTGTAATACGCGATTATGAACTACAAATAATTAGAATTAATAGTTAAATAATTACCTGTCTGATGCAACTATACATGTATTAAACTGTCAAATGCTCCGTGACTTCTCTTCCCTATTCGGAGTGCATACTGCATTGACCATGCAGATCTAGAGTGTAACAGGATGCTCCCACATCTATTCTTTCTTTCGTACGTGATGTCACTTAACATGTTTAAATGAAGTGATGAAGTGCATGGTTTACAATACATCTGATTCTTTGCTCCTGCTGACTTGAACAACCGTGTAACTTGCGCAATTCCGTATTGAAAATAAACTTACTAGCCCTCTTTTATCGGGTCATCAATCGTGCATCATGCTAAACGTTTTACATACGTCTGCTAAATTCTTCTGAGATTCCAGCACTTTAAATTGTTATACGATTTTCTACTCATTAGCGTTTGAATGCTTAGTATCGCTGGTTTAAATTTCGCCGGTTTCAAACGCTTAAGTGGATTATAAGAGTTATCTCCCTGTGATCGCAAACCTTACCTTAAGTCCACTCATTCTTAAGTCTAATAGAGTGGTAAAGAATAACCCAACATCTTTAATTTTGACGATTATTACATTTGTTCGAATGACATAAGGGATTTTTATTAAAATGTATATTAAGTCATTAAAAATTGGCAGGTCACCTGATTAAAAGTACAGAATAAAACATGCACATAGGTGTCAGGTAAAAGTGTGATCCCCCTGCAACTTACTAGAAAATTACAGGCAGTGAATATACAAATAAAAGTTATCAGAGTACATTTATAACCATAAAAAAAAGAAAAAAAAAAAGGATTAATCCTTGAAGCTTTCAAACTATGGACCAATTTCTATCCATTTTCTTTCTTATTAGACACCCCATGCTTAAATATAAGCTACATGTATGTGAATACATGTTTAATAACTAAGAAAAAATATTCATGACTTATGACAAATACTGAAACAATAAAGTTTTAAATTATCACAATTTCTGATGTGGCTAGCCAACAAGAGAGAATAGATATTGAAAGAATGTTTAGTATATATATAGTTAAACTCGGGTTCGTATTCATAAACAGCATACCAACACGCCAGAATACAGACAGATACCACTTAGTGAACATTTAGACGTGTGTGGACAAAAGAAATTTAAGATATTTCCTTTTTATAAAGTAACAGGAGGAAATGATATTTGTAGACGTCAAAAAGAAAAACATTTTATTTGTACGTTGAAACCAAAGCTAAACAATCTGATTTAATATATATATCAATTTAATGATGTATGCATATGTATATCTGTATTTTTATTGAAATTTTAATTTCCCGAACTTTTTACCTGAACGCAAAGAGCAATTGACTATGACGTCATAGTACATTTGACTTCACAATTACGACGTCATATACTCCGCGTATCATTGTGTAACGTTATTATGTAACTACTGTTGTTTATTTTGTAAAGCTTCTGAAGATAGAATGAAAAGCCTATATAAAATACATGGTTACTGCTTAGCAAGCCTCGCCCTCTATCACGTTTTCTTACCCTCGCCCAATATCGCTTATATTTCAAGACAGTAACCATGTATTTTGTTTATCCTGCAACACATTTTCACACGACCTCCAAAACGAGCTGTTTTCAACCGATTTAGGTACATCTCTGCAGTTGAAACTAAGACGCCATGGCATAAACATTGCAATATTCATGACATCACAATGCTTTTAGAACGTTGGAATACGAGCACGAGGTTTTGTTAGGGCATTGACCGAATAAAGCTTTGGTTTATTAGGTTACATTTATTAGGTCAATGCAAGGGGTAGTTGCAGGATAAAAAGCTTTACTGAGGTTTTTCGTGTTTTTCTTCTTTATTTTAAGTATTTCATTCCGATCACTGAGACTTTTTATTGGATAATATATATATATATATATATATATATATATATATATATAGATATATAGATATATATAGATATTAAAATTAAATCCAAGATAAACAAACAAGTTCACATTTAATTATTACACTAAGCGCTTTCGCCGTGAGGCTCTTCAGAGTGTAACAAAGTTTATAAAAACAATACAACTTGGTTGTTATGACGTCGTTATTGTGACGTCATAAAGGCAGCATTATATATTGGCGCAGGTAAATGTCATTAGGGCGCCAAAAGTAGAGAATTGAACATATGTACATTGTGATGAAATAGACTGCTAATTTTAAGCTATAATGTTCAATTTACATTTAGTTTAGGTTTAAATAATTTTACAAAGTAATCTTCCTTGGCTCTCCGTAATTGTTCATTATTTTCTAGAACTTTATAAAATGGAAATATTAAAAAGATTCCATTCGCACATGAATCAAAATGTTCACTGCATGGCGTATTCCTGACAGAAGGGTCCCGTATTTGTTGTTTATGGACTTTTACGCGGTCAGCTAGTTTGTTACCGGTCTGTCCAATGTAGTTTTCCCCGCATGAAGTACAAGTCATACAGTATATTAAATTTTTAGATTTGCATGACATATTCGCATTTACGGTAAATGTTTTACCACATTTAAAAGTAAACGTCTCTCCTGTTTTTAAATAAGGACAGGTTCCACATAGGGGGTCCATACATTTGGCCACTGTGCGTATGTCTTCATTTGACGAAAATTTGGCCCTTGTAAGGAGTTTCTTCAGGTTTGGGGGTTGGCGCCGGCTATAGATTATGCTCTTCAGGTCAATTAATTCCTTTAAATTTTGGGATTGTTGTAGAATTGGGAAACACTGTTTTACGGAATTATACATATTAAGGTTCCGGAGGTTATGTGTAACGACAAGCGGGATTTCTTTATTGTTTTCCTGGGCCCCTGCTCTAGTAGAGCTCCGGAGATCTGGAGTTGGTATTGACTTGGCCCTTTCAATAGCGACGTCTATTAGATCATTGGGATATTTTTGTCTAAGTAAAAAGGTTTTCAATTCTTGTAGACGGCTGTTTCTGAAGAAACTCCTTACAAGAGCCAAATTTTCGTCAAATGAAGACATACGCACAGTGGCCAAATGTACGGACCCCCTATGTGGAACCTGTCCTTATTTAAAAAGAGGAGAGACGTTTACTTTTAAATTCGAGAGGCGGGTTCAGGTGCCTAGAATGAGTAAGCATCCCCTGTTTACCGGTCACACCCGCCGTGAGCCCTATGTTTTGATCAGGTAGCTTTAGACGGAACATTCCACAGCCGAATTCAGTACAAAAACAAAGGCCTAACAATTGGATGGAAACAAGTTAGCCAAACTACGACCCACTGAAAGGTTATATTTGCTAACAAGTTCATTATAACGACCGTAGGTGGTTGTGAAAACCTGGGTGCTATTTTTATTGCAAAAAAGGAAGGACAATAATAAAAGGAATCAGAGAAAAAGCTGTCATCTTATTATTGAAAAGAGAACAAAGCTCCAAAGATGTCATATACATTTTTTTCTTTAGTCAAGAGGTCTAATATTTCACCAGCTTTCACCTAAAGAAACGCCATCAATGGAAGTCTGTCATGTTGAAATTGCATTGAGTAATATTCAGCAGCTATTCTGTGAGGGAAGTCCAAATACAGGTCCCCGAGTTTATTTTCTTGTGTCTTACAACGCTCCTGGAAATAAGTATAGAATTCGCAGGGAATTTCGAAGAAAGGGACGTTTACAGAGCTTATAGACATTCTGTTTATTAGCTATATCTCAGTACTTTTGACATTTTTTTTTATTCCAAAAACTCAAGAAAACAATCAAAGAAAGAAATTACAGTTTTAGGTATGTCATGGAGAATGTAATTCATGACTATCTTTTATGCACATCCAAAAGAAAGCGCCCGCTGAGGTGTGCTGATCATGGTTATAAAGACTTTGGTCAAGTGTAAAGTTTTAACATGGAATACTCCGAGGGATTGAAAATATGAACAAACTGTAGTTTTTTCTTATTTTGAGATTACATTTTGCATTATTTATCGAACGTCTCTCGTATGACAATGTTGATGATTAAGGTATTCCGATGCTTTGAAATTTACACTTCACCTTAAATGTTATTAACTCTGAAAATGATTTAAATCTTAATGACACTTTTTTTTCAGAATATGCCTCATGCACCTTATTTTCATAAATATCTTGTATTATTTCCAAAATTTAATGCTTTGATAATAAGACCTTTTACTTGAACAGTAATACATATCAAAACTGCGTCCAGCCTACAATATAATAGAATAACATTGGTTTTTATTCCTCAGTATACCTCTTTTGGTATATTTGACCTTAAAAAAACCCAAATCGTCTGCAAATCTTTATGATCATCTGTCATTTTCATTCTTATAGTTTTGATCTATTTTTTTTCCTGAATTATTCATGATAGAAATAGCATTGTTATTGAATAGGGTCATAGGTTTGTTTTGAACAGGCATTTGAAGGCTATTTCATTTAATTAAAAAACGAGAGCATAAAACGTTCCTCATTGTTTGCGTCCTTAATCTTTTAATAAAATTATTTTTATTATTATTATTGTTTTATTAAAAAAAGATTTTTTTTTCGAGATTTGTCAATTTAATATGATACTCACGTAGGTTTCCTAAGAATTTCTATGGTTTCTTCTGCGCTACAATGTTAAGGCGTACTTCGAAGACATCAACGGAATATAAACGTGTTCATAAAAGCATACCTTTTTAAACAATATCGCAAGGGCATACCCTAGTAAAAATTAAAAATTTAAGTAATAAATTGTTTCTACATAACTTGTTGTTAATGGAAAGTGCTGCTGCTTAAAATAGAATTCACATTTTATTAGTTTAAATTTCAAGTTATCTGGCTTTCGTCGACATATGTGTGACCTTTACCAAGTATATTATGTATTTATTAAGTTATGCTTTCGATTTCAGGAAAGCAGCAGTTGTTTTCAAGGTAAGGAATGTGTCCGTTATGTATATTCAAAAAATGGTCAAGATCTATTAAGTGTATGCCCTTGCGAAAAGGCGATTTATTGAGACACCTCGGCTTGAAACATGCAAACCCTGTAGACAAAAGCACGTTAGAATTAATTCAATACATTCTCTCGATAGTTTTTAAATAATGGCACTAAACAAATTTTTTTGTATTATTGGTCTACCTTAGATTTGCAAAATATTTTCTCTTTAATGATCAAATGCATTTTTCACTGTGAAAAAATTACTTGATCCGCCACTCACTGCACATAAAATGTTTCAAATTTTACCATGATGACGTCATGTCGACAAGTGCATTGCGATCAGTGACTTGTTTATATCTTGCTGTTTGGGATTTAACTAACGACAAAAATGAATGCAGTGGTAAGTTTTGATGCGGTTCATTACTCTTATACAGTTTGGAATCGCAAATTATTTCATTTTCTTTTATTGTTAAGAATTGCTATATTTGTGTGATGTCACAGTAAACTTTTTCCGTATAAATTAGGCCCCGCCCCCTTTATGCAGCCTTAACAGAGCTGCCTGGGGAGCAGACGACAGTGTCCTTTAAACAAAAGTTGTCAATCAAGGTTCGAATTTTCTCCAGCTTCGATGGAATGTCAATCAAGTACACAACTTCATATGCAGAACTTTGCATTATATGTCGTAAATGAATATTTCCAATACGTCCAAACCCAAAAACGTCTACTTTTGGACGAAAGTTTTTCCTTTCCGCTATGAATTTATTATATCCACTACTGATTCAATAAGCCATAGTGTTAAATCAAATCGAAATGACCTACTTTTGTAATTTAGATTGTCTTATCATCCAATGCATTCAAGGTCATGAACATAAGCACATTTTGTCTAACAAAGAGTTTGGCAAGACAAATCAATATTTTTCTATTGTAAAATCGACCGTCTTCAAATTAATTAATATTATCTAGTCATTTCAGTATCATTTCATCTTTTTTATGTAGATAATTAATCAATATTTTATCTGTGTTTGTTAACCGAGATCTACATGTTGAAATAAAAGGATCAATTCCTTACGACTCTAGAGCAAACGCTCTAAACACTGCACGACGCAGGCGACCTCTGAATTTTGAATTCAGAAACACTGTGTATATTCATGTGCTCTTATTCAATTTAAATCAACAACACTAGATCAGGAATTAAAAACTGTACAATACAATTCATTTCAAGGGAAAATTGACCGCAGTCTTACACATCAGCTTAATTAGAAAAATACACTGATAACAGACTAACAACAAAACTTCACGATACACGTAACGACTTCAACTTTTTGATCGTCAACTCTCATACATGTACTCATATAGCAATATACCAATGTCACCTAAATGAAATAACGAAAAGTATTCGAGCTCAAAAGTCCATTAAACATTACAAAATAGGAGCAGGTCAAATACGGACCTCTAAGACATCAGAGGTGGGATCAGGTGCCATGGAAGATAGAGCATCCCATGCCGACCGGTCACACCCGTCGTGTGCTCCTTGTCATGATCGGGAAACAAAAAAAAAACAAACCCCCCCAAAAAATTGTAGACAGTTCGGATCTAGAGTAATGGCCAAGCAATTAGTCAAGACAAAGAGCTCATGCCTGATGTAACCTGTCAACAGAAGATGTTAACTTCTTCATGGCCACTGATCCCACCTCGAGGGTTTTCAGAGGTCTGTTATTGCTCTCATTTCCATTTGTATTGCTAATGTGGATTTTAGTATGATTTTTTTCGATATCATTATATTTCACATATATTTTACATCGTTAAGTAGAGTTTGAAACAATTTCGGTCGTAAGTGTTGCAAAAAATTTGGAACTGTCTTTAACGGTCAACAAGTAGCTTGACTGAATTTGTGCAATGTACATTAATCCATGTTTAGAAATGATTATTGGTAAAGGACTCATGAAATAAATAAATTATAAATTGATGTAACGTTTTCCTAGAACGTGTAACTGTTACTTATGGAAATAAAATTCCTACCAGGAGTGAGAAATTGGATTTTTTATAGAAAATAAAGAGGAATATCAAAGGTCAATAATGATAGTAGAACTTTCGTGACTGTCTAATAGTACGCAATAAAAATGTATAAAGAAGAGAGAATCAATTGGAAAAGGGACAATTTTGAGACCAGAATTTTCGTGAGGTATGCATTTTTGTTGTAAGATATCCATTTATATATATCACGTTCATGATCTTATTTTTTTTTTTATTATTGATTTTGTTCGTTATTCCATATCTATTTTCATGAAGTTTTTTTTTTATTTTTTGTTTGCTATTTAATCTCAAAGTTTGCTTCAAGATATCTAAAAAGAATAGAACGGTATCTCAACAGAACTTTGAACATCAAGATTAATAGAATCATTCATTACTACGAGTGTGGGATAGTGAAATTCCACCAAGGGGACAAGATTCACGGTCTAGGACGAGGCTTTGCCGAGTCCTAGACCGTGAATCTTGGCCCCGAGGTGGAATTTCACTATTCCCACACGAATATGTAATGAATGATTATTTTTCTCGCATTATTTTATCCAAAATAACGGCCTGTCGATGACGTCGCCATGATAGGGCTAAAAATATATTCTTTTAATTTTCCATCTAATTAAAAATCTAAATACACCATCGGAGAGAGCGTACCTGAAAATGGTTTACACATAGTGTAAACTGATAAAATGAATTTCAGTCCATGTAAATTAATTAGATAGATAAAAACAGGGAATAAAAAAACTTATCTATCCGATAGCGTACACATTCATTCAAGAAGAATCCTTCCGCGATCTAAAAATAGTGCCATTTAAAAAGTGAAAATACGACAATATTTTGAATGAAAATAAGTTTATCTTAATAAGTTAAATGACAACATTTTAAGTATATGTAATATTTTTTAACATTATTACAATTTCTTTATATAAAGACGGAATGTTTACATTATCGTTCGCGGCGTAGTAATACACAGTGTAAGACAGAAAAATCTCACACTGCTGTCTCACACCGGACAAGTCAATCTCACACTGGTGATTATGCGAGAAAACCTATATATGTCCTTATATTTGGAATATGTAAAATAAAAATTTGACATACTCCTAGTTTTAAATACATTGTAATATTTTATTCACGATTTTTGAAAATATAAAAAAACGTGAAATGAAGACCAGCAATTTATCTAAACTACTTTTCTGTACAGCTTTGAGATTCATATTTTAAGATTTAAAAAGGCATTGAGTGAGAAAGGAAAGAATGTCGATAGTAACGTGGTTTAAACTTTAGAATTCATATGAGGGACATTGCGAGTTATCAAACTTTCAAAAATATATATTTATGTATCTTCACGCTGATTTTTTCACCCTGTTTGTTAAAATTTCAAACAAACCACAAAAACGTTTTCATGTTCATATAATATATAAACTGTAGACAATGTTATTTTTTCCCTTTCACACTTTGAAATTTTTTCCTAGTTTTATATTCGCGCAGTCAGATTTGTGTTAAAGATAAAAGTCTGTCTTTTCTTGAATTCACAACGTGTTAAATTCGCCCTCTTCCTAATGAGGTGATAATAACACGGAGGTGAAAATATCTCTGTATAAAGTACAGTGTATATGTACTATTTTTCTTTGTGGATTTTGTTAAAGTCTTAATTTCTCTCGGAATACCATTTCTTTAAACAATCAAATGCCCTAGGCATGATCATTCAAACTGAGACTAAAAAAATATAAGATGATATGTTCATACAACTTAATCCGATCATGCTGATAGCGTAAACCTTTTTTTATTAGCGTGCGAGAAAATTTTGCGAGGATTGGGGTCTTCGTTTTTCTTGCGAATATCAATATAATAATATTTCTTGTCGCGAAGCATTTAATAGTGTATTCATGTGGAATGTTTCTTCAGTCTCGATATTATCCGCCTTGGAAGGATTTCAATGATGCATTGCAATCTTGGTGGATAGTTGGTTAATAGTTTAAAGCTAAATTTAAAAGAAATAATTGAATAATCGAATTTTTGGCAAACTTATTTTTTCATAGCATATTTCAAAATCTAACATTTTACAATGTATAGCAATACGTTGGTTATATACATCTTTCGTACACATTTTGCTCCACCTCCGAATTACAGGGTATGTGTCATAATTTTAGTTGTTGTCGATATCTTTCTATGTATCACACATGTTGCGAGAGAATTAAACAGAACGTTGTCAGTCTACAGTCAAGTTGCAGATGAAGGCGTATTAATCTGTAGGATAGCTGACTATTTTAATAATTCTGTCGCATATTCTTCTATCATGGCAATTCCCTTTATAGGTATAGAGAGATACAGAAAAATATGCACACCTCTTAAGTCACAAATTACAATGAAACTTTCCAAGATTTTGTGTGTAGGCTCTGTCTTTATAGGATTTGTTGTAAATATTTCGATTTCTCTTATTCATGGTAGAAGATATGTTGTAGTAGACAATATAAATGCAACAAGATTTGCTGTTAAATATGAGTATGATTGAGTTTTGCTGCCATTAATCTATTATGCCTATAGATTTGTAGATGTTCTAGTTGCTTAATTCTTCATAATTACATTTCAAGTGAAAATATTGAAAGCTCTTGCAAAGAAAGCTAAATAAAAACAGAAAATGAAAAACATAGCAAAAGCTAAGGAAACTGGTTCTGAGGTTTCAGACCCGAAAATTGGAAAACAAAATAGAAATGAGGTGAAAAAGGAAAAACAAACTGTTATTTAAAAGGTAGATTCAGCAGATCAACAAGAGACGGAAAAGAACAGAAAAATAGCGAAAACATTCGCCATTGTCACCCTTCTTTTGGTAGCTACGCTTTCAATACGCTTTTTATGACAATACAAGCAAGGCGGAGAAACAGAAAACAAACAGAAAATTTCCAAATCAGAGGACGTGATGGAAGAATATGTCCCAGATATAATTACTTTTAACGGCATTCTGAATCCATTTGTGTACATTTTTACTGATACCCAATTTAATCAAGAACTGAAAAAAACTATGTGGTCGAAAAGTGTAGATGAAATTAATTTTGCTAACTTCAAGCTTTTTTTTTAATGATAAATGTACGTACGTGTATACAATTTTGATTGTACAGATTGTGTTATGTGTGTGTTTTAATTGTTATTTTACAGGTTGTGTGTGACATAGATGTATGTATTTTGAAAATTCTTTCATTTGCGTCAAATTTAGCAATGATGGAGCAGTATTTTATCCTTTTTCTCAATAAAAAAAGGTCGCCCTCGTTGAGCAGTGGTTAGAACGTCTGCTCTAGAGTCGCAAAGTAATGAGCTGATCGTTGCGTTGCGGGTTCGAATACACTAAGGGACGTGGAGACTGGTCTTTCGGATGAGATCGTAGAAACCGCGGTCGCAGTAGGTGTTGGCACGAAAAATATCCCTCACTGCTCAATGGCCCTAAGTGACGAGTATAGGTATAAATTTGCATCACTTGAGCGGCAAGTGGTGGTGTCTGCATATGAGTGAAATATTCTCGAGAGGGATGTTAAACAATAAACAAACAAACAAAAACAATTAAAAAGGCCTTTATGTTTATTGCATTTTATTCTCTGAGTTTCACTTTGCAAATTTTAGTAATTTATAATTAGTATAGAAAAAAAGTTCCGTGCGTATATTAATGTCAAATTAACCCTTTCACATTCAGGCATTTTTAGCTTATTTCTGAAGCTGAAATGAGATTTTGTAGACTAAAGATACTTGTATAACATTTGAAAGCATTGTATGGATTAAGATTCCATACAGGAAATAATAATATTGTTGTACAATACACGTGTTGTACACCGGCCTCCGGAAAAAAAGAGCACAAACAGGAAAAATATTTGTGACAAAAACATTCAAAAACTTAGCTACAATTATTCATAGTTTTTGCTGAAAGTTGATATAGGCAAAACTATCCTATCATAGAAGATTCAACATTCATGTTTTCACAAATAGTATATTTCTATGGTAAACCAGGAAACACTTTAAAATAGATGTTGCTTAACAACGGTCTTTATGAAAAAAAATTGAATTTTTCTACAATAATTTTTGTTTAAACACATTATGTAAAAATAACAATTTTAAAAATTATACTATTCGAGACACTTTTCAGTTGTGGTGCATGAAGTATTTTTCACCGATACCATGGAAACAGAAACATACGGTTAAAGACATAAATAGTTTTTCTCAATTATTGTTTTAGTCATTGAAGTGCACGTTAATATTTTACTCTAATAGTCCTGAAGCATACAGTCCCCCCATTTCTGTGGCTTAGCAACCATGTCAATTAGTATTTGAGAGCAGTATTACAAAACATTACAAGCCACAATCCTTAAACTTTGAGGGAAGGGGTACCAGTATGTAGAATTCATCCTGTGTTTCTTTCTTTCTTTCTTTTTTTTTTCGGAAGAACTGTAATTTTGTAATGAAGAGGAAACAAACGTTCATACTTGATAAAGATGATACCATTGACCTAAAATGCATTATGACTTTGACCTGAGTTCATCTTGTTTAGTTCATGGTCATCTGCTGAAATGTGTAAATACATGTATCATCTTTGGTTCTTAATTTTGAAATGCAGATATATCAAATGCAGACATTGCCACATTGAATGTCCTGAGTCTCCATGACCTTGAGCTCGGGGGACTGGGGCTTTCTTGGTCAAAGACTATTTTTGCATATATAGAGCAAGTCAGGTGGAAAATTTTATCTTTGTAATTCCACAGTTATTGAAAACCTAAAGATAACATAAAAGTAGATAATGGCCTTAATTTTTTTATCCTATTTTCTAACGTATTGTATTCAAATAAATGGATACAAGGATAATTAATTTTAAAATGTTAATGTGGAAAAATTACTTAATGCTTAATAAATATTTGAACGTGGTCATAAAAATAAAGGAGATTAGGTTGTTTGAATATACACATGAGCAAATATTTCTTTGTTATCAAGGAGGAACTGAATGCATTAATATTGACAAAAGATATTAATTTGTTTAATTAAGAACAGAAAATGAATAAGCAATGATCCACTCTGACTAAAAAGGCAATCAAATATAACAAAGCTTACATAGAATGTTGTCATGTGTAAGAATATATGCTTGAACCAAATGCCTGGATATAGTTGTAACATAAAAGCAAGTTAAGACACCATAGGATAGGGCTTATAGTTTTTGGGAATGGACCTATTACAAAATGTAGGATGAAGTTAAGGCTTAGATATCAGATTTGAAGTGCCCTTTTCTTCTCTTTGTCTTTGACTAATCTTGAATTTGTCTTCCCTTTAGAGAATACCACGTAAGTTTCTTTCTTACTGAAGAGAAAAAGGCACTTCACATTTTGTACTGTAAAAGTGGGTCTGATTACTAAGAATTTTCTGTCCTAGCATTAAAGATTCTCCATTGCAGTATACACAGCACTGTTAAAGTGTATATGTACTATGAGGAAATCAACAGAAAATTGACCTGCACAAATAGATACCATTCTAAACTGAATTTATTTTGTAAAGCTATTATATATTATCACGTAACTTTAATATTAGTTAAAAAACATAGTATACCCCACTCTGTACTGAACATTATTTGACAGTCATGTGATAACCATATAGTGTGTACTGTAAGGAGGTCGTAAACAAATTCCAATATCGCAGGGGCATACCCTTTTATAAAATTAAAATTGTTAGTGGTTTATTTTTTTTCCTACATTATGTAGCAGTTTCTAAAAAGTGCTGCTGCTTTAAATGGAATTTGCATTTTATTTGTTTAAATTTCAACTTATGGACCTCAAGTTAAAATATATGTGTGACCTTACCAAGTATTTTATATATTTATATTAAGAAATGCTCACTCTAGATTTCAGGAAAGCAGCAACACTTTTCAAGTTAAGGGATATTTCCTTTAAACATATTCAAAATTGGTCAAGATCTATTAAGTGTATAACCTTGCGAAAAAGTGATTTAATGAGGCACCTTAAGTTAAAAAGTGCCAACCATGTACATAAAAAGCACGGTCAAATTAATTGAATACATTCTCTCCACAATGATTAAATAATGGCAATAAACAGTGGTTTCACATCGGTACTGATGATCTGTCTAACATCTGTAAATAAGATTCTGTTTAAAAATAAAATTCATCTTTCGCTGTGAAAGAAAATTACTTGATCCGTCTCTCAATGCATATAAGATGCGTCAAATTTTACCACGATGACGTTATGTCAACAAGCTCAGTGCATTGCGATCAGTGACTTGTTTATACCCTACAGTAATGGGATTTAAGTAGCGAGAAAATAGAATGCAGTGGCAAGTTTCAATATAGTTCATTACTGTTATACAGTTTGATATCGCAAATTATGTCAATATTTGGTATTGTGAGGATATTCTGTATGACCACATTAAATATTTTTCGTATAAATTAGGCCCCGCCCCTTTTATGCCGCCTTAACAGTTCTGCGTACAGTCTCACTATCATTTGTAAGCGCCGATTAACACAAACAAATTAACACGGAGAGGAAATTGGTAATCACAAACCAAGTCAATCAAAAAAAAAAAAAAAAAAAAAAAAAAAAAAAAAAAAAGGAAAGAAAAAATAATTTATGGAGATAACGAACTGTATTCAAGCTCAAAAGTCCATTAAACACTACATAACTCTTCTACAGTTTGATATCGCAAATTATGTCAATATTTGGTATTGTGAGGAAATTTTGTATGATGTCACATTAAATATTTTCCGTATAAATTAGGCCCTGCCCCTTTTATGCCGCCATAACAGTTCTGCATACAGTCTCACTATCATTGGTAAGCACCGATCAACACAAACATTAACACGGAGAGGAAAAAAAGAAATGTATGGAGATAACGAACAGTATTCAAGCTCAGAAGTCCATTAAACAATACAAATTTTGGAGCAGAGCAAACACAGACCTCTACAAAATCAGAGGTGGGATCAGGTGCCATGGAGGAGTGAGATCCCCTGCCAACCGGTCACACCCGCCGTGTGTTCCTTGTCATGATCGGGTAACAACGGAAAATCAGTCGACAGTTCAATGTGTAAGTAATTGTCTAACAGTTTGTATGAAAAACGTCAGTCAGCATTTGACTTCATGATAAATTGTATTTGCTGACAAGGTCATTGAATCGACCATAAAACTTACGAAATGATGCCTTTAAACGAGACTAATGATATTCTTGTTTCATCAACTTGTTTGTCAATAACTTACCTCGTTTAAGAAATTTTTCATACGTAGAGCATGCTCTTGCGTATCGAATTAAATGAGAGATATAAACCCAATATGCATGTGATGAAGGTATATTGCTGCATAAGTAAGGGAAGTTGACCATTGAAAAGTTAAAGTGATCACGTTTATCATGAAGCTTGGTTGTTAGATTACCATTAACGTCTTTTTCAAGTAAAATATCCAAATATGAAACAAATGTGTCAGACTCTGAGGTATCTTTTATTTCAAGCTCACTGGGATATATTGTATATACGAATGGAAATAACCATTGTTAATTGACAATACGTTGTCGATATATCTAAATATAGAGTTGAAGGCCACAAAAAGTGTTTTCTTCTTTTCAAGTACAAGATTTTGAACAAATTCTGCTTCATATGAATACAAAAATATGTCTGCTAATATCGAAGCGCAGTTAGTACCCATGGGAATTTCTAATAGATCGTTGGAAGACCTGGTCTCCAAGAACCACATAGATACTGTGAATCAGATACTCAAGCATCTTTCTAATATCAACTTCAGAGTACTTTTGTGTACAATCATAATGTATTTTCACAAATTAATTTTGCAAATGACCAATAACAAGGTAAGTAAATTTACAAGTTTCATTTTTATTGAATCGAAAAAGCAGCTGTCAATGATATCAAAAAGCCTGCACTTTAGCTTATCGTGGGGAATTGTTGTATAAAGTTGAAAAGTCGTAAGTTTTTATGTTGTTGATTTTGGTAAAATTTTGTGATTTCAATTTTTCCAAAGTTCCTTGGAATTTTTAAGTATCCACATCTGATTTACACCACTTCTCGAATATATTGCACAGTACTCCTGAAGTTTCTCCTTCACGACTGTTTATATTTTAGTGAGGAGTAAAGAAAGAGGCTTGGTAGAACATTTACTCGAACCCGCTATTTACTTTTATTTATTAGAAACTTCAAGATTCACGTTATTCAAATATGCAGCTAGGTTAAGGACGTCCATGGAAAATACACCTGAGACATTGCAAAATGAATACAGTGTTAATATTTTTAGTTTTGATCAATGGGAATCGTGCTATTTGCATTTGTATATATCGGGTCTCTGCAGAGTTCGGCCAAAGCGACGTCAAAGCTGTTTGTCACGTGACAGGTTTAAGGGTTTTTTTTCTTCTTTTTTTTTTATCAAGTATCATATTTTTTATTTCAAAATAAACAGTATTATATTCTTGATACATATAATTATCGTTTAAGTATGAAATAATTTTGAAAAGTCATAATTAGGCGATAAAACGTCCGTAATATAGAGTTCTCGAAGTCAAAATCTCCACTAATTAGATAGGCGTCACGTGGTACATGTGCAGTGAAACGCCATAGGTGTCAATGGTCAATTAGAACTTGTAAAGCTTATCGTAAGAAAATTATATCAAATATATTTTGACGTTAAATAATATACATTACACAATAAGGTCGGTGGAAATTTTGACATCGACGGTATTCTTTTGGTTATGGACGGTCAATGTTTTAAGTATGAACGTCCAGCAGAGAGAAATAACCAAGAAACAATTCTATCGTGTCCTATCGTGCGTTTATCCTATCGTATCGTGCGTGTATCTCGTCGTATCGCGCGTGTATCCTATCGTATCCTTTCGTATCATGTTTTCCGTTTATCAGGTTTTGCGTTTTTTATCGTGTTTTCCCTTTATCAAGTTTTGCGTTTATCGTGAAGATCGTTTATCAGGTTCTATCGTGTATCGTGTTTTGAGTTTATCGCATGCATTCGGAAACCCCGCTTTTTATCTTTACCTTGAAAAGAAACACCCGAGAAATCTCGAGTTCATCTTTCGTTTTTGTTAATTTATTTATGATTAATCTAACTGTTGAACAGAAAAAGAGAAATTAATACTCTAACTCTGGTATATTTTTATAAGAAAATAAATAAATAAACGTCAAGTAGCGTGACCAAGCAGAGAGCATAAATCGAAAGTCAAATTTTATTTTTGTACATGAAATAATCGATCAACTATCTGAGTCATTCGTTATTTTTTTTTTAATTTGTCGATATGTAAGAAATATTTTTGTTCAAGATAGATATATTATAATCCCTTTACACAGTAAGTACGGAAGCCCGTTGAGGCCAATTCAGAGAAAGAAATATTTTTTAATGCGTTTAAACGCAATAATTATTGCAATGTATATTGCGTTTTAACGCAAAACACTTTGCGTTTAAACGCAAAAGATTGCGATTAAACGCGATCTTTGCGTTTAAACGCAATGATTATTGCGATTAAACGCAATGTTTTGCGTTTAAACGCAATAAAAAATATTTCTTTCTCTAAACTGGCCTCAACGGGCTTCCGTAGTAAGAGTAAAAAAAGTAAGATCTTTTTTAACTTTGTTTTGATAATTATAGAAACATAAAACATTAGGTATGTGTGCAAAAAATAAATTAAGAAGAAAAAATATCAGTATCTTTATTAAGTCTATCCTTTTTATCAATAATAAAAACATAAATTTTGTCTATGCGCGCAAGTTTTGTTGTTCCTTTGTATTATTATTATTTTTTATTCATTCGTTTCTCTGATGTATCTACAAGATTAAAGACAATTTCTTATAAATGAACATGCTCCATTCAATTCATCATCTGATAAGTATATATTATAATATAGATGTTTGCCATTCATATTTAACTACTGATTTAAGAAGATATAAAAAAATAAATAAATAAACAAAACCACACAAATTTTTGTTATACATCTTACCTACTTCGACGCGGAAATGAAATAATATATACCGTAACTTAGTGTCAGGTGGAAGCGCTCCCGTGACAAGAGAACTGACACCTACCTGCCTAATAAGTACACTGTCTTCTTGTCAAGTCAAGAACCCCCCCCCCCCTTTCCCCTACATGACCGGCCCGTGTGTATTCAATGTAGACATACCTGAACTCCAGCTCTCACCTGGTGTCAAGTATTTACCTTGAACCCTACTGGGTTTGCATGAAATGCATCTACCTGTTTTCTGGATATTGTTCATAATTTGTATGAACAACACTTAATTAACAATTAAAGATTTTTTGCTAAGAAAATTGGTAAATGTACACTTCCGTTACAGATTAAAAATTGAATAATTGAATCAAATAAAATATAGGCGAGGGTTGTCCTCCAAACTCCGTTGATTTAGTTCATTTGTATATTTTTATGTAATTTTTATAGGTTTACAGTCAAAAACATGATTGGTGTTATCAAATAAAAAAAAAAACTGCGCTTGTGGTACTTCTGGATCTTAAAGTTTTCTGTGTTGTCTGTCGTTGTTACATGTAAAGGCGTCTCAAAGATACATGAAAAAAAAAAATCGCCCGGTTCTGCGGTGATACACAAGACTGGTAATTACCTTGCATTTAATTTTATTCGTGTTTATCGATTGCATATAATACGTGACTATATTGAAGAAGTCAATATATATTTTTATTTATTTTATTAATAATTTTTTTTTTGTCTTTTTGAATCGGATCTTTTTTTGTTTGGGGGGGTGGGTGATCCCCCCTTCCCCGCTGACTGTGCTTCAAATGGGGTTAAGACTTTCATAATTTACGAAGTTTTGTCTAATTTTGTCGATGTCGTCCTATATAAGATAAGTTTTGTTACAATTATTACAAAGTCTAATAGCAATAATTGACAATTATTCAATCCGAAAATCCCCTTGTCAAATTATGGAAATTAATTTCTTATTTATTTTTTGTGTGTGTTCTAATATGTTGTAAATGAGTGTATGTAACCATTCAATGTTATTTATTTAATACAAAGTTTAAGTACCCAATAAATATATTCATATACATTGTAAGCTTAGTTTACACGTATCTATAGTAGATACAAATTCTATTATTGTAAATGCTTATAACACAAGCACGCTAAGAAAGCAATATCATTTCTTCGGGGGCTGCCGGTGGGAGGGGGAGTCTAAAAAGAAATGTTTTGAAAAGCAAACAAAAATGGCTAAAGCCATTATTATTCTCGATGGGCAATATTATATAAGCGTTATATTACTACTGTATACTACACATGCTAGTACACTGTAACATTTTTTTTTATTTATACGACTGCATGCTCCCTTCTAGCTTAATCTTACAAGCCTATAACATTAAAAATACCAAAATAAATACAAAAGAATGGAAATGCGATATTTTTTTTTTTCGGATAATAGATGATGACAGATCTAGTAACGTTTATTAATTTTATTAAATTCGATTTCTTTCGCCGGTCTCCTTCCTCATATATACATGTACATATACAATGTATGTACATGTACTTGGAATATGTAAATAATTTCTATGTGCACGGGATATGTGTGACATATATATTTATATATAGGATAGATTAATTAATCACAGTCCAGTGCACGGTCTGTCTCAATGCAACTAGCAATTTTAAAACCTAAAAAAAAATAATTAATTTATATAAAATATAAATTAAATTCGTAAAAACTTTGAGGAGGAAGCATTAACCTTAAAATAATTATAACTGTTACAATAATTTTTCATCCCCACCCCCCAAATTATGACTATTATTTTTTTGTAAGATTTGAATTATTAAATACAAACTATTAAAGGCGATTTTGGATACTTCACAGACTTCTAGCAAAAAAAATTGAATCCAAATATTTCATGTGGTTTTTTTTTACATGTTTTTCCGTAAAAATAATCAATGTTTGTTGTGAATTCAATAAGGTTTTATTTGTTAAAATAATGAATATATTTATAGCGTTTCGTGAATTTATTGCACTTGGGTGTAAAACTCAAAATTCAAATTTAACGATTCGAAGGAATTTCGACATTTGTATAATTACACAATAAATCGCCTTATTTCCATAATAGAGTGGAATTAATCTTAAAATAATTACAGTTTGAATTTGATGACGATCAATTTTATTGACAAAAAAATGAATCTTTTATAAAGCATAATTACTTCAAATGTTTTATCATGATAAATTTAAAATGTTTTATCATTTCGATTTGCGGCTTTGTAAGTAATTAAAATTATTCTACAGTATATCAGAAAGGAAACTTTTCGTCTTGTCAAAAAAAAAAACAAAGACAAAACAAAAACAAAAACAAAAAAAACGTTTCGCATTTTGAAACAATCCTATCAGGTTTTGCGTTTATCCTATCGTGAAGGTCGTTCATCAGGTCTATCGTGTTTTATCATATTTTGCATTTATCGTGTTTTGCGTTTATCCTATCATGCGTGTATCCTGTCCTATCGTGCGTTTATCCTATCGTATCGTGCGTGTATCCTATTGTATCGTGTATCCTGTAAAGAATAACGATGCGGGTACTGTATAAACAAACCCTGTATATCTTCTATCTGTTCCAGTGAATATCATGCACTAGAAATGCCACTTCTTCAACAGTGTTCAATGGCGTCTTGTCGAAAAAAAAAAAAAAAAAAAAAAAAAAAAAAAAAGTTTCGCATTTTGAAACAGTCCTATCAGGTCTTGCGTTTATCCTATCGTGAAGATCGTTTATCAGGTCTATCGTGTTTTATCATATTTTGCATTGCCGTACGCCATTAAGAAGTTCACAACATTCCTACTAGCATGTACTAAATTCTGTGCTACTTTAAAAATACTTGTTGGGCTTTTTCCCGTTTTAAAAAGCTATGTCCTTAAAACATTATATAGTACAGAAAAAAATCGTGATCAGGCATAAACGATCGTTCTGAATGAAGACAAAGCCCTCGCGTTTGCAGAAGAAAGGGCCTCCTTTCATTTCTCGACCAAGTCCAGGAAATATGAAAAAAGTCTTCCTAAAACCTTTCTTGTCCATATTTGTGCATCCTAAAGCCACAAATATACCTTACTACTGTCAATTATCCAATTATCACTTATTTATTTGCTAACAGGTTTAATAGACACAACAAATGAGCCGTTTTGTATACGCAACAAGTACTTAGCTTGACCAGGATTGACACCATGAGAGTCAGAGCAATGGCGCGTAGAATCGCGATCAAAATATGCATATTGAGAAATTCAAACTTTGAATCGCTGTAACATCAACAATATTAATTTTCTAGCAAAGATTTTTAAATATATTATTTTAATAACATGTAAACTTTGTCATATGAAAAAAAAATTGAGACATGATAAAAATCCTTTCAAATTAGAAAATATGTGCAATGCTACAAAGATTGCAAAAATTCAACGATATAAGGGTATCTTTTAGCTATTGAATCAATTTTGTTTTCTTTGACACAAAATCCTTAACATGAAAAGTGCTAGGAGCAACTTCCTCATGCCCGGGAATTGTGTAAAAATTTTGCCGTTTTTTTTTTTTTTATAAACTCACAACACAGATGTAATGCTCATTGAAATAATGTTAAATTACGTAAATATCAACAAAGCTCGACCATTCCTAGAATTTTTTATATTAGTAGTCATAGTAGCTACACATGTTAACGCTTTAAAAATAATGCCTCATTATAATAAAAACTATTATTAGTGAAAACTTGAAAACAAACAAATAAAAAACAAACAAAAACAAACCACAAAAAAAAAAAAAAAAAAAAAAAAATTACGCAGCACTTATTTTCGTCCTTGATTTCGATTTAATATACTAGAAGCAAGTAGTTTTTAAGCACACGCAATAAACATGGAAAAAAGAATAAAAATTACATTTATACATATCTTATTCGGGTAATAACATGCAATTTGATTGGATAGTAAATTTATTTGTGTGTTCAAAAAAAAAAATAAATAAATAAATAAAAATAAATAAATAAACAAATAAATAAAATAAATAAAAAAATAAATAAAAAAAAATTAAAAAAATAAAATAAAATAAAAAAAAAATAATAAAAAAAAAAAATAAAAAATAAAAAATAAAATTTGTACAAGTTGAATTAATTTTCGAAGGTAATTTCTTTTTTAGTACACTTAAAAACGAAAAAGAGTTTATAAGGAATAAATTTGCAGTAAACTGCCCCAAGCCAAATTAATCAGTATGCCTTGGCTAACTATTGAATTCATTTCTTAACTGTATATACGTGTTTTTGTTGTGTTTATATAGCACATATGTAACTGCTGCTAAGCTTTGGTTTCATTTAATTAAATTTTAGACATTGATGCGGCTAAAGGATGCACTTTATAGAGAAAATGTACGTGTCCCTCTTCATTTTCATCATTTAAACAGCAGATAAACCTTTGATTTACCAGACGGAAAGAAAAAAAATCATAATCACTGTACTAATTATTAATTGATGTAATTGTAGTGTATAGCTATTTCCTATCTTTTTAAATGAAACATTACATATGTTATGCACTTAATAAATGAAATATTACTCTTTGTTATCGTTTAATAATTTACATTTGATGACAGATTAAGTCGAACTTAAGTTGGATGCTCTAGATTATGATGTGAAATATGAACATGAATTATAATTTTGCAAACATGTCTGACGTCTGACATATCTATTCACAATGGATGTGTGCTGTAACATCACTGTTCCTACAGGACATTCGATTTGTGAAAAAAAAACACACACCCTGATTGATACTGACCAATTCAAATAAAAAGATAACCTAACATCTATGCTTTGGTAAAATTTATCTGTCTTTTTTTCTTAGCTTACCGCAGCTGAAAGTTCAAGTGAGTTTTTCTGATCACATTTGTCCGGCGTCCGTCTGAATAGTTCTCTGTAACATTTTCGATATTTTCTCACGAACCACTGAGACAATTTCGAGTAAATATGCGAAAAAACATCCCTGGATAATGGCGATTTTTTTTCCCAAAGGAAGGACAACGCCATCTTTCAAGTGGAAATTATTAATAATAAGGGAGGTTTATGCTTTTTTTTTTCAAAAATATTCTTCCCAAAACCAAAGAGCTTCAAAAGATGAAAGTTACATTGTATGTGACATCGTCATTACATAGGGTAGATCTTTATATATATATATATATATATATATATATATATATATATATATATATATATATATATATATACATACATGTATATATATATATATATATATATATATATATATATATATATATATATATATATATATATATATATATATATATATATATATATATATATATATATATATATATATATATATATAATTATATATATATATATATATAATTTTTCATAACTTGTAAAAAGCTTTCTCATTGGTTCGTTTGATATCACGTACCAAGGTATGGGAATGCGGATAGACCAGAACATTCTAATTATAAGCATAAAAAAAATCGTATAGACCAAAAATGTACGAAGAAAATCATGTATGAAATATAATCACTTACACGGATTTTTTTTTTCGTACAAACCTACAAACAGGACAACTTATTAAAAGCTCAAGTAGAAGAATTATTTTTGGGTGAAAAAAATTTCATGGTTTATAATCTTATAAACGTATCTTACAGCTAAAGAGCTTGATCAATTCTTAAATTGAAATGGTGTGTTTTTCTTTCTTTCTTTCTTTTTTGAATATTTTAAGAATGATTTATTGCATTTTCAAATGAAGGGAAAAACTGTTCCACTTGAAAGTTCAAATTTTGAAATGCAAAGGAAAATGATTTGCACTCATTCCTTTAGTGAAATAAATTCCCTATCCAATGGCGAAAGTTAAATATCCTCCATTTATTATATAGGAAATACATAGTCTTTCATAAAGAACATAGAAATGTTATTGGTAAATATCGAGACTTTTTAGTTGTAAAAATGCACTTGCAATCTGTTGAATTTATATGGCCAACTATTTCCAATATTTACAAATAGAAATCCAAGAACCTACATTGAGGGGGGGGGGGGGGGATGGATACAAGAAAAAAATATTATTCGTTGATCTGATCTTTTACTCCTTGATGCGTTCTTATTTACAACACACGTTAAAAAAGACATAGTAGATCAGAATCTCAATCATGACATATATTGCTACTTGCGTAATCAATGGATTATATACATCGTTTATGGCATTTTAAATGAACAGGGTCTTCAATGATTCTTTCCTCCTGTAGGTTGTAACATATACTTTCAGTTATATCATCACTCAATGTTAGAATACATATGTTTTTAGGATTTCTACCTTTGCAGAGGTTGTGTTTCCCCTTTACAAAGAATACTAGTACTAAAGGATAAATAGCACAAAAGATTCTATGCATGGATTTATATACATGTTTAATGTTTTGACTGATTTTCAATAGCAGTGACAGGAAAAAATTCCTAAGACAAAAAAGGAAAAGTACATTTCCTTAAATGTTCAAATATGCGAATTTGCGACTATTTCTATATAAATCCATATAGTAACACAACTGTGCACACATTTATGACATTACTACAAAATCTTTCAAAATATCCAAACTTACTCCTGACCGGTGAACATTTTTCAGTTTATGTATATTACTATTATTAATTCTTTCTTAATAAATTGCTGATATCTGGGGGGGGGGGGGAAGTTTCTGTTATCGATCCTCAAATAGCCAAATATGGTAAAAAGAAAAAGAGAGAGACACCGTTATAGTAGAAATTTTTATAAATCTTAAAGTTAGATACTGTTAATCATCGTTTTCTATGTAAGGTTTATCACTTTTCCTTGCTGTAGAGACTCCGTGGCAGATGCGCATAATCTACTGACATACGTGACTTCCTCTCCTTTAACAATACAGTCAATTTCTCCTGAAAATAAAAAAAAATTAGAATGTAAAAGAAAGTAATTTGTACAATGAACAAAAATAATAATTTTCGGGTATTTATTAAAAAGTCGATGCATATCATTGAAATATATTCATTTTTTTGAAATCATATTTGTAAAAAAGCACATTTAAGAAATTTAATGGTTTTCCCAAAATTAAAACAAAACGTTTTCTTATAGAGGTGTTTTCTGACCTTTGATAACCGCTGCAAAGTGCTCAATTTCTTTTCTGTAGGCATCTGTGAACCGCGTAAGAGCTTGCTGCCACATCAGATCAGAATGCATTCCTTTCTCGTCCCATAAGCACAACTGTGATTCTTTTGGATTTTCGATGACAGCACATCCCTTGGTACCTAAAACCTTATTTAATAGGAAACATTACTTAAGCTGAAACAATTAGATTTTTTTATCGCTTATATATCTCAGTTGTTTTGGTATAGATCCACCCAATTTGAGGTATTTTTACATTCATTTCTTTAATAAGGCGAACTTGGCAATAAACACATTTTATACCTCATATCTCTGATCATAACCATAGGAAACTCCTCTGAAGTTTTCGATAAATGCCAATAATCCGCTTGGAAACTTCAGTACTACGTTTACACTATCAAAATCACCACATTCTTTAATCATCGGATTGTGCGCATGACCGAAGGAAAACACTGATTGCGGTCGCTCTCCTGCCAACCACACTAAAAGATCGAACTCGTGAATTGCGCTGTCGGTTAGAAATCCACCTGTAAATAGAATTATTTTAAATATGTTAAAGTTACGTTCGATTAGACATGAATTCGTAGATATTATTTGACTACAATGCAACTCATGACTGTCTTTTGACAATACTCTTTGAGCTTAGTAATGGTGTCAGAGCAGGAAAATGGCATCACTTCAACTTCAAGATGAACATAACAATGAGCATTTTATACGAATAGGAGAAATTGGAAATTATTTGGAGCTTAATGTATATCACGATTTACGAATCAGTATTGGAGATTTAATGAAGGCACCACCTGAGGATAAAATGTATTCCTTTGTACATGTAGACGGTAGTTCTCTAGCCGACAGCTTAATCGTTCTTAGAGTGCCTAAGTCACCACAACGAATTTTTTCGTATAATTTCTGTATGCTAACATCGAACCTTCTACAATAAATATCAATGAATTATTAATTTATTTCAATTTCTTCTTATATAAGCGAAATTATTTGACTTTTGTGGAGAACTAAGTCTTTGTTATACTATGAATCTTATAAAATATGGTTCAATAATTAATTTCACGCTACTTATCAAATCCGCATTGCAAGGTCTTGTTATTTGTCTTGGCTGCTCTGTAACAATTAGCTACTTCCTCCTCCGTTAAAGCAAGAGGCTTCTCGGCAAAAACATGCTTCCCTGAAAGGACATTCAATAAAACGGCTAATTTCTGATTTTGTACTTCTTGATTGATTGGCTTTATTTCATATCTGTTGTTTTTTTTTATAATAATAAATAAACATTTGTAGAGCGCCCTATATAATAAAAATTACTCCAAGGCGCTTAACAATAAGATTATAGTAAAATAAATGTACAAGATAGTAATTAAAGCTTTAACAAGAAAATGAAAGATGCAATAAATTAAAAAGAAAAATCTTTGAGACATTTTTAAAAGATAAAAATCATAGGCGTTTAAAACTCAACCACTTATTTACTGATTTCCCTGTAAAACTTAACGAGGGTCGTTCAATTGGTAATGAAACCTAAGATGTGTAACACTGAATGTAGAAGCATTTAATTTTATCTTTTTCACGATCTATGGGTACTATTTAAGAATTCATAATCACTGGAAAATCTCATGTTTTTTCTACAGACTTCGCAAAGAAAGCTCACTTTTGAAGTAAGCATGATCTCTACGCTGAGCTGAAAACTGTTTAAAAATTGTCTCTACTAAGAAGATGTAAAAACTTTCATTACCAAAAAAAAAAAAAAAAAAAAAAAATGTTGACCAAACAGTATTAAAGACATGATTTTGTTATCTGGATTGTTTGATGTGTTCTTTTATGTCCCGTTCGAGAATTTTTCATTCATAAAGAGACGTCATCATATACTGTTAAAGGGCTTCAAATTTACACATTACTCGGCACTTAGGGCCATTGAGCAGTGAGGGCTCTTTATCGTTACATCGCCTACCGTGACACGGAGCCTAGGTTTTTTAAAGGTCCAATCCGAAAGACCCGCAGCTTTCACTCCAAAAATGCCGAGTGCTTGGTGAAGAAACATTTGCTACTTATTTTCTATCGACTTAGGTAAAGTGCGGTCTTGATTCGAACACACGACCTTCCTATCACGGAGCGAGCGCTCTACCGACTGAGCTACGTGACAGACAGAAAAGATAAACCTTTCACACTGTACAGTGTTTAGATAGATTTAAGAAATAAAAAAAGGAATGTTACAAGATCGGAGTTGGACTGGTCGATCAAAATTTGTTGGGACACTAAAGATTGTCGATGCTGTGAGCAACCTGATATTTGTAAGTGGCAGATTTATCTTGAGAGAAGTTGGTAAGACACTAGACATTTCATCATCACAGTTTGTAGAGTTCTGACAGGGGAAATATGAATATAAACTATTTTTATGTAAGATAGATGGAATATGTCCTTACAGATGCCTAAAAGAAAACCCTCTTTTTATGTGTCAATGGTCTAATAAAAACTAGACATTATTACAAAAAAGGCATTTTAAATTTGGGTGATGGTTGTTAAAACATGGGTGCACTTTTTATTGCATAAAAGGAAGAACAATGATAAAAAGTGGAATCAGAGAGAAAGCTGTCATCTTATTATTGCAAAAAGAACAGAGCTCCAAAGATGTTATATATTTTTTTAGTAAAGATGTCTGATATTTCACCATCCTCCGCCCAAAGGAACTACCATCAATGGAAGTTTTTATGTTAAAATTGAATTGAGGAAAATTCAGTAGCTTTTCTTTGAGGGAAGTTCGAATACGGGTCCCCGAGTTTATGTTTGTGTCTGACAACGCTGCTGCAAATAAGCATAGAATGTAAAGGGAAATTTGACGAAAGGAACGTTTACAGAGCTTATAGCCATCCTCTGTATTCGCTTCATCTCAGTCATTTTGAAATTTTCTTATTCCAAGAACCCAAGAAACAATCAATGGAAGAAATTACTAATTTAGATTTGTCATGGAGAATGCCATTATTCAGTGTCTTTTGAGGATACCTTGTACTTTTCTTAATTTTAGATTGCATTTTGCATTGTTTATTGAACGACCCTCGTATTACAATGTTGATGATTGAAAAATTCCGATGCTTCAAAATTTACACTTCCACATAAATGATATTCACTCTTAAAATGATTTTGAGCTTAATGAAACAAACGTTTTTTTTTCAAAAATTGCCATAATCACCTTATTTTTTTTTTTTAATCTTGTATTATTTACCAGAATTTAATGATTTGATGATAAGGCCTCCTCTTCCGTGAACAGTAGTGCATATTACAACTGCGTCCAGCCTACAATAGAATAACATTGGTTTTTATTCCTCAGTATACTTCTTTTGATATATTTGACCTTAAAAAAAACAAACCATCTTGCAAATTATTTATAATCATCTGTCATGGTCATCTTATATTTTTGATATATTTTTCCTGAATTAATCATAATAGAAACAAGACGTGTTTGTAAAACACTGATGCCCCCGTATGGCAGCTTATGGCTAAATTTCTCAAATGCAAGTCAAACTCCAGGTCAAAAGATCCAAAATGTTGATACCCAAAGAAATGTCTTGTCTCAAGGAATATACATGTGAAATATGAAAGCCCTAGCACCAACCGTTGAACAGTTATGGCGAAGATTTTTTTTTTTTTCAAAAGTAAGTAACACATCAAGGTTAAGGTCAAATGGTACCCAATGGAAGGTCTTGTCCTAAGTGATATACATGTACGTGAAATATGAAAGCCCCAGAACCAAACGTACAAATATCATGGCTAAGGTTTAAGTTTTTTTTTTAAAGTAGGCCAAACTCCAAGTTTAAGGTCAATGGGCCCAAATTGTTGGTATCCAAAGGAAGGTCTTGTCACAAGGAAAACAAATGTGGAGAATAAAAGCCCTAACAGGTGTTCAAAAGTTATGGCAAAGGTTAAAGCAGGCCTCTAAGTGGCCTCTAAAATTTAGGCGCCAGCTGGCGCCTTATCAAAAAAATTTAGTCGCCAATGCAAATTTTTCAGTCGCCAGGCAATTTCTCTAAGGCGCCAACTTTAAAAGTTAATAGAATATATAGGGTCCCTATAGGTCCCTATAGAATATAGGGACCCATGACGTGCCTAAGAAAATACGACATGGCCATTGCAAAAATATAATTTCCATTTCTTTTAAATTTCTTTTCGCTTTTTCAGAAAAATTGTTAAAAATGTGAAAATTTCCGGAATTCCATAAAATGGTCGCCAGTTTGGAGACTTATGGAAGAATTTTAGGCGCCAATCAAAAAGTTTAGGGGCCATGGCGACTAAATTAGTCGCCAATTAGAGCCCTGGGCTAAAGTTTTTCAAAAGTAGGTCAAACTCCAAGGTCAAGGGTCAAAGTTCTTGGTATCCATAAGAAGGTCTTGCCACAAGGAATATATATGTGAAGTATGAAAGCCCTAGCACCAACTGTTCAGAAGCTATAGCCAAGGTTAAAGTTCTTAAAAAGTAGGTCAAACTCCAAGGCCAAGGTCAAGGGTCAAAGTTGTTGGTATCCATAAGAAGGTCTTGTCACAAGAAATATACATGTGAAGTATGAAAATCCTAGCTCCAACTGCTCAAAAGTTACGGCTAGGGTTAAATTTTTAAAAAAAAAAAGTAGGTCATACTCCAAGGTCAAGGTCAAACGGTCAAAGTTGTTGGTATCCGAAGGAAGGTCTTTCTACGTGGAATGCACGTGTGTAGTTTGAAAGCCATAGCACCAACTCTTTAAAAGTTATGGCCAAGGTTAAAGTCTGATGAAATATAGCAAAAGTTGGTCAAACTCCGAGGTCAAAAGGTCAAATTTGATGGTACCCAAAGAAAGGTCTTGTCACAAGGAATACTCATATGAAATATAAAAGCCATAGCTCTAGCCAATCGATAGTTATGAGCAAGGTTAAAGTTTTTGCGGACAGACAGACAGACACACACACTGATAGACGGACAGTGCAAAAACGATATGACCCCGAATCCTCGATTACGGGTGCATAAAAATAATGTCGTTGAATAGGGTCACCTATAGGTGTTTTAAACACGAATTTGACAGCTATTTTATAGAATAAAAACAGAGCATAAATAGTTCCTCTTATTTTTTTTTCATAAATTATCAAGTACCTATTATTACTATTGTTTTATTAAAATGATATTTTTTTTCGAGTTTTGTCACCTTAATAAAATACTCACGTAGGTTCACTAAGAATTTCATCGGTTTCTTCAGGGGAACAGACGACGGTGTCCTTTAAACAATAGTTGTCAATCAAGGTCCGAATTTTCTCAAGCATCGATGGAATGTCAATCAAGTATGCAACTTCAAATGCAGAACTTTGCACTATATGTCGTAAATGAATATTTCCTATTCGTCCAAGACCGAAGACAGCAACTTTCGGACGAAAGTTTTTCCTTTCCGCCATGACTTATAGCAATGAATTTATTATATCCACTACTAATTCAATACGACATAGATGTTAAATAAAATCGGTATGACCTACTTTTGTGATTTAGATTGTCTTATCATCCTATGCATTTAAGGTCATATATATATATATATATATATATATATATATATATATATATATATATATATATATATATATATATAAGTACATTTTTTTTACCTAGAGTTTGGCAGGACAAATCAATATTTTTCTATTGTAAAATCAGCCCTCTTCAAATTAACTTTAACATTATATAGACATTTTAGTTTTATTTCATCATTTTTTTCTGTAATGATGAATAATTACTTCATCTTTGTTTGTTTGTAAACTTCTACATTTGGAATGATTGAAAAAGTAAAAGAAGCTCTGTAAAATATAAGGACTGACTCCTTACTCCATGACTCTAGAGCAAATGCTCTAACCACTGCGCTACGCAGGCGACTTTTGTATTTTGAATTCAGAAACATTTTGGATATTTATGCGCTCTTATTCAATTTTAATCAACAACACTAGATCAGAAATTAAAAATTGTACAATAACATTTATATTCAAAAAAAGAATTGTCCGCAGTCTTACGCATCTGCTTTATCTGAAAAATCAGTTGATTCGATACGCAAGAGCATGCTCTACGTATGTACAATTTCTAAAACTAGGTAAATTATTGACAAACAAGTTGATGAAGCAAGAATATCAGCTGTCTCGTTTAAAGTCATCATTTCGTAAGTTCTATGGTCGATACAATGACCTTGTCAGCAAATACAATTTATCATTGAGTCAAATGTTGACTGAAGTTTTTCATACTAATTGTTAAACCATTATTTACACACTGAATTGTTTTCCGTTATTTCCCGATGATGACAAGGAGAACACGGCGGGTGTGACCGGGGATGCTCACTCCTTTATGGCACCTGATCTCACCTCTGATGTTAAGAGATCCTTGATTGCTCTGCTCCAAAATTTGTATTGTTTAATGGACGTTATCTCCATATATTTCATACACTAATAGCAAGCTAACGACCAAACTTTATAATACATGTAACGACTTCAAATTTTCAATCGTCAACTTTCATACTTATGTAGCAAAATATACCCACTATCACCTAAATTTATTTCCCAGTTGATTCAATACGTACGTGCATTTTCTGCTTATGTTCAATTTCTAAACAAAAGCAGGCTACTGACAAATCAGGTGATGTTGCAAGGGTATCAATAGTCTCATTTGAAGTCTTTTTTTTTTGGGGGGGGGGGCAAATTCCATTGTCGATACAATGTTCTTTTATGCAAATAAAACCAGTCCTTAGGTCTAATGTTAACTGACTTTTTTTTTATAACAGATTGTTCGGCTATTATTTCCTTTTACCCAATCACGACAAATGGTTCATACCAGATATGACCGGTTTACAGGAGATGTTTACTCCTCCATGGCTACTATCCCATCTTGGAAGTTTTCAGAGGTCCGTGATTGCTCTGCTTTCAAGGTGTATTGTTATTATTGTTCGCTATCTTTATATTTCACATATATTTTCCACCGTAATATGGAATTTGAAATATACTGAAAGAAAAAAGAAACTCAAGGTAAACTTTTGAAGTGAATTTATGCTATTTTTCGAAAGTATTTTCCAGTTTTGTTATCTATCAATTAAACTCATTTTTGATGGACAAGTTACCAGAATCTCATTTGATTTTGAATGATTATTCATGTTATTGAAATTCATATGACGGTATCCCCCTAAATGAAAATAAAAATTCTCAATATCTCCCTCGCACGTCTATCACAACTTTGATTTCCCTGTGCATGAAGTTAAAGTATTCATATTTCTCATGGATATTTATTCAACCCTTCCGACAGGGACAGACCCTTGTTGGTCGAAATTAGCTGGGCTTACCGACGCTTTCAACCCCTAGCGTCCAGTTAGTCTTGTCCCACAGATTTTCAATTGAAAAAAAAAATTACGAATGCCAGTTGATTTGGTCAATGTGAATATTTACGAGAAAGTCCTGAAAAGCTATGACAACAATTTCCTGGGGGTGAACATGCTGAATAATTAGGCTTACGACGCACACGTGCGCAAGTGAGAGTGTCACCGACGTAAGATTGACGAGCTCACGGACTAAAATATAGCAATGGATTTCTATCAGTTTTAGAGTGATTGTAATGCTTATGATTGCTTACTGTATTAGAATTGGTTTCATTGGTAATACCGTGGCGATTACACAGGTGGTAGGATGAAAAACCTTATTTTCATATGACGCTGTTACACACCAACGTCACAGTCACGGTAGGTTGGACACCATTCCTGTTCCTCTCTGACAAGGGATAAAATGTTCCACGGTGGAAAATTTATAACAAAGTGCACAGCAACATGTTATTGTCTTTTCCTTCACATAGGCAATTCAATTACTAGACCGCATGGGACATCCATCAGCCGTACCATGATAACAAGAAATTCATATTGCCTGTAAATAGTGAAAAACGATGTGTATACCTCCAGTGAATCAGGAACTACTACAAAATCTGTTAACAAACCTAACATCATCAAAATACACGTGTTTTTGGCTT
Source organism: Saccostrea echinata (assembly GCF_033153115.1). Classification (NCBI taxonomy): domain Eukaryota; kingdom Metazoa; phylum Mollusca; class Bivalvia; order Ostreida; family Ostreidae; genus Saccostrea; species Saccostrea echinata. The sequence goes on from NW_026889777.1 coordinate 1,757,984, forward strand.
TTTACAACTTTTCTTACGTGACGTCATCAATTTCACAGTTGAGTAATTTTGAACACCGATTTTAGTGCACAGTTACCAAGATACACCTCTGACTAATTTTCGTAATTTTTGGCCACTAAGTCAAAAATATTTTGCATGTTATGTTTCCTTGCGTTTCTTTTTCTTTTCAGTATAGTTTCGATAGTTATTGTAGGAGAAAATTTGAGACTGGTTTTAATAAAGGTTTATTTCAACCATGAGCGTGACTGAATTTGTACAAAGTACATTAATGCATGTTCAGAATTGTTTGTTGGTAAAGGATTCGTGAAATAAATAAATCTTATATGGAGGTAACGTTTCCCTTCCGTGTATTTAGATAATCATAATTTTTAGCTTTGAAAATAATATTATCTTAGAACGTGTTACTGCTACTGATGGAAATAAAATTCCTATGAAGAGGAAGAAATGGGGTTTTCTAAATAAAATATCAAAGAATATATAAGATAATTGATGATCGTAGAACTTTCGTGACTCTATCTAATAGTACGCATTATATATATATATATATATATAAGAAGAGAGAATCACGGGGAAAAGGGAGGATTTTGAGACCAGAATTTTCGTGAGGTATGCATTTCTGTGGTCAGATATCTATTCATGTATACCACGTTTATGGTCTTATCTTTTATCATTGATTTTATTCTTTATTCCATATTTATTTTTATGAAGTTTTTTTTAAATATAATTTTTGTTTCATGTTGTGACTTTACACGTTTTTATAAATAATTGATAAAATAAATGAATGCAAGTTGCTATTTACGCATCATCATGTGGTTAAATTGATTTTTGTCGCTTGTTAAATTTTTAATGACGTCACATTGAAACTTCCCATACGGTGCTTCACAAATGCGACCTCAGGCCTTCCTTAACGTAGCTGAGTTGATATTTAAACTCAAAGTCTGCTTCAATATATCTGTAAAAGAATAAAACTGTATCTCAACAAAACTTTGAGAACATCGAGATAACGTTTAGATGTCCTTATATTTGGAATATGCAAAATTTTCTAGTTTTAAATACAGAGTAATTTTATTCACGATTTTTGAAAATGTAGAAACGTGAAATGAAGACCAGCAACATATCTAATCTACTTTTCTGTACAAGTATGAGATTCATATTCTAATATTTAAAAAGGCATTGAGTAGGAAAGGAAAGGAAGTCGATAGAAACGTGGTTTTAGCTTTAGAATTCATATGCAGCAACATTGCGATTTATCAAACTTTCAAAAATATATCTATGTATTTTTACGCAGTTTTTTTTTCTGTATGTTAAAATTTTAAACAAACTGCAAAAACGTTTGCATGTTCATATAATGAATAAACTGTAGAAAATGATAGTTTTTCCCTTTCACACTTTAAAATTTTTGCCTAGTGTTATATTCGCCCAGACACAATTGTGTTAAAAATATAAGGCTGTCTTTTCTTGAATTCACACCGTTTTAAATTCGCCCTCTTCCTAATGAGGCGATAATAACACGGAGATAAAATATCATTGTATAGAGTGCAGTGTATATGTAGTATTTTCCTTTGTTGATTTTGTTTGTAAAGTCTCATTTTCTCTCGGAATACCATTTCTTTAAACCACCAAATGCCCTTGGCATGATCATTCAAACTGAAACTGAAAATGTAGTAAAAAAAGTGACTCCGATCAAGCCACGAACCCCGTTTTCACTTAGATCCGACACTAATTTAGTGTTTCGGCAGTGTGATAACAGGCCAAGCAATAAATAGATATTCTATACTAATTATAATTAGTTATATAAGTCCGCCATCATCAGGAATCCACTTATATATATATCAATGTTGTATATTCATTTTATTCGTTTTATTATATACCGGTATGTTCTTTTTAAATAGTAGAACCGGTAAGGGAATTTCCCAAGGTCACGTAATGTTCAAATAATAAACACAGATGAAAGTTGTTTGTGTAAATAAATATGCAAGAATGCGATAATTTGTTAACTGTCTCTGACCGAGATATGTCAGTAAATGATATGGTTGATTACATTGTAATTGACCAGTAAGTGAGGCTTTACTAACTTTTATAAAAGTTTTGAACTTGTTAGGAGATCTCCTAAACTCCTGTGTTTTTATATGCTATAATTGGTTTGTTTTTGAATATATCTTTGAGTTCGGGCTCTCTTGATAGAGTGTGCCAGTATTTCAGCAATTTCTTTTTGATATTGCAAATGGCTGGGTTGTACTTTGTAACCATGACCAATAGTATATCAGAATTACTGTTAACTTTCTTTTTTTGATTTAAATGGTCTCTTTTGTAATTTTCTAGAACATTGTTCATTGAACTATTAATCTCATTTTCATTATATCCTCTTTTCAACAGAAAAAAATTTGAACTTCTCGATCGCATTGTGAAAAATATTAAAATCGCTAGTATTGCGTAAATGACGAATGATTTTGCCTTTAATGATTCCCTTGAAAACAGAAGGGCTACATGTATGTGCACTATTGCGTTCCAGATACTGGAAAGTATAAGTAGGTTTTATGAAAGTTTTGACATCAAGAATTCCTTCTAATTCAAACCTTTCTCCCTTAAATAGGGTGATGTCAAGGAAGTTCATTTCTTTGTCAGAAATTTCATATGTGAATTTTAAAAGAGGATGATGTGAATTTGCTATTTGGAAAAAATGATGAATTTCATCCATTTCCCCTTGATAGATTATAAATCCATCATCTCGATATCGACCGTGATAAACAATATATTATGTTGAAATGGAAATTTGTTTAGAATTTCCGAAGTGACTTCATACATTCTGATATCGCACACTTCAGGACTGCATTTTGAGCCCATTGCGCAGCCTATAATTTGTTTATATTTCTTAGAATTAAATTCAAAGACATTATTTTCTAATATTATTTGTAACAACCACAGAAGATCTTCTGTAGGTGGCGAAGGAATTTTAAATTCTCCCTTGTTGAATTTAGAGTATGCTTTACTGACAGCTGTGAGTAATTCGTTGAATTGCATATTTGTATACAGGGATGTTACATCATACCTGACCATTATGCATTCTGCTTAAGGTCTAAGTTTTTCTATTTTTATTATAAAATCAGAGCTATCTCTGATGTAAGTGGATTGTGTTTTGACTATTGGTATTAGGAAGTAATCAAATTATTGGCTGATTCGTTCCGTCGCCGACCCGCATTGCAAGATAATAGGTCGTGCCGGGCAAATGATTTCTTGATTGTAGTGGCCCTGTTCTTTGATAACATCAAACATCGTCTGATCTAATTTGTGAAGTTTAGGTAGTAAGTATAATCTACCTATTCGTGGATACGTAATATCCATTAAAAATCTATGTGTAACTTTATATAGATACCCATTTGCCTTAAGTTCATTGATTTTATTTTGAATATTCCTTGGGAGCACTGATAAATCAAAATCGTCAATTATTTCGTAATATTTAGTGTTCAATTGGCGCCCTCCTTAATATAATCGTGTTTGTTCATAACAACACATATGTTGTTTTTGTCTGCCTTTTTAATTACAATATCGTGCCGATATCGTAACTGGTTAAGTGCTCTTCTCTCAAGTTGAGATAAATTATCAGAGCATTTTTTATTTGAATAGAGGAAAGTTCAAGTTTGGTCTTATCGATGTAGGTTTCAAATGCACCAATCATCTTAGGTGGTTTATATCCACTCTTTGTGTAGAAAGGATGAATCTCATCGTTATTAGTCTTGAAATTGAACTTACATCTCATTTTACGTGCAAGTTCATCAAAATCTTTGAGTAAGTCGTTTTTTGCGACTTTTGTCGAAGGTGTTGGGATGAATTTCAGCCCTTTTGCTAACAAGAAGTATTCACTATCTGTTAACTTGTTTTTGGTCAGATTGAATACATGTTCTCTTGCATAAAGAACATTGGAGTAGAACTTTCTATTTTTGCGGGCTTTGTATTTCATTGCCCTAATAGATCGTTTTCTTCTTTTGATGTTTCCATCGAAACGACGTGCCATTCTGTTGGCTGTGTATGTGAAAATGTGAGCAAACCTTCGGACGTGGTAAAAATGCCGCATGCGTACAAATCCTGTATGTAATTATTGAATAATCCAGTCGTAATCATGTTTGAACTAACCAATTAGAAAATTAAAAATACAATTTCCTTACCAAAAGGCATATCAATAAGATAGCAAAATTCCAAAGGAAATGAATATTTTATTCATTGATCATTCACAGAACATAATTTGTCACAGTATGTAATCAACAGCGAATGATACTTTAAAGAAATGACTAAATCCCATGGGAATAAGTTCGTTAGAGTTAAGAGTGATACACTCAAATATAATAATCGGACAATAGAGTTACTTTAGTATAGCGAATCAGTTCAGTTGTGCATGAGTGATACACTCAAGTTGTAGTAAAAAAGTGACTCCCATCAAGCCACGAACCCCGAGGGAAATTCCCTTACCGGTTCTTCTATTTAAAAAGAACATACCGGTATATAATAAAACAAATAAAATGAATATACAATATTGATATATATAAGTGGATTCCTGATGATGGCGGACTTATATAACTAATTATAATTAGTATAGAATATCTATTTATTGCTTGGCCTGTTATCACACCGCCGAAACACTAAATTAGTGTCGGATCTAAGTGAAAACGGAGTTCGTGGCTTGATGGGAGTCACTTTTTTACTACAAATATAAGATGGTATCTCACAATAAACGTAATCTGATAGCGTAAAGCTTTTTTATTCGCGTGTGAGAAAATTTTACGATGTTTGGGGCCTTCGTTTTTCTAGCGAATATTAATATAATAACATTTCTTGTCGAGAAGCATTTAATTGTGTATTCATGTGGTATGTTTCAGTATCGATATTAATCGCTTTGGGGGGATTTCAATGATGCATTGTATTTAAATTTTCCGGACAGTTTGTGAATAGTTGATTTAAAGCTAAATTTAAAAGAAATAATTGAATAATCGAATTTTTGGAATACTTATTTTTTCACAGCATATTTAGAAATCTAATTTTTTAATAGACCTTTTATTTTTGGAGTTTGAAGCGTAGACTTTCTTGAATAAAGGACTAAACACACTTGGAATTTCTTTTTGTTTTTTAGGTTTTAGACCAAAGACTAAACATCTTCAACATGGTAAGGAAAATATTCAATGAACTTTTCCAGGAGCACAACATAGAGGGGAGGAAAGAAAGAGCCCCGTTTGGAGCAATATCGTATTTGCTCAACCTAATAGGAATCATTGGCAATGTGTTGGTTATAAACATCTTTCGTAAACGTTTTACTTCGTCTTCAAATTACAGAGTATTTGTCTTATTTTTAGCTGTAGTCGATATTTTCCTCTGTATTACACATGTTGCGAGAGAACTAAGCAGGACGTTTTCAGTCTACAGTCAAGTTGCTAACGACGGTGTATTGATCTGTAAGATAGCTATTTATTTTGGTAATTCTGTCGCATATTCTTCCATTTTGACAATTTTTTTTATAGGTATAGAGAGGTACAGAAAAATATGCACACCCTTTAAGTCCCAAATTACATTAAAACTTTCCAAGATTATGTGTTTGAGCGCTGTCTTGATAGGGTTTGTTGTAAATATTCCGATTTATCTTATTAATGGTAGAAGATATGTTCTAGTAGAAAATATAAATGCCACAAGATGCGCTGTCAAAAATGATTATGATGGAGATTTGCTGCCGTTTCTCTTTTATGCCTACAGATTTGTAGAAGTTCTACTCGCTTTATTCTTCATAATAAGACTTCAAGTGAAAATATTGAAAGCTCTTGCAAAGAAAGTTGAATCAAGAAAGAAAATGAAAAACATGGCAAAAGCTAAGGATACCGATTCCGACCTATCAGACCCCAAAATTGGAAAACAAAATAGAAATGAAGTGAAAAAGGAAAAGGAAACTGCTGTGGAAGTAGTAAATTCAGCAGAACAACAAGAGAAAAGAACAGAAAAATAGCGAAAACATTCGCCATTGTCACCCTTCTTTTGGTAGCCAGCTACGCTTTCAATACGCTATTTATGACAATACAAACAACACGGCGATATCTGGAACCAAGACAGAAAATTTCCAAATCAGAGGACGTGATGGAAGAATATTTCCCAGATATAATTACCTTAAACGGCATTCTGAATCCATTTGTGTACTATTTTACTGATATGAAATTTAATCAAGAACTGAAGAAACTTTGTGGTCGAAAGGGGTAGAAAAAAAAATTAATTTTGCTAATTTCAAGCTTTTTCAATGATAAATATACGTACATGTATACGTTCTTTGAGATTGTAGATTGTGCTGTGTATGTTTTAATTGTTGTTAAACAGGTAGTGCATGACATACTTTTATATATTTTAAGTTTTCTTTCATTGGCTTCAATTAAGCATTGATGAAGCAGTAATTAATCCTTTTTTGCAATGACAAGAGTCTATCGTGTTTACCATTATTTATTCTCCGTGTTTTACCTGCAAATTTTTGTAGTCATACTCGTCAGAATTAATGTAACCATATTCTGTAGCTAAAATAAAAAGAATACACAAACGTTGATGTACCGAAGCATTTTTCAAAAATTCAAACATTCTACCTACGAAAGTCTTCTGTAAAAAGAAAAAACATTGCTAACATATCCGAATGTCAAATTAATGTCAATTTAATATATCTAATTGATTATTAATACTTTAGAACATAAGACACATACCACGCGGATGATACATAGTAAAGCATGTAATCATGTGATCACTGAGTAAAAAAAAAATAAAAATGATATTGAACTGATCTGCCAGAGAGGTGACGTGTAGCATATAACGTTATAATCTTAAGATACACTCGATGCATCATGCCTGCATCTACTGTATAGGGGAAATGTTTTTTAAAAAATTGTTAAAAACAGCAAAGCTTTGATTAGTGGAAACATATTTTATGGAAGCATCCTCGGGGAGTGTAGATTCAAGTTTGTTCAAACCATGACCCCAACCAACCCACCCTTCCACCCCCAAACCCACAGAGGGGGGGGGGGGCATAAAGTTGTACATAGGAATATATAGGAAAATCTTCTGATCACGAACAACAAAACCGTGATTAGTCACATTTATATGGAAGCATTATCAGGTTAATTGTGTAGATTGTGTTTATTCAAATCATGACCCCGGGAGCTAAGGCGGGGTCTCAATGAAGAATCAAATTCATGCATAGGAATTTATGAAAAAAATAAAATCTTACTCTCAAAAACAGTAAAGTCATGATTATATTTACAATACGCACATGGAAGCATCATCAGGTTGTATAGATTCAAGTTTGTTCAAATCGTGATCCCTGAGGATAGGATGTGGCCACAATGTGTGATCTAAGGTTAGCAAAAGATATTTAAGGGAAGATTCTGCTGCTGAAGAAGAAAAGGGTCATGATGACCCAGGTGAGCGTTGTGACTCACGGACCTCTTGTTTTCAAGACTTTTAAGGTAAGATTTGCGACCCTCTCCAAATTTTATTTTTTTTTTAATTGTACATATGTCATACATCAATTTGTTTGGGAAGAATAGCTTCATTATATAACACAATTTTAAAAGAAATAGCCCGTCCCGTTTTTTGAGTAAAAGAGGCCAAATTTGAAGTATTTGACGTTTTACATGTTTAATTATTTTCAATGAAAAAATTGATTTGTTTGATATATCATCATATTAAAATAATTAAAATGGTATGTATTATTTTATTTTATGCTTAAAGACGTACAACACACTGGGGAAGATAACTCTTGCGATTTCAATAAAACGTTTAATTTGACGTCAAATTTGACGTTTATAATGAAGCGTCAAAATGACGACCGAATCGATCCCGACGTAATTATAAGAAAATGGGATTAGGGGCTTGATGTGGTTTCTTTAGAAATACCAAATCGTATCCTTGATTATTTGCGCTTTTGATTTAAAACCCGCCCCTCCTCCATAAAAAAAATGGAAGAAAAGAAAGATTATATCTTAAATTTCTTTAATTTTATACGAAACTCGTATCCGTGATCAATATTAGCACAACAATATTCTTTATCTTTTCATGATACATTGCTTTCTTTGTTACAGTTGGCTATGTAGCATTCGCATTACCAGATCAAGGGCCTATCTTCAAATTAAGAATTAGCCATATAAATACTGTTTTTGTTCTCCTTTTAAGAAAAAAAAAGTTTTACAACCCGTTTCCAGAAGTTCACTGATCAAAGAGGAACAACTCTAAAAATGTGGGAGATTTTCCCCCTCCCCTAGTTGAGTTATATCCTCCTGTTTGTCGAAGAGTTATGAAGACACAATGAATTCTGATGAACTCAGGAACTGAAAACTATAATATATAATAAGTAAGTACCGAAAATGTAACAGAATTGTTTACTGAAATGGCCCGAATTCACGAATATCTTATATGCGACAAACTGGCCCTATCCGACCATCTAGATATACCACTGTCAACAAATTCAGTGCGCATTTCTTCGAATCAAAACAAAACGTTTTATGCATGTATCACTATACATGAATAATTAAAACATAGATGGAGAATTTACAGTTTGATAAATTGAAGTTAATGTATACGAATACGAAATTTCCATTTTATCTATAGAAACAACAGAAGGATGCATACAAAAGGGGGTGGGGGTGGTTACTTTTAGACCCCGATCTTGTTTGCAATAAATAAGAAACAATATATTCCATTTACCAGCCTGTTTACATAATCGAAGAGTTGAATTTTCATCATTGTGCTTTCATTTTTAATGAAAATAACATTAAAATTAAATGTAAGTTGAATTCACACGCAGGTATATAAAATTAAATGCATGTCACCCATGTGTATGGACTACATATTGGACACTTGGACATAAAATCCTTAGAGAATAAGTTTTACTTTTGTTTTAGTAGTTGATAGTTTTACTCTTATTCTAGTTGTCAGAATTTAAATCTGCATGAATGAATTAATTAACTGGTACTTCAGGGATTTAAAAGATTAAATATATATCTCGAGGGTACCCTATGTTTCATGAAGCTCTAATGACTGCGTCCAAAATAAGGGGGGGGGGGGGGCTTCGTCAAAAATTGCCTATACCTCTGCATTTCAATGAACTGAAAAGTTTTAAGAACTTTGATACATATAATGTAGATAATTTTTTTCTTAAAGCAAAACTGAAATTAAACTATAGGTTTTTTCGTAAAAAAATATTAAAATTGAAAAATACGCATTTTTCAAGGCTTAAATGAACCATAGTTTTTCAGTTTAAGTCCTTCAAAAAATATTTTGGCGATGTGTACCTCTACAAAAACACTTTATTTGTGTGGTTAATGGTTAAATGAATGAGTCGATGAAATTTGACAGCCAGACTAGCGGAACTTTTTTGAAAATCAAGGATTTTATAGCTAGCCGATTAAAAATTTATTCTCCGCGTGAACAACCAAAGGAGGGTAACTTTTGGAACTTCCTGTCCAAATACGACTCGAACGATTTTGTCCAAAATGTGCATACGCATTGTATATATAGTCATGTATAAAATATACAGAAATAGCGAAAATTAAACGACAGGAATTTTTTGGTGGTGGATGTGTTGTACGTCCTTAATTCATCTTAAATTTTTATTTCTGTTATTTAAAATGTAAAAAATGAGGTTAAAAAAGATTTTTTTTCCCCAATTTTCCATAATAAAGTGAAACCGTTGCTATGGCAAAAAACAAGTTAAAATCATCATTTTCTATATCCACCGATTCTACAAAAATCCAAGAAATTATTAACTGGATAATTTTCATTACAATGAACTAAAAAAAATATATATGCCCCCAACTCCATTTCCATGGAAACAGAAGTTATATAACGGGTTTTCTACATAAAAATCAGACTTTTTCTGCATTTTAAAAGTTAACATTGATACGATTTTGAAAAAGTGTACTCTTCAAAGTAAATTTTATATGAAATTGTTTTTGGCAGAAAATCGACCACAATAACACTCCTTCTGTGCTACTAAATAATCAGTTCATGGAAAGATTCTTGTTATACATGTCCTATTTAAAGCACCTTTACAATATTATTGAGGAAATAGTCAATGGAATTACCTTTCAACACCTTTTTAGAAGTACATGTATTTATAAACATGTTTGAGGTGTATATATGTACATGTATTTGTTCATCATGGGTTTTTGGTATGCTGATGTTCGAAAACAAGTTTAAGTAAACTAATAAAAGCTTTCTGACCTCATGTTGATTTAATCATTCCAAAAGATTTTAACTGCATGTATTAATTTCTAGGCATCTATAGCGAATGTCTTTACTCATCTATGACTGGTGAGGCTTTAAATGCTATCATTTGAGTAAACTCTTGTAGGCATTGTATCCAGGTAGCTACTATCTTAAAAGCATTAAGTTAACATTTATCTACGTATCAATCATTTTATTAGTTAGTTTGTTTGTTTGTTAAACATCCCCTTAAGAACTTTTCACTCATATTGAGACGTCACCACTTGCCAGTGGAAGGCTGAAAATTTAGACCCGTACTCGACACTTATGGCCTTTAAGCAGTGAGGGATCTTTTTTGTGCCAGCAAATACTGTGATATGGGACTTCGATTCATATGGTCTCATCCGAAGGACCGGACTCCACGTCCAGCAGTGGGATTCAAACCCGCAACGCAAGGATCAATTCCTAAATCCCTGATTCTAGATCAAACGCTCTAACCACTGCACCATGATGAGGGCGACTTTGATCAGTCCCAGATTTGGGATTAATGCAGCTGTATGTAAGAAGACAATAACATTGAATTCTAAGCTACAAATTCATATTTAAATAATGAGTTTACAGTGCAATTACTTCCGATTTCAGTCGAATTGTAAAATTCTGCCAAGTCATTACACTGTCATGAATATTGGACAAGAACTGGAAAAAAATAATAATGCCATAATGACACAGATACATGTATATATTCTATCCAAACTCTATGGATATTTTGCTACAACAATTTACATGAAATTTTACATGTTTTGAATGCTACATAGAAACTTGACATATGCCACCTTCAATTAATACCTCTGACGCATACATTTATTTTACTGAATACAAGTTCAAAGATGGAGATTCAATGTACTGTAATCATCTCAGACTCTTATTTTTTCAAAATACACTGTATAAGGAAAACACTTTGTAGATAGAATGTTGTGGAATCATTGTTTCCATGAATAACATTTATTGGGCAATGGGTAACCATTCTCCTCCAAAGCCTGGGCCACTGGTATTGGCGTATCAGGTTCCATACCTTTGCTTGATCCGTCCAACTTTCTTGAACATTCATGAGCTGGAATAGAATGGTCTTTACTATGATAGATGAGATTTTAAGAATGAGATTTTAAGAAAACTCTAAACACTGCCTATTGAAGAGTCCTACTCCGTGGTAATCTTAAGCAATGAAAGTGATCTGCCATTTGATGTAAAATGGAATAAATGGAAATGTTCAGTTCATGACACAAGTTGAAATAAATTAAAATACTCTCAATATTTCTCAACATTCGTACGTTAGACCAGGAAACATTAGTTGTTTTTTTTTTTCAATAAACATAAACAATAGTGATTTTTGTTTACTGGTACTTCGTTGTCATTTTCTCCGAAGATGTATGCTTTTGCTGAAAATGAACCAGATAAACTAGATATGTACACCTTTATATGATAAAATTTTCTCAAAAACATTTTTACTGGTGTTTAGGGCTTCCTTAAGAATATTCTAGCATATTTTTTAAAGGTCTCATAATATCAAATAAAAAAAATATGAATATATAACATCTTACCTAATAGTTTAAAAAATTGCACACTGCAAGACTTGCTTCAAGGTCCTGCTCTCTCTATGTGAAGGAATTTCTGTTCTTTATATACATACTACTCAGAAATAATTAGAGAACTATTAGCGTGAATGAGGGTCACATATAAAAGTCTTAAAAGTCTTCATTTCATTTTTTTTCTGTAAATATTTCATTTTAATAGTAGTTTTACTTTGTTAAAGGTCGTAGGACGTACCATTTTCATAACTTGCCAGTTTGATTATGAAAAAAAAAACACGAAATGAAAATGTAAATCACATTTGATATTAGATTTTGCACGACCTCTTTTCCATGAAACATTTTCAGTAAGTATACATTGTTGTGCCTGAATTAGTTTAATGTTCTTATTAATGTTAATGTGCTTATGAGAATAAAAACTGTTGAAAAAAAATGATATGACTTATCCATCACAAAACTTTTAAATCAGTTCTTACATAATCTTTTACTTCGAACAGTGAATAGGATATTGGAAAAAAGCAATGAAAATTCATGATGCTAAGGTGAATTTTCTTTTTTTGTTTCCATGGTAACAGCAGAAAATTTCACATATTACCAAAGGAGTTTTGAGTATATGAAATTTTAAGACGAAAACATCATGTGTAAGCAATGACGAAAGTTAAATATTGCTACAGGATTTAAAATTATTTTACTGTTTGACTTTATAAGTACAGGCTCAAGAGTCAATCTAAATTTTATCACTATATATGTATGAAAATTAACAACCAATCAATAGGATCATAGCTTACTTTTGGGATCTCGATCAGGAGAAATACTAGTATACATTTTTAATGAGTTGTTCTTGGATAAAATAGAAAGTGGATAATTCGAAATTTACCAGGGTCAGGTTTTGAAACATCAAAAGGACCAGCTAACCTACCATTTTATTAGCCTTCTTGAATGAAAGATTTTATAATTTCTGGTTGTTGGGCACTACTGTTGTAATTTTGAAAGATATTACTAGAAGGAGAACAGTGACACCGTAAATGAAAACCCTCTGAATAACGAACTAATTTTGAATGAGTCTAATGTCATAACCAGATTCGTATTGCTTGGTGCAAGTGGGCTCCTTGTAACTGAACTTTGGGTTTGATCCCTCGCATTGTTTTCAGATGTGTGGTTATTGGCAAGGGAAGGGTTTATACAGTTACTTGTCTCCCCCTGTTAAATCAAAGCAAGCTTTGTTTTTCCCATTTCTTGAACTGCCTAGTTTTGCAAAAGGAATCGTTTGTGTATTGGCCTTTAGATTTCGAAAGTGTTTTGACATGTAGCTCTTCCAATGGTTTTTGAAAAGGAAGATTCGTAGATTGTTGCAGGCAATGAAAATTTTCATCATAAGTAAGCCAAACATCATCACTAATCAGTGTGTAAATCTTTCTAACTGCAGTATTTTAAAATATGGGGGCTTCTGAACATGGTTTCTGTTGAAAGATGCAGGAAAAAATGAGGAAGACATGAGTCCACTGAAATAATTAAGGGGATTTGGGTTTATCGCCATTAATGAAGTTAATGGAGCCTACGGCAATGGTAACAGACACAGGGCCATCAAATTCATCAGGCGATAGAGATCTCAGATCGATGAATTCAATGTCCCACTTTTTTTGTTGCTTTTTACCCATCCCCACCCAAGAGGGACACCATCTGAAATATTGATGGTTGGTGGATTTTTTCCTTCCTGACTAACCTATTTGACTATTAAAGACATTGTTAATTGAAGACAATAGATATGCAGTCTGTGCTCACTTGGATGAAGCTGATGAGGTTGGAACTGATTTGGATGGTGAGGATGGATCCGGAATTAAAGTGGTTTAAACTGAAGTAGATGGAGCTAAGTAGGTGCAACCTGTTACGTTTAGTTGTTAAATTATCTCAGCTGCCAATTTTGCATAATCAACATGAACACTTTGTTTTGAGCTGCAGGTGACGTAGTTTCATTTGGTTGCTGATTTTCATACATATATAGTGATAAAATTTTGATTGACTCTTGAGCATGTTGTTATAAAATCACAGTTTTCATAATTTTTTAAATCCTGTAGCAATATTTAACGTTGTCATTACTTAAACATGAGGTTTAAGTCTTAAAATTTCATATACTCAAAACTCCTTTGGTAATATGTGAAATTTTCTGCTGTTACCATGGAAACAAAGAAAGAAAATTCACCTTAGCATCATGAATTTTCATTGCTTTTTTCCAGTATCTTATTCACTATTCGAAGTGAAAGATTATGTACAAACTGATTAAAAAGTTTTGTGATGGATAAATCACACCATTTTTTTTCAACAGTCTATATTCTCATAAGCACATTAACATTAATAAGAACATTTAACTAATTCAGGCACAACAATGTATACTTACTGAAAATGTTTCATGGAAAAGAAGTCGTGCAAAATCTAATATCAAATGTGATTAACATTTTCATTTCGTGTTTTTTTCATAATGAAACTGGCAAGTTATGAAAATGGTACGTCCTACGACCTTTAACAAAGTAAAATTACTATCAAAATGAAATATTTACAGATAAAAGGGAAATGAAGACTTTTAAGACTTTTATATGTGACCCTCATTCACGCTAATAGCATTCTAACTATTACTGAGCAGTATGTATATAAAGAACAGAAATTCCTTCACATGGAGAGAGCAGGACCTTGAAGCAAATCTTTCAGTGAGTAATTTTTAAAACTATTTGGTAATATGTTATATATTTATATTTTTTTTAATTTGATATTATGAGACCTTTAAAAAATATGCTAGAATATTCTTAAGGAAGCTCTAAACACCAGTAAAAATGTTTTTCTGAACTTGAGAAAATTGTATCATATAAATGTGTACATATCTAGTTTATCTGGTTCATTTTCAGCGAAAGTTACCTGTCATACTTCTTTGGGGAAAATGATAACGAAGTACCAGTAAACAAAAATCACTATTGTTTATGTTTATTGAAAAAAAAAACAACAACTAATGTTTCCTGGTCTAACGTAAGGTTGTTGAGAAATGTTGAGAATATTTTAATTTATTTCAAATTGTGTCATGAACTGAACATTTTCTTTTATTCCATTTTACATCAAATGGCAGATCACTTTCATTGCTTAAGATTACCACGGAGTAGGACTCTTCAATAGGCAGTGTTTAGAGTTTTTTAGTATCCCATTTCAGCTGTGACTGTGTTATATGTGAAGCATAGATGGCTTTTACATTCGTAATAGTTGCCACTTTTTGTCGGCATATATCTTCTCACTGTAGCTTACATGTACTGTAGATTCCTAAATATACGGAAGGAAAATATTATCGCGTAATTTTGCAAGAAGCTCCTCTCGCGAAATTAAGTTATTCACTTTTATTATTCTGGTTATTAAATGTACGTAAAATCTCTAGATCAATCGTTCACTCGGGAATTATTGTTCTCGCGATTTGACGTCCTAGGTCAATTTTGCGATACTAAATACTCGCGTAAAAATAAGGAATCTACAGTACATGTAAATAATTTGAAACCTTCAAACGCATTTGGACAATCTTAAACTATTCCAACATTGGTTTTCCGGGGCAACACAAAAAATGTAACGAACATATACGTTAATATTTCATTTGTCATTGTTATTGTCATGAAGTTGGAAAACAGTACATTATCATACCGATTGAATAACTCTGATAAATGTAAACAAATCTACATTTAATATAAACACCCTGTTGTATTGGCACTAGAACTTAAGGTAAAAGAGTACCTCCACTCTCCAAATGCCCCCAGTAAATATTTAGTCGATTGAAACTCCTACATTATGCATTTGAAGATTAGGTTTTCCTGTTCTTTCACCGAAAAAAAAATCTTATTTGAATTATCCAATTCCAGCTTACTTCTATAACATTTGCTTTGCAATATCCATTCTTAGAATAATATCATATAGGAAAAAATTGCTTATAATAATTGCTTTGAAATGTCATCTATGACATGTTATCTCGCACTTATCCACGGCTTAGGCTATGAGTCATTGAAACTTTTTTTAATATATCTTAAAACCATCGGTTCAATTTTCCGTAATTTGACACATTTTAATCCGGGATCCATTTCAATCAATCTGTTGATTTTTTGTGAAAATTGAATGATACATTTTCTCTTAAGAGAACTTAAAGTGTAGCATATTTACATGTACATTTTCAATTCTGGGGCTACGTGTGCCGTAATTTTACTTCATATATTACTCAAATGTACCAGTATCAATATATTTTATTAAATTTTAGTAACAAAAATGTTGCATTTATAAAAAGCATTACACCAGTTTGCAATAGATCATACTTTGATAATTTTTAAATAAGGTACATTCTCGAGTCAAATGTCTGATTTCACAATCTTCTTACAGGGGTCTGATAAGCCATATTTCAAACTATGTGGACAAAAAATGTGCGGTTGAATTTCTTTCATATAACATATAAAGAGAGATTTTGTATTCCAAACAAAATATCAAAGTTTCAAAACAACTGAATTTGAGGAAAATTTTGGCCTATCTATTGTGTACTACCTTAATACATGTATATTGTTAAATATCTCATCTGAAAAGGTAAGAATATGTATCTTCATGTTCATCTACATTCAAAGATTTGATAACAAGAAACTTTATTCATAATTTCAATGGAAAATGAAGTCAAATCAGAATTGGAAATTATTTGTTTTGATTCTACTTTATGTGTAGTTCACTTGGGACTAAACAACAATGGAAGCATTCATTTAACGAGTTCTTTGAACATTTTTACTTGATTTTCATAAGAATAGTAAGCTTTAATTTAATACTAGCTCTTCATAATATTTAAAATTATGTTTTTTGAAGTTTCATTAAATTTGATCAAACAGAACATTCATTATTTTATTCTAAAATCAATATGGTTTGTCACTACAGAACTTTTGAAAACATTGTAACGTCATAACATTAACTCATATGACAGTTTCTCAAAAAATACTTCCCGTTTACATTTACAAATGCGCTTTGATGCATTACCCACTAATCAAACACGTTCCAATTCCACTTGACATTTTTTTGTTTTATATACCAGTAGCTTAAGTTAGTTCGTTAGTGTTTTCACTGCATAACTCAGCTCTCAAGTTTCGCAATAGTGGAGTGTCCATAGCTTTCTATAACATATTATTCTTTTGACAAGATTTTTACCTTCTAACTCAGTATCATTAGCATATTATATAACTTAAAGTACAATCATGAAGTTTATGTGTGAGTGTGATAAATCTGGAAAGAGTTGGTCGTCAGATAACAGCAATGAATGGAAACACTTTACTATTTTTAAACATTATTTTTCATTATCTTTTAGTATTTATTTGTTTAAAAAATGTTTGTATCATAAAACGTTTACAATCGTTTGATGAATAAACATGAATTCAAGTTTGTTTATATGCCTAAATACCACTTGCTCCTCAACAGCATATTTCTATGTAGTATCAAATTACAAATAGCTCTGAAGGTCTGTATATTTTTATTCTTAAGATATTTGATATATAAAACGAAGATTTTTGCTGTTTTCAGTTTAAATGCGAGGTGAATGTAGCTTATCAGTATGAAAGATAATAAGAGCAAACATCAAGAACAAA
Source organism: Saccostrea echinata (assembly GCF_033153115.1). Classification (NCBI taxonomy): domain Eukaryota; kingdom Metazoa; phylum Mollusca; class Bivalvia; order Ostreida; family Ostreidae; genus Saccostrea; species Saccostrea echinata. The sequence continues at coordinate 1,775,409 of NW_026889777.1, forward strand.
GAAAGCTTAACATAGCCTTTTGCATGAGTAAGCTTAAATCGTTCAAATTTCTTGATCACCGAAAGCTTCCTTATGTTGGCCATTCTTTCTTGGTTGGAAGGCAGATGGTAGAGTCAAAATATTACTGGAATAAAAACAAGTGTTTGTTTGAAAAAATATACAGTTAAAATAATACCACTAAAAACTTACTAACAGAAATCTCGAAAGCTACATATCCAATTCATCGACTTCAAAAGAGTTCCGACCGTTAGTGTTGCTTGATGCAAAACAAAGCTTTTGAAAGTGGGGTCTCGATTTATATTATACGTTTAGTTATATAGCGTACAAAACACATACATGTATTGAGAATGTTTATTCGGAAAAAAAAGGTTCGCGCATTATTCAAAAAAAAAAAAAAAAATCTCTGAGAATTTATATTTCTATGATTCTTTAGAAAAGTGTTAATTTGTAGTAGTTCATTAAACTATAGCAACGTAATACAATTTAAGCAGATAACCTATGTTGTGATGGGAAGAATATGCAATAAGACGAATCTTTGGTGGATACCACGATCTATAATTTGCAGAACTCAATTTTAAAAGTAGAGAATCCTCTTATTCCGGAGTCTTTTTTTTTATATAAAAGCAAGTCCAGCATTTTGAAGTCTTTAATTATCCTTCTACTCTGGTGGAAAAAAATATTTTTTAAATATTTTTGATATTCATATTAAATATCCTCATTGTTTCATACTTTGGATTATCATAAATTTTAAATATTTCTGCAAAGCTGTTTTGTTTACATGTTCTTAATAAAATGAAATATATTTTGTCAATATTTTATTCTCACCAGAATTAAAAGAAAAAAATGTTCAAAACCTCCTAGCAAACGAAATTATTTTAAGAAGAATTAAAAAAAAAAATACAAGAAATATTCAATCTTTATCTGGAAAAAGAATGCTTTATTTGAAAATACTATAGTCTGCATACATTCAGAAAGGGCTCAAGATCTCCATTTACATTATCAATTTACATTAGGGGGGAAAAGAGACAGAAAAATAAATTATCCATTAAAACTTTGTATTTTTACAAAATTTTATATATGACGTTAGTGAATACAAAACACGTTTCTAAAGTAAATTATAATTTTTTTGAGTGAATTCGCGTATTCAAACAGAAATTAACTTAAAAGAGGAAACACGAAGCATTTTTGAAAGGCATAAAGCAAAAACAGAAAGCATATTGTAAGGACCATCAATACACTGCACACAGAAGTGTTTGAATTCCCAGGTAATTCTATGAAGTTGGAGTGATCTGCCCTTTGATTTAAAATTGAATAAAATAAGGTCTACAGTGTAGTTAGCAATTTATAATTAATTCAAGCATTCCCAGCATTCTATAAGACCAAGTTGAAATACATGTAATTAGATTAGTCATTTGAAAGCCTTTTCCCCATTTAAGTAAGCAGTAGTGAACTTTGTTCATAAATGATCATTTTTCCTGTGGCAGAATGATAAAAAATATCCTACGAAGAAAATGAAAAAGATCAACTCAAAATTTCGATCTTTATACGATATAATTTCCTTGAAGTCAAAAAATCTTTTAAATATAGAGGGTTCCGTAAGGAATGCAGCGCTACCTAGTAAAGAGCAAAGGGAAGCTTTGATATTGATGGCGCTCGTTCACTATAAGAAAAAGACTGAATTGAAATAAAATGCATGTTGAAGCTGAAACAGAATAGAAAGGCTTATATTGAGCTTCAAAAGGACAAGTACAGTATTTTAAAGGCCGGATCACAAACGTGATATATGTATAAAACAATCAAATAAACGATAAAGATTGATTTTGTTTTAAAATTATATTATAAAGAGGTAAGATACCATCAACACTTTTAATTCAAATGCAACCATAATTAAAGAATTTGTTTAGCACCTTTAGGCTTTGGCTGTTAAATGAATTTCTTATGATTTGTCTCAAAAGAGTAAGATGTTATAGAAAGCTATGGGCACTCCATTATTGCGAAACGTGAGAGCTGAGTTACGCATTGAAATCACAGATAGTAAGGAACCTATAGAAATATTTAAGAATAGAATGTAAAACTTAAACATTGGAATAATGACGACACGGGGGCAGCCTCAAACTTTCATGAAATGCTATTCATTTTTCACATTTTCCCAGATCCCCTCAAGCATCATGCTTTGCACCACAAACCAAAGCCTGTCAATATTATTATTGATTAAGATTGGATTTGTGGGATTTTCTTTATACATCAGATTAAGAAACCATATATCAAAATGAAAAAAAAAGTACCTTATCGCATTGAATGTACACATTTAGAATTTATATCATTAAAACACGTAAAATATTCGAGGAGTTATCAAAAAGTTCGTGGACTGATGCGATAAAATGAAAAATATGTACTCTGTGCTTACAAAATTTATAAAGAACATAAAACAACAAAGTTTAAAAAATGATGAAAATTTTAGCTTGATACGTTGATTATTTGACAAATTATCATAAAATATAAAAGATTATATAATCAGCCGATTTTGCATGTCGCCATTTAGTTTCATGACGTCCGACAACGTCATTGCTTCTCAATATTCGCTTTCTCTACATCATACACTTACCTTGAGAATCTCTGGAGTTAAGTAAGGACTTAAACCCGTCTTGTTTATATGACATTACAATTTCATGAATAACTGCAACTGCTTTCGATGCATATAATAATGATAGTGGATTTATACATAGGGAAAGATCCTCACTTGATTATGCCATCATGTTTTGCTTGTCGGAGTTAAATATAAACCACACATGATCAACCTCACTCTCGACACCCTTACAAAAATCGATATTAACTGTGCATCCTTAATCTCTCTGAATGAATCTTTTTCGGCATTTAACAAATACTCTGGGTGCATTTTATTTCTCTGTAGCCGTTCCAGGGGCAAAACTTTATAGAATGTTGGGATAAGAAACCCCTCCGCCTTTATGACGTCATTTTCAAGCCCTTGAGTGTTTTGACATTCCATATAAAAATATTATAAAAGTTCTTGAAATCATAGAATGAGGTAAAAATTGTAAATTTTACGGAACAATTATGTCATACCACATGCCTGAATTAGCGGGATTTTTGGATGACGTATGCTCATTTCAAAAGAGATTTTCTTCGTTACACTCATGTAGAAAAAAAACGTCATCGTCGAGGTTGCGCCAGCTGGACATACCATTGCTTACAAAAACATTAAAAATTTATTAAAAGATAAACCTTATGATTAATGGTTTATTCTATAGATAAAAAAAGATGATGCTAACAAAACGTGCTAAAATTCAGTGATGTACCTAAAGCGGCTTTAATTTTATGGCGCTAGTCCATGAACTTTTTGATAACCCCTCGTACATTCAAACTTTTAATTTTTTTTTCTTCAAAAATAAGACTTGATTTAAATATAAGTCAGGAATGAGGACCGACTATTTAATACTATAAGGCAGGACTAAATACATGTAGATCAATTCTGTCTCTATCTTTCAGAATGATCAGTTTGAGGCATGCCCCGTAGGGACCTGCACGCGTTCGAAAGACATTGTCTTCAGAAAAAAGAAAAAAAGCTGATTTTATATCTTTGCCTTTTTTCTGAAAGGTTGAGCATTTTCTTAATCAATTTTGTTGGTCTTTTGTGTGTTAAAGAACCCTTCATGGTATGTTAATAATTCCCCGTACTATTCCTTAAATTTCTGTGCTAGATTGTACAATTCCATTTAGTTCTAAAATGCTACAAAGTTCTTTTTTATCAACCACGATCATCAATGCTGAAAATGAAAAAAAAAAAAAAAATGAAATCAAATTAATATATTTATGTAGTTTACAAGTGACCTTTGTCTGAAAACAATTGTATCTCACAGCGAAATTTCTTTTTTAATGAAGTGTTAAAAGAAAGATTTTCTTTTTTTTCAATTTTGGTGTTTTTTTATTGCATGAGTTAAAAGAAATAATTTATTTTCAGATTTTCAGTCATTAGAAAAAAAAAAATCAAAAAATGGGAAATCAACTAATTCTAGAACACAACATACAAGGAAGAGAAGAGAGAGCACCACTTGGAGCTATATCGTTTCTGTTCAACATTATAGGAATCATTGGCAATGCCTTGGTTATACACATATTTCGCACACGCTTGACCTCTTCTTCAAATTACAGGATCTTTGTCCTTTTGTTAGCATTCGTCGATATTTTTCTCTGCATAACACACATAGCAAAAGAACTTAGTAGAATGATATCAGTCTACAATCAAGTAACTGACAGAGGTGGATTCATGTGTGAGATATCTTATTATGTTGGTAATTCAGTCGGACACGCTTCCCTTCTGATAGTTCTTTTTATTGGTTTTGAGAGATACAGAAAAATATGCACACCATTTAAATCCCAAATTACGACGAAACACTCCAAAATCATGTGTTTGTGTGTTGTATTAATAAGTTTTGCAGTAGATTTTCCGATTTACCTGATTCATGGTAGAAGAGATGTTGTAGTAGAAAGTATAAATGCTACAAGATGCGCTGTCAAAAATGAATATGATGGTGATTTGTTCCAATTTGTCTTTTATGCCTTTATATTTGTAGAAGCTCTAATTGCTTTAGTCGTTATCGTAAAACTTCAAGTAAGCATACTAAAAGCTCTTGCAAAGAAAGCAAAATCAAAAAAGAGAATGAAAGCCATGGTCAAATCTAATACTAATGAATCTGAGAGAAAAACAAATGAGACAGGTGAAGCAAAATCAAAAAATGAAATAAAAGCCATGGGAAAAATTAGTGAACTTGAATCTGGGAGAAGTACGAAAGAAGAAGGAAAAGAATCAGCGGGACAACAAGAGGCAGAAAAGAACAGAAGAATAGCCAAAACATTCGCCATTGTAACACTTTTCCTTTTGATCAGTTTCTTCACCACTACGCTATATCAAACAGTCCAAGCTACCAGAAGATACTTCGCACCAAAACAGAAGATTTCCAAGCTAGAGGACTTGATAGAAGAATATTTAACAGATATAATTACCTTTAACGGCATTCTGAATCCTTTTGTTTATTTTTTCACTGATAAACAAGTATATCAAGAATTGAAAAAACTATGTAGTAGAAAAGTGTATTAGGCAATTCATTTTGCTAACTTCATGTCTTTTGTGTAAAGATATTTCATTCAGATGTTCTCTGCACTTACGTTTTTTAAGTGTTTGTTTTAATTGTTGTAAAACACCTTGTCAACGAGATATTAGATATAGAAAGAAGAACGTATGAACTCAAAATGGGTAAACAATTATTCATTTTATTGACGTGTTTGCGTTTTTCGAATGAAATTCTCCGACCTTAAATTTTGTTAGGAGTACATTTAATTATTGTAAAAAGGTAAATTTATGCGTTAAGCAGGGTGATTTTTTTGGTAATATTTAACGTTTTTTACCCAATCGAAAAGTACAGTTACAGTGACTTTAACAATAGGTCTGGCCTCTTTCGAAAAGAATTCGTATTTATGTTTCGTGATTCACCTTTATGTTATTTCTTCTATTATCACAGTTTGCTGGATCTAATTAATATAAGCATATTGTCAATTGTCAAACTCAAATTTAAAAAAAAATACAGAAAGCTACATGCATTAAGATGCAGTAATATATATCTAAAAATTAATGCTGCATTAACATATTCTACTTGACTAAAGTCAGATATTAATGATGCAAAGTTTTCAATCAAAGGGATTTAATCAACACATAGTGTATTGTTGTACATGTGTTTAGTTTGTTTATATATTACTCACTCAGAAAATTATGCCTGTATATTTGTTGTGAATAAAATTGCTTCAAATTAAATTATTAACCTTGTATTTATATGTAAATGAGACCAAATAAAGCATATCAATCAGGACTGCCAGATACCTTTGAATGCATCATCTACATATCGACTGAAAAGTACAATGGTGAAAAAGTTGAAGACAATGGGGAGTGATTAATCTCGAAAATCTTTTAAAATACAAATTTGTGAATAGGGCACAAACACGGACCCTTGGAATTTTAGAGATGGGATCAGATGTCTTGGAATAAACTAAGTCTCGCTTAATCTAGCTCATATGACAAATGATCTGAATAAAGGACCTCAGTTTATACAGTCTTGTCTTAAGGACTGGTCTTCAAGTCCCACAGTGGGAAGGAACCCAAAACTTAAGGGTAAAATCCACCCGTGACGTCACTTTTCTTTGAGCGATCTATTATTTTTCCAGAAACAGAGAGTTGCAAGTTACATTGAAAACAGAATTTGTCATGTTCATATTCTCCTTCCCGTACCTCTATCGAGGAAAGAACTTAGAAAATTTTCACAAGTTTATTTTCACATGAAGAAAATAAATGTGCCACTTTTGAGAATTGAACCCGGTACCTTCGTCTTCGGAGTCAGGTACTCATCTCGCTACGCTATCGAAGCTGTTCAATGATAGCAGATTTAAATAAGTTCAGTACACTTTTTTCGCCTTTCTTTCTCTCTATATATAAATAAATACTACCAATATGTTAAATGTATATTTTACAGTGTATCTTATAAATATTTTTATTATATATTAATAAACAATAATTACAAGCATTTAATTAAAAAGGTGGATTTTACGCGGGTTAATATACTTATAGCGCTCCATTCCAAGAGCATGCTCTATGTATGTACAATTTCTAAAACGAGGTAAATTATTGACAAATAAGTTGATGAAACAAGAATATCAGCTGTTTCGTTTAAAGTCATCATTTCGTAAGTTCTATGGTCGATACAATGACCTTGTCAGCAAATTCAATTTATCATTGAGTCAAATGCTGACTGACGTTTTTCATACTAATTGTTAGGCCATAATTTACACACTGAATTGTCGACGGATTTTTCCGTTATTTCCCGATCATGACAAGGAGCACACGGCGGGTGTGACCGGTCGGCAGGGGATGCTCACTCCTCCATGGCACCTGATCCCACCTCTGATGTTTGGAGGTCCGTGTTTGCTCTGCTCCTATTTTGTATTGTATAATGGACTTTTGAGCTTGAATACTGTTCGTTATCTCCATATATTTCATTCCTTAAAAGCAATGGGCCTCGGCCCCTTCGGGGCCTCGGCTCCATTACTTTTAAGGAATTGAGCGCTACTCGTACATTAACCCTTACTTAAACTCCTTACTCTGCGTCTCAATAGAAAAGAGAGACAACTTTAATGACTGTCCAATGACGGCGACCTATAAAATTATTTGATAATGAAGAAATTGAGCGATTACTTCACAACAATGTATTATCTATAATAATCTTGACTCTGAAAGACCCAAATGAATTTCAGAGTATTCCTCTAACGATGACTACTTTAAATACTTAGAAAGTCCCAATTAAATCTCAGAATTTTTCTTAAACATATTTATCTTAACCCTCTCCCTTTAGTGATTTTTTTTTATTTATAGAGCATTAGATGGAGAATAAAGAGGAAAATTTAGCAATTAATCCGAGGGTACTGTTCTTCAGTTAAGGTCCATAATGAGTCACTGCAGAATAAATACAGTGGCAGGGAAAACATATGCGCAAAGAATACAAAGTAAATTACAAATGATGTCTATATAGATCTACCCTTCTATCTGTAGAAACAATCTGTATAGTGTGGTAGACCTACATAGAATTGTCTCACTTCATCTACTATTTATTATTACTTCATCTACATGTATTATTTACTTCATTCTATATTAACAAATATGTGTTCTTTTAATTAAAACAAGACTTCCTAGGTTTGCCTTCTAGAAATATTTTACTGCAGATGCATTTCACGTTTCAAATCAATCAATAAAAGTAACTTCCTTCTTTCATATGTATATCATATCTATGGGTGATCTAACATTCTAAAATGTATCCGACAGAGACTTGTGGAATTTACATTGTGTAAGCCTTGTTTCTCTTTTTTTTAAATTTATTATAAATATAGTGAATTATTAAGATTTATATGCTAAAATTGAACATGGCGATTAATTTTTCCATCTCTTAATATTTAACAATATTTTCCCCAAAGAAATCTCTTTGTCTGTAAAACAAGTATAAAACATCTAGTTGAAAGGCTACATTTTTATCGACATTCGTCTCGATTAATACATAGTTGTAAGGTTCCATTTCTATCAACGTCTCCTGTAATACTATATCGTTGGGAGGTAACATTTTATCAGCGTTTATCTGAATGAAGGTTACATTTTTATCAGTGTATCCTGTAACACTCCATGGTTGGAAGGTTATATTTTGTTTGTCTGTAACACTACATAATTTGAAGTAGACATTTTCATCAGTGTTTTTTTCTGTAACACTACCGTAAATGTGGAAATTTTTACATCAATTTATTTCTGCGACTTTGGATCAAAATGGTTTATTACAGATTCCCTATTAATCAAACTAACACCTGAGATATTATTTTGTTTGTTTAATTTGGCGCTTCTGGCCGCGGTGATCAATTTACTGGGGCTACCACAGGGTTGCCCCACAATCAACAATCAATACAATAAATGTGACGACCCAAATCGGGCGGATCATGCACTGGGTAGGTCAAAAGTGCATGAACTTCACCAATTCAATTATCAATCAAGTTCAATCAAACAATCAATCAATTCAATATCAATCAAGTCAACTGCTTGTCAATTACAAGCCAATGCACAAATTCAAATCCTGAATTTCAATTTACATGTACAATAAGATAAACAATGGAATGAGCGTAAGAATGTGTTGCACTCCTCCAGTTGCGTTGAGGTGGGACGGAATACGCCACTTGCAAGGGCCATGAATACTCGTGTCTAACACGAGTAATCATGGAACTGCAACCGCCACCAATGGGGGTGCCAAGAACCATAGTGACGGCGGCAATACCTCTACGCAAATGATCACCGTCGACCAGGGCCTGCTCATTCAACAATACAAACTTATAAAACAAGTGACTTACTAGTCAATTACTATTCAATGCATTAAAATAAAATATGAATTTAAATCGTAAACGGTCATTCACCTATTCCGTTATAATCGTTTTAACAAATGTGTTGAAATGCAGTTATGGATTTGTCAGTGTAAAACAACTCCCCGTTTAATCTAAAGTTGTGGATCCTTACCTGCACTCTATTCCCCGTCCCGTTGGATTATTTTATCGTACTACTTACATGTACCTAGTAGGCTGTCACTCCTGTTACGCATTTTTATGGCTTTTATAAAAAATTAAACTATCTTTGCAAGTATTGGTTACAATTGTACTAAAAAAGTTCGGAGTGTATCAGACCCAAATTAAACAAAAACGAGATATTTACGCCACCTCTCAACTTTTAGAATACTCTAAAAACTATATGTGTGTCCTTACCTCCTCACCTCCCTCATTTCCCTAGCTGTATAAATTAAATTCCCTCTTCACAATTTATCACAAAACTATAATCCATAGTAAAATTTAAAAGCAAATCATTGGAGTGAAAGTATGCGAGCCTTGTAGCAACTACTTAATGAATGCATAAACATATGCATTTTACAGCCAGCGTTTCAAAGCTAAAATTACCTCCCCTGTTGCATCTTGATGGCAAATGTGCTTTAGCGGTTGCTCCCTAATTGTAGTGAATGAGATTTAAATTTTGTATTCTACAAATAATAAAACATATCGGCATGATATACAGCATTCAATACTGACTCAACCTGCTCGCAGTTTCCCTGAAAAAGGATAAACACCTTTTATGACTGGTAATGGAAGTACTTGCAAGTGCACTCGAATCGTTAAACTGTTTTAATTTCCAATACCTGCCAAGGCTTATTAATTTAATCATCACCTATAAAGTGTTTTAAAGTACACCTAATTTTAGTTTTAGATATTCTCATGCCATAAGGGTCGTTTAACCTATTTCAAACAAAAGAAAGAATACTTGATATCGCTTTTACTTAAAGCAATGAAACTCTTTTGCGCTGAAGGTAGGAAACGTCGATTGATAGCTGAGGACAATATGCTATTGACTACCTATGAGATCGATCACTGCAGATTTTTAAGGGACATGTAAGAAAGAAGCCCGGTGAAATACCTTGCTAAATGTTCGGTGTTAAATTTTTGTGGATATTTCCCGCTAAGTAGACTATTCTAATAATAAGTTTAATCATTTCTTTCTGATAAACGTTATTTTGGAAGTCTAAACATTTCGAATACTTTGACTTGCTTTCTGAAGTGCAACCATCGGCTTACTTTGCACATTCGGCATACTTATTGTTCGTATCATTCAAATGTCACTAGCGTAAACAATATATATAAACAATATGTTATGCCCCGAAAATGACGGGAAATTTATAACTTTCTTGACTTTATCGCAAAACAGCAGCAGTAAGTTATATAATTCGAGGTAATTGCGAAATTAAGTATTCTGAGTATTCAAAAAATGTCTATTAGGGAGCAGTTTTATCTCTGGTAAATTTAGGTATTAGCGTAGACCATTGTGTATTATACATAATTATACATGTATTTGGTAAGAATTAAACAGAATGATAAAATTAGTCTCAAGGTTTAAATCCCCATTAGACACTGACATAGGTGCGCAATAAAATAAACAAGCTAAATAAAATATCTGAGAAAACAAAAACTTGAGTATGTTGCCACTCTTTGTCCATGAGTATGTGCGCTGGAAAAAAAACAAAAAAAAAAAAAAACTGGTATGCTTGATAAGGCATACTTCTGGATATATCCTGGATATCCCTTACCAGATTACCTTAAAATTGAATATCGTAGTGTACCTTAAATAAATGGATCAATATTGTTTTGACAACACATTATTAACTCCTTGGTTTTTGACTTTTCCTATATACTAGTAAATTCAATATACTAGTTGATATTTGATATTGCAATTTCATATCAACCTATTAAATCTTTAAATAATCGTTGATTCATACATATCATTTCTATTTAACTGATTATTCGACAAGCTTTGTTTCCCCGTCTCGTCGCACACATTAGCAGACTAGCCATTCCAATAAAGCCTGATAAGCGAAAACTGAATTTCAGCAAGTTGATTTATTGAATTATCAATTTGTGAAACTTAATTTCCTTTTAAAAGCATCAATATGCAGATCAGTGGGTGTTGCTTATCCTAGTCAGACTCCTGACCAATCTGCCTTTCACAGTGTCTAATAGCTTAACTAAATATCAGAATTCAATCATCCGAACGAGATGATGAACCAATTTGATTTTGACCATCTATTTAAAAAATTACCAGTTTATTTGAAATTCCCCCCCCCCCCCAAGACCCGCTTAGCCAATTGAAATTATACTTTCCCTCAGAATGTAATCTAATAGCTGCAATTAATTGTAGTTGGATAAGGATATATATCACTTGCCAATTCTACTTTTATATCTAGTTTTGGCACAACTGCAAATTTTCCTACCTATTTCTTTTTTGCAAATCTTTAATTACTGTTCAAATTAATTACTGGGGAAGTGATAAGGTCATGCTTTGATGGAAAGGAATCTTGTGCCCATTGCAGCTGTTGACTCACTGATAAAGCTGTCTTTAAAAAAAAATTAAAAATGTTGACCTGTTTTTGGTAATGTAGCTTGTGTCTGAACCCTTTGCATATTTACAACTACATTCATTGATTTCTTAGTTTAGTATTCTGGCTGAAAAAAAAAAAAACAAAACAAAGCTGCGGGAAATAATATGTTTAAAAAATTTTCATGCTGAGCATATGGAAGGCATAATGTAGTATTATTGGAAATAAATTGGAAATAATATGTTTTATGCAGTCATATGTATCTAAGCATTTTTGTGTTTACAATTCAGCTATCTATATATTATGTAATGTTTCAACTTAGGTTTCGTAAACTACTTGCATGTTATGTAATGAATAGTCTCAGGTTTTAGGGACCTTGTGGTGTTTAGCTAACAGTTACAATGTGATCACGCGATCAGTGTCAATGTTAGATGCTCAAGCTGCAAGTGTCTGTGCACGCTGAAATTTGTAAAGGAAAACATGTGATTATTTATCACTGATCAACACCTAATAATTATCCATCGGATTGTCAGTACATAAGGACTTATATGCACAATCGGTTTAATATGTTAGTGTTGATGTTATTTGCTTTGTGACTGTTTTTAATCTCCATCGGAGCCTGTGAACAGTGAAGGGTCAAAGTTCACTGTAATGGCGGGTCGGACGATTGTAATTGGAAATTCGTTTGTTAATCGACTTGGCAAGTTTATTGAAGGCAATACGCCAGTATTGAACCCTTGTTTGGATTAGGACCGATACTTTGTGATGATGCGTGGTCAAGTGGGACTAACATTTAAAGGATTGGCGACATGAGGAACATTCTGATTTTTTTCCCCACAGCCCCAGGCAGTTGTTTCTAAGTTACAAATCAGGGGTAACGATGTGTCTTTCAACACCCCGGGAAAATTGTTCGGAATATCAGTTAATAACTTTTTTATTCAAGGTACAGGTACCCTACTGGAATCTCTCAAGAATCGCCGCCAGTATACATGTACTTATGGCGTATTGAAATAAATCACCCTTTGAACGCTGTTTTTTTTAATACCTCCGTACCAAATGCGACATTCTGAAAACACCGAAGAATTTTATCGGACCGTCAGCACTACAGGCTAAATGGAGTTCATTCAGGGCTACAAAATTATTCAGTACCGATCCAGTACACATGGTGACATGGTCAATACATCTACAGTGAACAACACTTGCAGAAGTCTAAGGCCACTATATAAAACTTTATATTGAAGCAAAAGATATATCTAATATATATGTAATGTACAGGGAATAAGTCTGAGAGTAAGATATAAAGCAATAAAGAAAAGAAAAATATTATTGCATCTAACATTGTCTCAAAGATTACTCTCTGTCAGACTGATGATTTTTCAAGAAATTTGTGCACACTGTGCTATAAGGTTTGTAATTACATGAACTTTCATACATCATGTCTAAGTACATGTAAATCATGTCACATCCTCTGATTTATTTATTCGCAATGTGAACTTGCAGTATACATGATGTCTAAGTTTTCCATGTTACTGTCTCTAAGTTGTTGGCTCGCAGTGTGAACTCGCAGTATACATGATGTCTAAGTTTTCCATGTTACTGCCTCTAAGTTATTGGTACGCAATGTGAACTCGCAGTATACATGATGTCTAAGTTTTCCATGTTACTGCCTCTAAGTTATTGGTACGCAATGTGAACTCGCAGTATACATGCTAAGTTTCCATGTTACTGCCTCTAAGTTATTGGTTCTCAATGTCAACTTGCAGTATATGAGGGCGAAATAATTCATGCTACTGTCTCAAAGATTATGATTCGCAATGTGAACTAGCAGTACATAATGTCTAAGTAGAATTAGTTGTGTCACTGTATCTATTCTAAGTTATTGGTTCTCAATGAGATCTTGGAGTACATGATGTATAAGTAAGTCATGTTACTGTCTCAATGATTTTGGTTCTCAATGTGAACTAGCTTTACATGATGTCAAAGTAATTCATGTTAATGTCTCAATTAGGTCTTGATGTGAACTAACCGTACACATGGTACTTGATGTATTAGAACTCAAAGTTTGTCTTTGTTTCTGTCTGAAAGATTTATTTCTCAATGCGAAATAGCAGTATATGATAACTAAGTAAGTATAGTTCATTATCTCTTAGGTATTGGTTCTCAACCTGAAATAGCAATACATGATGTCTATGTAAAGTTAGTCATGACAAAGTCTGTAGGTATTGCAATTGGTTCTCAATATTGAACTAGCAGTACATAATGTCTAAGTTCTAAGTCATGTCACATTTTCTAAGTTATTGGTTCTTAAGATGAACTAGCAATACATAATCAATGTCTAAATTACTTGTGTCATGTTTGCTAAATTATTGGTGCTCAATATTAACAAGTAGTACATAATGTCTAAGACAGTCATGTCATGGTCTCTAAGTTATTGATCCTTCATATGTACTAGTAGTACATAATGTCTATGCAAAGTTAGTCATGTTACTGTCTCAAAGTTATTATTTAGTTACTATATATGTGCACTACCATTCATATATGTATATTGAAGTAAGACATCTCTATCTCTCTCTTTTACAAGAAGTAAACAAGAATAAAGTTAGCAGTACATGGAAATCAAGATCACTTCAACCTGTTCAAGTCAAATATCAATACAGAATCACAAACAAAGCATGGCTTTTAATTTTGTTTTAATTTTTTATAAATCACCATGAAGTGATTGATTTATTTACCACATTGTTTCTCATGTCTAAGAATATTTAAAGTTCCTTATGCTTTTAAGCCAGTGTCATGATTTTATTAAACTATATGTACAATTATGAGGGGTCTATATATATATATATATATATATATATATATATATATATATATATATATATATATATATATATATATATATATATGATAGACATTTCAGTCTAAAATGAAGTACAAGATGGTGTTTTCCTGGATAGATAATAAGTTTGATATAGAGAGGATGTAATATATATACATTGGTAACATATGAAATTAGAATTTGCCCTTTCAGTTTCATCTGTCAAAGAAATGGCTAGACACAGATGATTCCCCAGTAAGTAGAAAGAGAGTAATTTGGCAGCCGAGAATTGGAAACAGCAGAATGATGTCAAGTCTCTCGACTCTCAAAGTGCCATCACCAATGCCAAACTTGTACAAGTGGATATCAAAAGTCATCGAATACACTTTCCACTGAACCCAGTGATCAAGTTGCTCATCATCCTGGACATTCTTCAGATTCTACTATATATCTGCTTTGCTTAATCATTGGTCAAATTGAAGGGGTCATTCGAAAATGTTATGTTTTATGTATATCTAAAATTTGGTACTACCCTTCCATACAGCTATGAATCATTTCATTCTTTGTTTTCCAATCAATGATTTTAAGTAAGAATATGTTTGTTGCTTCTTGGTTAGAGGTACATGTATGCCCTCTAACTTAATAAAAAAAAAAATGAATCTTTCAAAGGTACAATTCCATGATTTTGTAGATAAGCAATAGTCTATCTAGCTTTAGCATTTTTAGAAAAGAAGAAGTTAGACTGCAATTAATTTTACATATAAACCATTTTTTTTAATGAATGTTGTATCTGAACAGGCAGAAAAAGTTGATACAAGTATTATAATTCAAAAAGTTAGAAATGTTCAATTTTATTAGCAAATTAATATGTTCAGGTTACCTACAATTGAATATAATTTCAAGTACATCAGTTGTGACTCATTTACTCTAATGTAATATGTTCAGGTTACCTACAATTAAATATTACTTGAAGTGGATCAGTTGTGACTCATTTACTCTAAATACATAATTTGAATAAATTTCATGAGGCATGTAATTTAATTCTGTACATGCAGGTTTTGTTGGAGAAATCTACTCAAACTGAACAGGAAATATTTTTAAAGGTTTTGTTACAATAGTTACAAAATACCTACAGCGTGTACAGTAAAATATTTTTTGAATTTGGCTTGACATTTTGTTTGTGCAGAGATGAGCTTATTCAATGATGATCTGTATTTATGATGAGTACAAGAATACATAAAAAAAGGTAATGTAATTTTTATTAAGAGAGAATGTCACGAATCATCAAGCTTCAGATGGAAACTTAAAATTTTAACCTCCTGTTTTCTTTTATTGGTTGTAAAAAGTGTTCATAGTACACAAATTTTACATATATGAAAACGATGTTTGACCAACAAAACTATTATTTTTTTCCCTTGCTATGTGTTGCCATGGAAACCACAGTAAGTTAAGAAAAATAGTTTCAATTTTAACATTTTTGGAAGAATATTTCAACAAAAAGAATACTGATATCATCTACAACAGACTTTATGCTAATTATTAAAGATATGTAGCATACAAAAAAGATTAAAAGCAAATCTAAATACCTAGGCATCTGTTGCCATGGCAACACAAATATTGTACAGTTTTACAGTTTGAAAAATTGAGAATTACCTCTCAAGTTCAAACTTATATGTATAAAATCTACAACAAGCTGAGCATTAAAATGAATTTGATTCTTGCACAATACATGTTGATCTTTAAGAATGACATATAAAATTGAGAAGCATTTTTATTGTTTTTGTGGAAAAAAAACAGTAAATTTTATGTTTTTACTCTTAAAAATGTTAAAAATACACAGAAATTTTAAGGAAAACTTTCAATTTCTACCAAATTTATAATTTTTGATGTATATTTGCTACTATACTCTTGCATTATCAATAAATAAAGTGATAATATGAGATAAAAATCCTGTAATATGCCCATAGCAACCAATTTTACTGCATAGCAACCAAGGCATTTTCAAGAGAACGTGTCAAAAAATAAAGGAGAACATGTATTTAATTATAAAAAATTAGATAAACAAGCTTTATTTCACTTAGAAATAATAAAACATACTTAAATTTCAGCATCAATCATATTCTGTGCATAGCAACCAAATGATGTCCATAGCAACATGACTGAACAGACATTTTGTTATTTACGAATTATCAAAAACTATTGGAGACACTCCAATGGACTACCGTAGTTATGAGAATTAAAACAAATAATCTAGTAGTGTGCATCCCTAGATACAGTATTTATGCCATGTTGGTCTGGTACCTTCATTATCTTCGTCAATCAAAATTATGATTGACCAACAGAAGTGTTATCTTTCCCCTTATTATGTGTTACCATGGAAACAACATTAAGATTAGAAAAAAAACTGCTTCAAATTTAACAATTTTCTAAATATGTTTTAACAAAAAGTATACCGATATCAGCTTCAGCAAAGTATGAACTTATTATCAAAGGTATGTAGTATGCAAGAAAATATAAATGCAAACCTAAATACCTAGGATCTGTTGCCATGGCAACACAAACTTGTACAGTTTTACAAAAATTCTAAAAATTTGAAAATTACATCTCTAGTTTAAACTTATATATATCTAATCTGCAACAAGTTGAGCATTAAATTGAAACTGAATCATTCAAAACACAGGCTGATCTACAAGAATGACATATAAAATTGAGAGGCATTTTTATCATTTTTTTTGTGGAAAAACAATTGAATTTTAAGTTTTTACACCAAACAAAGGTTAAAAACACACATCAATTTTTAAGGGAAAAACCTTCAATTTCTTCCATGTTGATACTATTTCATGTATAATTGCTAATATACTCTTGCAACATCAATAAATAAAGTGATTTAATGTTGAAATAATTATGTAATGTGCCCTTAGCAACCAATTTTACTGCATTGTAACCAATGTATTTTCAAAACACTGACAAAATAATGAAGGAGAATATGTATTTATACAAGTGTATACAGAAAACAAGATATTTAAGCTTCATCTCACTTATGAATTATTATATAAATATTGCATGTAGTTGAGTGTAACATTGAAAATATTCACCCCAAGAAAACCATTGTCAACCGAGGCGCAGCCAAGGTTGACAATGGTTTTCTTGGGGTGAAAATTTTCAATGTTACACTAGCTACATGCAATATTTATTATATTATACTGAATGTTTTATACAATTGTAACAGTGAACCTTGCGCTCATAAATTCTGCGCAGTCACTATCTTTTTGAATATCACCCGTCGTCAAGCAATGTTGGCTGTTGCTACGCTGGAGGGCGTGGCTTCATCATTCAGCGGGTAATAGTGTTTTTTAACAAATGTTTCTCGACGAATCAGATTCAACTAATTTCCGTGAAAGTATAATATAAAAACATATTCAATTTTCTGCATCAGTTATGTAATCTGTGTATAGCAACCAAATGAGGTTCACAGCAATAGAGCTGAACAGACATTTTGTAATCCTTAAATTATCAAAAAATGTTGGTAACACTCCAATGAACTATTTATGAAAATTCAAACAAAAGCATGATCAATTTATTTATGAAAATTCTTTTCTCTCTCTCTTTTTTTTTTTTAGGTTTAACCTTTAAATAATTTGTCTTAAATTCATTATTTCTCTTCTTTTAATTGATCAGTCATTCCTCATGCAATGAAAGCTTCAATCCATTTAATTTAAATTTCATCTGTTTCTTGATAGGACAATGCCCATGTCACAGCATTCAAAGAAATCATCTCAAACTCTACTTTTCGGAACATAACCAGAGAGACCCATAATGCTAGTAACTTCTGTCATCTCACACTTGTCTCACTCATGTCTGTGTCTTGACTCCCTGGCAATCACAGTCTCTCTTGAAAATCTGACTGCTGTGTAAAAACTTAAAAAATTAATAAAACAATATTACACAAAGTTGTCCAAACTACATTTCCTTAAATGGAGAAAAATTGACAATCTCAAAGGATAGTTTATTCCTTTAATCTGAGTAAAGTTAAAATATTACCTTGGGTTCAAATTAGCAATTTATGAATCAAAAGAAAAAAATTATAAGAAGAGTTCCATAGGTCACTTTGCTCACCTAAGCCACTAGTGCAATGCTATTATTTTTTTTTAGAAGTTTTTGAAAAACATTGCAATCTATATTCCCATGAAATATTTGTGTAAAATTTGCTTCCAAATTAGGCAGATTTTAGCCCCCCCCCCCCCCCACCCACCCCTTTCAACCCAGCTGTATCTACAAGACTTGGGAATTTTGATTTTCTCATGAAATATATTGCACACCATTTATAATTTCGCTTGTTATTGGCACACTAGGATACAATGAGTTCATTTAGGAAATGAATTCAACTTTTGAGAATTCATAAGGACATTAATTAGGACGCTTCACACAATTTAATTTAAGAAAGATTTGAACAGATTTAAATCTACATACCTGAGGATGCTTCCATATAAATATGACTGATCAAGGCCTTGTTGTTTTTGCTGTTTTAAAGCAGATGATTTTTAAAGATTTTTCCTATATATCCTTATGTAAGACTTCGATTGCCCTTGTTGACCCCATCCTACCCCAAAAAGGTCAAGATTTGAACAGAACTGAATTTACATTATGTAATGAAAGTTTCACATAAGTTTCAACTTATCTGGCCAAGTGGTTCTGTTTTTTTTTAAAGATCCCACTAAATTTTCACTAGATTTTCTCCCTCTTGAAAGATTGTATGGCCTTTCTATGAATAAACTTGGATTTCCTTTACCCAGGGATGCTTTGTAACACTTTTGGTTGAAATTTGCTTAGTGGTCCTGGAGAGGAAGTTGAAAAGTTTACAATTGGACAGACAGACGAACACTGAACAAATGTGATCACTTGAGTTTACAGCTCAGGTGAGCTAAAGGGTGCAAATGAAAAAAAAAAAACAATAATTATTATACATGATAATATACTTGCATTATCTTAAGATCCATCTGTACCTAATATAACTGATACTGGTTTCAATAGATAATTTCTTCATTCTCTCTATGAAAGTATTAAAAAAAAATTATAATTATAGGTTTGACCTTGACATTATGCCTGTTATTATACTGACTTTTCCGTGAATGTCAAAATGTTATGACACACATCCATTTCACTTGAAAATTGAGAAATATTGGAGAAAACAAAATACATTTAAGCAGCCTGTTTTTTTTTTAATGGACAGATGGAATTAAAATTCAGTGATCACTATTGGAAGGTTTTACATGCATGAGCATGTACATTATGATGCAGTATTGTACTGTGGAAACATTGATTTTATGGAGTTTTATAAATCTTAGCAATGCCACACTTCTTCAACCATGAAATCAAATATTTTTTCTCAAACCTTGAAAATTTGACACCTCAAAATTAAAAAAAATGTATATATTTTGCAGTATTTCTTTTCTTCCTTTCAGAGACATAAACAACAAATAAATAAATAATGATTTATATTTCTGTACTTATTTGATAAGTCTTTCTATTTAAAAATAAATGACTGCTAATACCAGTGAATAACTGCAAAAGGCTAAATTGTTTTTGTTCTTTTTTTTCTAGATGCTAGCAGCATTTTTTAAATATTCTGTTGAATCTGTAGAGTGAAGAGTACATGTACATGTATCTGAATGTAGAGCTACCACGTATAATTTACATGAAGTTCTGTACTGCTGCTAACAAGAGTTTTTCTTGGCTTTTGTAGAGTAAAAAAGGAAAGAATATAGAAATACATTTATAATACATTCATGCATAATCTTTTATCTGAAAACAACTCAGTTTGACACTGTCATCCTGCAAAATTAATTAATGTATTGCAATTTGCAATTTAGATGTGCAAATCTGATCTACAGACTTTCATAGTAAAAGCAACAGTATAATGACTTTTGCCGAGGAAACAAGGATCCCTCTTATATTGGTAAGCATAGTAATATATTTGAAGGAATTGACTTGAGAAAGTATCTTTTCATACCCCCCCCCAATCCTGAAATTGAAAAGGTTTTTCAGGGATTTTAATTTTTTTTTTCCTTGCATGTCAAAATTTTTATGCTTGGCATCTGTTAAAGTTAATGTGAAACACCCCACCCCCACTCCATCCACCGCCAAAAAAAATCTTTGATCCGCAACCCGAATTTCAATGTGCGGTTTTTTAATGTATTTATACAAATTAATGTTTCACTTTAAGAACATTTTAAACTGTTAAATAAATTTAAATAATGATTAAAAAATCTGTGATTATATTTATAACATGTACATAGATATACTAGGCATTTCAATAACAAATAAATATAGAGAAAATACATATTTGTACCAGTTCGATAGGTGTTGGTCCTGATCATGATTGCCTACTGCATCAGCTGTGCATGATTCATGTTTCTAAAATATTTGCATCAAATGAATTTAATTGTTTCTGCATACTTCTGCAAAAAGGAAAAATATTTAAAAATTGAAGTAATGTGTGTGGCGATTTTTTGGATAATAAATAAAAGGAAACTAATTCATTTGTATTTTACCTGCATTTAGTTACCAGTTTACTGCAAACAGATGAATGGAGAAAATTCGGATAAGAAAGAAAGCGATCGCTTTTAGAAATAAATATATTTTTTTTTTAATTGTATTGCCTTATTTGTCATAAGGTTTTTGTTGTTGACAAGATTCCAAGCTTATGAATCTTTTTCCCTCTTGAAACAACATGAATTTTCCTTAAGTCAGTGCTCCAGAACATTCAAAGGTTGCCGACATTTTTTGTTTCTATCACAGAAGAGCTTCCAAGGGAGGTAATTCATGACAATAAAAGATGGGAAAAGTGCCAATCAGTGTGATAAAAAATCTTTTCAATTGAAGTCCACTTAAGAATGCTTCTCAATTTTAATTTTGATATAAACAGTAATAATGTTCACCTTTTTGAGAAAAGCATGAGATATTTATTTTCTTGTTGTAGATTTGAGAATTCAGTCACCGAAACAGGGTCAAAAATAGGCTAAGTGCATGTAGAAAAACTTACTAGATATTTGAAAGTTTTTGTTCACATGCAGACAAAATATAAAAATACTAGTTTTTTAAAAATAGTTTTAATCAGTTTTATTAATATTTATTGATTTTTTTATTTGTTGTACTATGCAAAAGTACTGCAAATTGACTGAATCTGAATTTTTCTAAAGCGTGTATGTTACTTACTTTGATATATGGTTACGATGGGAACGATTTGGCTGATCATTGTAAAATTTTACCACAAATGATAAAACTGTTAAAGAAGTTTATTAACGCAAAAATCCCGAAATTTTTAAATTTTATAGTTTCCATCAATTACACTGAGTAAGCTTGATGATTCGTGACATTCTCTCTAAATTACTTTAGCAAAGTAGTGGTACTTTAATTAATTAAATGTGATTTATATGTAACAGAATGTAATAGAAGAAAATGTCAAATTGATAGTGATTATAATGTTTTTGCTAATCTTTTTTAAAACTAATATTCATTTAGCGATTAGGCATCATTTCTTTGGCCAGTTCATTCCTACATAAATTATGAATTTGCCAGAGCCATCCCAGGACTTTCTTTAAAAGGAAATCAACATGGTCAAAAGTCATGTCAGACAGCAGGCTCCCATCAGATGGGGGAAATCTCAAATAAAACTTGTCTATGTGGATGCCATTAATCATACATGTTCGATTGGGAATCACTGAAGTGAGTGTAGTCTTCAAATAGTGTTGTTCTTTTTACTTTTTTATTTGGATTTTTATTAGGAGAATTAATTATAAGGACACCTCAATCTATAGATCAGGTGTTGCAAAGTTCAGACATTATAGATTTTGAAAGTGGTGAAAGGGATTGAAAACTGTAAGTTCATTTTCACATCATACTAAACTATGCAATCCGGTCAGTTAAATCTTTTAGAGGTCCAGTCTGTGTAAAAGACCTCTCAATTGTTTTTATTACTTTTACCAATTTTAACACATAAAAGCCCCTCTTTTTTTCTTTTTGTAAAAGGCACTCCAGTTTTACATTCATTTGTTTCAATACACTTAGAAGTAGCTTTTGCAGTCATATTTTAAATCCAACAGAATACAAAAGACAGTTTTTTTTATTAGGGCAGCATCACAAGCAGCTGGGTAAGGTTTCTCTGAAAATGACATTCAATGTATGGGTATTTGGAAACCTGATGCAGTCAAGAGATATATAAGGACAAGATCTTTTACTCTTTTTCTCCAATACATTGTCCATTTTCAGAATTATTTTAGTCAGACAGGGTTTCCCATCTTCCCTCAAGTATATTGAGCATAATACCAATCATCCTCTTACATAGGTGTTTATGCAAATAGTCTTAGATGAGTCAGATTATGTCTGCTATCCCATTTTAGGCTATTCCTAGATCAGCTTTTGGTGGCCCAGATTTTGCCTGCCACCCTCATGCAGGCTTTCCCTAGATTAGCTTTATATAGGTGGTTCAGATGATGTCTGCCACCCTTATTCAGGCTGTCCCTAGATCACTTTTAGGTGGTTCATATTATATCTGCCACCCTCATGCAGGCTGTCCCTAGGTCAGTTTTAGGTGGTTCAGATTATGTCTGCCATCTTTCTGCAGGTTGTCCCTAGATCAGTTTTAGATGACTCAGATTATGTCTGCCATTCTCCAGATACATTATCAGTTTCAGATGGGTCAGGTTATCATATAACTTTGTTGCCTACAATTAATTATTAGGTAGTATGAATTGAATGCATGAGTTTTGTTTGTGAATAATTTGTTTAGGTCAGAATAATGCCAGTTATTCAATTAAGTTATCAGAAAAGTTTCACTTACTTAAATCTTTGCTGTTATTATGCAAATAATGCCAGCCCTGGTACTGAAAATTAATGCTCATCATTTTCAATCTGAAAATGGTGAAATAAGGGATATGTATAGAACTATTTGTCATTTTTTCTTAGGTACAATATTGTATTTAGAAAATCCCCTGTGATGTAAAAGAGATTTATGTGAGTTGTTTCCCTTGGGTGGCGGAAAATCCAATGTAGTTGGATTTTGGTGGCCTATTGTTGGTTGCCACCTTATTTTTCACCATAGGTGTTCGATAAAATTGTATTTTTGATTACTATCATGCTGTACCTTTAAGTTTTGGGAGATACAAATCCTGGTGTATATACAAATTGTAGAAAAACATAGGATCTCCCAATTTTCATGTCTTACCTTTGTGTCATTAATAAATGACATATTTACAACTACATTCATTCTTAGTTTTATATTCTGGCTGAAAAATAACAAAGCTGCGGGAAACAATATGTTTAAAAATTTTCATTCTGAGCATATGGAAGGCATAAACACAATGACATAGTCAACCAACCATGAAGCTTGGGCTTGATTTGATATCGGCAACAATTGTTTGTTCAAAGTGTGAAACATGTACTAGATATAAAAAGAATCACTCCTTAATGTTTCTCCAAATTAGTGTTAGGTCGTAATTGTACGTAGAAAGAGCGAAGGATTAAATCATGTGAACAAACCTTCAAATATGAATTATATACTAGGAGTAAATCTAAACTATTTTAGTTCATTTAGTTGTTAAATGAATTATTTTAGATTAAAATTTGCATTAATTTCTGTTTCCTATTACTGAAAACTATCAGTTTGTTTAAATGGCAGAGAGTTAATTTTTATCAGATAAATATATTTTAAAGAAAGATATTTTTTGCGAATTGACTACATGCACAAAATTGCTAAAATAAATTTACTTCAGATATTTCCAGATTTACGCTATGTAGTTTGAAGGTTGCATTTTTGTCAGTGTTTGCATATAACACTATATATTTGGAAGGTTACATTTTTATTAGTGCTATCTGTAATATTATATAGTTGGAAGGTCTTTTTTTTCTTTCAGCATTTGTCTTTAACACTATACATGTAGGTGGAAGATTACATTTTAACATTTTTTTTCTGTTACACTTAATAGCTGGAAGTTTTTTTTTAATCTGAATTTTCCCGATACATTATGTATCTACTTGATCACTATGATAAGATGATTGAGTCATGACGTAGTTACATTTTAATTAAATGGTGTTTAATCCTCCTAAATTCTAGTGTACCTGATGCCGTGTTTGAAATGAAATCGTGTTGTCTGATGATTAAATAACACCACTAGGAATGTCTAACTAATCAGAGATCTTCCGTTATTTCAAGTATATTTCAGCCAATACACAACGTCAGAAACGACTGGTCTGTAACCTGTTCCTTGCATGTCAAATTTTTGGGTATTATGAATTTTTAAGAGGCTGTTGAAACCTAATTCCTCTTAAGTGCTCTTCTGGTATTCTAAGGTAGACAAAGTGTATATGTTAAGGATAATTAAAATAGGAAATAATTTATAGGGGACGTGCACATAATAATATGAAAAGGGGGCCCATTGATGACAATCATCACCTGAAACGCATATTTGCATTCTGTTAGCCAAATTTCATTTGCATTCAACAAATCTCCGCGAATTTTTTGACCTTCTTTAGTTATGAATATTTCTGACTGTGAATCATTTATCTAGCTGTGAGTTTATGTAGAATATAAGTTTTGAAAATTAAAAGTCTTCGATTGAAGTCAAACTTACTATATGTGAATAAAATTTGTAGTAAATAATAGTTGATTTACAGTATATAATATCTATAACCTTCAGCTATGATCCATGATTTCAAATAAATTGGGAGGAACGGGGTCAAAGTTTTTTTTTATGGAATCTTAGCTATTCTTGCAGAATTTACACATTGTAAATTACATATTGTTAGCACTAGGGAAATGTTTTGAACAAAGAACTTCATACTGTAAAAGCATATTTTTGCTCCCATAATAGCAAAATTTTGAAAATCTCTAGAAATGTACACAATTGTGTATATTGAATGAAATATCTCAATTGACAAAAATTATTATAGTTTGGAAGTAGATAATCGTCAATGCTTGTTTCTGTGACGTCACAAACTATATGAACTTTCCGTTATTTTCAGGAAAAAGAACAAAATGGACAAATTTTGTTCAATTCTGAGCATATCATTACCTGAGCGCAAACTTGCCCCAGAACAATATTTACACACATGTATTTGATTGACCTGATTGATATAATTCTACATACTATATCAAAAGATCGAGGTGGGGCACACCTGCGCTCGATGACTGGGTCAAAATATTGACGTAAAATACACTTTTTTCCCTCAATACCATTAAAATTTTGAATTTATATCATCTTCTTCACGTCATATCATACGGCGTCATGGCTGATGACAAAATGTAATATTTTCAAGACTGCGGATACCCTCTTTGTTTAGAACATAATAATAGATTTATCCATCAAAGTTTGATTGTGGGAGCAGATATTGATCACTACCGAATATATCCTGTATAATTTCAGAACACTAGACTTTGACCCGTGCGTGCACGGGTTGACATTGTTATGAATGCATCCATGTGCATATCGGACATTTACAAAATAGATACATCGACACATTCATATTGTAAGGTACTTTTGAAATAAACAATGAATGTGAATATAATTCTGTTTTTTGTTTTTTGGTTTTTTGGTTTTTTTTTGTTTTTGTTCTTAAAATTGGTGCGAGTCGCCCGCGTGGCGCAGTGGTTAGAGCTTCTGCTCTAGAGTCGCGGAGTAAGGAGTTGATCCTTACGCCGCGGGTTCGAATCCCACTGTGGGACGTGGAGACCGGTCCTTCGGATGAGACTGTATAAACCGAGGTCCCGTGTCGCAGTAGGTGCTGGCACGAAAAAGATCCCTCACTGCTCAATGGCCATAAGTGCCGAGTATAGGACAAAATTTGCAGCTCTCCACCGGCAAGTGGTGGCGTCTCCATATGAGTGAAAAATTCTCGAGAAGGACGTTAAACAATATACAAACAAACAAACAAATAAAATTGGTGCGTAACGGCGTAGCGCAGAATGGGTTTGACCCAAAGTTTAGCTATAAATCAAGTCATGAGTTCGAATCACGCCGGAGCTTACATAAATTTCACCTTTCCAAACAAATGTAATAAAAGAAATTATGGATATTTATTGAAAATATGACAACAATAAAGAATTGAGCACCTGATACATATCAAGCAAAGTAATGAAAATGAAGAAATGTGCTAGGTAACGGCGTAGCGCAGAATGGGTTTGACCCCCCAGTTAGCTATAAATCAAGTGATGAGTTCGAATCACGCTGGAGCCTACATTAATTTCACCTTTCCAAACAAATGTAATAAAAGAAATGATGGATATTTATTGAAAATATGACAACAAAGAGTTAAGCACTGCTGATACATATCAAGCAAGGTAATGAAAATGAAGAAATGTGCTAAGCTGGTATCACAATCAGTTATTAAACTAAAGGTGTAATAAATTTTGTAACAATTTTAACACCTCAGGTCTCAACTTCTTCAAAATATGACCTCAACAATAAAAGAGTTATTAAGCACTGCTACTACATATACTTTATATATACACAGGTAATAGACATGTATATAATCTGTAAAAGCAGAAATGAAAATGGACAAATGTGCTATACTGGTATTTCTACACAATTTAGCAGATGTGAAGCAGAATAGATTATCTTGCAAATACCCCCCCCCCCCTTTCCAAAAAAACAAAACAAAACCAAAACATACTGGTTGTTCAAGAGATCATAATAAAAATTAAGAATATCGAATGTACTTTATCAAATATATGATATAAGAAAATGCTCTCATGACTGTCTGTTTTGATAAAAATTAATGTAATATCCTTGAATTAGTAATATTTTGAATCGATTCGATTAAAATCCAAACCTCAGTTTTTGAATAATTTTGATTCGATTTTTGGAAACAATATGTTTGCTTCAAGTGTGTTTAAACCTGTTATAGTTATTGAAAATTCGAAATAAATAGTAACCAATTTGAAAGTTTTTTTTCATCTTTTATGATTCAACAAATGTAATGTGTTTTACTTTTTAGCTCACCTGAGCTGAAAGCTCAAGTAAGCTTTTCTGATCACATTTTGTCTGCAGTCAGTCTGTTCGTCTGTCTGTCCGTCTGTCTGTAAACTTTTCACATTTTCGACTTCTTCTCCAAAACCACTGGGCCAATTTCAACCAAACTTGGCACAAAGCATCCTTGGGTGAAGGAGATTCAAAATTGTTAAAATGAGCAACCACGCTCTTTTTTATCAAGGGGAGATAATTAAGAAATATTGAAATTTTTTGGTATATCTTTAAAAATATTCTTCTCAAGAACCATTTGGCCGGGGAAGTTGAAACTAATGTGGAAGCATTCTCGGGTAGTGTAGATTCTAAATTGTTAAATTCATGACCCCAAGGGGTAGGGTGGGGCCTCAATGGGGGGGGTGAAATTTTACATAGTAATATATAGGGAAATTCTTTAAAATCTTCTCCTCAAGAACCTTTCGGCCAGGAATGTTGAAACTTATGTGGAAGCATTCTCAATTTTGTTTAAATCTTATCATGACCTTTCATGACCCTTGGGGGTACGGTGGGGCCACAATGGGGGAGGGGTATCCATGGGAGTATTTATAGGAATTTTTTTTAGTAATTTTCTTTTCCAAAACTATTTGACCAGAGAGGTTTTCTGAAATGTAAATTCATATAATGTACATTCAAATTTGATGATGACGATCACAGGGGTCATAATAGGGTACAACCACAATGGGAGAGGGGGGAGCAAAATATTTACTGTAAATTTTACATATGAAAATCTTTGGAGAAAAAAGTTAGAATATGTTTCAAAAATTTAATATAAAAAAACTAAATTTGTACAGATATTTCCGATTTGTTAAAGCTGTTTGGGTTAGAGTAATTGACCATTAAAATCAGTTGCTCAAGTGAGCGGCGTGGCCCATGGGCCTCTTGTTTATGCTAAGTGTAAAATATATGGGATACAAAATTATCATTATCTTAGATAAGCCAAGCAAAGGTAGGAAAGTAGGAACTTGAAGGTACTTCTTGCTGCAATAATGAAGTCTTTTCCGGGGGGGGGGGGGGGTCAACTCTTTTTGGATCATACAATATCATTTCCATTTTTTAATTCAAATCATACAATGTAATCAGAAACATTTTAAAATAAATGTTTCTTATTTAATTATTCAGAGCATAAATTTTTCCAAAATATTTAGTAAAGTCTGAGTTTAGCGCAAACTTTAAAGTTTACGGACCTTGACCGATTTTATTTTGGGACAGCCAATGAGAATGCATGGTTAACTCACCCTATATTTTTCAAACGATCGATATTTTAGCAGCATTGATAGAGTGAACTGTACGGGCCGCAAGGGATGACTTCAGACTACCTATCAAGCATAGTAACCATGACAACCTTTACATATTTTGAAGATCTAGCCTAGAACAGGCTGTCCCTTCTATATAACGTACTGAAGATCAATAACAATAATTTGCATATTTCACCCACTTTTTTTTAAAGTTAAAGAAATTTTTGGAGGTGAAGTTATAAATCTCAGCTGTGAAGGTAATAGAAGACATGGCGAACAAATTCAAGTTGCAATCATTTAGACACATTTCAAATTGAAAATATCGGTTATATTGACGTTATTTAATTATTTCGATTTATTTCAAAGCTAAGAAATGAAAATAATGTTATTGTAATTTTTGGCGGAAAAAGAATGCCTACTTCACCAAAATGTGATTCTAGCTGGAGTTGTAACACACACACACACACACACACACACACACCTTTTCCCCTCAAAAAAGCATAAAAGAAAGGAAGGATAAAATAAAATCGGGTAGTTACATTAATATTGCTTCTACGATCATGAGCTTTTTGCCTCCGCTGAGATGGCCAGAGACATAAATAACATAATTATAATAAATGTGTCTCCGAGATGGCGAATGATTACCCACGTGCCCACAATATCACATTTGCATGGCAGGCCCGTAGGAAGCAATTTCAGTTTGGGGGGGCACAGCCAAACATTTTTCAGTTGACAGTTGAGGGGGCAAAACTAAAAATTTTCTGACAAGCAAAAAAAAAAAAGAAAAAAAAAAAAAGTCATCAGGCAGTTTTATTGAGGGGGCACATGCTTATAGTATCTATGTTTACTATAGTAATCTATATATCGGCAAAATTATTGGGGGGGGGGGCACGGCCCCCCCGTGCCCCCCCCCCCCCCGGTTCCTACGGCCATGCATGGATAAACTCAGAAACGTGTAAATTTTCATTGGAAATTTGCTATATATTTTGTTCATATATATTTATGATTTCTTATCTATACTACTATATTAAAACAATAGACTCGAATTTGCTAAATATTTTGTTCATATATATTTATGATTTCTTATCGAGAAATTATAAAATAACAAATATATATCTACTTAGTACAAATTACTTTTGTCTTCTCTGATTTGAACACCGTGATTTAGCGTGAATGTAATGCGCACGCGCAAGATTGTAAAATCCAAAAAATCCATATGATTTCCGAAATTTTTTGAGGAATTTTCGTTGATTATTAATTAGCGAAACTTAATTGAGAAAAAATAAAAACAAATTGGTAATCTTCAAGTACCAATGATGTTTAAAATATATAAAACAAAAGACAGTACTCTTCCGATTTATCGGTATTAAAGGCCAAAAATTCGAGTCTATTATTTTAATATAGTAGTATAGATTACAACCCTGTTATTCTTGAAAAAAAAATATCCCGTTTAAAAGCCTTGCTCTACCCCTTTGGCCAAAACTTGAATCTACACTGCACCAAGATTATTATTTTCTTTTTCAGTACTCTTCGAGCATTTCTGCAAATAATGTGATACTACACGAGGAATTTTCTACATGTACAAATGTTAGTATGACTTGAAGCTTTGTCGTTGTTAAGATTTTTCTAGAGATTTTTTTACCTATGTAATCCTATGAAAACTTTTGACGTTCTATTGTGGCCCTACGCTAGCATGGTTCAATGATATTGATTAAAAAAAAGTTATTTCGATAATAATTCTCTGTCACCATATCCATTCTGCGGGCAGTCATTTGAAATCTTAGCTCAAGGACAGTGAACTAATTCTATAATAAAAAAAAAAAAAAAATGACATTTATCGACTAAGAGCTCATTTTCTTTATCAATGATATGATATGGCATGGTGCAGAACAATGGCTAGAAGGAAGGTATATATTTGCTCTCGGGTCCTGGATTAAAGTGTTTATTCTTACGACGCGGGTTCGATTCCTACTGAGAGATGTAAAGAGCGGTTCTTCAGATGAGATTGCAGAAACTGAGGCCCATTCTCGCAATAGAGGATGCCTCAAAAAGAGACTTACTGCTCAATAGCCATAAATACAATGTAATGATTAAGATTTGCAACCTTCCATCGTCAAGACGAGTGAAAATTCCTGAAAGTGCGCAAAGCAAATTACCAACCAACCAACCAACCAACCAATTTTCTATAAAGTAAAGTTAACTTCAAAGAATTTTGGTATGGAAAAATGGAAAGTCACGGTCCATAAGCCAATATTATTCAAATCCTCCCAACATTTATATGTTTCCGATTCAATTATTCAAGTATTGTTTAATTTATTACTTGAATTTGGATTGCACAGGATGATTTATGGAAGACAACCATGAACATTTGAATAACTTGCTTTGATCAAAAGTCAAAGTCAACATGTTCATAATTAATACATAGTAGCAATTTAATGCCCTCGTTTCAATTATATTTAGGATAATTATTATATCATTTTGACTTCACAAGTAGAAAAAAAACTTTGTAGAAATAAAGCTCTCATAGAGATCATGGGTCCCTCAGTGACAGGTCAAATTTCAACAGGTAAAAGTCTTTGATTTCAATGAAGGTCAATGATTTCTTTCAATCTGTCAATCTTGATAAATATATATAGATTTTATTGAACGCTTAAATTAATTATATTTATTAAAGTTAGAAAAAAGTTGAATAATTATATAAAACGTAAAATTTAGATTCACTTGTAGTTGTAATGGAAGATCAATATTAAATGTTCCAGTTAATTTATTTAAGCATGGAACCTTTTTTGACTTTTTTTTCTTCATTTTTTAATCATTTTTGTACTAATTTAATTATGTTTATAAAAAGCAGAAGTGATTTGAATTGTAGTATTTTCTCCCATAAAATACTGTTTTCTAAATGTTGAATAATATAGATAAAGCTTATTTTTGTGTAACAAGCATTTTCGTATATTAAGCTAGTTACATTGCCAAAACGAACGTAATTACCCGCTGGCTTAGAGTTATTCTTTATTTCTACATGGTGTTGAATGTGTTTGACATCTTTAAAATCTGAAGGCATTTGCACTCCTTATGCTTTCCAATCTCCTGTATATGAACAGTACAATCCTTTCAGCACTCACCGCTATACAAGGAACAGAAACTGGTTTCGACTGTGTGACTGATGATATTCTTTTCTATGATAAAATCATTTTTATGAGGTAATATTTTCTATTTATTGTTTAATTCAATGACGAAAACTTAATGATTCTAATTAATTAGTGAAAACGGCACGAATGTATTCATAGCACAAATATAACTCAAACAGAATGAGATTAGGACTACTCTTGTCCTATGACACCTTGCACTTATTTGTTTGGGTCATGTTACGACTGAATGCATGTTTTATCGCCACAACCATGACGCATCTGAACGTGCTCAATTCATAGCCTTTGAAACAAAATCGTTATGCAATGGAAAATAACAAATTTTCACATAAACTGTGTTTATGTTTTGATTTTCGTTGTTTCTAACTTTCTGTTTCTGAGTGTAGTAGGAAGTGACAAGCTTAAATTACTTAAATTATCTGGAAATGAACTCATGAACAAATTTTGCTTTGCCCTTCGCAACAGCTCATATTAAAAAAGTGAAGATAACGAAGAGTGATCGATCTCAAAATATCCATAGACAATACAAATCTATGTAAAAGGGCAGAAAATACGAAGCCCTGGAAATTCGAGAGGCGGGATCAGGTGCTTAAAATGACTAAGCATCCCCTGTTGACCGGTCACACCCGCCGTGAGCTATATGTATCAGGTAGACGGAACATTCCACAGTCAAATTCAGTACAAAAACAAAGGCCTAACAATTGGAATGAAACAAGTTAGCAAAACTACGACCCAATGAAAGGTTATATTTGCTAACAATTATAACGACCATAGATGGTTGTTAAAACATGGATGCTATTTTTATTGCATAAAAGGAAGCCTAGGACAATAAAAAGAGGAATCAGAGAAAAAGCTGTCATCTTATTATTGAAAAGAGAAGAATTTTGCAAATTCCATGGTAGATACATTAACCTTTTATGCAAATAAAACCGGTCCTTAGGTCTAATGTTTACTACTTTTTTACAAACAAATTGTAAGGCTATAATTTCCGTTTAGCTAATCAAGTGAAATATGGAGATAACGAGCAGTATTCAATCTCGAAAGTCCAATGAAACAATTCACATTTGGAGCAGAGCAAACACGGACCTCAAAATTTAGAGGTGGGATCAGGTGTCATGGAGGAGTGAGCATCCTCTGCCGACCGGTCACACCCGCCGTGTTCTCCTTGTCATGATCAAGAAACAAAAACCAGAAAAATCCGTAAACAGTTCAATGTATAAATAATGACCTAACAATTAGTCAAGATAAAGGGCTCATGCCACATGTGACCTGTCAACAGGAGATGTTAGCTTCTTCATAGCCACTGATTTCACCTCGGAGATTTTCAGAGGTTCGTGATTGCTCTGCTTTCAATTGTACTGTTAATGTGGATTTTAGCATGATTATTGTTCATTATATTTCACATATATTTTTCATCGTTTAGAAATGATTATTGGTAAAGGACTCGTGAAATAAATAAATAATAAATTGATGTAACGTTATCCTTTCGTCTATTTAGATAATCATAAGTTAGCGTTTTGAAAAAAAAATACTATCCTAGAACATGTTACTTCTACTTCTGGAAATAAAATTCCTAGCAGGAGTGAGAAACGGGATTTTCTTTAGAAAATAAAGTGGAATATAAAGGTGAAAAATCTCGCCAAAACTCATTTTACTTAAGAAATGAGGAAAAATAAATACTTGGCATGAAAATATTAATGAAGCAAACATTGAGGAACTTTTTTTCTTCTCCATTTCTTTTATTTGATGAATAATCCGTCTGTTTAAAACATCTATAATAATAAGAATGAATATGACAGTTGATAACAAAGGATTTCCAAAAAGTTTTGTTTTTCAAGGTCAAATATATCAGAAAAGGTATACTGAAAGAAAAAAAAGCAATGTTATCATGTTGTACATAAAGGCTGGACGCAGTTGTATGCACTTCTGTCCATGGAAGAGCAGACCTTATCATCAAATCCTAAAATTATGGTAAAAAACAAAGCAAGATAGTTAGGAAAAAATGGTCCGTGATTGCTCTGCTTTCCATTGGTATTGCTAATGTGGATATTAGCATGATTATTTTCGATATCATTATATTTCACATATATTTTTCATCGTTAAGTAGAGTTTGAAATTAAAAAAAAAGCAATGTTATCCTATTGTAGGCTGGACGCGGATGTAATATGCACTACTGTCCATGGAGGAGTTGACCTTATCATCAAATCTTAAAATTATGGTAAAATAAATAAGAAGATAGTTAGGAAAAAATGGAGATGTCGGCATATTTTGAAAAAGTTTATGTAATTTAGCTTATCGTCATCTTTTAGAGTTTATAGCATTTAAATGGAACTGGAAATTTTGAAGCATCGAAATATTTCAATCCTCAATATTGTCAACACCCTTCACAGGGGAAACGGAGAATAAAAGAACTAAGAGTAATGAAATAGAACCAATCAATCAAAGAGCACAGAATCTGGAATTTGCTGCTTCTCTCAATGTCCTTTCAGAGAAGCATATTTTTGCCGAGAAGCTGCTTTCTTTAACGTTGGTGACAGAAGCTGACTGCTACAGAAGCCAATGTATGTAAAATGAACCTGCAATGCAGATTCGATAAGTGGCGTGGACTTGTACCTTATTTTTTTATATTGATTATATATTATTTAAAAGAAGACCTATTCTCCACAAAAGTAAAAAAACTCACTAATATAAGATAAAATCATAATCATTTAATCATTCGTTAATATGTTTGTAGAAGGTTCGATATTAACATCCAGAATTTATTCGGAAAAAATAAACATTGTGGTGACTTAAGCACTCTACGAAAAATTAAGCTGCCGGTTAGAGTACGCCCGTCAACATACACAAAGGAACACATCTTATCTCTAGGTGTTACCCTACATCTCCTATACTGATTCGTCATCTTGATTTACATGCAGCTCCACATAATTTCCAATTCCATCGATTCATACAATATGGTTATTTTTCTATTTATCCAGAAGTTAAGCCATTGCCGTTTAATTCCTGCGGTGACACAACTACTAGGCTTAAAGAGTATTTTTAAATGACTTCATGAGTTGTGTTGTATTCGAACAAAATCTTATAACCATTTGTCTGATTAAATTTAATTTTATCATAATTAAGATAATTCTATTTACAGCGACAGCAATCAGTGTTTGCCTTCGGTCATGCTAGCAATCCGATGATTAAAGAATATGGTGATTTTGATAGTGTTAACCTGGTTTTGAAGTTTCCATGTTTATTATTGGCATTTATCAAAAACTTCAGAGGAGTCCCCTATGGTTATGACCAAAGATATGAGGTTTCAAATGTGTTCTTTGCCAAGTTCACCTTATGAAAGAAATGGAATGTAAAAAATACCTCTAATTGGATGGATATATACCAAAACAACTTGTATACATAAACTATCAAAAAGAAAATGAAAAAAGTGTTGTAGCACTATCAACGTTTTCAATTAATTAATGATTAAGTACCAAGGGACGTACTTTCATCGAGAATCAAAAAGAATCAGTTGTGCTTATGGGACAAGAAAGGAATGCATTCTGACCTGTTATGGCAGCAACTTTACAGATGCGTACAGAAAAAAATGCGGCAGTGTTACAACTCACTTTGAAAAATAACCTACTTTGAATAATAAAAAGAAATCAAAATGCGTTATAATTTTTTGTTTGTTTGTTTATTGTTTAACGTCCCTCTCGAAAATTTTTCACTCATATGGAGACGCCACCACTTGCCGGTGGAGAGCTGCAAATTTCTTACCTATACTCGGCACTCAGGGCCATTGAGCAGTGAGGGATCTTTTTCGTGCCAGCACCTACTGCGACACGGGACCTCTTTTTTCAAAGTGCGTTAATATCGACCATATTAACGTACTCTGAAAAAAATGTGCACGACTTGGTCAATATTCTTGTAACTTTAAGGTATAATAAAAAATTATTTGAACCTGGTTGGATAACTTTTTGGAGTGATGACGTCACTTCAGGATCTGAGAGATAGTTGTTTTAAAATTTTTTAGGAGTTGTCTTGTTCCCAAAGGTTCTCGTAAATGTTATGAAAAGGAAATCGGTCTTTTAGAAATAATGAAGGAATGATTATTTGTTAACTCAATTTCGTTTGCCATTTTATTTTATCCAATCTGTAATAAGTTCGGTAGATGTAGGAGTAGTTAAGTGACTTAAAGCATCGCATTTTTCTGAGGATAAAGGGAGGAATAATGTT
This sequence comes from Saccostrea echinata, assembly GCF_033153115.1. NCBI lineage: Eukaryota > Metazoa > Mollusca > Bivalvia > Ostreida > Ostreidae > Saccostrea > Saccostrea echinata. The sequence goes on from NW_026889777.1 coordinate 1,811,343, forward strand.
TTCCACACCTTAAAAATTCTCTCTCTCTCTTTCTCCCCTCTCTCTCTCTCTCTCTCTCTCTCTCTCTCTCTCTCTCTCATCTACCTATCAAGCTATCATATTTAACTAGCTATTGTGTACTTACTGTAAACAATGGTTGACTCATTTATTAGATGTGTTTGTGAAACACTAATGCCCCCGTATGGTAGCTTATGGCGAAGGTTAAATTTTCTCAAATGCAAGTCAAACTCCAAGTCAAAAGATCAAAAATGTTGGTACCCAAAGAAAGGTTTTATCTTGAGGAATATAACTGTGAAATATGAAAGCCACTAATAGCAACCGTTGAAAAGTCATGGCGAAGGTTAAAGTTTTTCAAAAGAAAGTAAAACATCAAGGTCAGAGTCAAATTGTGCGCAAGGGAAGATCTTGTCAAAAGTGATACACAAATACGTAAAAGCCCTAGAACCAAATGTTCAAATGATATGACCAAGGCTAAAGTTTTTCTTTTTTTAAAGTAAGTCAAGCCCGAAAATCAAGATCAATGGGCTAAAATTGTTGGTATCTCAAGGAAGGTCTTGTCACAAGGAATACACAGGTGAAGTATGAAAGCCCTAGCTCCAATTGTTCAAAAGTTATGACCAGGGTTATAGTTTTTCAAAAGTAGCTCAAACTCCAACATCAAGGGTCAAAGTTGTTGGTATCCATAAGAATGCTTTGTCACAGGGAATATACATGTGAAGTACGCAGCTATGTTAAGGCTGTTCGAACGCTTAATCTGCATAAGATATATACTATTTAATTTTGAGCTATGTTTTGATTTCAATTTGTACTCTTTGTATACATACACAGTTAAGCTGTAAAGAGAGTTGAATAAGGTATTACAAAAAAGCATTTTTGTGATGTCACATGACTGTGTTGATCACGTGACGGACACTTATAAATTTTCTTCAATGTTGCACAAAAATCGCATCGGCACAAGTGAAAAACAAAATTATTGTGAACGGCTTGTTACAAAAATAAATTAAACATATCCTTGAGTATATATAAAGTGCTGGGGGCAAGTCTGAATTTTATTTCTTAAGAAAATATTTTACAAGAAATTAAACTTACCCACATACAAGGGGTCATTTTTCACTCTTCGTTGCAATTTATACAACATGAGATGAATTACATAAAATCCCCCAGCAAAATTCAGTTAGAGGACAGATTTCTCTAGTAGATTCACACAGAATATCTTCAATCTATACTTATTATTCACTTGTGCCAGTCTAATTTATACATGATTTATAAATTCTGACTCTGTCTACGGACGTATAAGAGGGAGCATTTCAAAATTCATTTTCTGTAATTGTTTGAATACGTACATGTCAGACAAGAAAAAGGAATAACGATATTATATTGCAAATATTCACCATCATAACAACATACTGAAGCTTAAAACAACAATCCAGGTACATTTAATAAACATCAACGTAAAAAAAATTCTACATGTCATGTGAAAAGAATGTAAAAGTTATGACACTTTTGCATGTTTGCAGTGACTTGACGACATATGCCATTATGACGTCATATCTAGGTAGTTCAGAGAAGCTACTACTGCTGGTACACTGTGACATTCCTCGGACAGCCTTATCCTAGCCGCGTATGAAAGCCCTAAAACCAACTGTTCAGAAGTTATGACCAAGGTTATCGTCTTTTTTCAAAAGTAGGTTAAACTCCAAGGTCAAGATAAAAAGGTCAAAAATTGATGGTACCCAAAGAAAGGTCTTATCAGAAGGAATACACCAATATGAAAGTCATAGCTCCAATCAATCAAAAGTTATGGGCAAGGTTAAAGTTTTTGCGGACAGACAGACGGACAATGCAAAAATTATATGCCCCTAATCTCCAATTACGGGGGCATAGAAATAAACCTTAGCCCCATTACTAACTTGACTAACTTGACTTAAATTGCTAAGATCAGCGAGATGGCCTATGAGCCTCTTTTCTTTAATGCAATAGAGTGTTTTTTGTTTTTGTTTTTGTTTTTTGTTTTGTTTTGTTTTTGTTTTTTTTTTTTTTTTTGTTTTGTTTTGTTTTGTTTTTTTCAAGAAAGCTTATCTAAATTTTTTCATATATTTTACGCTAACTCAAATTTATTGAGATATTGTATATCAATGTCATACAAGTTATGTGAATACATACATTGGGTAGGAAAGATAAAGAAATGTGCCAAGGGACCCGCTACCTGTCTATGCTCGTTCTCTGGGAGGGTAGATCATTTCATCAGTTTTTCAAAACAATATAACTAAATAATGCTGTCTATTACTAAAATCTAAGTAAAGAATTTTTGTTTTATTCATATTTTTACAAAGTTCGTTACTAGTCTCATCGGTAAAAAATGTTGATGTACACGCTTAACGCACTTTGAAAAAAAAAATCAAAGTGCGTCAATTTGTCCCATATTTAAAGCACTTTGAAAAAAGATATTTCAAAGTGCGTTGATTTTGTCCCAATTTTAACGCACGTTGAAAAAATTTTTTCAAAGTGCATGTTTTTTTAAGGTGCGTTGCCACACAGCAGTTATCAAAGGTAAGAAAACTTCTCTACACGAAACCTTTTTTCATATGGGAAACCGTTCAAATTTTTCATTTGCATTTTACACAATAATAATTTCAATAAAATGAATATATTTCATTAATATGCATTAGTTTTGTCAATATTGACCCGAAAATTATATTTATCTATTTTAAATATATCTTAGTTTCATATTCTAAAAGTAGAGAGAGAGAGAGAGAGAGAGAGAGAGAGAGAGAGAGAGCAAAGAGAAAATCATATTTATGTGTATCGGTAACAATCCAATAAAACAAAAAAAAATAATGTCAATAAAATATTTTTTTCAAGAGAAATCGACTGTATTTTAAAAGGGAAGGAAGTGACGATGTGCCTCTTTTACAGAGTCTTTACAACAAGGAAAAGTGATAAACGTAGAACACATTGGCTTATATATAGTAGATTCCAGCTGTGGACTATCTAACTGTGAGATATGTAATATATCTACACTATAACGATGACTGTTATTTTGACCAGATTGGGCTAGATAAGGATACATAACAGGATTTTTTTTTTTTTTTTTTTTTTGTAGAATTCCGCGATTTATCTAGAGAGATTTAGGTTATTAAGGTCTTCCGTCACAACGGAAGACCTTCTACTGATTCTGATGGTTAAGATTATTATTCTTTTTTTCTCCTTTCTAGATGCCAACTTTGAGACCTCATATCTTGCTCATTTCTCAACGGATTTGCTCAAATTTTCAAAATTTATAGACGTTACCAAACTCTATCATAATACTGTCATACATTTAAAAAGTCCCCTTCCGCTTTGGAATTATTTCCCTTTAAATGAAAATTTAGGAGGGTTCGTTTCCAGACAAAGGCTTCTAGACTAAAAAAGCTGGAGCAGAAATACTACTGGATTTTAATAATAGAAGCATTGAAGTAGTGCACGTCTATTTTTGTTTTTTGATTTATGCGTTCAATATGGCGCTAGATAGGGGTCAAAAATTAGAACGCCTAAAAGCGCGAAAATTTACACATATTTTCCTATATATCTTTTTAACTAAAAATATTTTGTTAAGACATGTAGAAAAGAAGTTGTGCACAATTTTAAGGTCTTTCATTTGGCACCACCAAAAAGGGGCTGGTCTCTTAAATTAGGGATCTAGGGTCCTTGAATGTTTTCGTTTTATAACTCAAAAACGGTAAATATTTCGAATATAGCTGTCGCTACAAAGTTGTTCTTTAACATATAATTGATCTCATGAACTTGTTATTTTGTTCGAGTCTTGTTTAATAAATGAGCTAGAAGCTTGACCCACTTACAGGTAACTAGTTTCATTAGACAAGTGAAGGTGAAATCTTTATGCGCATAACCGAAATAAACTTGCTATAAATGATAAACCTATCCAAAATGAATACTAATATTACTTTAAAACAAGTTTTTACACGTGTTCTGTGGTTTCAGTTCAAATAATTGAGTCACATTTTCAATATGTCTCGGGGTTTGGTTTTGTTTATAATTACGTAACCGGCCATCCCCCGATCACGCGTGACCTAGATCCAGTGATCAGTGGCCATACACTAAACAGGCATTCCATACTAAATCTTTTTTTCAAACTGAACGATGTACGGATAATTGTGTTTTTTAATCATATCGGATCTTTCAAATTATTTCATCTTATATATGTTAGTCATGTTGGTGATATACTTATTAAACAATTGTGACCGAAATCACAAGAGATCCATTGCGTGTAAACCAGCGACCTGCGTTCGTAAACAAAACATCTTTTCGTCGTTTAATGTTGAACACTATATTAAATTTTTAAAAAGTTAGCAAAAATTAAATCAGTCTTTAATTGCATTTAACTGCATTTCACATACATCCCGGGTTTTGTGTTTGTTTACAATTATATAACCTTTCCCTCGATAGCATATGGCCGAGGAAGCAGCTATTAGTGCTCATACACAAATCATTATCATTCTAGATTCATTTTGCTAACACAATGATTTACGGAAAATTATTTTTTAAATCATATCGGATCATTCAATTAAATCATTTAATCTTAACTTGATTTAATTTAAATCCAAAACATTTTATTAAGGACGTATAAAGGTCTCCGATTTCATGAATCCTAATCTTTATACTGCATACATGTATTTAATAAACGATTTTTTTTTCTCAATTATGTGTTATTGTGTGTTTAATTTCGGAGATTCATTGTGTGTGGTTAATTCTGCAGATAATTCTAACTTAACGCACAAGGTTTGTATACAAAGAATTCAAAACAGATATATTTTGAAAACAATAAGACGCATTGCTAAACACTCTTACAAATATTTTCTTTTTAAAATGGCTATCATTATGATTATACCAACTCTGAACATCCTATGTGAAAAACTCTGTCGACTATAGTTTTGTAATTCCAGCATATGGCACGTACGTGTGCTTTTATTAAACACCCAATTTTCCATTAACGCCATCAAAATCTACCTAGATTAAGATCGATAATATACCGCCCGTCAATCATACAAAAATAAAACAATAGCTGCTGATTTGATTGACAGGCCAGCAACCTGTGCTACCTGATAGTCTGAGTTTGTATGCTTTGAAAGCAATAACATGTACAGTACCTGGTCACGCGTCAAACGCTTCCATGTACCCCTTGAAAAGTCGCTTTGTATACACTATGGTCTAAAAGTTAACTTCAAATGTCAGAAAGGCCAGCACAGCCAAACTACTCTTAATTGCCTCTGTTTTAATTACAATGTCAATCACAATAACTCTTTTCTTTAGATCCCTTCATTTCTTATTTGTACATAGTTACATGAAATCCATGCACGGCGCTACACCTGTCAATCAAAATTGTAAACTTCTGGTGCCACGGAAGCATTTCCCCTGTGGTGTAGAATATTCTTTAGGTCAATTCTAATTTTACTCTTTTATAGATACAGTGTAATATTTCGAAACAACGTTTTAATTAAGGCTGAAGATGTATGCTGTGAATTTATCAAACCTGCAGTCCTAATTGATGATCCGTTCTTTCATGTATATTATAATTAATCAGAGAGTCCAGTATTTGTGACAAGTTTTGATTGAGATTTCACTTTCCCTTTAGGATAAAATGATTGATGAAATAGATTATGCATATGAGATGGATACCTGTACTACATTTAAATGTATACTTTTCACTTTGTAACACTTTGTAACAAGAATCTGTTAATGACAATTAAAAGTGAAGAGTTTAGGTAAAGGACTTTGACAAATGACAAATTATTCCTTCTTAGTCACTATGGTCGTGCCCCCCCCCCCCCCCCCCGCAATTATGTTTTTATTTTTTATTTATTTATTTATTTATTTATTTATTCATTTATTTTGCTTATATATATATAAAAAATGAAATTGATTTCTACAGGTTTGAGTCAGAACATGATTTTCATAATGATAGTACCTTTATCAAAATGATTCTACCCCTACGATTCGGAGTCGCGGTTTCTAATACCACCACGTCGCCCGCGTGGCGCAGTGGTTTGAATGTTGCTCTAGAGTCGCGGTTCGACTCCCTCTGCGGGACGTGGAGACCGGTCCTTTGCATGAGACTGTATAAACCGAGATCCCGTGTAGCAGTAGATGCTGTCACAAAAAAGATCCCTCACTGCTCAATGGCCTTGAGTGTCGAGTATAGGTCTGAATTTGCAGCCCTCAACCGCAAGTGGTGGCGTTTCATATGAGTGAAAAATCTTTTGATTGTTAGATTCTATTGCAGTCTTACTATCCCTGGATTTTTTTTTATGAACTATATTCCATGCCGTAGCAAAAAAATAGTTGATCACTTTTAGACTTAGTTACATCTTTGATGAACCTAAAAGCAGGCGACACATGCGTTCCTTGGAACACTCTAGTTCTGTAAGAAATCGGCAAAGATAATTAAGCAGAGATTTCTAATGAATAAAATGGGTCTTCTTTTTTTTTACCTTTTTATAAAGCTGACTATATATACATTATGGTCTGCGTTATAAAACACGATGAAATAGGGTAACATAATGCACCTTGTACACGTACTCAAAGACGCCGACGTTTTTCAATATCGAAATTGGGCATAAAACATATTTACAATAAAATTTGAAGCCAGCGTGTTAAACGTAATAAATTACAACTATATGGAAACGAAATGAAAAAAAAATGTTTAAACTTGTCAAGTCGGAAACACTTAGAAGACTGTGTCATGGCCTAGACTCAAGTTCAAGGTCACTAAGAACAAGAAGCTTTTACTGGATGTGTGGTCTGAAAGAACATGTCTGAACTTGTCAAGTCGGTAACACAGATAGGTTTGCGTCATAACCAGAGTGTGTCATAGCTTGACACAAGGTCATCTGGACAAGTTCAAGGTCACGAAATAGAAAGTGTACATTACTAGTATTTTATTGTCTTTCTACTGTGGCGAAGCATTGCAAGTTGATAGTCCCTTACAAGATTATTTATCATCTTAGAATATGGCATGACCTTGACTCAAGGTCCCTTACAAGATTATTTATCATCATAGAATATGGCATGACCTTGACTCAAGGTCACTGCTCCAACGGAAGACCTATTCGTTGCTCTGCAACGAGCTCGGCTCTAGTTTAACTTCTGTTGGTGAAATTTGGAACAAATCCCAATATGCAGCGATAAAAGTTCTATAACTCCTTTAGTATATAGCTAAATCACATTCCGATTGATTTATATTAAATGTTTAAATTGATATATCTCAAAATTAATAAAAATTATTCATTATCTGTATGTACATTAAAAGTGTGACTGTGCAATATGAGGCATCTGTCCTGGAAGTTAACAATTTTATGACATTTCAAATCCCTTTCCAAGGGTTGATTTCCTAATTTAAGTTTTTTATTTACTCAGAGCATACAAGCCCTCGTTATTAGTCCTCTACCGGTGAAACTGGAGGGGACTATAGGTTTCCTCTGAGTCTGTCCTTCCGTCTGTCTGTCTGTCTAGCTGTGCCCCTGTCTATCAGTTTTCCCAAACGCTTGCAGATATTGAGCTGATTTTTGGTATATAAGTGTATCTTGATAAGTTACAGATCAAGTTTGCATTTCGTTCCGCTTAAATGATTTTTGACGGACTTACGACCTTTTCATTTTTTCAGGGTTTTCCGCATTTTTTTTCTAAACGCTTGCAGATATTGAGCTGATAATTGGTACTTTACCTTGAAGAGCTATAGATCAAGTTTGCATTTCGTTCCGCTTCATTGATTGAATTATGGCATTTTCAATTTTTAACGGGAATCATATTACACTTGCCGGTAGGGGACTTAAGTATTGCTAATGCAGTACTCTCAGAATGCTTGTTTATTTATGATTTCAATTATTAGTCCCCTACCGGTGAAACCGGAGGGGACTATAGGTTTTCTCTGAGTCTGTCCGTCCGTCTGTCTGTCTGTCTGTCTGTCTGTCCATCTGTCTGTCTGTCCCTCTGTCTGTCTGTCAGTCTGTCCCGCTTGGTTTTCCGCACTTTTTTCCTAAACGCTAGCAGATATTGAGCTGATTTTTATTATGTGAGTGTATCTTGATGAGTTACAGACCAAGTTTGCATTTTGTTCCGCTTCATTGATTTTTGACGGAATTATGGCCTTTTCAATTTTTAGGGGTTTTCCGCAATTTTCTTCTAAACGCTTGCAGATATTGAGCTGATTTTTGGTATGTGGCTTTATCTTGATTAGTTATAGATCAAGTTTGCATTTCGTCCCGCTTCATTAATTGTTGACGGAATCATGGCATTTTCAATTCTTAACGGGAACCAGATTATACTTGCCGGTAGGGGACTAGTATTGCTAATGCAATACTTTCAGAATGCTTGTTCAATATTGTACTTAAAATTAACATTTTTTGTAGATTTTTATGAGAAGCTATTTATTTGATATATAATAAACAGAATATATTTTTGCAGTTAAATTAGGAATTTAAATCTCTAAGGACGAGACCAACTCAAGAGTAAAAATATGTTTTGCTTTTTTTTTTAAATTCTGTTTAATGATTGAAATAAATTTGATATCAAGCTACAAAACATTAATATTTTCTAGCCTGTTCGTACTGACTTGTTGAGCTATGCAATTTGCCTTGAGTGGAATATGATTTTAATCAAATAATTCTGAAATTAATTAGCGGCTACTTAAAAATGGCAAAGCAGATATTTCAATTTATGAATTGTTCAAGTTGTCTTGTTGTTATGATACCTACTTATAAGAGTAAAGACGGTGGAATCTTTTTTTCTAAAATAGAAAATATTTATAATTTAGCGTTTTTTTTAACAGTCCTGTTTGTAGGAAAAATCCATGCTAGTTGTTGCATTCAATACAATTTAACATTCTTGGAAAATTTTTCAGCATTTAGGGCCTTTGACAGCATTTGTCCTTCACAAAATGTTTATGTGTTTATGTCAGTGCTAGGTCAAAATGTCCATCGTTTAACATTCTTCTGCGTTTACAAAGACGTGACACCACAAACTTCGTATGTTCTTTTGTACAGTAAAACTCGTTAATAAAGAACAGACAGGGATTTCAAACTGTCCTTTAAACGTGACACCCACAAACTTCGTATGTTCTGTTGTACAGTAAAACTCGTTAATAAAGAACAGACAGGGATTTCAAACTGTCCTTTAAACGAAAATTCTTGAAATCAGTTGAAGAACATTAATTGTGCAAAGTCTCATTAAACAATTAATGAAAGATTCCAAGATGTTTCTGTTGTCCTTTTAAGTTTTCACTGTACCATAAAAATGAAATACAGAACATGAATATGTAGCCTGTAACTTATAATGTATTACATTCATGTTGAATTTTGCATTTTTAATAAGATTATCTACCAATATAACTGTTTTTAGTAATTAAACAGTTCCATTTAAAGAAAATAAACTGTCCCTCAACTTTTCCATTTACAGTCAATGTAGACATTAAAATAACAGTGTGAGGATGGTTAATTAACTGAAAGTACAAAAAAAAAAAAAAGACAAGTAAAGGATGTACTACGTGCTCTTTGTAAAGTCACTGTACATATCGTATGCAAAGATTTCTTTATGCATGAAATTGCTAAAGAATGTAATGTAATTTTCCGAAAAGGTCTTCATTTAGTAGTTCTGTCATTTGTTTGCTGCATATGACAATGTGAACTTTACAATGGAGGCTTCTATTATGAAAAACCCTTTTAGCAATATTTGAATTAAAAATATATTATCGCCATACCCTCTAACTCCGTCACCACCCTAACTCTGTCACTTACGGGAAACTCCGCACTGTTTGTAAACAAGAAAACATTGATGTAACCATCAATTGTCGCCCGGGAAATAAATAAACAATGGAAATGAGTGTTGATCATCAAACCGCTTCGATATGTGTGAAAAAGGCATGCGTCTAAATGATGGAGACGATAGTCGAGAAAATTTTGAAAACCTATAGTCGGATGAAAATCGAACAAAAACGATACCCTTTTAAACTTTATCAATTCCTCAAGTAAATGTTGGCTGCATAAAATATAAATTGAAACCAGACATATGCATCACCTATTTTCAAAAATGTCTATCACTTTAAGAATATAAAACACGAACTGTGTAAAGTACGTTTTTACGTTTTTATGCGATAAGTAAAATTCGATGTTCTAAAAAAAGGGACTTGTCGTTTTTTCGAAAGTAAATGATAAGCAACTTTATATATTAAATATGAAAAACATATATTTTTACAGATTCACTTTATGGAAGTAAATATATCGTGTATCTCGTAATTTATAAAGGGAAAGAACATTCTGATTAACAATCTTTTTAATGTTTAGAAAACCTTTAATTCTGAATAACTTCTCCCACCTCAATCCCCATATACCAACACTTAAACTTATATGTATAGAGCAGCCCGGTCCTCCGGGCTGCAATGAATGCGATTATGTGACGTCATTTTTACATGCTGCAAATCAACAATCAAATGCCGACAAATTTTTACAGTCATGTTCAAGAATGCGTCAAAAATAAATAACAATAAAACTTGATCTATTGTATCTATTATATTTAATGTGAATTCAGTGAGCACTTTTTTTTATGCACTGTTCCATCGATACCTCCGACGTCAATATTCGTCAATATGCTCAGTTTTACATTTCAGTCATACTTATGAAATGTATTTGCCAAAGGACTAATATGACATACTATATTGAAAACTGCTAAAAATATTTCATTTTTCGTCTCGATTTTCCCTAATATGCTTCAAGTTGGAGTTAACGTAATGTGACGCCTTTACATATAAAATACGTTATATTAACGTAATTTTTTACTGCTGTTGATACTATTCCTTAAAAACAATTTAATACTATTTTAAATCGTCAAAACTAATTTTCTATGTTATCAAGTTTAAGATGAAGGGAGAAAAACTAAACTGAATAAAAATCCAATTACATGTAATACGTTGACTTCTTGTAGAGTTAGGGTTCATTGGACGTGACAAGGATGTGATACGTGTTCTATTTATAGTAATTTTGTATAAGTCTAATAACTGATTTTTTTAAAATAGTTCTGAAAACAATTTTTTATTTTATTACTAAGTGTAGCAAATTAAAAGCAAATCAAGAATTAACTCAGAGAGTAACCTGATGTGTTTTCCGCTTGTGGGCAGTAGGGATAAATTAAAGTTTATTTAATTTTGAAAAGAACATTATGGTCTTAAATATATTAATACATCTATTTTTTTATTGGCTGTCTCTATATACTGAAATGGTTTGTAACGTAATATAAATCAAGTGTTTGTCAAAACAAAAGGAGATGACGACTGAAATTGTACAACCTAGCTGTAATGATAAGTCAGTGATCTAATTTTTTTTTATAGAAAAAAATCTTATCTTGAATTTCAGAAATTAAAAAAAAAACATTTAAATAATATATGATAGAAATATAATGTAAATAGTATATTGAATAAATCTCTCTGCCCTAAATCAAGTGTTTAGTACATGAATTTGTATGACGAACTGATAAGAAAAATAATCTAAAATCTCATTTTGTGGTGCATAATTGGAAATAAGACGTGGTTTTTGTCTTTCTATCTTCTTTGAATTATTATTATTATTATTATTATTATTATTATTATTATTATTTTTTGAGAAAAGAGGCTCCTCATATCAAAGTACAATACACAAGAAGCCCCTTACCAAGAATATTGCCTTCCTGCAAACATTTGCTGCATGTCTGCAGCAAACATTGCTGCAAACTTGCTGCAGACATTGCTGCAAGCCTGCTGCAATGAAGCTAAAGAAACCATGACAGCCTATACAAAGCCTTTGTGCTTGCAGCAAGTTTGCAGCAAGTATGCAGCAAGCTTGCAGCAAACATTTTACCATGCAAATGAGGTTTGCTGCAAGTCAGCAGCAAACACTGGATTTTCCAAATATGGAAACCTTGCTGCAATCTTGCGGCAAACATTGCTAGGCAATATCATGGCTTCCTTGCAGCAGGTAATGAGATTCAGGAATCAGCAGCACAATTTATCTGCGTAGACGAACACCCTGATACACTCTTTGGAGCCCAAGGAGGGTCGATGGATGGTCGGATAATCTCGGCAGTCAGAGCAAAATGTGGCGGCGCTTTGGGATGTCCACCTTATCTTGACGAAAGTGAACTGTCATGTGTTGTGTGCACCAAATAAATTGAAGATTACGAAAACATTCTCGAATAAAACACCTTCGTTAATATGTGTTATTTCATCGTATAAAGGCATTACATATAATTTAATCCATTAGCAATAGTTCGTAAAATTGTTATGATTTGAACCTCTTTTGACCAACAAGTACATTGTTCATTGACTAAAGTCATTTGGCCGCCACTGATCTCCAACTGCTGCATACAAAAAGCCCCGAAGCAGGGTTGGAGATTATTGTTATTTGGAATACTTATGACAAGGAATGGTCTATTATCTCATTATTTGATAATGTATATCTGCATTGTTGTGTTATGTCCTGACAAGATACGAAGTACTTAACTTTAAACAAGTTTGAATCTGTTACAACGACAAGTTTTAATAATTGGTACATGTATATTGGTTACATGTAGCAAGCCGGGTTTAAATTTCAGTACACCCGGCTTGAGCCGGAGGTTAAATTCATGGCGTCAAAATCCTTACTCTATCATAAAAAGCAAATAACATAACGTTGTAGAGAAGGCATGTATGGTACTTGGCAAGTCTGTTCAGTTCCAGTTTGAATCTCTCTAGTTCACGTTCACAATCCGTTAGTTATTTAGGACGACAGCAATTTTTGTTCGATTGCCACTTGTGATTGGTTTTCAATGCCGCTGAGCATGTGCAAATGTTGTATTCTCTATTTTTTTCTGACCTAACAAAAAATACTTTAAAAACTTGATATCATGATATCTTTCAAAAGAAATCCAATCTGACAATATAACTTGACGAAAGTTTACATTTTTTTAAAGAATTATTTTTACGAAAAACCTCGAATAGTTTTTTTACCATAAAAAAGTTGGACCAAAAAACTTTAAAAGATTAAATTAGCATCCTTCTATCCAACTGCGCATAAGTAATATGCATGCTGATTTTTTCTCAAATTATATATATAACAATTACTTTCCCTAAACTTTATCTGCAAAAAACTTAGATATTAACATATCACGGTTTTCGGTAGGTTATTTCATTGTGTATGAGACCTCAAAGTTTTTTTTTTTTTCTGATCCAATCTCGGGTATGCGAGGATGCTTATGTATGCAGAACCTTTCCCGAAAACCCATCAGTAGTGAAAGAAATCATATAATGGTGAAAATATTGCGTAATTAAGAATGCTACTCAATTTAATTTTTTTTTCAAATAAACAAACAGATACTGAAGTCATCATGAATGAACTATAATATAAATATACGGGATATACGATAAGATGTGCAAAAAATATTAAACATGGACTTTGGCCTTGTAAACTGCTGATATGCTCCCCCCCCCCCCCCTCGCTATCTCTAAGTCACACACAGTAAATGTGATTTATCGACCTCGCACAGAAAGGCATTTGAAAAACCTATGTTAACAATTAATAGGACAAATATTTCCCTCAATACGCTGAATCCTGAAAAAGTTACAACAAATCTTCTCATGGAAGTTTGTATTTTACAACACGCAAGTTTAAGAAATAATTCAAAATAAATTCCTTCTTTTTGTAGAAATAATAAGCTCAATCATTTACTTTAATATGCTTCTAGAAAATTTTTTCATGTAACATCCTCGGTATTGATTCTTCTACCTTCAAGATGACGATGTTGCCTCACATCAATGTTTGTAATAAGATAGTCATTTAGATACATGAAAAAAAAAATTTAAAAAGACTTTGAAAACATTATCATTGGTTATGCTTGGATCTTAAATAATTTATATATATAGATGTAGCCGAGCAGTAAGAATGATATGAAGAAATCAGATGTTGGTAGCCATTTTATTTAATGAAGTTTAAAAAGACAGTGACCTATAAAAAATATAAAGAATAAATCAGAGAAAAATACAATTTACACTATAGTTTCATAAACTTTGACAATGAGTTAACTTTTAATGCAGCATACAAATATTAGATAGAAAACAAGAGGCCCATGGGCCACATCGCTCACCTGAGCACATTGGCTAGGCAAAAGCACAAATCAGTTCAGTATTGAAAAGATTACGGAGGGGGGGGGGCTTGAAATTTAAACTACCTGATGATGCTTCCATGTCAATATAACAAATGGCTTTGTTGTACTTGAGTAGGTTTTAAAAAAATTTTCCCATTATATTCTTTGTAAAAATTTGATCCCCCATTGTGGCTCCTCCCTATCCGGGTGGTCATCATTTGAACAAACTTGAATTTACACTACCTGAAGATGCTTCCATATCAATATGACTAAACATAGCTTTTCTGTTCTTGAGAAGAAATATTTTTTTCTGTATGATCTTATGTTAAACTTTCGACCCCGTATTGGGCCCCACCCTACCCCCTTGGGTCATCATTTAAACAAAAATTAATTTACACTACCTGAGGATGCTTTCATATCAAAATGACTAAACATGATTTTCAGTTCTTGAGAAGAAGAAATTTTCCTATATGTTCCTATGTTAAATTTTCGATCCCCCATTGTGGCCCGACCCTATCCCCAAGGGTCATTATTTTAACAAATTGGAATCTTCACTACCTGAGGATGCTTCCATATCAAAATGACTAATCATGGCTTTGCAGTTCTTCAGAAGTAGATATTTTCCTATATATTTCTATTTAAGACTTTGATCCCCCATTGTGGTCCCACCCTACCCCAGGGGGTCATGATTTGAACAAAATAGTATCTACACTACCTGAGGATGCTTCCATATAAATATGACCAATCAGGGCTTTGCTGTTCCTGAGAAGATTTTTTAAAAAATTCCTACATATTTCTATGTAAAACTTTGATCGTCCATTGTGGTCCCGCCCTACCCTCGGGGGTCATGATTTGAACAACTTGTATCTACTTTACCTGAGGATGCTTCCTTATAAATATGACTCATCATGGCTTTGCTGTTCTTCTTCAGAAGATTTCTAAAGATTTTTCCTATGTATTTCTATGTAAAAATTTGATTCTCTATTGTGGCCCCGCCCTACCCCAGGGGGTCATGATTTGAAAAAAACTTGAATCTACACTACCTGAGGATGCTTCCATATAAATATGACTCATCATGGCTTTGCTGTTCTTGAAAAGAAGATTTTTAAAGGTTTTTCCTATATATTTCTATGTAAAACTTTGATCCTCCACTGTGGCCCCGCCCTACCCCCGGGGGGCATGATTTGAACAAACTTGAATCTACACTACCTGAGGATGCTTTCACATGAGTGTCATCTTTCCTGGTCCTGTGGTTCTTGAGAAGAAGATTTTTAAAAGATGCTATTAATTTTTCACTAATTCTTTATTATCTCCCCTTCAAAGAGGGCGTGGCCCTTCATTTGCACAAACTTGAATCCCCTACACCAAAGAATACTTTGTGGCAAATTTAGTTGAAATTGGCCCAGTGGTTCTTGAGAAGAAGTCGAAAATGTTAAAAATTTACAGACAGACAGACAGACGGACGCCGGACAAAAAGTGATCAGAAAACTCACTTGAGCCTTCGGATTAGGTGAGCTAAAAATTTTCTGTAGCAAAATGAACTTTGAACTTACAGACAAATATAAGAAATTACTCAGACAACTTTAACTGCAAAAAATACAATAACGTATAAACTTTGCAATTAAAATAAAATGGCATACTCAAAACTTTTATAGTAAAGTAACAAATAAATAAATATGAAAGTTACATACCACAAGATGCAGCTGATATACGCTGGTTAGATATTTTCTTTATTAAATGCAATACTGCCCAATTTAGCTTAGTTTGAACGGTTACTTATAATCAAGGTAAATTAAAACTATTGGATAAGGTCAAATGAAACAATGAAATTAAAGATAGAAATCGACTCAATCCGATGCACAAAAGAATTATATTACAAAAATATTTAAGATTACTTTAGATGAAACGAAAAATAGAATGATCCCAAACGAATAAATACATAAGAGACAAATATTAAATCTTTACTACCACAAACAAACATACATATATACGTACATACATACATACATATATATATATATATATATATATATATATATATATATATATATATATATATATATATATATATATATATATATATATATATATATATATATATATATATATATATATATATATATTAAGATTGTATTGATAATTTACCCAAAATCCCATAATTAAACTTTTATTGCAAGCTCTCTCTGTTTTTAAAAGAGGCACGCTTTATTTGTATACCCGTAAATTGTCACTGACACGACTCGTAGAAATGGCTTCAATTAACTGGTACATGTACTATTGTTATAAGAAGAAAGGACAAATGCGAGCGTTTGATATCATGAATTTAGGTAAAATGTGCAGTAAATATTTTATTAATTTTGAAATCAAATACATTGGAAAAATGTAGATGTACAGTATTTATTGTACTATGTAAATGTTAACGATTCAGAAATTTGTTGTATAATTGTGATAGCGTTTGTTAAATATAGTACAACTATTCTATAAAAGACGAAGAGTGAAAATGGCATGAAAAATTAATTTAAATTTCAACGAATATTCGACTATCGTTCAACTTAAGTCTCTAACTATTCGATTAAGCTGTCCGAATAAAATTGGCATCCCTAGTAATAATATAAAATATTGACAACATTATAAGTTTTCCCTTTTCAAGTGCTCCTCCTCTGAACAGGATTGGACTTCCTTACGTCATGCTGGAGCAGGGTAACTCTGGAGACCCCATATGCACCAGCACTCTGTCCAACCACTTCAAGGGACTGTTCAGTTTAATTTCAATCCAACAGGGGGTAGTGGTCATTGTTTGCCTATGTTAAGGAAACATGGTACACTGAAACGTAGCATCGTCTTTTAGATAAGCACCACAAAAATGAGAAACAATGAAATTGCCTGAAATATTTTGCCCATGCACACAAAAAAGACAAAGAAAATATTTCCAAACTCTAAAAACATTTTTGGAGGACTGTGTTTATAGAAATTTGTAAAATAAACATAAAATTCCATGTCATAAAAATGTTGAAATATTATCTTTTCTATGGTTTGAATAAATGTTTATAAATGTTTATTGCCTGGCCTCACCTGTAGTCGGCTTCCCAACCCTCCACGAAACTCATACGAATTGTACATATTTTTGTCAGCTGGTAAACTGCGTCAAATCCCTGATAGACAGACTTAGAGAGCAATTCAGCAAATTCCAGGTCATCAAAAATCTTCATTTTACAACCTTTAATAATATACATTTAACAAACATTAAAAAAATGAACAAAAAGCCTGTATCAAATAAAATTATATAAAAATCAATAATAAATAACCTTATTATGTAGCAACATATATCCAGGTATCTTTAATTATGAACATTCACAACTGTTTTCTAATTCATAACTCCTTTTAAAGTTAAGCTTGTTACTTTCTCGATATTTACAACTGAATGCAAATTTCGCTTGGTGAAAGGTCAAGTGGAGTATATGCATGTCGATTTCCCCTCCTACGAATTCTTTGAAATATAATTTGTAAATATCGAGAGCCTGGGTTCTGTAGTACTTGGAAAGTGCTGCTAGAATCGTGTAGTTATAATGACTTAATGAAAAATCTTCTATCATGTATATAAAATGTAAAATTCTTGTAAGGTTTCACGAGAAAATGTGGAAGATTTATTTTTGTGACGGGAGAGAAGGATTGTAGCAGTACTTTTCATGGCCCAGGACGTTTTTACTTAATTATTTTTACAATCAGAAATGAATATCCTCGGGGGAGTGTTGAAATTTTCACTTTTAATTAACGTATATTCTTCTATATTATAAAGGTCACATGAGGACAGGTGTATCGGAATTGTGTGCGAATAAAGAACAAAAGAATTTAATAAAAGGTAGGTTATATTCTGGGGTTTTTTTTTTAATATCAAAGAAATGAAATGAATAAAATATTTGATAGAATATTTTTGATCTAGTAAATTTTTAAAAATCAAGTCATTTTATTCATTAAAAAAATTGCTGACTCTGTAAAAAGAAAATACAGTTTAATTCTTTTATTATTGACTTTTGATGTGCTGATTCTATCCAAATTTGTCTTTCGCAGTACCAAATGTACCAAATAGAAATATCGGCGATTTTTTTTTTACATAGAAAATACATTCGTTAAAACGATGGGCGATTCTTTTTAGGACTTTACCATTATCGGACAAATGTAATGTGGTTTAAAGATAATATACCTGCAGTATTGAGGTCATCTATAAATTCCAATATTACAAGGGCATAACCAAGTTAAAAATCTAAGCTTAATTTATAATTATTTTCAAAACTCTTTGCTTGTCATAATTCATTGAGGGTATGGCCTTGCAATATATCGATTTTTTACGACCCTTCTATTACCCTTCAATAAATCTGCATACAAATATACGGCAGTTTCGCTTGTCTAGGGAATGTATGGGAAGTATATGAATAAAATCATAAATTGACATCGTATCCAAGTTTATGCCTTTAATTTTATATATGTGCAAATAATATTTTATTTAATTACAGAATCTTTTTTTTTGTATAAAATATAACTTGATTCGCCTCTCACTGCATACAAACTGCGTCAAATTTTCCGATAAGACGTTACATTGACAAGTGCATTGCGATCAGTGAGTTCGATTATATATTGCTGTGTGGGATTAAACCACTGACAAATTTACATGCAGTAGTAAGTATTGATGTAGTTTAAAGATATCCAACAGTTAAAAAAGCAAATCATTTCATTCTGTGGTAATTTGTAGAACATATATTTTTGTGTGATGTCATGGTAAGCATTTCTCGTATAAATTATGCCCCGCTAATTGTAGCCTTAACTGTGCCGTGTTTTATGAAACTTTTGTCTTTCTAGAAATGAATTGAGTTTTCTGGTCCTAATGGTAGAACGGTGATTATTGACTCTCCTGAGGAGATCTCCTGTTTCACCAACATACTGTTTGAAGCAAACTTTGCAACTAATGAGATAAATGCAGTTGTCTGTTTGACAGGACAAATTCCCTAGTATTTTTTAGCTGCGGCCTGTAACGGGGCTGTTAAAGCTGTCTGTGTCAGAGCTGTGCTTACAGAGAAGACATCTTCTGTCAGAGCAGGTTTTAAAGCCCCCGTTAGGTAATGGATTGTCCAATCTGGTTCTTACTACTCGTTAAAGACCTTTGCCATTCGTATATTTGAGTGGAGAATTGGCAGATTCTTTTGAAGGATACCGTTGAGGTTCTTAAGGACGGGATGGTATGTGGTTACCAGAGGGACCCTGCCGCTATTGCCTTTTTCCGTGTAGCGTAATAGGTTTTGCCTGTCATGTCCCGCCATCTCATCAATAGCAGTTTGTACGGTGCGGGCATTGTAGTCTCTCTTGCATAAGTGGGACTTGAGGAGACCGTTTTGTTCCTGATATAAGGCAGGGGATGAACAGATGCGCCGAATTCTGGTGGCTAGACCCTTAGGCACACCCTTAAATGTGTGTGGGGGATGACAGCTAGTTGGCATAAGATACAGATTGGAATCTGTGGGTTTCGTGTGGAGACTGAACTCGATTTCACCATCAGTCAGGGTAGATGTAGTATCTTGGAATATGTTTTTCGATACGTATACTGTAAATTTGATAGACTGATGAAAGGTATTGGCAAACGAAATGAATGCCTCGAGGCTCTCGCGACATTCCACCCACTTCATCTCTATATCGTCAATGAAACGCAACCAGCTAAGGGCCTAAATGGTGCTTGAAGTAGCAAGTTGCGTTCAAGTCTGCCCATGAAAATATTGGCATAAGATGGTGCCATTTTCGTACCCATATCAGTGCCAATAACCTGCAGGTAATGTTCTCCATTAAACATGAAGTTGTTATACTTGAGATCATGTTCAAGGAGCTTCGCAAGGGACTCGGTAGAAGAAATTTGTATGGATCTACTATCCCAGACTTCTCTACAGGCTTCGATACCCTCATCGTGCGGAATATTGGTGTACAAAGATGTGACGTCCATAGTCACGAGAAGGGTATGATCTGGAAAGCTAGTAGAGGGCGTCTTGTTAATGTAGTCCGTGGTGTCCTTGAGATAGGATGGCAAATTCTCTACGTGTGGACAGAGATGTAAATCAATGTATTCAGAAATTTTCTCCGTGGGGTGTCCAATTGCGCTAACTATAGGGCGACCTGGCATACCTTCTTTGTGTATCTTAGGAAGCAGATAAAATTGTCCTGGTCTACAGTCAATAGGATTGAGTGTCTCATAGACGTTGATACCAATCTCGTTTTTCTCAAACATTTCGTCGAGAGTTTTGGTGGTGGCGGTGGAGAATTCTTTAGTAGGGTCAGAGTCCAGTTTCTTATAGAAACGTTCGTCTGAGAGTTGTCTATGGGCCTCCGCCATGTACGTCTCTTTATCAAGTACTACTACTGTAGAGCCTTTGTCTGCTTTCTTGATTACTATGTCCTCCCGATTCTTTAATGATTGTAAGGGGGGTCTCTCTTCCTTACTCAAATTGTCGGGAGCCTTGTCTGCCATTGAAAGGAGTTTCTCTTTGTCTGACTCAACGGCGTCAATATACGACTCAAGGGCTCCGCATTTGCCCGGTGCAGGTTCCCAGTCACTTTTGGGCCGATAGAGTTTGTGTTCCTCCAGGTCATGCAATTGTGGCTGAGAAGAGTCATATGAATCAACTTAGGAGTCTTTTCTAGAAAAGCACAAAAAATATTTTTACATGGCTGTTGACAGAAATCTTCTGAAGGTATTTCTCATTTCGCTTATTTAGCATATTTGAGAGGTCATGGTTGTTTTTCCCGTACTTGAGAATTGTTAACATGACACGTTTTTACCATGCATATGTCTTGTTTAACTCAGTTCTGTACATTTTCTAATATTTTTACAGTTAATTAACAAAACGAAGGACGACAGTTTCAATGTATTTTGTTCATTTTGAATGATAGATTTCTTTTTGGATTTTTTTTTTTTATTTTTATTTATTTTTTTTTTTTTTTTTGCCATTTGTCTGAAAAAATACGCATTTTCCCCTACCTCGGTGTTGTGTGATTAAAAAAAAACAAGCTGTTTAAAGTTTTAATCTTAATTATATTCTGAAATATTTTAAGAGATACATGTCCACTAACAAATTTTTTATCTATGTTATGGAGAGATTGATGGGTCCGTAAATATAAAGAATCAAAACTCAATTTAGACTCTGTAGGGCATGGTATTTGTCAATCAGTATCTCTGAAATAAGGTAAGAAATCTAATTATATAACTACTTTTAAAAACCCATGACATATTAATTAATAGCAATATATAAAAAATATGAAAAAAATGACATTTTTTTTTTCAGTTCAAGGCCCTTCTTCCTCTTAAAGAGATGGGTTCACTTTATGCATAAAATGGCCCTGTAGATATACGAATTTATTGACTAACACTTTATGTTCCAGTTTAAACATGAAGATAAAGTAGAGACCTAGTGCTTTCATTTCCTATTAAAAACTTTCTCCTCAAAGCCAAGGTCTTGGAAAACAGGCTTCATGGAATTGCAATGTTCTTGAATTTTAAGGAAAACAAGTATATTTTAGTACTTTCACAGAAGAGAAATAATATGAGCGCACTCTCTGATCTAAAAAATAAAACAAGTTTTGTAATCTTCAGAAATAGTTCTTTCATTTAATAGTTGTATATTTTAGATCAGAGGTTGCGCTCTATATTAAATATCGAAAAATAGTTTTAAAAATTGGCTGTTTTTGTAGAATTTTTCAAGATATGAGGAAAATGACGCATTTCATGACACCATAATGCATTGGCTAGCCAGAAAATTACGTCATTTTTGATAGATACGCAGTCATCAAAGGTCTAAATAATATTTAATGCATTGTCAGCTAAAACCAAGCAGTTTCAGTTTTTTTTTTCTGAAATTCACAGGGCCAAAAATGCCCTAAGTGAACCTTGTTCTTTCTCAATAAATTAACTTATTTAAAATACAGTACATTTTTGTATGACCCGTTTTTTAAATTATGATTTAAACATTATCTCGAAAGAATAAACAATTCAGAATGGCAGTATATGTCATGGCTTTGTTCTTGTTTAATATTATAAGGTAAATACATAATAAAACAATGATATCAAAACAATGGACAATAATCAAGTATTATAGCAAGTGTCAATGAATAAGCACCGATCTCCAATCTGGCATTTGGCGCATACAGTTTGCAGAAACAAGGCGCCATATGGTGCTGACAACCCTGGAGGGTACACAGAAGTTGCCAGCGATGGCTTGTTGCAAAATTCTGCAGTGCGCCGACATGGATTGCAGGCTGGAAGGGTCAATAAAGCCATGATGTGGGTCGATGTTGCTCTGGAATCATAAAAATTATAACAGTAGAAACACAGAAGAAAACTACTACAACTTTCACACTAAAGATGTATGCTCTAATATGACTATGCTGAAAAACTATATGTATGTATATGTTTAAAACTTATCTGACTAGAGTAATGTATATGTAGCTAAATGTGTTAAATGATAGGTGGGAATCTATGTAATGTTGATGTAGCCTAATATCACAATTAAGATGGTGGGGGTGGGTGGGTGTTCAAAATTGATGAAGCGCATTTAATGACCTGGGGCTATTTGGGAAATTTGGTTGAAGCCAGGAGAGTTATCGCGCTTAGGCTATTCTTCTTCGATAACTGGCACTTACTGAACATAGCAGTAATTTATTCTTGTTTAACATTATAAGGTAATTACGTAATAAAACAATGGTATCAAAACAATGGACAATAATCAAGTATTAGAGCAGGTGTCAATGAGTAATCGCCGATTTAACTTGAAGTGAGGAACATTAACAATGCAGTTTGAATTGTAGTTGTGAAAACAGAATTCCGAAGATCTGATAGATGTACGCAATCGAGGGATAATTTGGGCTGATCTATCTTAATATCAGGGTGACGTATGAGGGCCCCATTTAACTTTTGAACAACAAAGCAGCATTTAGAATTATTTATTCTTTTTCTAGATTTCTCTGCAGCCTCGCTGGACATCATGTAACGCCAGTATTTGCGAGAGAATATATTTGACCATACTAGGAGTGTGTTTGCTAATTTTTAACGAAGGGAGGCTAATAATGCCTTCATGGCTGGTTGTAGTTTTTTAGGGGGCTGAAGGCCAATACTGTTATCACCACAGTGAAGTATTAGTATTTGAGGCATGATATCATTATGGCAATTTATCAATCTGGCAATGTGTTGATCAAGTTGCTCCCATTTTAGTCCCCCAGATCCAGACCAGGTAACATCTATCTCTACATGTAAGTGCTCCAGAGACAAGTTTTGGCTAATTGTTGAACGTATGCAGTCATCTTCAGCTCGTCTGATAATGGAAGGTCCGACGATCAATACCTTGCAGCAAGTCCCTGCAAACTTATCTTACAGTTAGTAAGACTGACTATTTACAGGACTACAGTATTCGGGCGAACATAAGACTTGAAAGCGTTGGATTTCCATCTACCTATTGTCTTAATTCCTTGCTCTGGAGTACCTTGCATATACAATGACGTTGCCGCCCCTGCGCAAAATGAATGGGATTTGAATGTTGTTATGTCAAGCTTGAGGAATGATAGAGCTTTCTTTAGTACTTGTTTGAATTGATAGTATGCCATGGGCGAGCCATCCATGTGGCATAAAAGCTGAGATGTTTGAGTTTGTGATGGTCTATGGGTCATGAATGCTTGTATGTTGTCAAATAGGACCTGATTTTGCTTTGTGATGTTAATTTGCATTGTTGTGCCCTTGCCATGCTGATCTGTTTTTTTTCTCAATGTGATCAGTATGGATGATTGTGATATGGATACGTTTTGTATTGACAATGGGGAACTGCAGGGGTTTGCCTTAGTGGTGGTTATCTCCCCGACTCTAAGTAAAGCGAAGAATGCAAGGCCATAAGCAGAGAAGAAGAGTAGTTTCTCGTAATAATTTCGGCAAAGAATCTATTATCTTAACTAATAGGGGAAATGTTATCGGGCTTCTTGAATCTTTTCTATGTTTGAGTTGTTTAAAGCCATGGAGCATTTTCTTGTGTATGAAAAATTGACATGGGTCTGGGAAGTGACGTAGTTTTATATTGAAGCTTAAGCCTGCTAGTTAGGTTTTGGCTGTAGTGTATGTTGTCCCCTTTGATAATAAGTAAGCGATATAGTTTATAAATTGGTCTACGGGAGGGGGCCACAATTCCTTTAAATTAAAAAGTTTTCTAAATTGTGAAAATGAATTGCGACCTTTCTGGTATATTTCTTGAGTATTATGGGAGTCTGATGCTCTGAGTAGCTGTTCTACTTCCTGATCAAATGGTTCCAGAATTCCGGAGGAACCTGGCAGGGATAGTAGTCTGTGTGTATGGGGGCAGCTTCCTGAACTTTAGCCACTGAAAACTAGATATTGCATCAGCAATAAAATTAGAATGACCTGGTATGTGTTCGCAGCACACTTCAATATTGTATTTTAATATTTTGTTAAGAAAGGGTCTGAGAAGGGACATAACTCTTGGTGACTTTGATGTTTTTGGTTGATTATCTCGACAACTGCCACGTTATCAATATGCAATTTTTTTTTGCCTTAGAGTTTGTGGCCCCATAAGTAAATTGCAAGAGCGGACGGGACTAACTCCAGATAGGTCAGATCTCCACAATCATGATGTGACCATTCTGAGGGCCATTGTAGGTAGGACCACTGTGTACCAAATATGACCCCACACCCGAGTGAGTCAGAGCTGTCAGGAGATATGTGGATAGTGTCCTTATCTGACCAGTGAATATCTTGGAAAACAGAAGTGCCATTAAAGTCAGACAGAAACTTGAGCCATAAATCTACATCTTCGCGAAGTGCCCTTGATACAGTGATATAATGACGTTTTTGTGTCCCTGTGATAGGCTGTCATAGAATCGTCTACAAAAGGCTCTCCCGGCAGGTATTGCATTGGAAATAAATGCCAAGGATCAGACTAATGATTAAGTGTAATTTTGCGACGCCAGGAAACATTTTGAAGTTGGGCTTTAAGGGCATCAGCTTAAGCTTTAGGGACAAAGATGGTTTGGTTGCTGGTATTTATCCCTAACCCTAGAAATGTTAGACATGTTGTAGGACCTTCGGTTTTTTCCTCTGACAAAGGAACGCCGAGTGTTTCGCAATTTGTGTCAAATGTTTGCATGCAGTTTTTGCACACAAGGGTGTTTGCGGGGCCTGCAATAAGGAAATCATCAAGGTAGTGAACTAATATGTTAATTTTGGCTCGATCTTGTAGAATCCAATGAAGGGCTGACGCAAATTTTTCAAATGTGGCACAAGCTATAGAGCATCCAAATGGGAGGCATTTATAGATATAATAATTTTTAAAATGAAAACCAAGCAGGGAAAAGTCTTCTGGGCGAATAGTAAGGAGTCTGAATGCACTAGAAATGTCTTTTTGCCTAGTAGGGCTCCCTGGCCCAGTTCTTTTATCATTCTTAATGTTGAGTCAAATGATGTATAATGAACAGTGCATAGATCTGGGTCGATAAAATCATTAACGGTATTTCCCCCAGGTGTGCAGATAAGTCACAAATCATACGTCAACCCCCCTGCTTTTTGGGAACAATACCTATTGGGCTGCACTTGATATTTGACATGGGAATATTCTTGAAGGACCCAGCTATTCTGCCTAATTTTACCTCTTGATCAATTTTTTCTTGAAGCTAATGTGGATTTGTTTGCATAGATTTCGTGTTTTTAGATTTTTGAAATTCCCGAATACCAGAATAGTGAATGTTGAAACCATATTGAAAACCATTGATTAATTCATGTGCTATGTGTTGCAATGGCTAACTTTTAAGCAATGATTTTAAGATGTTAACGTTGACTAGTGTTGGAGCCAAGTCTCAGAGGCCTTGGGTCGTTTGGAAGAGCCCTCTACCCTGAAATCTGCTTTGGGGCTGGCGGGTTTGTTCGGCTTGGGACAGTCGAGAGCTCTCTGTGCGAATTAGCTGATTGTTGTGCCAGCGGCAGTTTATGAGTGGGTGACCATTTGAGCATTTTATGCAAGCATGTTAAGTGCAGTATGGTCTGCCGCATGTACCTTTGTAATTGAAGTCAAAGCATTTGGGTGATTTAAAAGTATAATTAGGTACTTGCTTGGACAAGGTGGTTTGGCCATGGGTCACATAAAAAAGCCACAATTCTGCATCGACAGACCCCCAGTCCAGTGTGTGGTTCTAGATCGCTTTAACCTGAACTATATGTCGTAATTAAGCCAGTTTAAGTTTGTTGATCGCTGTACAGCGGTGCGTAAGATGTTAATGTATTTAAGGATTGGCTCTATGTGTTCTGGGAACTTAGTAATAGTAGTAATATTAGGAATGTATTTGTCCATGTTTCTATTAATGCTATTTTGATTTCCTTATGTTTAGGTTTCAAAACTAGCTCACCATCAACAAATGCCAGTTGTTGCTGGGGCTAGTCATTTAGTTTGAGGGAAAGCAATTTGTGCAGGTGAATGAATGCATTATCAAAGATATTTTTCCTCAAGTTATCAGAGTCATGCACGCCCAATGCGTCTGAAACGCTGTTTAAAGCATTTGGTGTATTTGCATCAAAATTGATATTAGTACATGATGCTGATGTACCTGCAGAGAGGACTGAGGGGTCAGATGCTGCCATTATTGATGTAGATGGTGCTGTCTTCACTGGGGTTTGGGTTGATAGAGCTGGTGCTGTCAACACTGAAGTTTGGGTTGATGGGGCTGGAGCTGTTAACACTAGAGTTTGGGTTGATGGAGCTGGTGCTGTCAACACTGGAGTGTGGTTTTCCTGGATGCCATGCTTGGTTGATACGACTGGTACTGTGGGTGCAGGTGTGACCAGGTTCTGTCGAGTCGTAGTATTAGAGATTTTCGCCTTTTTGGCGGCAGCTTGCAATTGGGCGCGTCCGGGTCTGGCGTATGGTGATTTGGAGACTTTTTGTACGGAGCATTTTTCTGCAAAACAAATGACTGTGTAATTTCGTGTTTACCATTGTATATTGCGTTTTTTTTTTAAATATTTTAAATTAGTTGCTTGAGGCTGTGAATGATTATGTGCCAAAGGTATCGTTATCGAAACGGAAAAAAAAAATAAAATTATAGTTTAAACCGATTTCTTTGTTATAGTTGAAATGCAGCCGTTAATAGATGATCTTGAATTGAGCCAGCTAAATCCGCTGGCATCTGATGGTGCTGAGGCGAAGGAAACGCCCAATTCGCTTCCAATTCCTCACCAGGTGATTAATACATACCGAAGTCCTGTGGAGCGATACTTATACAATACAATAATCCTCTTTATTTAGATGCGGCTTGGAGCTGAATTCTTGGTGATGTTCTCAGTTCTAAATTGATGAAGCGGAAAGGATTTGCGCGCAAGCGCATTAAATGACCTGGGGCTATTTGGGAAATTTGGTTGAAGCCAGGAGAGTTATCGCGCTTAGACTATTCTTCTTCGATAACTGGCACTTACTGCACATAACGGTAAATGCAATTAATTCAAATAAAAGACTATGTAAAGACCAAGTTATTCTTCTACACTTTTCTACATTTGCATTGGGCCTATGAAATTCTCAAACCTTTACTCCCTAATTTATATACTGTACGTGTACATAAATTGGCGTATTCAAAATTTAGCGCAATCACTAGGTATGAGTTGTTGGCGTATTCATGAATTAGCGCTACACATGTCCGTGCCGTGTGTTGTATATAATAATGATTACTTTGCGGTATTCATAAATTAGCGCATCGTTGTCTGCGCCCAAGCCGCTAAAATATGAAGCCCGCTTTTTTAGTACACATACAGTGTTTTTTATTATATTTTATAATATAATTATAAAATAAAATATTTTTATATTTATATAATAAACATTTATCATACAGAAAGTGATTACTAAACTTCCTTCGGTAAATAAACACATGTAATATGTTTCACACCACACTGAGCTACTTTCCAATGAATAATAATGTAATGTGCGCAATAGGGATGCCTGGCATACATATACTAAGTCCCTGTTGTATTATCCTGTAGTTTTCATTTATAAGTTAGCTTTATTTTTTCACTACATTGTTTTAATATTTTGTTAATTATGCAGTTTTTTCTACTGTTTGCGTAAATTCCAAAAACTTCATATGTATATCCCCTAGAAATTCTACAGAACGCTGCATTCTTTTCTCCATTTTTGCTCACGAGAAAAGCCTAGGTATCCATCTCCCACCCACTTTCTTCTTTATACAATCATTTTTCAAAATACGTTCCATCGTTCCATATGATGTTCCTATTTCAGTAGCAATGTCAACCACAGTACGTTGGCGGTCCACATCCATTAACGCTCTCAATTTGTCTACGAGGAAAAAACGACCTTCCAATATGAGGTCACACCTTTCATCATCCTCCACGGAAGTTCCATTTTTCTTAAATTTCTCACGCAACTGGAAAGCAACTGGCTTACTGCACTTTTGTCCTGCCTGTATCAGTAGTATATGCGTTTAAGTCGGAGTGTTCCCGAAATTTTCACTTATTACTTGACCGAATTTCGACGTTGTCTTACGATGTCATGATGAACAACAAATCATCAATAGAAAAACTAAATATCCAGTAAAATCGATAAAACTTTCACACAAAGGTTTATATGAGGTCAAGCTATCGTAATAATGACATCATTTTCGTTTCATATGCTAATTAACGTGTCTGTCCACAGTGAGTATTAAGTGTTGAAATAATAAACGAATGAATGTCTCCCCCGCATTTTTAAACATCCGTTTCTATTATGACAACTGTCAAAGTGTTACTATCATGAATATTTAAAATACTTTTTCTATTAAAAAAATTCAATAAGTGTATATATCTCCATCTGTAATTTTCAATCACTTGCACAAATAAATAAATAAAATATTATGAAATTCCACGAACTTTTGGATCAACCATCGTATATATGTAAGACAAGAGCCATAACCATAAATTGGTATGTAAATGTATAAGTACACAATGTCAACTACATATTAATCTTTTTTTAACACAGTGGAAAGCAAATGGAAAGCATAGTCCAGAGGAACTTTTCATTAAAAAAACGAACCTATCACCCAGAGGTTTACACATAGTAAAGTATAGTATAGAAGAATTTACTAATAGTATAACAAAGCACAGAAAGATTCACAGGATGGACCTACACCATTTAGTCAACTGAATGGTAACTGAAATGTCTGGAAATGTCACTGAATGGCAAAGCTGTGCCATTCAGTAACCTTTTAGTAGACTTTCAGTTTCCTTTTAGTTAATTGAATGGCAGGACTTCATCCTGTGGTTTACACCTAGTAAAGCATTGTATTGAAGAAGTTAGTCAGTTACTTAGTAAAATATAGCAGAGAGAGATCAATACATACTGAAGAAAAGCATAGAGGAACTTATTCATAGTAATACATACCTCAGAGGGATTTCCTCATACCGCATTGCACAAAGGGGTTATTCAGTAAAACAAGCACATAGGGTCTTATTTATAGTAAAGCATAGCGCAGAGGTTCTCATTTATAGTAAAACAAAGTACAACGGAACTTTCTTATACCGCATTGCACAAGGGGAGTTATTCATAGTAAAGCAAACATGTAGCAGAGAGGGACTATATTATGGTAAAGCATAGAACAGAGGGTCTTAAGGTCCTACACATAGCACAGCATATTACACAAGGACTTATTCATGGCAAAGCATATTAATGAGGGACTGTCTCATTGTAAAGCATAGCACAGAGGGACTTATTCATAGCAAAGCATAGCACAGAGGGACTTATTCATAGCAAATTATAGCACAGAGGATCTTACTCATAGTAAAACATACCACAGATGGAAATTTTAGTAATAATGCATAACACAGAGTGACGTATTTCTAGTGAAACATAGCGTATAGGGACTACATGTAATTTATTAAAAAACAAAGCATAGAATTACTTTTTCGTAGATATTTAAAAGCTTACAGAGAGCGTCATATTCATTGACAATAAAAGGCATAGCGCAGAGGGACTTATTCATAGATAAAGCAAACCCACTTACTCACATGTGAAGTCATATCACAGAGTGTTTTATTCACCAGCATTAATGATCTAAACAAAAACCGTTGCTTTAACTATTATTTGTTTGTATTATCGAATTACGAATGTTGAAGCTTTCTACATACTTTAAAAGAAAGATACATTTGGAATGTAAATTGTAGATTGACTTACCCATAATAAAATTTTATGGAACAAGGCAAGCCAGAAATAGGACTTACCCCGGGTTATTTTACAGATTTTTGCTGGGTGCCAGTCATTGCGCTGATTACAGAAAGAGCTCTGTACAAACACAGGGCTCTCACTCAGACATTCGGCAAAGACCTCTCCGCCTTTGTAGTTAAAACGGACACCTTTACCTGCAAAACGTAAAAGAAATAGGACAGTCCAAATATGCAATATCAGAATGGAATCGGGAGAATAATGTGTTAAGACTTGTTACATCATAATACTTTAATGTTTATCATCTGCAATTTGGTAAAGATTATATCAAATCCTTTATTCATAACCATAATTCTCAGACCGTTATTTGTAACCTTCTACAAATATATACTCGCCCCAGAAGCATGGCCTTAATCTAATCCTATGACATTTTCTGAAGGCCAGGATATTTCTTAAGCAACATGCACCATTTGTTTCAAGTACATGAGCTCCGATAAATTCTACAGTTCAAATGACCTTGCTCCAACACCCTCAGACATCAAGAAACTTCTCTACATATCATGAGCTTCTAAAATTAATTACAAAACTATAATCCCAGTTTTTTAATATTCATAATATTAATTTATGCTAACTTATTCTTTTCTAATTTTAACTTTAAATACATTTAAAATATAAAGTTGCAGAGCTGATACTATGCTATATATCCCGTAATACTACCGGAGTTCTGATGAGGGTGCCAAAGACCTTTTAGGAGGGAGGAATGTGGCATGTGAAATGTGGAATGTGGAGTTTGATTGCTGGTGGCCAGTTAGATCAGTTTGTGGAGCACCTGACAGGAGATTCAGGGGGGCCGGGTTCGAAGCCCGATCTGGTCAGTCGCATTTTTCTCCTCTACCTTACATTTGATGCAGTGCCATGCCCTGGAAGTGACAGGTGAAGACCTGCAATGGAAGAGCCTGAGTTGGTGTATTCGGGGGCCGAAGACCTTTCAGGAGGGAGGAATGTTGCTTTCAGACGAGGTTGATCGCCGGTGGCCAGAAAGCTCAGTTTGTGATGGGAAAATCAGGGGGCCTGGGTTCGAATACCGGTCTGGTCGGTCGAATTTTTCTCCTCTCCCGTTACAGTCATATCATACCCAAATAGATTTGTTTTTCGAAAAAAAATCAAAAGGTTGAATCTTCTCTCTCAGCCTCCCAAATACATCAACCAAGGCTTCTCCCTGGCAGGCCTTTTATCTGCAAGTCCAGGGGTGGTCAACGGCACCAAATATGTAAAAGGAGAGGAGAAAAATGCGTTGGACAAACCAGGAGTCTGAACCGGGCCCCCTAGATTTCCAATCAAGTACTCTACCTACTAAGCTATCTGGCTATCGGCGATCAAACCCATCGTACCGCCATATGATTATCCTGCAAAAAAGTATGGGGAAAGGAGGGGGAAGCGGCCTTTCAGTGAACATTTTCGACAGTGAAAGGTTATGCTTAATTGAATTGGGAGGGGGTGGCCAACCTGATGATACGTGCTTGTAATGATGAATCTATGTGAAAATATATTTTATTCCGCAGCAGTGTTAAGGCGTACTTCGACGAAATCAACGGAATATAAAAGTGCATAAATACATACCTTTTTAAGCTGAATTTATTTTCGTATTATACTATATTATCACATGATTTTGATATTATTTGAACTAACATTGTATACCCCTCTCTGTACCGAATTTGGTTTGGTCACTTTATTTGACAGCAATGTGATATATGCATGTATTGTGTACTATATGTAGGTCACAAACAAATTTCAATATCGCAAGGCCAAACCCTACTTGAAATAAAAAAATTAAGTAATAAATTGTTTCTATATCACTTGTAGTCTTTGGAAAATGCTACTGATTTAAATAGAATAACATTGTATTAATTTAAATTTCAAGTTATATGGCTTTCGTCGAAATATGTGTGACCTTTACCAGGTATTTTATGTATTTATTAAGTTATGCACTCGATTTCAGGAAAACAGCAGCACTTTTCAAGTTAAGGAATGTGTCGGTTATATATGTTCAAAAAATGGTCAAGATCTATTCAGTGTATGCCCTTGCGAAAAGGCGATTTAATGAGGCACCTCGGCGTGACACATGCAATCCCTATAGACAAAAACACAATAGAATTAATTCAATACATTCTCTCGATAGTTTTTAAATAATGGCACTAAACAAAGGTTTAAGATTTGTATTAATAGTCTACCTATGATTTGCAAATAATACTCTGTTTAATAAAAAAAAAAATGCATTTTACACTGTTAAAAAATTTCTTGATCGCCCTCTCACTGCACATTTTACCATGATGACGTCATGTCGACAAGTTCATTGCGACTTGTTTATATCTTCCTGTCTGGGATTTAACTAGCGACAAAAATGAATGCAGTGGTAAGTTTTGATGTAGTTCATTACCCTTATGCAATTTGGAATCGCACATTTTCATTTTCTGTTCTTTTGGGGAATTGCTATATTTGTGTGATGTCACAGTAAACTTTTCCCATATAAATTTGACCCCGCCCTCTTGACGCAGCTTTAATAGAGCTAATTTCGTTAATTTCAAGAAGTGTTTGTACAATGTATTTAAAAAATGTTATCACTAAGCAGTATTGGTAACATTTGTAAAAATTATGCTATGCAATAAAATAAATAGAATAAACAACCCTTGAAGATTAAAGTTGAAATTTTTAGGGGACAAAAACATTCAAGAAACCTGTTGGACAAAATGTTCACCTGAGCTAGACTAGGAATAAATCGATGATATGTTGATCTCATTATATTATACAATTATTGCTGTCAATTCGATGATTCAGAATCTAGAGGAGTAAAAGATATATCGAGCCCAAACGGGCGAGATGGACATTGTTTTTCAATGGTGCAAATCGTCCTACTGACAGAAAAAACACCAACAATTGTTATATTATATGATTCAATGATTAAATTGATACAAACTGATTAAGCAGACATGTCAAGTTTCTTTTTCACATTTCCTCAAGTCCTAGCCAAACACAGTGAGAGAATCGGAGTTTCCATAAGTATAACCAGTATAAATTTTGCATTTGAAATTTATCCTTGGTGCAATTTAGAAAAAATAAATGTCAGGCATGGCATCAAAAGAAAAAATGGGGCATTATAATAGGCAAAAATGAAAAGTTACCTTAGAAATATCTATGCTGAACCCCTCAAAAAGTTTTTTGATGTAAGGAAGATTTCCTTTTACTCTACTGTATCAAAAAGTTACGGGTAGGGCAACCAGACTTGCAAGGAACATTTTCAAGCGGAAAAAAATACAGAATTTACGTTCATGAAAATGTAAGGGGAAGGACATCCCAATCCACCCCTGATTCTATGCGCCTAATTATATGTTCATCTTGTCCACTCAAGTAGGAGAGACTTTTTTAACTATACTGTATAAAAAAGAGGGGGTGGTTATAAAAATTTCAATGAACATTATCAGACTAGATATTGCTAAAATTTACATTTAAAAAAGTGTGTGTGTGTGTGGGGGGGGGGGGGGGGAGATGCATGTATAAAAGAGTTTAATATTTTGAAAAACAGAAGGGCTCCTTTGAATAAATTAAAATAACTGTAAAATGTGACCGTGTTGGAAATAATATCCTATTAAATACACATAATATGTATTATGTAAAGTAATTGAAATGTAATTGAAAAGCAATTGAAATTACATGGTATTTTTTTTTCACTGTAATTAATTATATTCAATTACAAGTAATTGAAAAATGGTCAATTAAAAATTACTTCCAATTACTTTGAAAAATGTAATTAATTAAACTCAATTACAATTACTTTTATCAATTACCCCATCCCTGGCATTTAAATGTCTTCAATGATAAATAACTACAATGTTAACTGAAACGTGACCATTTCAGAGGAAAAGATGAAAATCATGTCCATACTTTTTTGAGGAATAAATTTCATTTTGTGTGTGTGTGTGTGTGTGTGAGGGTGTGTGTGTGTGTGTATGTGTGTGTGTGTGTGTATGTTTGTGTTTTTTTATGTTTGTACTAATTAAAAACAGAAAAGAATTGATCCTAGAAGAGTGTGCTAAATCAGTCAGTATGGTTTCTGAAGAGTTTTTCTTTGGAAGAATTTGTAAAAACTAAAATAATGAAAAACATATTTCTTCTTTTAGTGAAAAATTGTTGCAAATTGATTAACAGACATAAAAATGTTTGCTTTATATGGCCAAGCCCTTAAATAAATACCACAGCAAAATTTCAAGGTGGTTCCACAAAATTGGGGCAACCGGAAGTTGGATTGATTGGGTATGGACACCAAGGCAATGAATGTCTAGCAGGCGATATGATAGTCAATCGCTGCGTATTATTTGATTTTAACTGGGAGACTGCTTCTGATGTAACCTCAGGAACCATCATCGGTTATTTCCAACTTCATATCTGGGCATAAAGGGGGCGCGATGCATGTCGGGAAATTGTTTTTCGGGCAAGAAGGTAATTTTAGGGTCTTGTCATGACACCAAGACATTTGCTAATCCCACTGTATTGGAAAAGAGGGCACATTATATATATGCTAATACCGATTCAGCAAATGTTCAATTCACAGAAAAGGAAAAAAAATGCGTAAGCAATTTTGTCTAGTGTAAATGTAATGCTGTTTTTATATTGTATTTAAATTAAGCATTCGTCCAGTGTTGGTCAAAAAGGGGTAAAGAAGAATTGAACATTGAGGTTCAAATCTTGGCATCAATCACCTGTTATAAATTTTGTATCACTCTGTTGGAAAAGGGTTCAATTTTAAACGGTGGTCGTTTTTTGTAGGACGCATATGTATAAAATAATGATCTCTAGGGATTTTCTACAAAAAATAATTTTTTATACGGCTGGGATCGTTTTTTGTCGTTGAAAATTGATCCCCAGGTCATTATTCTATGGGGGATCATTATTCATGTTATTCGTCTTTACATCGGCCCTCAATTGATTTCTAAAAAAAGTCGATACAATGACCTTGTCAGCAAATACAATTTATCATTGAGTCAAATGCTGACTGACGTTTTTCATAGTTAGTCTATTTGTTAGGCAATTATTTACACACTGAATTGTCGAAGGATTTTTCCGTTATTTCCCGATCATGACAAGGAGCACACGGCGGGTGTGACCGGTCGGCAGGGGATGCTCACTCTATGGTACCTGATCCCACCTCTGATGTTTTGGAGGTCCCTGTTTGCTCTGCACCTATTTTGTAATGTTTAATGGACTTCTGAGCTTGAATACTGTTCGTTATCTCCGTATATTTCATTTCACCTTAATCTTATTTTCCTCAGTGACTTTGCCATCGAGCCACCGGGTATATATAGGGGAAAATGAACTACTCTTACATCAAAACCTATAGTTCAGATTCACCTTTTTACGCTTAATATGATATAAGGTACACAGGGAAAAATGGCTCGCATGATTTTCATGCGTTTGCCTTTTCGCATGGAATTTATGCGAAAATCATACAAAAATCATGCGAAAAGTCCCACATGCGAATTCCATGCGAATGTTATCACACAAATTTCATGCGAAATTCATGCGATTTTCATGCGACTAAAATTTCGCATGATATCCATGCGAATTCCACTTTGTCTGTTTTTCGTGTGAAAATCGTGCGATATTCACAAGAATATTATGCAATATTAATACCATATGAGGAAAAGCAATGAACAAAAAAATTTAACATTTCAATGTTTATTTAGATGCATCTATCACAGTGAGTGGTAAAAAATTTCCAGTCTCTGATGATCCTAATATCATATTGTTTGGATGTTCCTTATGAATCCATTTACATTAATGATGGCTGTGTTTAAAGGCAGTTTTTCAGTCTTTTTCAGTCTTTTGTCCTGACAAGCATTTCCTACAAAGAAATTAAATCATAAAAATTTTTATTATATTACTACCCATACTGATATTCCAATTGTTTCAGTCAAAGGGGCTAACTCCTATAATTACTGAATAGGATCTGTCATTACATACAATAAATTCCATGTTATCACCTGAAAGGTCCATGTTTTGTCAACTTGTTTATGTTAAACTGCACTGGTATTACATGTTTTGAGCAAAACAGAAGACCCTGTGTTTTGTACATTAATAACTGCACAATAGAGGCATATGTCAGACATCAGAACATTTTATTGACCATGCAACTCTCTATATAAGTAGTGATTTCCCTATGAACCAGCTACCGGCCAAATGAATCGCTTCAATTGATAAAAATGCCGCTTTGAAATAAAAAAAATAAAATAAAATATAATTGTTGTAAGGTCCACAGAGATTTGTCATAAACATCAACCCAAAGCAAGATACAATTGATCACTAATGCTTTACTTTGAAATAAAGGGAAAACACTGTATAAGGTTGTTATTGGAACCTATTGTCCAAATTAGATATAATAGTCCATTTTAGTTATGATATTCCAATTAGATTTATGAGTTTTACAGACATTATAATGCTGAAAAGATGGATTTTTTTAATCTGCATAAAATAATTAGAATATATCAAATGCAACAGTTTAATTATTACAAGGAATTTTTTTCATTCATTACCCTCACATTTGTGAGATTAATCCCCAAGAAAATTGGATCTTTTGTGGGACCTGCGTCCTAAAATATCTTGTGTGATCAGGTGATACACTGTAAAAGTCGTGTTTACAAGTCTCTGCACATGTGTCAGAACAATTTAATAGTACACAGTTAAAAATCACATTTAATGTTAATTACTTACTCAAAATTTAGTAAAGCCTTCAAATAAATGTCGCTTAGCATAAAAAATGCATAACTTCATTATGACTTCGATGAAACGGAACCATTCGATTCACCTGGCCGTGTTGCGTTGAACCTGAAACGAAAATGAGATCCGAATTTACTCTGAAAATTTTTGTTGCAAAATGAATAACAATAAGAATCTACATTTTAAACACAAAATATGACAAACAATTAACAGTACATACATATTCACCGTAGTTTCAAGGGATTAGGGCACATAAATCCCAAAGGAAACTCTGGAACAAGCCACAGGAGGGTACACTCGTTTTTTTTTCTGTAACAGGAAGTGCAAGTAGAACCTAGCTAAATCGGCCAGTGAATTTCGTATTCATCACAGAATCGTGAAATATCTAAATAACTATAATTTTTGTCCTTTAAATCTTTATTTTGAAAATTTATTTCCGCGTCGAAGTCGGAACTTTGATGACTACGGGGTATACACTTATTTAACGAAACCAAAAGTAGGTTTTTTTATGGAATGCCGTACGTCACATATTACGTCATGATGCGGCTGAGAAAGCAGACAAGAAAGAGCTGAGTGAATTCAACTGCATATTTTCTGTAAGTTTGTCATATTTTTATCATCTCCTTTATCACCAGATGAATGTAATATAATTTATTGGCAATATACATGTATGCTGACAGCTTAATAAATAGATATGTTGAAATAAGGTGGACCTGGCACAGGCACTCTTTGCCTGTTGCACCTGGGTCTGGTGTAAACCTCACCAAGCAATATACAGCACTGTAAAGTTATACATGTATATAAGTATATACCTAATTTTTTTTTTTAATCAGACTGTAAGTCAATCATTTTGTTCTAAAAATAGACACTTAATGGAAGGGTGGCCTGGAAAAAAGTGGGGTGGGTCTTTAATTTATCCTTCTCCTAGGTCCCATCCCTTCAACTCTACTATTTTGAATTTCCTTTACCTTCCTCTGTCTGACTCGGACCTTCCCTATTTCTTCCTCTCCATACTCTCCTTTACACCTCACATTCACCCATCACCACCAATCAAAACATTTATTTGTAAATGTACATGTATAATCACAAAGAGGTTACTCTCTCTATATATAGAACCATGATATTTATATAATTACTACAATGTACTAATGACTTGCACAGTGGGGGCACATCTGTTTAGATACATTGTAGTTCATTTTCACTAGTTTGCAAATAGTAAATGAGTTGTGTCCCTTTGTGGGGTCTTTTTTAGCTCACCTGAGCCGAAGGCTCAAGTGAGCTTTTCTGATCAAAATTTGTCCGTTTTCTGTCGTTGTCGTCGTCGTCGGCGTCGTTGTAAACTTTTCACAATTTCATCTTCTTCTCCAGAACTACTGGGCCAATTTCAGCCAAACTTGCCACAAAGTATCCTTGGGTGAAGGGGATTCAAGTTTGTTCAAGTGAAGGGCCATGCCCTCTTTCAAGGGGAGATAATAAAGAATTAGTGAAAAATTAATAGCATCTTTTAAAAATTTTCTTCTCAAGAACCACAGGGCCAGGAAAGATGAAACTCATGTGGTAGCATCCTCAGGTAGTGTAGATTCAAGTTTGTTCAAATCATGACCCCCGGGGGTAGGGTGGGGCCACAATGGAGGATCAAATTTTTACATAGAAATATATAGGAAAAACCTTTTAAAATCTTCTTCTCAGGAACAGCAAAGCCATGATGAGTCATATTTATATGGAAGCATCCTCAGGTAGTGTAAATTCAAGTTTGTTCAAATCATGACCCCTGGGAGTAGGGCGGGGCCACAATGGAGGATCAAAGTTTTACATAGAAATATATAGGAAAAACCATTAAAAATCTTCTTCTCAAGAACAGCAAAGCCATGATGAGTCATATTATATGGAAGCATCCTCAGGTAGTGTAGATTCAAGTTTGTTCAAATCATGACACCCAGGGTAGGGCAGGGCCACTATGGAGGATCAAAGTTTTACATAGAAATATATAGGAAAAATCTTTAAAAATCTTCTTCTAAGAAACAGCAAAGCCCTAATTGGTCATATTTATATGGAAGAATCCTCAGGTGTAGTTTCAGATTTATAAAATCATGACCCCCGGGTGTAGGATGGAGCCACAATGGAGGATCAAAGTTTTAAATAGAAATAAATGTATATAGGAAAAATTTTAAAAATCTTCTTCTCAGGAACAGCAAAACCCAGATTTATCATATTTATGTGGAAGCATCCACAAGTAGTGTAGATTCTATTTTGTTCAAATTATGACCCCCGGGGGTAGGGTGGGCCACAATGGAGGTTCAAAGTCTTAAATAGAAATATATATATTTTGTATAATCATGCATTACTTGTGTCTGGATTAACTGACTAAGAAAGAAAAAGAGAATTTTTCAAGAAAACTTCATTTGCAAGAAGCAAAAATTCTGTTTCCAAGGAAGAAGGATAGTATTAATGGATTAGGTTTGGGGCACTCATAGATAATCGCTTGATATTAATATCTGGGGTACAAAAAATATGCTTGTCTTCGCATGATATTCATATGAAACCTGGGTTCTTTTTTTCACATGAATTTCGTGCGATTTTCTTTTCGCATGATATTCGTGTGAATTTCATGTGAAAATTGCATGATATTTTCGTGCGAATATCATGCGTGGTCCTTTTCGTCTCCTTCTCATGCGAAGAATTCGCATGATATTCGTGCAAATTTTATATGAAGTTCATGCGAGCCACTTTTCCCTGTGTATATGCACACGCCACTGACAAAATAAAATTAGCAAGTTAAAAATACCATCAATGTTACTTGCAATGCACATACAGCCTTCTATTAAACATATGACTTATGCAAAGAAATAACGCTTACATGCATTTAAATATAGGAAAGTTATAAAATTTAAACATTATCAGCTAAAATTAAATATTTACGAACTATCTAAAAAGATTATTCACCAACCCTGATTGTTAGGCTGTTGTAGAAAACAATCATTTTATAATCCAATTCTGGCTTTATTTCAAGAATAGAAGTGATTTAATGACTTCTCTGCCATTAACCATGCAACACTGCAAATTTAAAATTACATAAAGAAAAAGGAAATTGCATCTTTTATGCAGGGGTAACAATATTGTATTTCTGACATTTATTTTAAAGGAAGATTAGTACAGACATGCTTGAAAATACTCGAAATGATTCTTTGTGATCTTTCTTCCAATACCTGTAGTTTCTTAAATCAGACACATTTATGTCCCCGCTTAACGTGTGCTTTAAATTTTTAACATTTCTTTCCTCAAAATACACTCGCTCAATAAGATTTGTTTTATTTTGAAAATGGCAGCAAGTTATGCAATGACTAAAGTACACATAAAAGTAGAGTTTTCGCGACCAATTCATATCAATTGTATTTATGCATTTAATGCGAGTATTTATGTGTATGTTTTCGCTTTGATGTTATTTTTCTGTTAATTCTTGGATCCAAGCCTTTGCTGATCTATTCAATGCCATGTGTTTAGTGCATTTCATGTATTTTGAGCAATCACTACCACTTAAGCAGTCCTATCTGTCTAACTCTTGATGATTCCTGTGTAGTTTCTATTTAAGATGGCCTGTTTTGTTTGATAATAAGACAGGTCGCTCATTCCCTTGAGCAGTCTATATTTAGAATTTGCTTCAAATCGATTTATTTCTCCGCCGGAAGCTGCCTTGTAATTCAATTTATATTTTGCTCTGCATAAAGTTCTTCAAAAATTTTTTTTAACTTAACTAATTTTTCCTTGTATATTGGTTTTGATTACAACCTTATGTTAGTAGTTTTTGAAAGCAAAAACACAGTGTTGGACGTGCCACAAAGTAACTCAGATTTCAAAGATATGGCATTTTGAGGAATTCCAAATAAGACTACATGACTGTATCAACAAAGTGGTAGAACACGGTTTACGTCCGAGGTTAGTGTGCAAGGTATGAGCTCCGGGTGGCTTATTGATGCCACTCGGAGCTTCTCGGGTGGCTCGTGCCTCGCGCACTTTGTATGGAGTGTAGCTGAGTAAACCGAGGTTTGCCGATTAATCAATGGCACCTTACAATGGGACTTCACATTCGAGTTCCAAACGTTTAGTGTCATCTCTCAAAATAGATGACAAAAATGCCTGAAGAAAACTCTCTTCACCATGTAATTTGGCTCTGCTTATATACATAGTTTGAAAATTAAAATAAAAACCTAGCTAGAAAAAAAGTATTAATTGTTTAATGAATTTCAAGCCTTCGACAGCCTACATAGAGCTGAAAAGAACAAAAAATGTGACATTTACTGTACGAGGGTCGTTCAAACATTTCGCGGACTCTGCTTTTATACACTCTTAAAGAAGTCAAATGATAATCAAATTTCACAAAAACATATTTCTTAAAGATTTCAGTAACATTTGTCTATTTCTTTCTTTTTTTTTTTTTCTTTAAATGATTATTTTGAAAATTATAGTTATTTTGATATAACTGATGGCGTTGTACGGAGCATGGTAAAATTACGCAGTACAGTTAAGGTGCCAAATGGAAATATCGGCGAATTTTTTTAGACAGAAAATACATTATTTACAAGGATGGGCAATTCATTTTAGGCCTTTACTATTATTGGACAAATGTAATGTGGCTGAAAACTACATGTTGAAGACGTTTATATTTCTTATTCAGATTTGTCACGTAATGTGGCAGTCACGTGATTTTAGCAAATATACCTGCAGTATTGAGGTCATCTATAAATTCCAATATTGCAAGGGCATAACCACGTTAAAAATCCAAGTTTGATTTATAATTATTTTCAACACTCTTTGTAGTTTGTGAAAAGTGCTGCGAACCTATATAGATTCTACTATATAATTGCTAAAATTACATTTGTTAGACCGTATGTTGAATATTTTGCTGGTCAAGTACATTAAAGGACTTATCGCATGATTTGTCAAAAATCGTAATTTTATGAAAAATATTATCTACAACCTTGTTTATTAAAATACTGAATACAATAAACTTTTTGAAAGCATATTTTAAGAGATATTGGGAGTTGAAATTCAAATACGGCAATATGCATAATTCAGTCGGATTTCGGCGAAATACTGCTCTGACGTCATAGGCGACAATTCAGTGATAGAGAGATGAGAATATACACACTATTTATGCAGTTACCAACGACAAATGCAGCTTAATTACGAAAAATGCTGAAAAATTTAATTTCTAGCGTGCTTTTCAATTACTATAGAAACATTAATTAGTTCTGAGGTATAAGGTTTTTGAGATATTTTCATTTTTTATTCCAAACATTTAGAATCTGTAGCTCTGATAACGGCAATGTTTCGTGATCGGGAAATTATTTTTCAAGATCGCCATCCTTTAAAAAACATATGAAGACTTGCATAAATTAATATTATGTTAAAAGCGAAGAACAACAAAGTTATATAATGTTAAATTTGTGAATCAAATACGTAAATACATGTGATAAGATGACAAATCAAATCGTATTCTGATGGCGAGTTTCTTCGTCTTCGCCGCGTCTCCCTCGCTATCGTCGCTGCTATTTTTTACAATGTTAACAGATTTTTCAGATTTTTTTCTTGCTGACAATTGTAACATATAAGGTTGGATATTCAATTTCATATCGATAAAATAAGTGATTTTATCGTCCACAACGCAGAAAATTCAGGTTGTATCGCGTATATTTTTGTAAGATTAACGTGAAGAGCTGATCAGCCATTGTCGCCTTTGACGTCACAGGGTCACGTGATCGCTATCTAATTAATTTCGATTTTTAAATCAGGGGTTTTCATTTGAGTCAATAATTGATTAATTACCGCGGTTTATCCGCAGTAAAAACACAAAATTTATAAACTGTAGTCACAATGAACGTTTTACACTTTTAATTTCAAATAATTTAGAAACATGCGATAAGTCCTTTAAATGTAGATATAATTAATTCATTTGCAAGATTTCATCAGGTTTGCAGCACTTTTCAAATATCTTCATACCCCTTGAGTTTATGTGTAAAAGCTTGTCGTAATTCATTGAGGGTATGCCCTTGCAATATATCGATTTATTACGACCCTTCTATTACCCTTCAATGCGCAGGTATGTTAAGGCAGTACCCAGATCATTTTTCGGTTAATTTGGACTTTTTTTCGTAAAATTTAACATTGATAAATCGGAAAAGCCATAGATAAAACATTTACTATTATTATCCATTGTATAGACGTCATTGAGTCCTTGGCTAAAACATGTACGACATCATCACGTGGCATCTACATGTATAAATAGAAAAATTGCCTTAACGAAAAAGTGAAACGTTCAACACTAAACCGGGGATAATTCATTTCTTTTTGTGAAAATAATTATGTAAAAACTTTACTGGGTCATGAAAAGTGCTGCTAGAATCCTACTCTCCCGACACAAAAAAGATTATTCCAAAATTTCGCATGAAACCTCACCAATTTTTTTTACATTTTGTACATACGATCAAGGAATTGTCATCTATTCATGTTAACCTCACGATTCTAGCAGCACATTCCAAGTATTATAGAATACAAGCTTTCGATACAAACATAAATCATGTTTCAAAGTATGCGGTGTAGTGTTGAACTTTTGCATTTTTGTTGTTATAGA
Organism: Saccostrea echinata; assembly: GCF_033153115.1. Classification (NCBI taxonomy): domain Eukaryota; kingdom Metazoa; phylum Mollusca; class Bivalvia; order Ostreida; family Ostreidae; genus Saccostrea; species Saccostrea echinata. The sequence continues at coordinate 1,855,095 of NW_026889777.1, forward strand.
ACAACAGAGAAAAGGCTGATCGGGATTTCAAAACAATGCCTGTGTTCCTTTTAAGAAAACATGATAAGAATAATTAGCGTACCTGATTCTTAATCAGTCTTTAATTCCTTATGAATCACACATGACATTTATGTTATATGCTTTAAAACTCCAATTTCATATATTTGTTTACATGAATTCTCGTCACGCTAAGTTTCACTCGGCAAATATTTGATCAATAGTTATGACGTCATGGGTTTGGTATTTAACCCCTGCGATAAATACTTAGCTATTTATACCGCCCCAAAACGACAAAATTTAGTTTATATTATGTTTTTGAATGATTTCAATTATTTTTTGGACCTGAAATTAAACTTAAAATACAGATATGAAGAAATCATTATCTCTAAAGTTCACGTCATACAGCTTACTATGACATCATATTGCACGAGAAGTATATGAATAAAATCGTAAAATAGACATCGCACCCAAGTTAATGGCCACTTGTATATCTGCAAATAATATTTTATTTAATTACAAAACACATTGTGTAAAATATAACTTGATCCGCCTCTTACTGCATACAAACTGCGTCAAATTTTACGATATGACGTCACATTGACAAGTGCATTGAGATCAGTGAATTGTTTGTATATATTGCTGCGTGGGATTTAACCAACGACAAAAATACATGCAATAGTAAACTTGTATTGATGTAGTTTAAAGGTATCCAACAGTTTAAAGTAGCGTATCATTTCATTTTGTGGTAATTTGAAGAACATGTATTTTTGTGTGATGTCATAGTAAGCATTTCCCGTAAAAATTAGGCCCCACCTCCTTATTGCAGCCATAACTGTGCTACGTATGAAAAGCAAATTGGGGTCTAAAATTTTACTCATCTATTTTCCACAATGTGCGATATCATTTGACAATTTTAACAAAATTTTCTTTTTTTATATAAATATCTATGTAGTTTTCTGACTTAATATTTAAAAGTTTTTCTTCGATATGATCACTATAAAAACAACTGCAAAAATGACGTCTCGGGATTTGACAGAGCAGGATACTTTTATCAAATTATGAATAATGCTCGGGAAAACGCCATGATGGACCCAGAAATATTGAAACGTAGTAATGCAGTGGTGTTACCGATGTCTATCTACAAATACCAAAAGAGAATTTTATACAGTAAGGCCTCAGTAAAAGATAATCCTAGAAGAGAGGGAAGAAGATCATCGACGAAAACTTGATCTTGTTAAGAATGTGAATGAGAGCGACCGACATAACACAAAATTTCAGAAATATCTGCGGTTTGGGGGTTTAAAACTAACTAGAACATACTATACTAGTTTTATGATTTTCAAGCTGGACCAGAAATGGCCTATGGAAGTTCATGCTGGGTGGATATGGTATCCCAATCTGTACAGTAGCAAACATTATGGGGAATCGTTGAGAAAATGAAAGTTTTTTTTTAATGCCCGTGATGTCGAAGATTTTACTTCACTCTTATGTTCTGCTAAATCACCCAGAATTAATATCAGTTTACAATATTTTATCATGAAAGTTTGATGTCCATATATGTAAATATTATTTTAAATTTTGTGTTACTATTTGCTTAATTATGTCGTCAAATATATTTTTTTTCCCCTGTAAAATAGGTCTGTGTAATTTTTGAACGGCCCTCGTAGATTGGCATTTATTGTATCTTAGATCTAAGGGTAAATCACTTTAACAGCTAAAACTTTACCTATAATTCGATCTCTTTGGTGTACAGTGTTTAGAGCTTTCTTAAAATTGCTAATATTGAGTACCACTCACAATTAATTCACCATTGGAAGTAAAAACAGCATTCCTTGACCTTGCAAAAGGGCTTCTATTAATTTTCGCTACAGTTATTTATGTATAACAATTTTAAAATACATTTACAAATGGGTTTATTTGCGTTTCGCTCAAACTTCCCCTTTTAGGGTACTTCCTTGGACTTATTCTCTCTTGAATTTGAGTGATGCTATGTTACTGACCTATGTGATTGCGCGTCATCTTCACCTTCTGTGTTCTATTGATGTTGGACAAAAATCCCAGGCAGAATCGTTCAGAGTTGCATGGATCCGTAAATCCATCCACAGTTAGCGATGGCTGAGAGGCGTGAAATATCTCCCCGACGCGATTATTCAGTTCATAGTACACAACAGAGCACCAGTGTGGAGGAGGTATATAAGGTACTGGTTCATCCACTGAAACTGGAAAAAATCAACATTCTTGATATTCTGTTGGATGAAAAACTCCTCAATTACTTTTTGTCATTATATTAGAATAATTTAATTCTGATTGTAACGCGCCATTTGATTGGGTTGCCTACGTCACAATGACTTGCGTCAAAAACGTATCGATCCGCCTGACGTTACATTTAAATTTTGTACAATTTGAAGTCATTTTTTAAGGGCAATCATCTTTTTTCTTACACTAAATGAATGAAAATTAAATTATAAGGAATGAAATTAATAGCTACCCAATTTATACGGTATAAAGTGGGTTGGAACAGTTTACGTTTTTTTATAAACCGCTTCGCGGTTTATAAAGCGTAAACTGCCCCAACCCACTTTATACCGTATAAATTGGGTAGCTATTAAATTCATTCCTTAATTAATGAATGATTTAACTGATAATCACCCACAGAAACCTATGAGGCCTACAAATGACAAATTCCATTACCAACACATGAAATGTTTTGATCTTGAACCAGGAAACCTGGATCAAGGTCATAGCGTTATTTTACCCGCTTTTATTCAAATCGAGGTATAATATGCTCTGAAAATGGAAATGTATAATACATTATACATTTCTTTAATGTTTTTTTTTTTAAATATTGTATAGAGCTCCGAAACGTTCATAATCTGAAATTGAAATTATACAAGTTCTATGTGAAAACGCTGTGAGGCCAATTTTTATGCAAACATACACTTCTCTTTTAATTCATGTACATGTAATATCTTCATGAATACGTTTTATGATTCTTCAATAAATAATAGTCGGGTCGTGCAAAATAATCCCCAATTGGTTCACTGTGGATATATAGTGTCAATAATATTGATAAAACGACTGTGTGTCTGTGAAAATGTTTATCTGACAAAAGCATCCCTCGACATGTATCTATACCACTTGTACTCCATATACATTGACTTTAATAAGGTTCCGTCTTTGCGCAGCTAAGGAGACCCATATTTACAGATGTTCGGAAAAAAAACAATAAGGACTTCAAATTAAAACAACGCAAATGAGTCTCTGAATGAATAAACATAATGTACTTTTTCTCAAACAATCAAATTCTTTTGTTTTCCATACATAATGTGAATACGAAATAGTGTGCAACTTTTTTGCCAGAAGATCATTAACAGAATGACATCTAACTTGATCTTGCTATACTGACTGGGAGCACAAGCATAGTTGCTCTGTAGTTGAAGTGTAGATCAAGCTATTATGGTAGTTTGTGATTTGCAAAACAAATATGTTTAAAACCAGTGTGATATGTCCAAAACGGAAAGATATCCTTGATAAAATCAATCAATATTCTATATTCTAACGTAATTGAGAATGTACGGACTTGTAATAAAGCCGACGGAGGGCACATTTGTGGAGAAAAGTACTAGAATGACAGGCAGAAACAGGTGATTGTCGGTCTATTTTGAGGAAACACCATGATCATAATATTTGCGTGGATGTAAGCAGAATTTTTTTTATATTTAGATCTTATATCGCTTGCAAGGGCTTTAGTGTGACGTCATACATGTAGTTGTTTTTTTTTCCAGTACTCGGAAAATATAAATATTGAGAAGGGACATCAAAATAAAAAGGTACTGTGCTTCACCGTACCTTTTCCGGGTTTTGACTCATTGTTTTATATATGATAATTAAAGACTCTGTTATAATAATAATCAGAAACAAATCAGCAATATCGTCTTCAAAAAATTATTCATACGTAGTAAATTCCTTTAATTAAAGCACTGAACTATGGAGTAACATTCCTCTATAATATATACGTACAGTTCTCGTGTGGCATAAACTTTACCCCCTAGAAACATTCCTTCGAAGGATATGCACAGCTCTATAAAGATACTTTCGGAGTAATATTCATCCAGAAGGCTATTGTAAAGCTTCTGAAGAATGAAAAATTTATTTCGGAGTAATATTCTTCTATAAAGCTACATACAACTCTAAGAAGAAGGTTATATGTAAAGCTTTAGTAAGACAAAATCTCATCTACGGAGTAATATTCCTACTAAGGCTATTGCAAAGCTCTTGTAGTATGAAAAATTCACTGCGGTGAAATATTTATACAACTCTGATATTAAGGTTATGTATAGCTCTAGTATGGCAAAATCTCATCAACGGAGTACATGTAATATCCCTCTAGAAGGCTATTTACAGCTCAAGTAAGACAAAATCTTATCTAAGGAATAATACTCCTCCAGTAGACGTTGTACAATTCTAATACGACAAAACTTTAACTACGCAGTAGTATTCTTCTAAAAAGCTATGTACAATTCTAATAAATCGTATCTACGGAGTATTATCCCTCTAGAAGGCTATGTACAGCTCTCATAAGACAAAATCTTACCTACGGAATAATATTCCTCCAGAGGACTGTAATTCTGATAAGACAAAAACTTAACTAAGGAGTTACATTTCTCTGAAAGGTTTTGTGCAATTCTAAAAAGACAAAATATTATCTAAGGTTACATATTCCTCTAGAAGATTTTGTGCAAGTCTAATAAGACAAAATTAAATGACGGAGTAATATTTCTCAAGAAGGCCATGTACAATTTTTTAAAGAATTTTATCCACGGAGTATTATTCGTGTAGTGGGCTATTTACTGGTTTAAAAAGTCAAAATCTTATCTACGGAATAATATTCCTCTAGATGACTGCAATTCTGATAAGACAAGAAATTAACTTCAGAGTAATATTCCTCCGGAAGACTTTGTGCAGTTTTAAAAAGACAGACACTTCAAGTCCTTAATGGGACTGTCGTGCAAAAATGAAGAAGGTGCATACTATTAAGAACATTTTTTGAACATCTTTTTTTCAATATTAGTTATCAAAATATTTCCCAATTTCGAGATATAAAGTGTCAAAGATTTAGAATTCTGGCCCTTTTTGGCCCCTAATTATGTTATATATAATCAAAACTATATAAAATATAAAGTTGCAGATTGTTACTATGACCTTTTTTGCTTCAATAATTTTTAACAAAATATTGATCATTAAAGAGTTATAGATGAAAAAACTTTTGGCCCTTCTGAGCCCTTATTTGAGGGGTCAGCCCTTTTTCTTCACTTTTTGTTCAACAATTATTCAGAAATGTCTTTTCTGTGTTGGAGATATATAGAATAGAAATAGTTAGGGGCCAGCCTTTCAAGTCCTTAATTTGACTGTCTTGCAAAAATTAAAAGGATGCATATTTTTTGGCCCCTTATTACGTAATATATATAATCATAATTTATACAAGCTAATTCAGAGAATTTGTGTCCCCCGCTTAGGGAAAAAAAGAAGAGCATGCGCAGTTCGGGGGGGGGGGGGTCACATTGCCCCCTGTATTTGTAGAATTATTAAATGTATACATGTATATTGAAGCAAATTTAAAAAAAAAATGCCAATATGGATATAAAGATTTAATTGCCTATTCTTTAATATGTGTAAAGAAGATTATTTTTAATATACAGAATATTTATCACACTGTAAAAATGATTTTATGAGTTTGTACACGCCAGACATCATAACTTTTTCATTTCCCATGTTGAAAAGTATCATTTAGTAAATCAAAAAAAAAAAAAAAAAAAAAAAGGAAATGGTCCGGAGATTAAACCCGTGCCTTTCGCTTGCTAAGCGAGCAACATACCACTAGACCACGGAGGACTTAATTATAGAACAAATTAAATGCAAACATTAACTCACATATAATGTTTATATTGACGTTTGATATTGTCAAAATTTTAATCAATACATGGTGTCTAATTTAGCCTTTACTAAACAGTTCTAATAGGTGTAATTAGAATATAATGTCCACCGACAACCTGTATTATACGTAATAACTCTCCACAAGCCCCTGTGCTAAAAATAGTGCCATGCGACTTTTAATACAATACATGTAAATAATAATTAAAAAACGGGGCGGGACACTTTTAGAGGTTTGAGAGAGGCCCTAGGGAGTTATGGTATAAAATTTCATTGCAAAAGCTCAAAAGCGTATTGAGATATCCCCCGGAAACAAATGTGTTACACACAGACGGAATGTATAAATTTACGACCTTGAACTCTGACCTTTTTGACCTCAAGATCAATAGAGGTCTTCCTTAGGCCACAGGGAGTTATTACGTAAAATTTCATTGCAAAAGCTCAAAGGTTTCTCGAGATATCGCGTAGAAACGAAAGTGTTAAAACAGACAGAATTTATGAATTTATGACCTTGACCTTCGACTTTTTGACTTCAAAATCAACAGGGTTCTTTTTTAGGCCATACGGAGTTGCTATGCAAAATTTCATTCCGAAAGCTTAAAGGGTTCTCGAGATATCGAGGGGAAACGAAAGCGTTACAGACAGACAGAAATACAGACGGACGGACGGACAGACGGACGGACGGACAGACAGACCCAAATAAATATCCCCCACTTTAAGTGAAAGCGAGGGACAAAAATTCAGCTGCAAATTGTATGGATGATCATTTTTTCTTCAATATTTTATTAAAAAAATTATCATTAAAGAGTTATAGATGACAGACTTTATGCCCTTCTGAGCCCTTAATGTGAGGGGTCAGTTTTTTTTTTCTTGATATCAAATGAAAGGTCTTGTGATTTTGAAGACTTTTTGTTAATATGGGTATCCTTATAAAAAGTGGGTATCCTTATAAAAAGTGAATTTTTTTGTGCTTTCTTTATTAATATATCTTCACTAAGGGCAGTTATGTTAGTTTAAGAGTTGTTGTAAAATGTGCTTTATATATGTGTTTCATAATATATGTTACATTTTCAAATATAATTATATGTCTTACCTATCATATTTCTAGTACAAACTATATATCATTTTAAACATCAAATCCTGCATTTTTGTTACATGTGAAAAAGTCGAGGAAATCATGGTATTACAATGATTAATTGTGACATAAACACCGATGTCATAATTTGAGTATTTTTCGAAATGAACTTAACTTATCAACATATTGCTGAATTGTAAAGCTATTTTTTTCAATACATGTCGCCAATATTCAGAAGTTGATAAAGGAAATATTCCAAAAGAATGGAAACTTTTTAGGATGCTTATCAGAAGGTTAGTAACAAAACTAAACGACAGGGACGGGCAATATGTGATAAATGACACGGTACTCCACAGAGCCTAAGAACTTCAAGAACCGAAGATTTAATTGGTGAACTGAAGAACTCTTACATAGTTCAGCAAACACCTGAGTAAAGCATCAGATGGATGTTTTCAGAAATTGATGCTGGCAATATTAGCATTGCCAGCATATATTAAACTTTGAGATGATATACATGTATATAGTTATCATCGTTCAAATTTTCAATAATGCAATACCCCAAGAAAAGAGTTTGATCTCTGCATTTGCCAATCTCAACCTCTGAGCCTTTTTTGTAGGGGTTCTTTAGGAACAGGGTCTACAATCTGACTACAGATACTGAATGAGCTGCAAAACCCCCCATAAACCTTCAAATGAGAAGTGTCTAACAAATATGTCTGACAAGGTTATACAAATTTCGAGAAGAAATTTTCATTTGTAGTTGAAATAGTGGAGATCATTAAGAACAAGTAATTTGGGCTTTTGACGTTGTGAAATTCAACGTAACAAAAATGGCGTAATTTAGAAATTTTGCTAATTTTCATTAATGTTTGAGATTTTGTCCAGTGTTTAATATTTTGGTTGGTAATTATACATAATGAATCTTATAGATACGTGCATCAAATTGATAAAAACTCTTGTCTGTATCCTTTTCTTCTGTTTGTCAAATTGAAGATTCAAAATGTAACATATATTATGAAACACCCTGTATATATATTTGGGTGGGTGGATCCAATTCCTAATTGGATTTGTGGCTTAAGTTTTTGAGGCTACCCACCTTTTTTGTGGGCAGGCAGTTTATTGATGCTACTATTTTTTTTACATATGTGTTTACAGTAAGGGGTCTTACATGTATTTTTTGTACATGTGTTGCATAATATCTCTAGTCCTTTGGCCCCCTATCTGTTGTTTTGTGTAGATATTTATTTTCATATGTAGTATTATAAGGGGTCATGATTGTGTTCAGCACCACATGTGTTATTACTATAGTGACATGTTTATGAATGACCCCTTGTTTTGTATATATCTTTTCGTCATTTACAAAATAAATGACATTATTCATTCTAATCCACGTGTTCTCATTTCGCCTGCTTTGAGCAAAAAAAAAGAGCTCAGTCTCCTTGGCAAGATTATACAAACTAAGGAAGATAAATATGTATATATATGTTAAGTTATTGTGTAGAACTGCAATGCTTGTATTTTTTAGTCAATCATTTTTCTGTCCAAGATTTGATAGTTTCGGAGCCTTAGCTTAGAAAGCAAAGACCATCAATTTTCAATCAAAGGGAATGACTCGAAAATTAAAGGAAAGGGAATTTCTGAAATCTATTACAACATTTTGAAACAGTTTCGCAACGCCTATAAACTTGGAAAATTTCATCAAAATCCGTTGCAAAATAAGTAAGCTATGAGGCATCAAAGTTAACATCTAGAAAAAAGGAGATAAAAATATATTCCCTAGCAGACGTCGACGTTTGGTACTTCCGGTAAAAATGAACTATCAAGTAGACATCTACATATGTTGCTCTATCATCACTGTAAATTTCGCGTTCATGTGTTACGTGCTTTGCCAGAAAATGCCCGGACAAACTGACCCCCCCCCCCCCAATCGATAAATCACGAAAATCGCCGGACCGGAAGTGACGTCATAAAAATAAAAAAATATACATGTAATTCTTTTAATTCCCTTTCAGAGCTGAAAGTTTCATGAAAGATGATCGAGCTGTTTCCGAGAACTTGTGTGCACAAAATCGGTAGGAAAAAAACAATAATAAAAATAGTGGAAAAGAAACCTAAGAATAACAGTAAGGTCTTGCGCTGAAGACCTTAATGATAAGACTAGATACTCGTTGCGAGCAACGAGAGGTCTTCCGTTCGAATAACCATCCTAATATTATGTAATATTCTTTGCATGTAAAAATACATTTATATGTGCTCGTTGTAAAGACACCTAATTTTATAACGCGGGTCTTTAAAATATACCAGTATTTTAAAGATTTTTATTTATAAAAAATGGAAATAGCGGAGAATTCACACAAGAAAAAATATCAAACATCATTTATAAAGATGAAAACGTAAATTTAATCAAAAAAATGTGGATAAAGTTTGACATAGTCGATATTAACCGAAATCGTCTGCGTGAAAAGTAAATATGGAAACCACTTTACAAGCACAATGTACAGTCCCTGAAATACTTTCCCATATTTTCGCTCACCGTTCGTTCAGCGTGCGTTCACCATTCGCTCTCCGTTCACAGTTTTGCGTTCCGCGTTCACCGTGCGCTTGTGTTCACCGTTCACAAAACGTTCACCGTTCGCTCTCCGTTCGTTCACCTTGCGTTCAGCGTTCACTAATCGTTCAGTCTTCATAGCCATTTGGAACTCCAAAGTGAAAGGACTTATCTTTTTTAAGGGAAAAAAAGCGTGAAAGTAAGGGATTACTGGTTTAAAGTATCATTATTTTCTGGAAAAAAAATTATCTCCAATATCTATTATCATTTTTTAACTTACTAGCAATTGTTGATTATTTATTAAATTAATCTTTAAAATAAATGTTGTTGGAAATATATTCATTTAGTACGATGCTACAAGATAAAATATGGCAACATACATGTACGGATTCGGCGCTGCAACATTTTGATATTAAATCAAACACCACAAATCATTGATAGAGAGATGATAATCCAACTGCTGAATAATTACCAAAATATTCAATATTTGTTACTATAGAAATACATGTACATGTTACAACTATTTCTGAGAATAATAGATAGTATTACGGATTAAATATCTATGGAGCGATGTACATTAATGGTGTGGTTAAAAAATTATTTATTTAAATATACACTAAAATACACTAAAAATAAATGAATAAAAACAGCAAGTTTTTGGTGGAGCTGGAAGGGGATAAGGTTTTCTTCTTTACAAATATAGTCAAAGTCTACTCTATTGTAAGAGAGGAAAAAATCCTTCATCACAACTGTATATATATTTACCATTCGATATAGTTAAGAGACCCCCCCCCCCTTCCCGAATCTGCCACTTCGTCAGTATTTTCGAGTTCAGTATATTTTAGTTCACATTAAAAAGGAAGTCAATGCATTTTGTGACATTAGAATTTCAGTTTATAAATGTTCATGCATCTAAGATAGTCATTAAGCAATGATGGTTCAAAATACACGTGCCGACGGTGGTATTTGAATTAGCAAGGATCAAATTCATGCAGCTTAATAATTCCAAGTGTTTATGTCCAATGCATTTTATTTATTTATTTATTTATTGAGCAATGTTTTGAATTAGATCTAGAAATGATCAAAAAAGTGTTTTAAACTCCTTGAGAACACAATATCTTTGCCTTGGGCGTGACGAGACTTTTACAGCAGCACAATGTCAACTGATTTTGATTGACAGGACAAGCACGTGGACTTCGTGTGAACTTGGAGCAGGGAAGAAAAAACGATTGTGACTGCCAAACAAATTGATTTGTTGATAAAGAATTGTTTTTTGTTTTTGTTTTTTTTCACTTCCTGGTATACTTAAAAAAAAATAAAACTTAGGAACTTTTGCTTGATACAGGTAGATGCATTTGAGGAGGGGGTGCTAAGAGGGAATCTCTCTCTCTCTCTCTCTCTCTCTCTCTCTCTCTCTCTCTCTCTCTAATTTGTCTGTTTATATATAAGTATGGCAGTATATTACTAAAATATCAAATACTGAAATTCAAATCTATAACAAATAATACGAATCCCTCTTTGTATCCTCTTGTCCAACTGTCATGACAGGGAGGGTGTGTCTAAAGTAGAAGGCTGCTAAAAAATCATTAGAAATAAAAATGTCACATAAAAATATAATTGCATGAAAATATTAGAATACCTGTGTATTTATGTAACACAGCCACAAACTTTAGTAAAATATCTTAAATTGTATTTTTTTTTATTATTATTTAACATGGAATCGCCTCTGAATGGAAACACACGTATCCTTGTAATTTTCTCTACTTTGACTACAGAGTTTTGTATTAACAACAATGTTTAACAGCGATAAATCTCTTGTGACTAAACAGGTAAATTTAAACATAGTATATATGTGCAGAAAATATTGTAAGAAATACAATTAATAGGTGTACTTTATGTGTATTTTCTTACGATAATGTGGAAACGTTTATTTATTTTTTATTCATTTATTTGTTCTGGAAATTTTCAGAACAATTTTTAAAATGGCATGCTAATGTCGGCACTCCAAAATTAATTTATTTAAGAGATGTATTGATATTTTTGCACCTAACAATAGAATAAAATAGAATGCATACAATGCAAGGAAAAGATCGGAGACATTCCGAATAAGTCGTTCATCTTGCGTTCACCGTTCGTTCACCGTTCACTTTGCGCTAGCGTTTGCGTTCCGTTTGCGTTCTGCGTTCGCTCACCGCTCACCAAATTGCGTTCAGCGTTCACACATCGTTCACACACCGTTTGCTCTGCGTTCGCTCACCGTTCAAGTGGGAAGGTAGAACGTTTCAGGGACTGTATCAGCTATCATCGAAGTTTACTTTGCATTCATTGCCTGACGTAAAGAGGGTCAGGCAGGCTATTTTTTTTCAAAGTACGGAATTATAGGATGAAAGCTAGCCAGCCAAATTTTGTGCAAGCAGATTCGATTTGAATTTGTTACTTGAGTTTGGACAATAACTGTTAGCAAAAGTAATAATATGTTACTGATGAAAAACTATTGATGTGTTTACTTCGTTTATTATATATGCATTTAATTTTTTTTATTCTATGCAATTCCAAATACAGACATGTCTGACAAGTGTAATCCTTTACTGCACTTTTATACTACTGCATCAGTCAACTTATCTACTATAAAGGCGGGACACGATACATTATTTCGCACCAAACGTCATGAGTAAATTTTTCGTGCCTTTTCTTTGGAATGTTTGTTCTATTGAATGGGTGTGATGGCTTCGATGAAATTTTTAAAAAGTATGTTCTTATAGCCTGATTATTGACCTTTAGAATGCGTATTCATGACATTGTACACATAATATAATGTATATGTTTAAGTAACACTGAATCAGTGAACTCGCTCGGTTTTTCTTCATATTTTATTTTTCTGTTTATCCAACAAGTGGACTTTTCCGAAAAGTTTTAAGGTTTAGGAGCAGTTTTAATTTGGTCGTCCTACGACGGTCAAGGTATCTGATACTATTTATGTTTACTAAACAGTCTTTGAAAGAAAAAATGTTTTTCTTATTTTTGTGGTTTTCTATTCTTTCAATAGAAAAGGAGCCTGACACGCGAAAGAAACATTTCCCACGTAATACTTACTATAAATATTTATTGCTTTAGTCAAGAAAGCTTTTTGGAAAGCTTTTACTTAAAACACAATATATATATATATATATATATATATATATATATATATATATATATATATATATATATATATATATATATATATGACATATGGCTTTAGGAGACCAAGGAGGATATATTTTCTGGCTTAGGGAGACCACTGGATTAAGGCGACCTTTTTCGGTCTCCCTATTATTTTGACCTCATCAGTATTGCAAATGTCTTTTTATAGATAAATAAACAGTCTGCCATTAAATATTATTAATCTTTAACTCTGTTATTTAACATTCAAAAGTTGTCTAATTCCTATCATCTTCCCTAAAAAAGAAAAGAATGTATAACCTACGTATAATTTCAAAGGATAATTTTTCTGCATTTTGGAGACCATGAAAAACATGCAATTAAACAAAAAATCTAGCATATATATTTTTTCCGCTTTTGATATGTTCAAATGAGTGTTTCTTTAACTTAGTTTTCCACTTTTTATGTTAAAAACCTAAAAAGGAAAAATATTGTAAATTTATGGACCATGTTTTGAATTCTTAGCAAGTGCTTTCCGTCATTTGTTCCGAATGCCATCGGAATGCCTCTTCAGTTTTCAGAAAATGACCTCTGAACACCATGAATGTTGAGAAATTTGGGTAAGTAACTAAAATGATACAGTAATAAGTTGTAATTAAGAATACGCAAGACAAACATTCGTGTTTTTTTTTTGTTTTTGTTTTTTGTTTTTTTTGCCTAGTAATTTAGCTTTTAAGAGAAAAAGTATGATTTTAAATAATCATTAGACTATAGTTCGGTATATAAAATCCTGAAGGAAATTCGAAATAAAGTTAAATGATAGGCCCCTATATTTTTAATTCTTTTATGCAAGTCCACAAACAAATTGCAGAAAATATTTAAAGATTAGGCCGAACGTAGAAAAAAATAGTCTCGCAAGTTGACGCAGCTATGTCGAGCTTAAAAATTTAAATTAAACTTTCTGTAAACATCATGCAGGACATGATCATCATGATATAGTATAAATGAAACAGACCCTGTAAGAAAAAAATAGCTGTAATTTAATAATTATTTATTAATATAATGTGGTCCTCTGCTGTTAAAATACATATGCAGTAAAAAAAGGGTGAAGCAGATTTAATACAATACATGGCTGAAGGAACGTACAAAATGAAATTTAGGTATACTATAGAAAACATTGCTCCTTTATGTTTGGACCCCCTCAATAATAACCTCTGATGATCTATTTTTTACTTTTGCTTTTGGCCCCCCTAAATAATAACCTCTGGTAATGTATTTTTCTTTTGCTTATTAAGAAATTTTTAGTTTGTAGCCTCCCCCAACCTGAAACTGAAAAATGTTGTTTGGTTGTGCTCACCCCCCCCCCTCTCCAACTAAATTACGTACGGGCCTATTCTCCATCCCTGAGGTTTTCTTTCACCAAAGAAAGATTAATTGGTAACAGTTCAGATATATAGCAATATTTACGGAAGGGAATATTCTCGTTTAATTATGAAGATGTGACAGTAACTAAATGTTACACAGTGAGTGTAACATTTATTTAAATATTATTGTAACAGTTAATGTTTACAAATAGTGAAATACTGATACTATGAAATTTTAATGGATATATAGAAAATATACAAGTACAACCATTATTGTAAACCACATACACGAAAAGCTTTTTTTTTCCAAGCAATTGGAAATTCTTTACAAATCATTATCGCAGCCTACATTGTAGTTCCCTTCATTATTTTCAGCAGTTCAGTGACGGAGATAAAATGATCATTTGGGGTTTATACCCCCCCCAACCAAATGAAACTAAAAAATGTTTGGTTTTGGTCCCCTTCAACTGAAATTGATTCCTACTTACCATGCTTACAGGCTTAACTATGAAGATGTGACAGGGAGTGTAAAAACAATAATTGTTCAGACGGATACATAAGCTGATATAAATATCAAATTTTAATGGATAGATAGAAATTAATATACAATTACAACCATTTATTATAAACTACATAAAGATAATTTTTCAAGCAATTTGAAATTCTTCATTTTTTAGGATAATATTGTATTTCGTATATATATGTTTATAGGTTTATTCGTATCAACAAATCTGTGTACGAGTTAATAACGCACCCTGGGTTCCCTGCATTTTCAGTGACAGAGAACAAGATATAAGAATGCAGGGAAACAAGCCTTGTTACAAGGTTTGAGGTTTGTTTATTTTATATTTTAATTTACACTTTTTTAAAATTATTATGCAAAACTCTGTGTGCAGATGAATATTTACATTTTAATGTTATAAGTCGTTTTGTGGTTCATTTATTTGCGGTGACTGTCCCACGTGTGTTTACCTGTTTACATTCACCTACTGACCTAGAGTCTTCAAAATATACCTTCTGTAATCATGACTGTTGTAATCTTGTTTTTATGTTAGTTTACCATATGTAACTTGACTGTTGTATAGATTTATAGCGATCACTGCAAGCTTATAATATTTATGTGAAGAGAAATTTCAGACTATCAATCACAGGCACTTGTTTCATATACGGTGCACCCCTACTTATTTTGAGTGCGGGACGGTTCGCCCGGAAAGACCATTCGCGCTGAGACGTTTCGCCCCAAGACGGTTCGCGCCGAAGATCAATTAATCAATTATGTGGTAATTATCACTTGTTAACAACAATTATTAACTTCTTAATAACTTTTGTACTGTGCTATATAAATCCAATCCATTGGTTCAATCAATAACCCGTAATTGGCGACTTCACTGTATATCCCCCCCAGCCCGCCCATAACCACACTAAAATTTAAAAAAAATTGTCAGACCTGATTTTTTTTTAATGAATTCCTGTTATTTAAAAAAAAGAAGATATTTCTAAATGACCTAATATTTTTTTTATGATGTGAGAAAACAGCAACTCGTGATTATTTTAATGACATGATGATTTAAAAGAAAAAAAATATCTATTTTGATGTAACAGGCATAGAAATGTCACTTTTGAAATTAGTTATATGAAAAGATTTTTTTGAGAAGTATATTTTTGATAAGAACTTATCATGCTTATATAGCATTACTCAAAATCGCAAAGAAAATTGGAGTCAGTGTGCATCCTAGCTATTGAGCAACGGTAAAATGAACTTGACACCCGTCTCATAATTTAATTCTCCTCTTTATCTTGACATGATGAAGAATCTCCAAATTATAGTTATAACACCTTAATTACAAAACTGAATCAGACAATTATGATTGCTGAATAAACATAATTATATCTGCACATGGATAATTATACATTTAATTATGGTATAAGCCTATTTTCAACAACTTTTAAAACATAAAAGTTTTTTAGTAACCTTAGAACTTTTTTTAACACAGTCAATATTAACCTTATATATAAATATTTATCTTAAAACATCGTAATATATCGTTGTAGACAATGTAGATTAAATTGGGCGCGAAACGTCTCGGCGCGAAACGTCTTTTGGGGCGAATGGTCTCAGCGCAAAACGTCAATAGGGGCGAAACGTCCCGTTACCCTTATTTTTACCACAAGGTATCTAACTCAATTTTAGGCACCCTGCTTCAAGCTCGTATTTTGTTCATATATCAATCATTAACCTACTTTAAAATGACATTGTTCGCTTCATGAGACTTTTTTCTTGTCAAATAAATCGTTTCAGACGTCTCTGGTCGAGACTCTTTATTGTAGAGCACTCATTTATTCCTCGAAAATTACCTCGATACATTGTTAAATTTAAGACTTTAGATGGGATACAACTTCCAGTTGGGGTAGAATAAAACCAGAGACTTCCAAGTATTCCATTCCGAGGTCTCTGGTTTTATCCTTCATTTATAACCCCAACCGCAAATTTGTTTTGAAAATTACCTTGATACATCTTAAGACTTTAGATGATACAAATTTCATTTTTTCACAGGTCACAGGGTTTCAACTTAAAAAATAAAAATTCTCACCGTTAAGATATGTTGGAAATTTTAGCGTGATATGTTGATAATTTGCCAAATTATTATGTAATAAAAGGGACTTTATATGATCACCCGGCGCTGTCACTTTAGTTCAGTCTTCACAACAATTCTTTTTCAGCACATGCCCTTCGGGCATGTAGACCTATCATTTTTACCCAGCGCATTCAAATTTGTACATGCCCTACTCAAAATTCTTACATTTACCAGTATTGTGCTACAAAAAAAAACATTAGGTATAAAGGTTTTATATTAATTTTTACAGCATTGTATTTCTCCGTGACTGTACCACGTGTGTTTATTCACCGTGATTGCCATTTTCTAAAGCGTTTTTGTTCATTAATAACTTTTGAGTTGCATGCTGGTCATTTGTTGGCAGGTTTAGCTGAACTGAATTTCAGAAATGGGATCATGACTGTAGTGCCACAGTATGTGGCATCGATGAACGTCTCGTAATTTAGCAAGAAACTTCGAGAAAACAAATAGGTTAAACTAAACACTTCAATGATTAGATTGACAATCATTTGACAGGTCGTATCGAGAATGTAGACAGGCAATCCATCTAAGACATTACATATAGCAACGTTTACGGGAATAATGGGGGTAGGACAGAATAAATGGCAAGTAAAGATCGTACAATGAAAGAAGATTCACATATGCCCTCTTCGGACATGTAATTTGACAATTTTTACATGCCCAGCTGCAAATTTAACAGGTCCCTGGCATTGGACTCCCGGGTTATTTGGAAGACTGTTAGTTTAGTTTCATGAGGTCCGACAACATTGTTTCTCAATGTCTGCTCCCTCTACCCCATACACTTATCTTGATAAAATTATATAAATTATATTATTAATTACCCTGGTATATAAATTGTATAAACCGGTCTTGTTATAAATTATATAAACTGGTCTTGTTTATATAATTTTACAATGTCATAAACAGCTGCTTAAGTGCATATAATATTGTATTAAATGGATTTATATATAGGATTAGGGAAAGATCCTCACTTGATTATGCCAGCATATTTTGCTCGTAGGAGTTTATTATCTACCACACATGATCAATGTCACTTTTGGACGTGAATGACTTTTGACACCCTAACTTCAGTTCAAATCAACGTTAACTTTATGTGACGTCTTTCTGAATCTTTTTTGGCATGTAACTTGGGTAAAAACAATTAAAGTACTCTCGATGCATTTGATTTCTCTTAGCCCGTTTAAACATTTCCTAGGTCTATACCAGTTTTTGCAGGGGCGAAACTATATAGAAGTTGGAAAAGAAACCTATCCCCTTTTTGACGTATTTGGTTTTCAAGGGGTGAAAATTTTCAATGTTACACTCAACTACATGCAACATTTATTATATTATACTGAATGTTTTATACAAATACAAATAATAGTGAACCTTGAGCGCATAAATCTGCGCAGTCACTATTTTTTGGAATATCACCCGTCGTCAAGCAATGTTGACTGTTGCGACACTGGAGGGCGTGGTTTTATTATTCAGTGGGTAATAGTGCTTTTTAACAAATGTTTCTTGACGAATCAGATTGATTCATTTAATATACCTGAAAGTACAATATTAATTAATTGTCATCATTTTCCTATATTAGCTTTTTACTGGTAATGGTTTTGAAATGATAGGAACATGCACTGTTCAAAAAGTCTTAAAATGTTGTTTTGGCTCAATTTCTTTGTTAGATTACTGTGTTGAACTAAGGCAGGTCAATTAAAGTAACATGATCCAATAGATTCCATGTACATTTAGTACTGTAAAGTAGACAAATTTATTGTTCTCACAAATATTTCTCAAATATTGATTTAAGTTGGTCTCCTGAAGGATGTATTAATGCAATTGGTCTGCTTAAGGTATAATATAGACATGCATATTTTATTTTGAATTTGTATTATGTCAATCATTAGAAATATATGGATCTTAATTAAAAAACATTGTTTTTATTAGAATTTAAGATATGTATAATAGGCATATATTCTTCATGCTTTTCATTAATTAAGTCCTTTTTTACAGGGTCTCTGCTAGAATCATGTGGACCCCAGTGTAACACATCTATGGAAAGAGAGAAAATCTCAGCTCAAGGGTCAACATGTCTTTATTCCAAGAAAGGTAAATTGATAATTTTTTTCTGCTAAAATACTCTTTTATAAATTATAATATCAATGCAAAAGAATGAACAAACAACATACCTAACAACATTTTGAAAATGAAAGTGCAATAACAGTTAATAATTATGATCAATTGAATGAATGTTAATAATCCAATCAAAGTCCTTGTTGTATATCATTTTTGCTAGGGCTGTGTATTGAGCAAAAAAAAAGAAGAAGACATTTTTTAATGCGATATGCAATATATTGGATTCTTTAACAATTCTGTCAAAAAAGTCTTATAAATCATTATGCATGAATTTTATAAAAATAATAATTGTTTTGCAACTCATTTTTAATTTTTTGTCTCACTGTCTTTAAAAATTACACTTCAAATTCAAACTTTTCTTGACTGTAAAATCAACATGCTAAGTAAAGTTGTCTATGTATTTTTATGATTTTGTAATAATCATCTAAGATGTGCTACCTCCTTAACGATTATATCATTTTTGATCAGTTTTAATTCAAAACGGTTAAATATAATCTTTGGTGATTGAAATTCCCAACTTTTTCACAGAATTACATAAAAAAACTGCCTGCCCAAAATGTATTGGAATTAAGTTATTTTTTGGATATGATATATTCATTAATCTAGATATGTATCAATATATTTGGTGCAGCCCTAATTATTGCTGGTTCATAAATAACTAAAAAATAAACAAATGCCAAATGTTGGCATGGTTGGCATTGCAACTGTATCTTACACATTCAAATCAGGCCATTCTTACAAGTTTTGAAACATGTTGGATTCTTCACTAGTGCCGCTACTACAGAGAAGACAGCTTGTTTATAAACTGTGTCATTCAAAGTTTCAGTATATATATGAGAAACACAACAAATCTGAATGCTTAGCCATTACACTAAATGATGAATCTACTTTATTGTGTTATTTATTGACATTTGACAATCATGATTTATAAATCATTTTGAAATTTTTAAAAAGAAATTAAAGCAATTCCCATCAATTCCTCCCTAGACAAATATATTAATGATAATTTTTACAGCAATACCTTGCTGTAAATTTCAATTCAAGTGATTTGATTTTTGATTTTTTTTTGTTTGTTTGTTTGTACATTTATGGTTAATTTATCCTTAGAAAAAAATTAATAAGAAAGTAATTTTATTAAAATTTTATAACTTAAATAATGTCTAGATTCATGTATTGAATCATAAAATTGTTTTGAGAGATGTATCGTATCATAATGTCTGTGTATTATCCAAACCCAATATACCTACATATCACGATGTATCATTTCAGCATTTATTTGTTAGTGTTGTTTGATTTGTTTTGTATATGCCCTTTCCTGCTCAGAAAGCAGAAAGCAGAAGTTCTTGCTTCATAATTGTCACTCAAGACCTGAAACTGTATTAGAAATCTGTATGACGTGTGAAATTTCATATCTGTTTTGACATAGTTGTTAATTTGTATAACAAAATGCAATAATACAACACAATTGATTTAATAGCATTGATTTTTGTATCAGCAAAAAAAAAAAAAAAATATTTTCCCTACCTACTGACCCAAGTGTTTAAAGACTCAATCGGCAATGCCAAACCAACAATTTTTTAATTGTGGCCTTATCCACTGATATTTCTTTTGTTCTGATTCTTAGGTTCTTTTGTTCTGATTTTTTGTTCATTGAAAAAAATTGACGCCTTTTCTTTAATTCCTTAATTTTCAAGTTGAAGAGTGCATCCCGACAATCAGTTATGATGTTACAGTGTCCACTGTCCAATCCGACAACTGTGCAATCCAGCACACTGGACTTTCCGACCATTAAAACTTAAATATTTTATTCCCAAAAATTTCTTTATAATATATATAGAATAAAACACTGTATATTCCGACCACTGTACATTCCGAATTCTGGTGCTTTTTGTCGACAAGACTAGATAATTACCTTATGATTTTACCTGGGTAATTCGACATAATTATACATTTGTACCATAATTAGTCGCTAGTTCCATTTGGGCACAAGCTTGGTCTACTTAGTAGTTAATTACATGTATTAGTTTGATGGTGTTTATATAAACAATAAATGAACTGTGTTTGAATTTAAAAATTAGGCAATCAGTACTCTTCGTTGTTATCAATTTTATTCTCGCATTGACAAAATAGCATCCACGCGATAGAAAATAAAAAGGAGTACCTGATATTTAGATTGCCTTTACCTAACAGAATAAATAAGATTTTTTGCTTGAAATTGAAATCAAACATGCAGTCAGAGTCCTTTAAAGTCATGTCTCCCTAAAAAATGAGTACAGCAAACTACTGTATAACATGTAGACAACACACAATTTGAAGACAGCATCTCGTCTAATAGAAAATATTTCATTTCCGGGTTAATATACACTGAATTAAGTGAGACTGTGCACATAAAAGATTTGCAGGAAGCAAAAAACTTCCACTTTAAGTAGACCCATTAAATTTTAAAATGTTAATGTTGTTTGATAAAAATTAAATCGCAATAACAATGTTTTAGAGGTACGTCCCATTTGTTTGAAAAGTCACGAGAGGGTATTAATAGCACAGTCTATCTTGAGAAGTTAACAATGCAGAAAAAATCGGTGAGAAATGTAGTGTAGAAAAAAAAATAAAATCACTGTTTACAGAAGGTAGACAAAATATTTAATATCTACTGTTAGTAAGTAAAATGCTAAAAATTAAATTGCAACAACTCGAAGTGATTGGCAGTTCCATCTGTTTTGCATGTTTAAAAGAAATTATCGTATATTACTACAGAGTTTACTAGTGCTGTAACAAATGATGTGTCTCAAAGAAATGTTAATCAGCCGAAGGTATATTTTATACAACAAAGAAACACACACACACACACACTTTGACAATTAAATACACATGTACTCTAAACCTAACGAAAAATGTTTTTTTTTTCTGTATGAAGTCACCTGACATTTATCATAATGCTCAGAAATATTCAACACTGGGTAATCCGACACACTGTCTAATCTGACATTGATTTTATTCCCCTTCAACATGTTGGATAAGACAGGTTTCACAGTATATCAATGACGTAATGTATGCAATATATAAATAACTGTCCCACCTGCCTGCTAATGTGGAAACAAAACTTCCCTCCATAACAAAAGAGTGCACCAATGGAGATCATTCGGCAAACCTCGGCTGATTCCGTCACCTTCATCAAACGTTTGATGAGGTACGAATCGGCCGAGGTGTGCCGAGTGCAATGGAGATAATCTCGAAACTTGTGTAGTAAGATCAACTCCTAACAATGCACCACTTTTCAGCATTTATATTCATTGCTTAAGGGTTTATTCTTACTAATGAAATAAGTTGTGGTGATGCCTATATTTACTGTAAGACATTTGTAATAATGAAGCATTTGTGAGATGTACCCTTTATCAGTTATTTACAAACAAGGCATTTGAAGAGGATGAGCACAGTGCATTTTTTTTATCTGAAGTTAAGGTGATTTTAAGCAAAAAACATTTCTTGTCCATATTTAGAAAGCAAAATATTTTGACTTAGTTTAAAGTTTTATAAACCCATTAAACTTGTTAAAAAATTAAGTATGTAAACTAAATTTTGAATAAAGAGTTGGTCCTCTGTGTAAAACTTGCTCTGTGAGCAAGTTGGAATTACAATGCCTTTCACGATTCCTTCACAAAAAATGGGGTGATGACCCACAATATTAATAAATGTAGATTAAACATCCTATTTATGTCAGTTATTGTATTAAATGAGCCTTCAACCATTTTATGCTTTATGGTTTTAAATAATATTTTATATTTCATAAATTAGACAGTGAAATTTGCAAAAAAAAAAAAAAATTATTGATTTTTAAACTGTTGTTACATTTAGGAATGTGGGTATATGTACATATCCTGTTCAAGTCTTTGTGTATCACATTATATCATGATATACTTCAGACAAATTAGTACATCCGTAGTTTTGAATACAATTCATACATTGATTTCATTTGCCGCAATGGTCTCTTTAATATTGCAATAATGCATTTGGTCTTCCTAATGCATGTATAATGCAGGTACTGTATATACTCTATGTCCAACTTATAGGTGAGTCATAAAAAGATTAGTATTTTGAAACCAGGTTAAAACATCAGAGCATTGATTTGAAATTGTCAATTGATTCTGGCAAAAAGTTGTACCGATTTATAAGCGGGTCAATAGCAAATCCCTCCAAAATAACCTCAAAAAATACAACTGATTTATAGGCAGACCACCTTATAGGCGAGTATATACAGTATAGTTTTTGTTGAATTTTGCTAACAGCAAAACACTATGAATAATGAATTTTGGAAAAAAAAGATTATTAAGTTTAATGATGCATGTATGTAGTATAGAAATATTGTTCATATGCCTGTACATGGTACAAATATGCATTTTACAGAGTGTACATATGCCAGAATCATATGGACCGCAGACTGGCCCTGGTGATTCCGTTAAGAAAAAAGAGGAAAAATCAGTGCTTGTGCTCATTGGTCATTGGACAAAGGTAAATAGATTTATTTCATGAAACTAAACATGTAAATTACTAGGATATTAAAATATCACAATTAAAATACATGTACTGATTTATATATATATGGATATCAGTTGGTCTCCTTGATGCAGTTATATGCATTTGTTATCCCTTTTAAGTGGATCTTTTAAATATTATGCAGTTTATTTAGAAGCTCTTTATTATCTGCACTGTTCACTTTTACAGGGTGTATGCCAGAATTTTTTGAAGAACAGTCTGAATCTGACATGGAAAAAATGAAGAAAAACAGCCTTCCTGTTTATAAATCTACATTCTGACAAAGGGTAATTTTGTTTAGTTCAATTAGAAGTGCACATTTAATTTCAGTTGCTTTCCTTAATGATATATTATAGCATTTTTATTCCCTTATGAACAATATGTATACTTGTAAAGCATGTATCACAAAATCTTCTGCAATCAAAGTTTTGGGTGTATATTGCTTGTTGCTTAACGTCCCTCTTGAGAATTTTTCACTCATATGGAGATGCCACCACTTGCTGGTGGAGAGCTGCAAATTTTTGTCCTATACTCAGCACTTACGGCCATTGAGCATTGAGGGATCTTTATCGAGCCAGCACCTACTGTGACACGGGACCTCAGTTAATACGTCTGTCTCATCTGAAGAACGGGTCTCCACATTCCACAGTGGGATTCAAACTCGCTATGTAAGGATCAGCTTCTTTCTCCGCGACTCTAGAGTAGACGCTCTAACCACTGCATCTGCTCTACTTTGGCAACTTTGGGTGTATATAAGCATGGTTGTATATAAGCATAGGAATCATCATGTCCATCTGTCTGTTCATGTGTTTGGCCACTTGTGTGACTAGCTTTTTTGTTCCAATTCTGGCTGAGATAAATTGATTTAGGTCATCTAAATACAAACAAATTAAGGGAAATTACTATGGTATTGGGATGAACATTTTGGAATACTGTCTCATTGTTCCATTGTAGTTGGTCTCTTTAATGTTGTAATAATGCATCTGGTCTTCCTAATGTATGGCATACACTGTATGCATGTATAATGTTGTTAAAGTTGGATGAATGTAAAACAGTTCTTGCGTGATGACAAAGGTAAATAGATTTAGTTCATGTAACTAAACATGTAAATTACTAGGGTATTAAAATCTCTCGTTTTGAATACTGATTTACATGTGGAGAGTAGTTGGTCTCCTTAATGCAGTAATAATACATTTGATCTTCCTTATGCATACTGCATATTTATTTTTATATAAATTTAATGGCTGACATGTATGAGGGTTGATCCAAAAGTTTGTTGAATTTCTTCATATTTTATTTATTTATTAGTGAAAGAGGTTGAATACTGATTTAGATGTGGATAGTAGTTGGTCTCCTTAATGCAGTAATAATACATTTGGTCTTCCTTATGCAT
The DNA here is from genome assembly GCF_033153115.1 of Saccostrea echinata. Taxonomy (NCBI): domain Eukaryota; kingdom Metazoa; phylum Mollusca; class Bivalvia; order Ostreida; family Ostreidae; genus Saccostrea; species Saccostrea echinata. The sequence goes on from NW_026889777.1 coordinate 1,879,828, forward strand.
ACTGTATATTATATAAATTTAATGACTGACATGTACGAGGGTTGATCCAAAAGTTCGAGGAATTTCTTCATATTTTTAGGTCACCTGAGTAACTCAGGTGACCTATTGCTATCCGTTTTCGTCCGTCGTCGTGCGATGTACATTAACATTTGAACATTTTTAGCTTCTTCTCTGAAACCGCTCAACCAATTTCAACCAAATTTGGTATATAGCATCTTTGGGTGAAGGGAGAGGGCAAACAAACATTATTTTAAAGATTGCCTTAGCATGTCGTTTATTCTGTGCATTTATGGCAATTAATATTAAAATCGTCCAGACCTGTTAAAACCCATGGATGTCCACAAAAATGTTACTCAAATCAAATTTCATGTTAAAATTCGAAGTAAATATAAATACCTGTGTAATTGTATAATGGTGTAACAAATGTTTAAGAATGCCATATTTAAATTTCAAAAATTGCTCTAAATGTGCATGAGATAAATATCTAAATGCTGTGAAGAAGCACTGTGCTACAATTACCATATTAAAGAAGTGATTTTAATGAAATCTTGTTTCTAAAAAACCTGTAGAAAATTTAAAGAAAATTAGAAATCACGATTCTTACCCCAAAACCATCAGATGGTATGAAAGCCTTCAAACAATGTGTTTTACATAATTCGCATTTCCAAAAACTGTGATCATTAATTTGCCGACCTATTATTGTATGTTCTAATGAAGGAGAATTCATGTGCAAACTTCTACATGAGAAGAATAAAAGTATTGCCGTGTCCTGCAAGAAAACAAAATCACATTATATTATCAATTGCAGATGGTGTCTACGTCTTTCAACTAATTTTGCAACGGCAAGAGTATCTTCTATGTAGTAACTGTTTTGAACCAAGACATCCTACTGACAACTAAGTCCATGATACAGAGCTTTCTACTGCCTTGTTTAGAATTTTACATGTCGAGAAATTTATGGTCAGTGTAATGACCTTGTTTGCAAATCTAAATCTTCATTACATCGAGTTTAGACTTTCATGTGAATTTCATGGTCCCTGTCCCCCTGGGGCCTGAGGGGCGGGGCTAAAACCACCAAAAATAATGCAATCTTTAAAAATCTTCTTCTTTACTCCTGGACATCAAGCAGTCAAACTGTTCGCATCATTGTAATAAGCATTGAGCCCTCTACCAAAATTTTGAAATTCATGGCCCCAGGATCAGGGGTTCTGGTGCTAGGATGGGGCAATATAGATCATATAGTGAAAGTGCATTATTTCTTTGAAAATCTTATTCTCTGCTCCTGGGTATTAAATAAAGTAACTAAGTACATAGTTATGAAAAGCAAGACTGCCTCTTCCAAAATTGTGAATTTCATGGCCCCAGGGTCAGGGGTTCTGGTGTTAGGGCGGGGCTCTATTGATTATATAGTGAAAATGCATTAATTCTTTGAAAATCTTCTTCTCTGCTCCTGGGTATTAAATAAAGTAACTAAGTACATAGTTATGATGAGGAAGAGGGCCTCTTCCAAAATTTTGAATTTCATGGCTCCAGGGTCAGGGGTTCTGGTGTTAGGGCGGGGCTCTATTGATTATATAGTGAAAATGCATTAATTCTTTGAAAATCTTCTTCTCTGCTCCTGGGTATTAAATAAAGTAACTAAGTACATAGTTATGATGAGGAAGAGGGCCTCTTCCAAAATTGTGAATTTCATGGCCCCAGGGTCAGGGGTTCTGGTGTTAGGGTGGGGCTATATTGATTATATAGTGAAAATGCATTAATTCTTTGAAAATCTTCTTCTCTGCCCCTGGGTATTATTTAAACAAACTAAGTACATTGTTTTGATATTCAAGATTGCCTCTTCCAAAATTGTGAATTTCATAGCCCCAGGGTCAAGGGTTATGGTGAAAAAGGGGGAGGGGCTCTATTGATTATATAGTGAAAAAGCAAAATTTCTTTGAAAATACTCTTTTCTGCTTCTGGTTAAAAAGCAAAGAAGCTAAGCATATAGTTATGATGAGCATGATTGCTTCTTCCAGAGTAGTGAATTGCATGACCCCTGGGTCAAATGTGCTGGTGTAATGGTGGGGCTCTTGATGATATAGTGAAAATGCATTAATTCTGTTAAATAATCCTGTCTGCTCCTTAGTGTTAATCAGATAAACAAAGTGATTACTTACATGTATGATGAGCAAACTTCTGGTCCCAGGGTGAGAGGCTCTGGTGTTTCTAGGTGTGGGAGGGGGGGCTCTATTGATAATATAGTGAATCTGTAGTAAAAAATGCATTATTTCTTTGAAAATCTTCTCTGCACCTGGGCATATCAGAGGCAAAACAAGTAAAAGTTTTCATAAAGATTTTTGAACATCTGGCTTCGGGGCCACCAACGTATAAAATCTCAGCTCAAATCTCAACCTCAAATCTTAGATTTCTGCCTCAGCTGAGATTTTCCTAAAACATCATGCCACCAACATCTCTGAGATTCGATCATCTCACGTAAGCTGAGATTTGAGAAAAATCTTGGACTTATTCTCGTTGTTATATACGACCTTTTTTTCTGAAAATGCATGAATTTGTTGAATCAATGATTGAATTTACCTTTTAGTCAGTTATTTATGCAATATTTTAGTGAATATCACGAAAAAACACATCCCACACTTCCTTCGTCTTTTATTTGTTGTTTCGAGTCATTCAACAAAGAGGATTCCATTTCGACATTTGCGACAATTTTCATTGAACCCCCCGTAAAAAATCCCTACAGAAGAATAACACAAAAACATATCTAAACTTTGTAGTCTTGGTTCGTCTGTCGACATAAACACACAAAAACATACACCGAGGCGTCACTTCCACCATTGTGACGTTACATGTAGCAGGTAGGCGGATCAAGACTATATTCCCCAGACTGATTAAAAGAAATCATTTTTCTTTGTTTGTTATATATGTTAGATATATCTGTATAATTCTTAATTCTCCATAGCAAAAAAAAAAAAAAAATATGAGTCATAGGGACTATTTAAATTTAGAATAAACCTGAGTGAATTTTTTTTCTAGCAGATCCACAAAAAAAAAAATGCTCAGTAGGCCTATATCATGTAAATTTCTCACATGCTGTAATAAATTTCGCGAGTATACCATAATTGTGGAAAAACAGCAAACATATCCAGGAGCAGGTAACATACGCATGCTTAGTTTTACAGGATTTAATTTATCAAGGAAATTTCTCGAGGAACTGTTTAATTGTCGGTGAATTTCAGCTCATATCCCCCCAGAAGGAAGAAAAACCGGCTGAAATTTGAACTAAGGGCATGTATAGGGAAGCGGCAAACTAACACATCGCATTTTTCTACGATCCCTGTGACAAAATGTCTCGGAAAGTCTTCTTTTTTTTTTTTAGATAAATAATAAACAACGAATATAGCACCACTTGACAAATAATCATCGTTACATTGAAAACCCAAATCAATCTCGCATACGCTCATTGAGTAATGAGAAACTGATTAATTTCTAATTGTATCGTAAATAAAAGTTTCACTGCGTAATGATGTAATTTTAAAAAAAAAAAAAAGAACCTACGGATCATACTTTTTTGCTTCAAAATGTAAGTTGTCGTACTAAAAAATACTGTTTGTTAAAAAAGAATCTATTCTTGCAAGTACTATAGCTAGCAAGTACATTTGAATAGATGCAGTCCTTCTTGTGATTTATACATGTATTTCAGAATGGTCATAAGTCAAGTTTATTCTTATAAATAATATAAATGGTCAAGGATTTAAGTACGCACAATACATTGTGAGTATAAAGTCGATCCAAATTCTCAATCAAGAATTTTATAGATTTAATTAAGAACCAAATTAGACAGATTGCTATCATCTGTAATAAATAAATGGCGATTTACATATTATTTCGTAAGAACAGAAGAATTTGTACATGAAATTCTAGACAGATTTCTTTTAATATTTCGTATAATATTTACCTTAATAAATAGTAAAATATAACTTCCTGGGAAAAAAAATATGGGACCGAGGAGTTTTGATATTTTATCTAATCATATTTCCTTTTCTGATATACATGAACATTGTGAATTACATGTAATAAAACTGTCTTGTCACAAATAGCTCATTTAAATATGAATTAAATTAATTATATTAATTCCTGTACGAATGAAGATATAAATGTTATGTACGAACGTGCCACTAGAATATTCTATTCTTTATTTTTTTCTTTATTTATTTTTTTCTTTTGGTAAAGTTTAAAGTGCTTGATTCCATGCGTGGACAATATTAATATAATAAGAATATTTACATGCGCGTAATTAACCCCCCCCCCCCCCTTCACAAGATAATCAAGTTTTGGGAGAAATTAACATCCTTTCTGTGCTTGTATGTTAATTTTGTGTATTTATTGATTAAAATGTGCACTGTCACAACATTTGCGATCATTGTACCATAAAAAAAAAAATTGTGAGATTTTGTTTGAGACTGGTATACATCAATCTCAAGATTTTCTGAGAAATCTCAGAATTTTTTCTCAGCTGAGTCGGAAAAAACGTTGGTGGCACGCATGTTTGAGAAAAATCTCAGACGTGAGAATCACTGTAAATAATGTACTTGAAAGGTTAATAGTATAAGAGAATTATGCAAGGTTTTTTATCGTATAATACAAAAAGTACTTTCATAGTTTTAATGATCAGGTAGACTTGTAAGTAATAGATGAATAAAATTGAGACAAAAATAACTTGTCTTATTCAATGTTCATCAAAGACCAAAAGAGTCCAATGTAAGAGATTTTCAACGAGGAATTAAAATACCGGGTAGTACAGAAGCACTAATAGTTTGTTAATAACTGTATGGTGATAGTGATAAATGGGGAACAGATTAGAACCTAATTTATGAACTGTTCATGAACACTAGACTAATTATTTTGTTGATCCTGATCACCCTATTTTTCTTGCTTTTGGGCAACAAAGCTTCACCTTTCAGTTCATTTTATACTCTGTGGATCCTCTTAATTGTTGTATTATAATCAGATGACCGTTAAGGCCCTTGGGCCTCTTGTATTTATTTATTAGTGAAATTGGTTGAATACTGATTTACATGTGGAGAGTAGTTGGTCTCCTTAATGCAGTAATAATACATTTGGTCTTCCTTATGCATACTGCATATTATATAAATTTAATGACTGACATGTATGAGGGTTGATCCAAAAGTTTGTTGAATTTCTTCATATTTTATTTATTTATTAGTGAAAGTGGTTAAATACTGATTTACATGTGGATAGTAGTTGGTCTCCTTAATGCAGTAATAATACATTTGGTCTCCCTTATGCATACTGTATATTAATATAAATTTAATGACTGACATGTACGAGGGTTGATTCGAAAGTTCATGGAATTTCTTCATTTTTTATTTATTTATTAGTGTAAGTGGTTGAAAATTACAAATAAGAATTATATAGACACTTGTTGAATTTTTTTAATAAACAATAGTTTAAATATTTATGATAGTAACTCTATGGCAGTTGCCATAGCAAAGGATGTTTGAAAATGCAGGGGAGACATTTACTCGTTCATTATCATTTTAATTCTTAATACGTGAAATAAGAAAAATCCTGCACTAAGTGGCAAATAAAACGAAAATTTTGTCATAATTACGATTGCTTGACCACTAATATACCTTTCTGTGAGAGTTTTACTGATTTAACTTGATATTTAGATTATTAGTTGATGATTTCTTGTTCATATTTTAATTGTTAGAGAACATCACATTTTGGTCAAGTTATAAGTTTTGTTAAAATCTTGGGAACACTCTGACTTAAAGGGGTATACTACTGATACAGGCTGGAGAAAAATGCATTAAGCAACTGATTTACCAGTGGCATTAGAAATTTAAGAAAAACAGAACTTCCATGGAGGTTGATTAAAGGTGTGGCCGCCTTTTGGAGGGTCTGTTTTTCTCATAGACAAATTTAAAAGCGTTGATGGACGTTGACTGCTGACGTACTGTGCTTGACTTTGCTTCTGAAATTGGAACACCATATGCAAAGATGGGGAGTATTTTTGAAATATGAGTGTAATATTAAGATAAGTTGATCCGTGTGAGAGGATACCAAGGCTTTTCTTGAGAGAGAAAAGGAGAAAAAGGCAGAATATTCTGTAGAATTACTTAGTCGAATTGAACATGAGGGTGAGATGCTCCTATAACGCTCCTATAATGTGACATGACATACTTAACTTGACGTTACGTAGAAGTCTCCCCCTGATTTTACAACTATCAATGTTCAGAAAGCTCGTGTGACCTTATTGGTAATTGGAACATGGTGAAAATATCCAGTATTGTTGCATAAAGACTCCATATTATTAATATGCCTATTGTTTGCTTTCATCAAATCACAATAAAATTTTAGAGATAATTAAATTTCACAAACTTTTGGATCAACCGTCGTATTAGAAAAAAGATGGATCTATTAGATTGAACAGGTTATAATTCACCTGAGTCATTTAAATTACTTATTGCTATCTGTGTTTGTTCAGTCATCATGTTTCAAGTGTTGTCTGTAAACTATTGAACATTTTCAGCTTCTTTTCTGGAACCAGTTTCAACTAATTTCTCAGTTGAAGTATACAGACATAATATAGAAGTGATTTTATTGACTTTCTCAATCTATCCTGAATTTAAAAATGTAAATATAAGCATTTGATTGTAAATATTGAACATTTAGCATCTCATAACCAGAGTTGGAAATTACTGACTGCCCGAGGTAGTCTGTTTTTCAGGTAGGCAGGGACAAACTTTAGATTAACCTCGGTGGTCGAGGTCATTTAAACAGCTAGTTCCTGTTTTCCATTTTTTTTTTCAGGGTATAGTAAGTCTATAGAAAATAAGTAAAATATAGTATATCAAAGGAACACTTCTAGTTAAAAATTTGAGTTGACCTTAGGACCAATATTGGTTTCAGTCTTTAGAAAAAGCTTATCGATGTATGTTCCGATCACTGACTTTAGGCCACATGTGTGTAGTTTCTTGTTTCTCATGTATTGCTTTAGTTCTACGTTAATGGTAATCTAACAACCAAGCTTTATGACAAATGAGATGGCTTTAACTTTTCAATTGTCAACTTCCCTTACTTATTTAGCAATATACCTTCATCACCTGCATACAGGGTTTATATCTCTCAGTTGATTTGATACGAAAGAGCATCCTCTATGTTTGAAATTTTTTTAAAACGAGGTAAGTTATTGACAAACAAGTTGCTGAAACAAGAATATCAGCAGTCTTGTTTAAAGTTATCATTTTGTAAATTCTATGGTCGATACAATGACTTTGTCAGCAAATACAATTTATCATTAAGTCAAATGCTGAGTGACGTATTTCATACTTATTGTTAGGCCATTATTTACACACTGAATTATCGATGGATTTTTCCATTGTTTCCCAGTTGTGACAAAGAGCACATGGCGTGTGTGACCGGTCTGCAGGGGATGCTTACTCCTCCATGGCACCTGATCCCACCTCTGATGTTTTGGAGGTCCGTGTTTGCTCTGCTCCTATTTTGTATTTTTTGATGGGCTTTTGAGCTTGAATACTGTTTGTTATCTCGATATATTTCATTCTAGTCAACTGTGTGTTCATATGATCCTACCTCAGTATTTACAGAATTATACATCCTTTGTATGAGGGTCATTCTTGATGTCTGACTGAGTAATGGCAATGGGACATAAAACCTTAACTGACCTTACCACATTCTTTTCTAATCTGAAAACCCTCATGCATTTTTAGCATAACATATCGCCAATGCACACATTTTTCCCAAGGAATGAACTGCATCTACTCTGCATAGAACAGTATCTCTCCCACTGGCACAACAGTACTATTACATGTCATTATGTTCTTGAAAGGAAAACACAGCAGTTATTGCTCAGCAAGATTCTTTTTCCTGACACCTGCAGTATCGAGTAACACAAAGTGAATGATTAGTGTCCTCGAACAAAGTGTGCTTACAATGAGGTATAGTTCCGGTTGATTGCATTTAGTTAAAGAGAATTATGATCTGCATTTCTGTAGATGTCTTTTATATCAACACCAAACATGCATTTAAGGAAGAAAATATAAGTAAAATGCAAAAGCCTGTATAAAAAAATCAAAGTGCAAGGACAAGTGCACTTAAGGAATGCTTAATGGGCCCTTTTTCAGTGCTGTATTACTTTAGAATATATTACCAAATTGTTCTCTTTTAGTAATAGTTAAACACAAGTGGACATTTCTAATTAAAATCACGCTAAAACATCAATCAGCATGGATTTGAAACAAATGAAGTTTTTTAAATGCCTATAGATCTGGAAAGTCATATCAAACCCATTTTGAGTTTCAATCGTTTATTTAAATCAAGGGGAGGAGGCATTTAAATCTTAAATCAGACACTTGAACAATCTGATGGTGGATCATTGACAGGCACATTTGCCGAATGATACTTCTTGCGCTATTTTACCCGAGAAAAAAATTGAATGAAGTTGTATAGATGCCTGTATCCATAGTGATCAAACTATGAAATTGGTATGCTTGCATTTGAAATAATGCAATAAGTATTAACATTAGTTCCTTTATATTTTAAAATGAAAAAAGGTGTATTTGGGTGGCTTTCAATACTGGTACCATTGTCTTGCTTGAATGTTAAAAATGTTTGACACTTTTATTTATGATGACATTTTAACGACACTAAACTCTCTTAACCCTTCTGTGTTCCTAACCCTCCCGTTTTCCTAAAACCAAATACATGTACATACAAACTTCTCTATGCGGCATGACTTTGATATAATGATACAAAACGTGGCTATGCTTTACAGTGAGCATCTTTGAGGAATGTTTACCTGGGTAGAACTCACGTGACTACCGGTATTTTAAATAATTTATTCCATGGGTGGGTTCAACATAGCTAGATCATACAGGTAAATCTAAGCTCTTACTTGCTATAGGAAAAACATTGAACTTTTCATACATTTTTTTAATATTTTAAGTACAAGCCTAATCTTGTACAAATTTCCTACTTTCACACAAGTTTTATAAATGTATAATGCATTTTTTGTCAATCACATAAGTTTGTACAACGTTAGGCTGACAATAAACAAAAGCTTTGAAATGAATGACTGTCCTCGATTTACTATAGAAAATCACGAATGTTGGCTGACCCCTACCACATTGTATGGCTTTGCTCTTTGTATATTCATGAATTTCAGCAATAAAATTTGTTGAATTTAGGGTTTAGATATCAATTAATGATCTGAGATGGAAAATTAAGCTTAATTTGATTCTTCATTATTTCACATTTTACCGGGGCCCATAAGTGCACTCGTTCTTTAGCGTTTATACAGGTAAAAAGTTTGAAAAAATAAAAATGTGCCAACAAATGGATTCGAACCAGGACACTAAAAATGTTCATGGTGAGAGTCTGCGGTCTACCATTCTGGGCTATGCTGACTATGAGGACATTTGTAATAAATATAAACCAGTAAGATAGAAATAGGTTTTCACGTTTTTTGTAGTTTTTTTTTTTTATATAAATCTAAAGCAGGGGTACGTGCCCCTAAAAAAACCTTGTTTTAAATAATTGCTTAAATCAAAATCTATCAAAATTTCATAATTTAATTTAGGGGCAGGCAAAGGGTGATTATATTGCATCTATCGGGTATAAATTTTCTTATCAGAAAATTGTAGAGATATGCAAGGTTAATTAATGACAACATTTATTTTTCATTTTTGCCTAATACTTTTATGATTTTCACTAATAAATTGATGATTGAAAAAAGCCTTTAATATGACTGCTGATTTTATCTCCATCTGTTAATTTTTAACACCTTTTCTCGTGATTATAGGAGATAGAGAACAGATTATGATTTCTAACATTTACTGTTACAGATCATTTCCTTGAGATAGGTGGAACCAACAGTCAAATCCAGACACCTTTAAGAAAAGTAAAAATCTGACTCAGGTAAAAAAAAATCATTTACAGTTTTATCAATTAGTAATTTTTACCTTAATTAACTGGACAAATCTCATTTGACGATATACAGGTCAAGAATGAAGAGTTTAAAGCCTAGTAGGGATTTTGGTCAATCATAACAGGTAATCTGCAGCCCCTATTGGGAATTTTACACTCATATGGAGACGCCACCACTTGCCAGTGGAAAGCTGCAAATTCTGTCCTATACTCTGCACTCACAGCCATTGAGCAGTGAGGGTCCTTTTTCCTGCCAGCACCTACTGCGACATGGGACCTCAGTTTATAAGGTCTCATCCGAAGGACTGGTGTCCACATCCCACAGTGGGATTCAAACCTGTGATGTAAGGATCAATTCCTTACTTCGTGACTCTAGAGCAGACGCTTTAACCATGGCGCCACGCTTGTGACTAGCTCAGTTTTAAAGAAATCATTCAAGATATTTTTTATCAAACTTAATATGCTGTAAGATTAGTAAGACCTATTCAACTATTTCAAAAAATTTTGACCTTTCCTGTGACCTTGACCTCACTTTTCTTTAATTTGCATCTTGCATGGTTTTAAACCATTTAAGATATTGTTATCTAAGGCTATGCATCTATACATAATTTGGTGAGAACTTATCATCTATTCATTTTTTTTTAAATTTTTATTTCAATTTTAAAGAAACTTTTCAAGATATTCTCATCAAACTTCATATACTAACACAAAATTTCATGTTGCATTACTATACACTCGGCGGGGCATTCATGGCCTATGGACATATTTCTAGTGTAATTTGCTATTTCTGTTGTTTACTTTCGGTCAGTAAGTGCCCCCAAAGGGCAAGCCCCAGTCCTATTTTCTTTTCCAGGGTTGCAACAGCGCCCCCTAGAAAAACAAGTTGCACCATCCAATCAAATCTTGTTTTGTGCTGCTTTATGCCAATGAAATTAAGGCTGGACAGCATATGTATTATATATCTGACCAATGGGGTTGCCGTATTTTCAAATAATTAGGATAGACTTACCACTTCAGCATTCCTTTCATCACTGAAGTGATATGCATGCTCAAAAATTGACTAAGTTTCATTTTTGTGTCAACTGCAGAGCAGAACGACACTTAGAGATCACTTTACCTGGTGTCTGTCTGTCCGTCTGTCACACCTTATATCTCCAAAATTTTTAGAGGCAGGGTTTTGATAATTAGCATTTATATATGTTTTTGAGCTCATGATACTATACTTTGAAACTGTATGAAATTCAGTTACCACAAACTTATTTAAATACTATGAAAATACATTGGGATCAGTATTCTACAATGAATCGTGTTGACTGACAAAGTGACAAAGTAAAGACAGTCTGAAATCTCTTTCCTCCGAGGATTGTTGGAAGCACCTACATGTGTATTAATAAAATGATAAATAATTATTCATCATAATTTCAATTTAATTATTCATTTGAGGACTAGGGAACTATATTTTCTTTGATTGCCAGATTCTATCCCAGTCTTTTACTTTTGGATCCTTTTTTTTCCTTGCAGGCAAATGCATGAACCTCCATGCTAATATTAAATTAATAGCTGACCACTCTTAGATTTATTTACCTCTTTAATGAAGATACCTAGCAGGCGACATATACATTCCTTGAAGCACTCTAGTTCCTATTTTATTTTCACTAATATAATGATTATTGAAAAAAGACTAAGGTGCTCTATAGTGATCAGTCTATTCATTCATCTGTCTGTCAAATACACATATCCCTTGTTCAGAATACAGGTGACTCTAAATACTTCAAACTTTATATTTTTTAATAAGGTACATGTAGCTGCTTTGGAACATCTGAAAGGTCTATTACATTATCGCTAGTTTTACTAGTTTTCTTCATGTAAGTTGAATATATTTCAAACTTTAAAATTTTTATTTTTGCCAGGTAAGAAAGAAATTCAGGAGTTCTTAAATTGCCCTCAGAGTTCTTGGATTGCATCAAACTGCTAAAAGACCTCAACAAAAACAGTGTCTTGAAAAAAAAATGAAAATATTCAGTGAAAAAAAAATTATGAGAGAAAAAGCCACTAAAAATCTTCAAGCATTTGAGCTGAAATCTGGAAGTCAATCTGTGGACTTTACTGGTATGTCTTACTAATTAAGTCATCATTTGTGTATAATAAATACACTAAACTGTAAACACTTGTTAAAATGTATATAATTTTTAGATATAATTTGTAGCTCACAGACATCAATAGTTTCATGTAATTTAAGTGATAATGAAAATTTCCTGTTGTCTGGCTAGATTAGAAACTATATATTATTGTCCAATTTTGGATATTGTGAAATAATTCATTTAGTAAAATTGGGTATGCATACATGTGTGTACACTTACATGTAAATTAATTGTTATAGCAAATTTAATCTATCATTAAGTTGAATGTTGACTAATGTTTTTCATCAAAATTGTTTACACTGAATTGTTTGTGGATTTTTCCATTTGCCCAATCATGTCAAGGAGCACATGGCAGAAAATGCTTTCTCCTCCATAGCACTTGGTGTTTTTAGAGGTCTGTGTTTGCTCTGCTCCAATTTTGTATTGTTTCAATGGACTTTAAAGCTTGATCACTTTTGGTAATCTTCATATTTTATATACTATTAGAGTACTTGAAGAGAACTGTAAAGATTTAACATACAGTATAATGCATGTATATTGCACTTTAAGTAGAGTGTATGTGGTTTAGAAATGTAATTCATCTCATAGTGCATTGAATTTGTTGAAAATTAGAAACTTTGTTGAAATTGTTTTAGAATAATGTTAGATTGCAGATTTTTTTAAATCATGCAAGTAAGATATTGCTAAATATTCTTAAGCTTTTCTGGACAGTCTAGATGAGTTCTTGCTATAAAGCTAGCATTGTCATCCCAGTTAAAATTTAAGGAGCAAGGTTTATTCCTAAGCTCTAACTGGACAAACTTGCATGGATTAAAGCACATTAACAGATTTACTTCAGATGCTTGACCTGATCAACATTTTCTTCATGTGTTTTTTGTTTTTGTTTGTTTGTTGTTTAACATCCCTCTCAAGAATTTTTCATCCATATGGAGATGCCACTACTTACTGGTGGAGAGCTGCAAAATTTGACCTATACTTAGCACTCAGGGTCATTGAGCAATAAGGGATCTTTTTTGTGCCCACATCAACTGCGAGGTGGGACCTCGGTTTATACGGTCGAATCTGAAGGACTGGTCCCCACATCCCCAGTGGATCTGAACCTGAGACTTAAGGATTAAATCCTTACTTGCGACTCTAGATTACACACTCTAGCCTTTGCGCCACATGGGGGACTCCACAAGAGTAAGTGTTTTGAGCAGTCCTATTCTCATGTAATTATAAACTGTATGTTGAACAAACCTGCAAAGATGATGTATGTTAATGTTTCAGGGTACCAATCCTTGATTTGACTTAGATTTTCTGGATTAATGACCAGTTTTTTAGAGAAGGTTCATTCAAAGTAACAATATACTCTTTGGTGATCAGTAAACATAGATGATGCATCCTGCTTCTGATGCTGGATGTAACATACATTTTCAGGGTTATTGAGCAGTTAAATCTAACCCAGAACAACTTGCATAGATTTTGGATTCAGGTGATATACATTACCAGAGTGTTTGTTGAGTGAGACTTTGCCTTACTAGTGGATAACATTTATAGAAGTGAGCTTTGTATTCTTTGATTATACCATCAGTGCCAACTACCATACATTTTATATAATAGATGTAGCTGTTGTTCAACTGAATATGATAAAACTGTGGATGAAAATAATTTGATTTTTGTACCTTTGAATGTATTGAATTAATTTGTAAAAGCTGTTATGATACAAAGTTTGATATTTTATCAAAGTTTTTAGCATATGCAATCAATAAATGTATCAACATTTTTATTTTATTATACTTTTTACCCTGCAAACTTCTTAAAAACAGAATAGTAATGATCCATTCAACTGATACTAGGTTAGTGTCACACTGTACTTGTATATCATGTATATCGAACTGTAAATGAGAAACATCTAAATATGTCAAATCACAGCATGAATCATTGGATTATGTAAGAAGTGCACTATCTTGTGCTTTGGTATGGTATTAATAATAAATGTTAAACTATCATTTTTTTTTCAAATTAACAAAGGATATGCTTGAGTGACTGTATTTTGACTAGCAGTAAAAATAAAATGATTTTGAAGCATTTGAATTATTTTGATTCATGGTCTCTGCAAGTTTAATGATAGCAAATATGTATATTGAACATGGCATCTACATATTGCTATACTGGATCTTAATCACAACATTGAAATTTTATGTAGTACATGTACTCTTGGTTTAAACTGGTCAAACATATTCTTAAATCACAAAGAATTTAAACAAATATAGGTATGATTCAGAACTTCATCAATTAGTTGGAAAGTGAATGCACTCAATGACTATATGGTTTAAAAGAAGCTGGGTATAAATAGCAGGAAAAACTACTTGATTTCCACTGTGAACTTTGTGTCCTCAACAAAACAATATGGAGTATACTATACTTGGTCTAAAGAATAAGTCTAATCTATGTCTGCATGTCTATGTCTGCATTCACTTTCAGGTTAAACTGTATTGGACATTGAGAGTTTGTTTGTTGTTTAACGTCCCTCTCGAGAATTTTTCACTCATATGGAGACGCCATCACTTGCCGGTGGAGAGCTGCAAATGACCTATGCTCGGCACACAGGGCCAATGAGCAGTGAAGGATCTTTTTCATGCCAGTATCTACTGTGACACTGGACCTTGGTTTGTACGAAGGACCGGTCTCCACGTCCCACAGTGGGATTCAAACATGTGACATAAGGATCAACTCCTAACACGGCAACTCTAGAGCATAGGCTCTTACCACTGCAACATGTGGGCGACAGCATTGAGAGTTAATTGTGGATATCAGAACAAGCTACTCTGGGCTTATACTCTCTATATACTGATTGATTGATTGATTGTATGTTGTTTAGCGTCCCTCTCGGGATTTATTCACTCATATAGAGACGCCACTACATGCCAGTGGAAAGCTGCAAATTTTGTCCTATACTCAGCACTTACAGCCATTGAGCAGTGAAGGGATTTTTTCGTGCCAGCACCTACTGTGACACGGGACCTCGATTTATGCGGTCTCATCCGAAGGATCGGTCTCCCCAGCCAACTGTGGGATTTGAACCTGCGATGTAAGGATCAACTCCTTACTTCTCTACTCTAGAGCAGACGCTCTAACCACTGCGCCAGGGGGGCAACTACTCTCTATATAAGTCACTTGTGCAATGACTTTAGTTTTATATTCAAGATTTTGTACTGATCATGTTGAGTCACATTAACACAAATATCTTTCTGCTGAGCTTGACCAATGACCATCCGCAACTATTCTGGTTGGAAACAATATGTTAATTAATCCATAATCAGTGAAATTACTATGAAAGAAAAATGGTCTACTTAAACCACAAGTTATATGTATAAAAGTATACACTGGTCTCCTTAAGTCATATGAGAGAAACATAAAATATTAGGGAGACCATTTTTTTCATATATTTTTAGGAGGCATTTATAATGAAAAAATAAAGCAAGAGTCGACTAAATGGTGTTCTATAGAACATTGATCTGGTATTTCTTTTTAGAAAAAAGCAAATTTAAAAAATCTGTATATTGTCTCCTTAAGCCATATATAATGTTCTGGTCTCCCTAGTCCTTAAATCAGAGTTATATATATATATATATATATATATATATATATATATATATATATATACCGTTATGCCTGATGTGCAATCCAATTATGTAATTTGACTTTACATAATAAAATACTGATTAAATATAATATATATGAACTTAGGTCGCCTGCGTGAAAATCCAACACGCTCACCATCATGTCATTGGGTCCCCTCCCCTTCCATAGTGAAAAAGACGAATATCTAGAGTGTGGATTTATCAATTTTAAAACAAATTAAATATTTAGCATTTTCGAAAAACGTTTCTATTAACCCTACTAATATCATAGAAAAATATTGAAAAACAAAAAAAAGTTGAAAATTTCGACTTTTTTTAATTCGCTTCCGGTAGCAACCGAAGGTACTGATGACGAAAAAAAGGTAATTTTGAACATATAAAAGTCATGTTCTATCATCTCGTACAAGTCTCCAGTTCATATCTTAAGCCGTTCCTTAGATCCATCGAGGACAAAATTTTATTTTAAAATCAGAAAATTGTCCATAAATTGGCACTGGAACCGAATTTACCAAAAGCCGGAATTTTATATATTAAAAATCATATATAGACCTTTTCTCCCTGAAAATTTCAAACAAATTCATTGCATAGATTTTGAGAAATCGCGTGCACAAAATTTTGTCTAAAAAGAATTATAATAATACTTGATACTCGTTGCGAGCAACGAGATGTCTTCCGTCCGAATAATCATCCTAATATGTGATATTCTTTGCATGTTAAGAGCCATTCTCTGTAATGACTTGAACTTTTATATAGGAGCTGTGGCACGCATAGTCTCAGAATTTCTCCAAACCCATTATGATAAAAGTCTTTGATACCGTAAACTCAAATCAGGCAAAAGATGGTTGTTACGTGTCATGATTACCATAGCAACATGTCCTAAAGTTTGAAAAATGGCATTTTCCAACATGTTCAGAGTCCCCCAGTTAACGTTTGCAGCAAAGCAAACAAGTGGCAATGACTGTTTCTGAAAGTTGAAGGCCTGATGTCTTAAATGTATGATAAACATGTTTGGTAAATCAACTTTTACATACGTTACTATGGAAACAAAGTATTCAAAAGTAATGATTTTGTTCATCTAATTTTATAAAGTCATACACTTAAGAATAAAAAAAATCATTGGTTGAAATGCAAGCAACTTATAGACAAGAGATCCTTGTAACATATACCAGGGACAAATTATGATATTTCTTATAGGTTGGCAATGGTTGGGTTCAGCCCATACATCGAGTCAAAATATATCCTCCATAGTCATAATTTATAAGGTTCAACACAGTAGCCGAAAGATTCATTGGGAATGTTTTATGTCCAGTTTGGATATTGTACAAGTTAAAGTTTCACAAATGCAAATCAAACTCCAAGGTCAAAGTCAAGAGATATAAAATGATGTTACCCAAAGAAAGATCATGTCTCAGGGAAAATAACTGTAAAATAAAAAAAACCTAACACTTACTCTTAAAAATTAATGGCGAATGTTAAAGTTTTTATTTTTGAAACGTAAGTCAAACGTTAAGGTCAAGGACATTTGGTCAAAATTAATGGTTTCCAGGGGAAAATCTTCTCACAAGAAATAGACATTGAAATATGAAAGCCCTAGCAGCAATTAATCAAATGTTATGGAAAAGGTTTACGTTTTTTTTTTTCAAAAATAGGTAAAACTCCAGGGTCAAGGATAAATGTCAAATCTGTTGGTACTCAAGGAAAGGTTTTGTCACAAGAAATACACTTGTAAAAATATGAAAACCCTAGCACAATTATTTAAAAGTTATAGACAATATTAAAATGTTTAAAAGTAGGTCAAACTCTAAGGTCAAGGATACAAAATCAAAGCTGTTGGTACTCAAAAGAAGCTCTTATCTAAGAATTATACGTGAAACTTGAAAGCCCTAGCACCAGCCATTTAAAAATTATAAGCAAGGTTAAAGTTTTTTAAAACGTAGGTCAAACTCCAGGGTCAAGTTTAAAGGATAAAAATTGTTGATATCCGATTAAAGGCGTTGAAACAAAAAATACACCTGTGAAATGTGAAACCCTTAGTCCTAACCAAAAGTTATTGCCAAGGTTATTGTTTTTTTAATGGTATAAACTCCAAGTTAAAGGTCACAAGGTCAAAAATATTTATTCCCAAGGAAAGGTCTTGTGACAAAGAATTTCAGATGTGAAATATGAAAGCCCTAGCACCAACTGTTTAAAAGCTATGGACGAGGATAAAGTTTGGTAAAAGTTTCCAAATTGGGTCAAACTTAAAGGTCAGGAGATCAGATGTGTTGGTACTGGAAGAAAGGTCTTGTAAGAAGGAATACACATGTGAAATTTCATATGAAAGCCATACTTCCAACCAATCAAAAGTTATTGGTAAGGTTTAAGTTTTCGCGGACAAACTGAAAATAAGACAGTCAGACAGATGGACGGACAGGGCACAAACTATTTGTCCTCAAATCTTTGATTACGGAGGCATAAAAATTAATTGATATCTAGGTTTGTGTGATTGCCTTAAATCTTCAAGACTTAGTCCTCTTAGTAATCAGGAGTACAAGTTGCAACATGCACGATACGCATTCACATCACAATAACGCATACCATATCATAAATAAAGAGATATATTTAGTATAGGTGTTAAGCGATTTATTCAGACTTCATTTGAAAATCTTAATATTCTAATCGGTTAATTTTTTACTAGTAGTAGTTCGAGACTCAGGTGTACTTTATTATATTGAACAGAATCCTGTAAATTTTTTTATCCTAGTTCAAAATATTGCTGCCAAATATTGACAGCCCTCCCTCTCCCGACAAAGGAAAATTGTTCTCATGAACCCTGCGCCGTGACCATTTATCATTGTAGAATCGATCTCGTTGCTCATTCTAAACATTCATGTAACGTGTTTATTTTTTAATGCAGAGTATTTATTTCAATGGTAGTTAACATTTTTATATGATTTTTCCCCCGAAGAACATTCTATAAAATTTACGACAGTCAAAAGGATAAAAAAGGCTCCGAGGTATTCAATCAATTAAACTAAAGATACTGCAGATCATATAAACATGTCGAGCAATAAAAGTATCACATTACATATAGAGATGTCTGTCTCGGCATACATAGAGAGATTGACAATCAAATGGCATGTTCAACGGAAGTGCAGCAATAAGTTATTTTTCCCATTCCATAGTGCATTTTTAATTTGTAGAGATATTTATATTCGTTTTAATGTATGTTCGTGGATTATTGATGCAGTAATTTTAGTTACATGTCAAGCTTAATATTTTGGTGTTTGTACTTTGTAGCAAGAATTTGCCAAATTATAATTTTTCTATGATTATACCAAAACATATTTTTAAGCGAAGCTAGCACTGTTGCTCAAGCTTTATTCTTGTCGTGTATATCTAGAAGTCTTTGTGTATATATACCGGTATTCATAGGTAAAGGTACTAGTACCAAATATGAAAATCTTCATTTAATTTTAGAAGAAATGGGCGTTATCTTACAATATTTCTTATGAATTCAAGAGAGGAACATGACGTGAAATAATTTTAAATATAAATATATAAAGTACGAGGGTTGTTAGAAAAGTTCGCGGACTAGTTCTATATAGTGAGCGCGCTATTTGCATGAAACCAGTAAAACTCTGCAAATAAAAACTATATGTATTTTCCAACAAATATGCAAATATTTGGTGTTTTCCGATGATCTATAAAAAATATACAGGTATATTATTTAAATAAAGCATGCTTCACGGAGAATGCCACTTTTACGCACATTTACATTACATAAAATTTTATTCGAAATTAAAAATTGCAATGTTGTAACGCATAAAGATTTTTGAAATTTCACCTGTCGCTACAATATTCATGAAACGTCCTCTAGCGAAATTTTGAATTGAATTGGAGGGGATTTGACTGTTTTATCGCTAATTATAGATGATAAATGCATAAAAACGAAGTCAAGAATAGCACCGTCATTTAACGTCTTAGAGGACCGAACTATTAAAAAAATATGTCTACAGAAAGGAAAATGTAAGAAAGAGACTAAATTGTTTTTGGATGCTGCAGGGGACTTCCCACACGTATCTAGGACCGAAGCGTTCAAATGGTAGTGGCTTTGTAAAAATTGGAAGAATAGACATTTTTGATGATCAGCTCTTGCAATACTTCAATACCCCGCTTATCGCATAGGTGTTGCGCGTATGGATTTTGCATTGTTTCCATACCTGATTGCTTAACTGCGTAGACGATCTCACTAATATCCGATACGCCACAAAACATTTTTTTTTAAGTAACATGTCTTACTATAGTTAATATGCAATTTTTAAAAAGGAAAAGGACATAAAAGTCTGTAGAACTGAAAGAAATTTAGAGCTGTGAATAAGCTTAACAAGTTTGGAATCAGGTTGTCACGTCACCTAACGTCAAGCGATTGCTCCGTGAATCCTATGACCGCACAGTAAAATTATTGATTTTTTTTTCAAAATTTTAATAAACGGACCTGATTTTATAAGATAAGAGTTTATAAGATAAGAGCTTAATCAGACATAGTCATTCTTCAAAGTACGCAACCAATTTTCCGTAAATCAATGTGTCCGCGAACTTTTCTAACATCTCTTGTATGTGTTCTGGGTCTTTCTAAAAAAGTTACTTAAACAAACGCATGGTAAATAATTTGTCTTTTTCTGAAAACGAAATTTTTTAAGGTTTGCAGGAGCAATTCTATTTGCCTGCGTATATATACCCATTCAAAAAAGTTTTAGAATTTGCGAGACCAAATTATTCATTGAAAAAGAGTTTATTAGCATTAAATCATAATTAAACATCATTTAAAGGTAAAAGATGGCTAAAGACTAGTTAAATGTTGCGTATATGAGGATTAAAGATCACTAAAGGGTAGCATAAAGACGTTTGGATATTAAGCATCTATAATCTACAGCTAAAGAAGTCTTACACTTTCTAAGCAAATTTTTAAGCCGCCTTTAATCCGTCTCTAAGCAAATGCTTAAAGATGGATTTTCGTCATGTGCGTTTTCCTATGGGTCTTAAACTTACTCAAATTAGAGAGGGCACATAGAGTGAGCACATGTACTCACCATTAGAGAAACTCGAAGAGCTGATATCATCTCCTTCTGAGAAAAACATTTTTTTTCAAATGGACATCCTGATAATATATTAATCAATATATACCTGCTCGAAAATAGCATTTACACAATATGATTATATAACTTCAGTTTGATTGGCCTTTGAAATGACGCAGTTTCCTAATGTATCTCTCTGTTGAGTTCACAGTATAAGATTTAGTATTTTTATTCTTTATCATAGCAGATTTGAAGAGAGAGGGTCCAGACCCTTTTTAAACTACTCTTACAAAAATTTACTAGTAATCTCAAATAAATACTTTGATTCTTTGATTTACTATGAAACTTTAAATTAGAATATTTTTCTGAAGATATAAACGTTTAAAAAGGTTCGCTTCTGGGCTTTTGAGCAGATTTTTGTCTTGACCTATATTTCAAAAATTCTGCAGAATGTTTTAGTTTTTAGTTTTTTAGTTCAATAAAAATGGAACTCGTAAATTTACTTACCATGTCATTGGTCATTTGCAAAATTACTTTGTTAAAAACATTCTGACTGTACACACAGGTGCTCTGAAGTTAAAAAGATTAAAAAGATGCTTGAGTTTCTGATTGACAATATCTATGTGGTTTTTTGAGACCAGGTCTTCCAACAATCTATTTGAATTCCCATTGGTACCAATTGCGCCCCGTTATTAGCAGACCTTTTTTATATTCATATGAAGCAGAATTTGTCCAAAATTTTATACGTGATAAGAAGAAAACACTTGCTGTGGCGTTCAACTCGACATTTAGATATATCGACCACGTATTGTCAATTAACAATTGTTTTTTCCATTCTTATGTCGATACGATATATCCCGGTGAGCCTGAGATAAAAGATACTACAGAGTCTGACACATCTGTTTCATATTTGGATATTTTACTTGAAAAAGACGTTAATGGTAATCTAACAACCAAGCTTTATGATAAACGTGATGACTTTAACTTTTCAATCGTCAACTTCCTTTACTTATGCAGCAATATACTTTCATCACCTGCATACGGGGTTTATATCTCTCAGTTGATTCGATACGCAAGAGCATGCTCAACGTATGCACAATTTCCAAAACGAGGTAAATTATTGACTAACAAGTTAATGAAACAAGAATATCAGCAGTCTCGTTTAAAGTCATCATTTCGTAAGTTCCATGGTCGATACAATGACCTTGTCAGCAAATACAATTTATCATTGAGTCAAATGCTGACTGACGTTTTTCATATTAATTGTTATGCCATTATTTACACACTGAATTGTCGACGGATTTTTCCGTTATTTCCCGATCATGACAAGGAGCACAGGGCGGGTGTGACCGGTCGGCAGGGGATGCTCACTCCTCCATGGAACCTGATCCCACCTCTGATGTTTTGGAGGTCCGTGTTTGCTCTGCACCTATTTTGTATTGTTTTAATGGACTTTTGAGCTTGAATACTGTTCGTTATTTCCACATATTTCATTCTTACAACAAATTTGGATTCTACAATGCTAATTAAACTATATTCAGTTAAATCCCTTAAAATAACACCATAATTAAATTCAATACCAAAAGCAGAACCTAATTTTTTTTCTCTTTCTGAGTAAAGTATTGTTCAGTTTGGATTCCTATTTTCCCCTGTAGTTATTTTGAGCCATGAACTGTTTTATACTGATCCTAAATTATATATTAAATATACTGTCATGAATTCTATCAACATTTTGACAAATTTAGCAAATATATTGTGAAAATCCAGAAAAAGCCCCGATTAAGCTTAAAATTAACACTATTTTAATAATATCTAAACATTTACATCACTGTCCCCCACTTTTAGTTTCCTTTTTTGAATATATATATGATACTTTCAACTATTCTTCTTTAATTCAGTAAAATGTCATTATTTTCAAATGACTTTTTTTTGCTTGTTAAATTTCTAATGCCAGAAAAATGACAATTTTTGAGTGCAGAAATGTCACAAAAATGACAATGCCTAGAAATTTTAAACTTTTTTTGTCGTCACAAATTTTAATGTGTCTATTCAAGATGAAATAAAACTGTACTTGTTCAAAGATATATTTGAAAAAAAAATATTGGGAGGAAAAAGTTAAAGTTTAAAAAATCATTTATTGTATTAGACGTATTTACAGTGGAAAAAGGTTGTAATACATGCGCCAAAATAATCGAATTGCCCCCCCCCCCTATTTTTTGTTTTGATTTTTTAATTAAGCTATGTATGTAGATTCTAAAATTATACTTGCTTAAAAATTCTCATTACTTTTGAAAGCAGGATCCAACCGCCTAAAGGACCCTCTATACACTAGAAGAAAATATTTTATGGACATTGAGAAAATTATAGTGTGTAAAGGTGTAAGTATTGAGCTTATCTATCACATTTTCAGCATAGGGTGCCTTGCATATACCCCCAGGAAAAATGTTCAAAGACAATGAAGTACTGATGAACATAAATCACTGTTGTTTACTTAAGTGAGCAAAATACTTGCAAATGAAGTGTTCTATCTATTTATTTTGGCCTATTAAAGTGTTATGAATGCTTGATTTGATCACAAATTAAGTAATAAACTGTACATTTCAATTTACTGTATTTCTTATCAAAGGGCAGATCACTCTTTCTGCATAAAAAACCCCATAAAATCAGAACTCTCTAGTGTGCAGTGTATAGAGGCCTCTTAAAATCTCTAAAAGTTACGGTAAATGTAAAATTTGCAAATGTTCGACAAGATATCCATTTTATACAACAGATACGATGATTGTAAGAAAAGTTCGCGGACACATTGATTTACGGAAGATTTATTGTGTTCTTTGAAGAATGACAATTGTCTGATTAAGTTCTTATTTTCTATTTATTAGTATATAAAAAATCAGGTCTTTTTACTAAAATATTGAAAATATGCAATGAAATTCACTGTGCTGTCATAGGATTCACGGAGAGATCACTTTACTTTAGGTGACATAACAACCTGATTCCAAGCCTGTTAGCGTTTACACTCTTTAAAATATCTGTCAGTTCTATAGACTTTTCATGTCTTTTTCCTGCTTTAAAATTTAATAAGTATATCAAGATATGTCACTTTTTTCTTGGAATGTCTTTTAAGGCGTATCGGATATTACATAAATTCAATGTCAGTTAAGTGATCTTATATGGAAACAATGCAGGATCCATAGGCGCAACGCCCATGCAATAAGCGGGGTATATGGGTATCGGAGGAGTTGATCATCAAAAATGTCAATCCTTCCAATCTTACAAAGCTACTGCCATTTGATCATTTTGGTCTTAGATACGTGTAGGCACTCCTCAGTGGCATCAAAAACATTTTAGCCTCTTTTGGGTATTTTCCTGTCTGCACACTAAATTTGTTAATATAGCGTTACTCTAAGACGTTCAATGACGTTGCCATTTTTGACCTGTTTTTATGCGTTGATAATCTATTATTAGTGATTAAACCGTCATAACTCCTCCAATTCAATTCAAAATTTCACCAAATGACGTTTCATGAATATTGTTGCGATAAGTGAAGTATCATACATCTTTATGCGCTATAACCATGACAACAGTGCACTTTTCAATTTCCAAACAATGTCTATATGAGGTAAACGTGCAAAAAGGTGCTATGCTCCATAAACACGCTTCTTCTAAATAATATATAGCCGTATCTTTAGATTTGTCATCGGAAAACACCAAATCTTTGCAGATTTATTGGAAAATACGTTTAGTTTTTATACGCAGGGTTTTACATACATTGTTGTTTTTGAGAATGTAATTTTTAAAGATTTTTGACTATAGAATATAAAGAATAACTTTATATATTCCTATGTAAAAAATTCGATCGCCAATTGTGACCCAACACTAGCCCCGGGGGTTAATGACTAATCACGGACCTTGTGTTCTTAAGAAGAAGATATATAAAAGTTATATATATATATATATATATATATATATATATATATATATATATATATATATATATATATATATATATATATATATATATATATATATATATATATATATATATTCCTATATAAAACTTTGTGGCCCCAACTTATCTCTGGGAATCATTATGAATAACCTTCAATGTACACTATGTAATGAAGCTTTAAAATGTAAAAACTTTTCTGGCTAAGTATTTCTTCTGAAGACGATTTCGAAAGATTTACTCCTTCAGATTCCTATGTAAAACTGTGATCATCTATTGTAGCTCCACCCTCCCCCGGGGATTAGGATTTGAACATAACTGAATCCACACTTTATGATGAAGTTTTCATGTAAGTTTTAATTTTCTGGCTTAGTGGTTCTTGAGATAAAGATTTTTCAAAAGATGTCACTAAATTTTAACTATTTCTAAATTATCTCCCCTTGAAATAGGGCGTGAACCTTCATTTGAAAACAATTGAATTCCCTGTATCCAAAAATGCTGCATGGCACGTTTGGTTAAGATTGGCCAAGTAGTTTTTGAGAGGAAGGTGAAAATGTGAAAGGTATGCAGACGGATGGTCAGACGGACGATAGACAAAATGTGATAAGAATAACTCACTTGTGCTTTCAGCTCATTTGCGCTAAAATGTAGAAGCCAACCTCATTATATCGGTATATGTATAAGAACAAAGCAAAAATATTTACTAGATAATCGCTACTGCTGAACGAAATAATTAATATTTAATCTCAAAGGATAAATAACGAGAAAAGAGATGAGGCTGATTTATCAGATGAATCAAGAATTCCGGTATCTTGGCATGACTGTATATTTTGTCCTCAATTATGCAAGAGGAGAAAAAAGGCTCGTCTCGACATTTATTGTCTTCGACGACAACATCTACCGATGAACAACAATATGTGCATTGAGGAGAGATCCAAATTAAAAGTCACATTTACATTGAAGTAGATTGCGTCACACTTTCTACCTAAGATACAATAATTGATCAAGTTTGATAATTCTAGGTCGAATGGTTTTCTAGTCATGAGCCGGACTGGATTTTTCCATATTCTGTCATTGTATCCTAATTAAGGTCAGAGAGACATATTTTTAATGTGCGACACATCCTCTACCCAAGATGTATCAGCTGACAAAGTTTGATAATTCTAGGCCTAATAGTATTAAAGTATGAACCGGACACAACAAAAGCTTACAGACGGACGGACAGACAGCTAGACAGACGGACGGACATGAAAACCATAGCATAACACGTCCCGTCTTAAGACGCGCGTTTAATAGCGGAAATCAATGCTTTTGTCAAATTCACCTTTAAATTTGATAAATAGACCGTGATTTTGATAAAATTAATGACACGTAATTAGCATCTTTTTCGTCTAGTAGTGTCACCAGCGAGGAAATTTGGCGTCCATTCTGTATGAAGAAAACATTTTCTAAGAAGGGATAGTGATGAAAAACTGATAAACGAGAAAAATTGGTGCATACGTGTTTAGCCCAAACACAATTGCCTAGGAATTGCAGCAAATGAATTTTAGCGAGCTGACAATTTATTTCACAAAAGTAATTTGTATATCTTGTGGTTATACTCTCCGTCAGTCAAGCGTACTTTCGCTTTCCCATTCGGGTACATCATACATGTACCTTGATACAAATACAGTCCCTGAAACGTTGTACTTTCCCTTTTATCCCTTCGCTTGACGTTCTTTCATCGGTTGTTCAACGTGTACCGTTCGTTCAGCGTACGTTTACCGTTCGCTCTCCGATCACAGTTTTGCGTTCAGCGTTCACCGTGCGCTCGCGTTCACCGTTCACAAAGCGTTCACCCTTTGCTCACCGTTCGTTCACTTTGCGTTCAACTTGCGTTCAGCGTTCACTCATCGTTCAGTCTTCATTGTCATTTGGAACTCCAAAGTGAAAGTTTAACTGAACTGATTATTATAAGTTAAATTAATCTCAAAAATAAAAGCTGTTGAAGTATATTCATTTAGTACGATGCTACAAGATTAAATTTGAATACGGCAACATACATGTACGAATACGGCACTGCAACATTTTAACATTATGTCAAAGACAACAAATCATTTATAGAGAGATGCTAATCCAGGTCGCTTTATTAACCAACTGTTGAATAATTACCAAAATATTCATTTCTAACACATTTTTTTCAGTTACTAAAGAAATACATGTACATGTTACAACTATTTATGAGAATTATAGATTGTATTACGGATTAAATATCTACGGAGCGATGTACATTGATAGTGTAGTTAAAAAAATGTTTAATTTGTAATACCCTTAAAGCAAAATAGATAAAAAACAGCAAGATTTTGGTTGAGCTAGAAGGGTACAAGTATAAGGTTTCTTTCATTACAAATAAAGTCAAAGTCAATCGAAAGAAAGGGGAAAAAAACTATATATATTTTTAACATTCGATATAGTTAAGAGCACCCCCCCTTTCCTGAATCTGCCACTTCGTCGGTATTTGCTTCATATTTTAGTTTACATTTAAATGGGAGTCAATGGTTTTGTGACATTAAAATTTCAGCTAATAAACGTCCATGCATCTAAGAAAGTCATTAAGCAATGGCGGTTCAAAATACACGTGCCGACGGTGGTATTTTAATTGGCAAGGATCGAATTCATGCGGCTTAATTATTCCAACTGTTTATGTCTAATGGATTTAATTTATTTATTGAGCAATATTGGAATCTGATCTAGAAATGATAAAAAAGTGTCTTAAACTCCTTGGGAACACTAATAAAACTTCGCCTTGGGCGTGACGAGACTTTTACAGCAGCACAGTGTCAAGTGATTTTGATTGACAGGACAAGCACGTGGACTTTGTGTAAACTTGAAGCAGGAAAAAAAAAACGATTAAGACTTAAAAAAAATTGATTTGTTGATAAATTGGGGTTTTTTCCACTGCCTGATATATATATATAAAACTTAGGAATTTTTGCTTGACACAGGTACATGCATTTGGGGAGAAGGGGGTTAAGACGGAATGACTCTCTCTCTCTCTCTCTCTCTCTCTCTCTCTCTCTCTCTCTCTCTCTCTGTGTGTGTGAGAGGGTGTGTGTGTGTGTGTGTTTAATTTGTCTGTTCATGTATAAGTATAGCAGCATATTATTAAAGTATCAATTACTGAAATTTAAATCTATAACAAATGATATGAATGGCTTTTTGTATCCTCTTGTCCACAATCACATTTCATGATGGGAAGGGGGAGTCGTCTAAAGTAGAAGCCTGCTCAAAAAATCATCGTTAAAAATAAAAATGTTACATATTAAATATATAATTGCATGAAAATTTTAGAATACATGTACATTTATGTAACACATCCACAGACCTTTGTAAAATATTTTGTGATTTATTATTATTATTATTTTACCCGAAATCCCCTCCCCCCTATGGAAACACGTGTATTCTTGTAATTTTTCTACTTTGACTACAGAGTTTTGTTTTAGTGATAATGTTTAACAGCAATATATCATTTGTGACTAAACAGCTTAATTTAAACATAATATATATATGTGCAGAAAATATTGAAAGAAACATAATTAATAGCAGTACTTAATGTGCATGTATCATTTTCTTATGACAGTTTGGGAACGTTTATTTATTTAATTATTTATTTATCTATTTATTTATTTATTTATTAAGGTCTGCCGTTCGAACGGAAGACCTTCTAGACCTCATATCTCGCTCATTCCTCAACGGATTTTGCTCAAATTTGCAGAGTTTATAGACGTTACAAAACCAAACTGTATGAGAATGCTCTCAAACAGTTCAAAAGGTCACCTCCGCTTTTGAGTTATTTCCCTTTAAATGAAAATTTAGGAGCCTTCATTTCCATACAAAACCTCTGAGACTACAAAGGGCGTAATAAGCAAGAATAATATAGCTTAGAAGGGATGGGATCTTTGGTACTAGTACTTTTCCCAATGATATATACACAAAGACCCCGAGCTCTGGATCTACACGACAGGAATAAAGCTTGAGTGGCAGCTCTGCTTTAAAACATGTATATACTTTCGGTACAATCATAGAAAATTATAAGTATTGAGCAAATCCTTGCTACAAAGCACAAAAAACATAATATTAAACTTGACATGTAACTAGAATTATTCCATCAATAATCCACGAACATACATTCATTAAAAGGAATATAAATATCTGTTGAAATTAAAAAGCAATTAGGAATTGAAAAAAAAAAACAACAGCAACTGTCGGAGAGTTTCTTATTGCTGCTATTGCGTTGAACATGCCATTTGATTGGCAATATCTCAATATATGCCAGGACAGACATCTCTACATGTTACTCTTCAGGGACGTAGCATCGTTTTTAAAGTGGTTTGGGGGGCATCCAGAGAGAAAAAAATTAACTTACCTGAAAAGATTTCACAACCAAAACAAAAAAAAAAAAGGAAAATGGCCCAAAATCCTATTTCCTGGTGGAGGGGCCAACGGGACTTCCAATAAACATTACTTAGTAAAAATCTAGGTCTGAAAAAAAAATTGAGGGCTAATGCTACGTGCCTGCTCTTATAGCTCATGTTTTATTTGCTCTGCAATACCATAAGTTTACTTGATTGAATACCTCGGAGCCTCTTTTATGCTGTTGACAGCCTTTTAGTTTGACAAACTTTGCAAAATTTAATCTTTTGAAAAGTTGGCGTTTGGGCTTTCATATTTCACATCCGAAATTCTTTGTGACAAGACCTTTCCTTGGGAATAAATATTATTGACCTTGTAACCGTCACCTTGGAGTTTGACCCACTTTTTAAAAATTTTAACCTTGGCAATACCATTTCAACGGTTGGGACTAGCGTTTTCACATTCACAGGTGTATTCCTTGTGACAACGACGTTCATTGGATATCAATTTTTACTATTTGACTTTGACCTGGGATTTTGACGTACTTTTAAAAAAAATTAAAAGTTCTGACTTTTTACCTTTGACCTTAGAGTTTGACCTACCTTTGAAACATTTCAAGGTAAAGTTTGCGACTCCTCCAAATTTTATTTATTTTTTTAAATTCTACATATGCCATACATCAATTTGTTTGAGAAGAATAGCTTCATCATTTAACACAATTTTAAAAGATATTGTCCGTCCCGATTTTGGGGTAAAAGACGCCAAATTTGAAGTATTTGACGTTTTAATGTTTAATTATTTTTAATGAAAAAAGTTGATTTATTTTATATATCATCATATTGAAATAATTAAAATGGGATGAATTATTATATTTTATGTTTAACTTATCTTAAATTTTTATTTCTGTTATTTAAAATGTAAAAAAAAAAAATTGGGTAAAAAAAAAGGTTTTTTCAATTTTCCATAATAAAGTGAAACCGTTGCCATGGCAACAAACAAGTAAAAATCACCATTACTATATCTACCGATTCCACGAAAATCCAAGAAATTGTTAACTGGCTCATTTTCATTACAATGAACAAAAAAAAATATTTATGTCCCCAATACCGTTTCCATGGACAGAGGTTATATTACAGGTTTTGTACATAAAAATCAGACATTTTCTGCATTTTAAAGTAAACATTGATATGATTTTGAGAAAGTGTACTCGCCATACTAAATTTTATATGAAATTGTTTTTTGACAAAAAACTGACAATAATAACACTCCTATGCTATTAAATAATCAGTTCATGGAAAGACTCTTGGTATACATGACTGTCCTACTTAAAGCACCTTTACAATATTATTGATGAAATAGTCAATGAAATTGTTTCAACACCTTTTAGAAATACATGTATTTATAACATGTTTGCAGTGTATACATGTATATGTATTTGTTCACCATGGTTTCTTAGTATGCTGCTGTTGGAAAACAAGTTTAAGTAAACCAATAAAAGCTTTTTGACCTCATGTTGATTTAATCATTCCAAAAGATTTCAACTACATGTATTAATTTCTGGGCATCCATAGCTAATGTCTACTCATCTATGACTGGTGAGGCTTTACATGCTATTACTTGAGTGAAATGTTGCAGGCATTGTATCCAGGTAGCTGCTATCTTAACAGCAGTAATATACATCTACATATCAATCATTTTATTCGTTTGTTTGTTTAATATCCCTTCGAGAATTGTTCACTCATAGTGAGACGCCACCACTTGCCAGTGGAGGGCTGCAAATTTAGACTGTACTCGACACTTATGGACTTTGATCAGTGAGGGATCTTTTCCGTGTCAGCAAATACTGCGATACGGGACTTCGGTTTGTATGGTCTCATCCGAAGGAACGGTCTCCCGCATTGGGATTCAAACCCGCAATACAAGGATCAACTCCTTCCTCCGTGATTCTAGAGCAAATGCTCTAACCACTGCATAACGAGGGCGACTTTGATCAGTCCCAGATTCTGGATAAATGCAGCTGTATGTAAGAAAACAATAACATTGGATTTCAAGTTACAAATTCATATTTGAATGAGTTTACAGTGCATGTACTTCTGATGTCAGTCAAATTTTAAAATTCTGCAAAGTTATTACACTGTCATGAATATTGGACAAGAACGGGAAAAAAATAATGCCATAATGACACAGGTATGTATTCTGTCCATCATCTCTGGATATTTTGCTACAAGAATTTACATGAAATTTTACAAACAATTTTTGAATGCTACATTGAAGCTTGTTAAGCAGACATACGCCACCTTCAATTAATATATCTGATGCATACAATCATTTTACTGAATACAAGTTCAAAGACAGAGAAGCAATGTACTGTAATTATCTCAGATTCTTATTTTTTTCTAAATATAAGGAAAACAGCTTATCGATAAAATGTTGTTATGGAATCATTGTTTCCATGGATAACATTTATTGGGTAACCAGTCTCCTCTAAATCCTGGGTGACTGGTATTGGCATATCTGGTTCCATACCTTTGCTCGATCCAACCAATTTTCTTGAACATTCATGAGCTGGAATATAATGGTCTTTACTAGAACATCTAAGCAAGAACTGAAGTACTTTTTCTGATTCTTTTCCAATTACGGTAATGATCCATAATCTGAAGTTGTGTGTTCATTTTCATATAATGAAAGGAATGAAAAAAAAAAGATGAATTGAATGAATTTCCAACCTACTCACTTTATAACTAATAGTGGTATAACTATTAAAAAATAAATGTATACACTTTTACAGATTGAATTAGATGAATGCAATTATACAAGCTTGATGAGTGAATTTTCTAAAACACACCCTAAGATTATTCATAAATCGTCATGCATAATCTGGATCTCTTTTTATTTAAAAAATGAGATACTAAAAAAAATAAAACTTCATTCACAGAAAGTATTTCCAGACCCTAATTAAAACCATTCAATCTAAATTAAAACTATCTGCATGGCCGTAGGAACCGGTGGGGGCTCGGGGAGGCGTGCCCCCGCCCCAATAATTTTACCGATGAATAGAATACTATAGAAAACATAGTTTCTATATGCTTGTGTCCCCTCAATAATAACGTCCGATGACCTTTTTTTTTTTTTTTTTTTTAATATTATTGGTAGTGCCCCCCGTGTATCACTTGGTGAGGAAAAAAATTACAAACTATACTTTAGAAAAGCTCACCAATATTATGTCATAATTCCAACCTGTGTTTTGACTAAAGAGTTAGAGAATTTATTTGTTACTGCATTCATTTCAAGATTGATATTTTTTTTAATGTGTTAAATTACCTCTCTGATGCAACTATTATCAAACTGTCAAATGCTCCAGACTTTTTTTCAATAAGAACTAATTTTCAGTGAAAAATAATTTGTCAATGAATAATTCAAACAATTTCATTTAAAAAAAAAAGATGAAAATGCTTTCCTCATTGTATTAAGAAAAATTAGAGAGAGAGAGAGAGAGAGAGAGAGAGAGAGAGAGAGAGAGATTAAAAAAGTTTGATGACGACTTTTCTGCATTGCAGGATTTTAGATTTTAGTCACATGCTCCTAATCCGAGATTCGCTGCACATGTCACAATATATACAGATAAAAGCAGGGCTTAGAGTCCGAGGAATCTCGGATTGATATGCACCCTGATCTGTTCATTCATTACTGTTTATGTCCGTTCAGGTCATTGACAACTTTCCGTAATTCGTACATAGTTGTAATACGCGATTATGAACTACTTAAATAATTACCTCTCTGATGCAACTATTATCAAACTGTCAAATGCTCCGTGACTTCTCTTCCCTGTTCGGAGTGCATACTGCATACACCATGCAGAGTGTAACAGGGTGCTCCCACATCCATTTTTTCTTTCGTTCGTGATGTCATTTAACACGTTAAAGTGAAGCGGTGAAGTGCATGATTTACAATACATCCGATTCTTTGCTCCTGTAAATTTGAATAACCGTGCAACTTGCACAGTTCCGTATTGAAATTAAACTTACTAGTCCTCTTTTATTGCGTCATCAATCGTGCATCATGCTAAACGTCTTACATTTGTCAGCTAAATTCTTCTGAGATTCCTGCACTTTAAATTGTAATACGATTTTCTACTGGAAATGTCCTTTGTTTTCATGTCATCAGTCATGGTGTTTGACAGACGAAATTCATTAGCGACTGAATGCTTAGTATCGCTGGTTTAAATTTCGCCGGTTTCGTTTGCTTAAGTGATTCATAAGAGTTATATCCCTGTGATCGCAAATCTTACCTTAATCTCGTCCATAACTTTTCAACAGTTGATGTTAGGGTTTGTTAGGGTTTTCATATTTTTACATGTGTGTTTATTGGGACAAGACCCTCCCTTCAGTACCGACAGTTTTGACTTTTGTCCTTGACCTTGGGGTTTGACCTACTTTTGAAAAAAAAACGTTGACCTTTGCCATAACTTTTGATTAATTAATGCTAGGACTTTTATATTTCAATGCCCATTTCTTGTGACAAGACATTCCCCTGGACACCGTTAATCTGTCCTTGACCTTAACATTTGTCTTGAGTATCAAAAAAATTAATCTTTGCCATACTTTTCAACAGTTAGTCCTAGCGGTTTCATATTTCACAGTTATATTCCCTGAGACGAGATCTTTCTTTGGATAACATATTTTTTTTTAGGTCGCCCGCGTGGCGCAGTGGTTAGAGCGTCTGCTCTAGAGTCGCGGAGTAAGGAGTTGATCCTTACGTCGTGGGTTCGAATCTCACTGTGGGACGTGGAGACCGGTCCTTCGGATGAGACCGTATAAACCGAGGTTCCGTGTCGCAGTAGGTAATGGCACGAAAAAGATCCATCACTGCTCAATGGCCGTAAGTGCCGAATATAGGACAAAATTTGCAGCTCTCCACCGGCAAGTGGTGGCGTCTCCATATGAGTAAAAAATTCTCGAGAGGGACGTAAAACAACATTCAAACAAATAAACATTTTTTTTTCTCTTGACTCTGACCTTGGAGTTGGATTCGGATTTGAGAAACTTAAACTTTTGCCATAAGTTGCAATACTGGGGCATCAGTGTTTCACAAACACGTTCAATATCCAAACTGTACAAAAAACATTCACAATGAATCCTTAAATCATTGTGTTGAACCTAATAAATTATTTTGACTCGATCTATGGTCTGAAAGAACATGGCTGATCTTATCCAGTCAATAACTCACAAATTGGGATTTTTCTTAACCAGTGTGTGTTATGGCTTTGATGAAATGTTATTTGGATGAGTTTAGATGAGAAACTACTATAAATTCGTTACCGTCTTTTTTCTAGTGAAACATTGCTGGTATCATGCAGAGTGTGACATGGCCTTAACTCAAGTTCATGGTCACTAAGGATAAGATGTTTTGACTGGATGTATGGACTGTAAGGACATGTATGAATTTGAGAAGTCAGTAATACACAGATAGGGTTTGCTCATAACCAGAGTGTGTCATGGCTTTCGCAAGGTCATTTGGACAAGTTCAAGGTCACATCTTTATCGTCTTTTTACTACAGAGTGAAATATTGTTAGTTGATACCCCTTACAAGATTGCTTATAACCTTAGAATATTGCATGACCTTGACTCAAGGTCACTTCTTCCTGCCCACAACTCCAACGGAAGACCTACTCGTTGCTTTGCAACGAGCTCGGCTCTAGTTTATTTATTTCTTTGTTCGTTTGTTTGTTCTATAAGTGTTCAGAACATTTTTTATAGGGTATGCTAATGACGGCACTCCAAAATTAATTAATGTAGGAGATGTATTGATGGTTTTTGCACCAAACGATAGAATAAAATAGAATGCATACAATGCAAGGAAAAGATGGGAGACTTTCCGAATAAATCGCTCATCTTGCATTCACCGTTCGTTCACTGTCCAGCTTGCGCTCGAGTTCGCGCTCCGTTAGCGTTCTGCGTTCGCTCACCGTTCACCAAATTGCGTTCAGCGTTCAGACATCGTTCACTCACCGTTCGCTCTGTGTTCCTTCACCGTTGGCTCTGCGTTCCTTCACCGTTCAAGCAGGAAAGTAGAACGTTTCAAGGACTGTAACAACCTCTAAATAAACCTGTAATTATAGAATTAAAACGTGCACTGAGAAAGACATTTTAAGTTTTGAAGGCCGATTTTATTTTGTTCAAGACGTCTGGAAAATGTTACGGGCGCCTACGATACTCCGTCTTAATTGAAACCAGTACTTTTCATGATGATTTTATAATTGAAACGTGTTAAATAACGTCGAGTAAATCATAATATACTGTTTATATATATAGTAATTATAATTTTAAATAACTCTTTTGGAGTGATTTTTTTTCAATAAATGCAAGATACAGAGGAATACTTTGTTTGCTTGGATGATTGAAGTGCTTGAACATTTCCAATCTTCAGGCATCGATGGAAATGGAAGCAGAAGCCAACTTCAGAGGTGTTTATTAGTATTACACGAAAAACACTATAATCGGGAAATACGTGTTTAAAAACAATATTTTAAAAGGTCACACTTGTGTAACTGTATAGCTTTTGAACATTACATACGGGCATGTTTCCGGTGAGAAATAAAAATGTCATCAAATAGAAAACTGTCGACGCACTAAGTGATAATTTAAGCGCACATGGATCACTCATGCCAATAATGGCAAAAACAATAAAAATGAGCCAAATTCTTGTTTTACACTTGTTATCAATATAAACATGAAGTTGACGCAACATTGACACTATTCATAATTTCAGTTTGATTGGTTCTTTGAAATGATGCAGTTGTCATGCATATTATTTTAATTAATTAACAGGACTAGATAGAGATTAAATTATCCACACATTAAATGCATATTAATATACTGCATATATAAATTTAAAAAAAGAGAACAAATATTCTACTTCATTATGCCAAAAAGTAGAATAAGATTTAATTCAAGGGTGTTGATCGATTTTTCTTCATATCCATCGATGGAAATGGAAGCAGAAGCCAACTTCAGAGGTGTTTATTACAAGAAAAACACTTTAATTGGGTAATACGTGTTTAGAAAACAATTCTCCTTTTTCAGCTCACATGAACCGAAGACTTAAGCGAGCTTTTCCGATCAAAATTTAACCGTTGTCTGTCGTTGGCTTTGTCACCGTTGTTCTCGTAGTAAACATTTCACGTTTTCATCTTCTCAGAATTACTGGGCCAGCGTCTACCAAACTTGGTACAGATTATCATTGGGTGGAAAGCATTCAGGTTTGTACAAATGAAGTGAAGAGCCACACCCTCTTCCAAGGTAAGATAATTAAGAAATAGTAAAAATTGGGTGGGATCATTTTTTTTTTTAAATCTAAAGGGCCCTGAAGAAGCATTTTCAGGTAATGTAGATTGACGTTTGTTTAAATCATACCCTGCGGTGTAGGGTGAAGTGTAGCGGCGTAGAGTTAAATTTCTCTCAAATATTTCACTTGTGTAGACATGCAAGCATGAAATGTGGCACAATTATCTGTCTGATAATAGTGTTTCTAAACTCATCATTCGCCATGGCAGTTTCCGCCATTTCAAGATGGCTGTCGCAAAAACAAAATGGCGACATTTCTTTACTACATGGACCTACAAACGATCCATTTATTGTAATATTTATCATACTTTGACCGTTTTGTGATATATATTGGTTTTAACTTAATTAGCCTTCTGAAAGACATTTTAAACATAACTTTGTAAAATAAAAACTGAATGACGTTTCATGAGGCAATTCAATTCCGCAATACATGTATATTGTTTCTATATTTTAATTTAGTCAAGAGTTGCGTGCACTGAAATAGTGAGAAGAAATTCAAAATTCAAACGACACATTTTAGTGTGATATATGAGTGCAAAGATTGTCAGAAAAGAAAAATCAGGGAAAGGGCAATGGGAAGGTACGGTGTATCTACATACTGCATCTTGACACATGAATGCAAATTAAAGATCTTCTGACTGAATTTCGTGAAATAAAAAGATGCAATTGTCATCGAAGGCTTCTTATTCCCTCATAAGATTATCTTAAATGAAACAAGATGGATTTTTGAAAATCCAGACCAATCTCGTCATGACAAGTCGGAGATGAAAAAAACGTTGAAAAAAAGAAAGACACAAATCAAAGGAAATTTCCAATCTTACTATAAAATAGAATTCTAGATTTCTTAGAAGACCTGCATAATTGAATGGGATGCGGTCAAAGACATTTTCCAAAAAAGTATTGAAATCATAAAAAGAAAAAAAAAAGATATTAAAATAAATGAAAGAAATGATGTTACTAAAACAATTGGCAGTAAGCTTAGGAAAAAAGCAAGTCAAGGATGTAAAAACAAGATTGCAAAGACGTTACGCAGGTACATTGTATATGTATATTAAGGCAGCACATAGATCGGAATTCGGCGAAATAACACTTTTTTGTGACATGTAACATATATATTGCAGAAAAAATCATAGATAAAAGCATTGAATATTATTATCCATTCTTTAGACTTAATGAGTCGTAGGCTAAAGGAAGCACTCCGTCACGACGTCATCAAGTAACGTCTATAAATAGAAAAAGATGCCTTAAGGTATTCAATGTATAACGACCATATTTTGTACCTAATAAATGAATGGTCCGAAATGATTAATCATGGTAACATTTTGAAGGTGTTATGAAATAAACATACCCCACCAAAGGAATTTACAAAATTTTAATTACTGTCCAATTAATTGCACCTTAAATTTTACATTGAAGTCTATGGGCAACGCATGTTTAATTAAGATATTGTAAAAAGTAACGTGAATTTCATATAAATCTCTTGGTGAAAATATGCATAAACTCTCTTTTTATCAAAATATGAAATAAAATGAATCATTTACCACAGATATTTTGACAAAATTAAAATTTTCTTCTTTTCATCAAGGGCAGATAACTCTTCAAAAACTTTTCAGGTGCAAAATGATCAGCTTCTTATTTGTTTTCAGTCATGTGCATTTAGCTCATTTCACTTTCATCGTTATCTAGCAATGTATTTTAAACTAGTTTAAAACGATTCAAAATTGTTCTAAATCCCTTCTTTATACATTGAATACCTTAATGGACTTTTACGAGAAGCGCAGACTTTTACAATCGACGACTCAGTTTTTCGCTAGAACAGTATATGGAAGCTCTTTTGTGATATAGATATTAACTTAAACATTTAATTAAACGATAATAATAAGCCATTTCAAAGCATATATTACATTTCTAGGAAGGGAAGGACAACCACCCTACCCTCAATCTCCTCACTTCCTACACTGACCAACTCTTGCTTAGTTTTCATTCAGGGATGTATTTTTCTTCCTTATTTGATTCCTTCAGAAAATGAGCAAAAACCGTGAGTACAGTGGCGGTTCCCGTTGGCGGATCTAAGTAACTGGCAAATTTTAATGAAAATGACAACAAGCAATCGTTTATTTATTTCATAAAAGGTTCATTACTGAATTATTCAATCAAAACTTGATTTAAATGATATAAAAGAAATAAGCTGTGATAACCGATCAAAAAGGAATATGTGTAAATTGTTTTCGTCATTCACCAATCTTAATATTGAAGGAAACTTCTAGAACATCAGAAAGCATCGAGCCCGATGTTAAAACGAAAAACGAGGTGATTATAGCTGCATGACCATAAAAAAAAAATGCTTTTGTGAAAATGGTAATTGAAATAATGGTAAATCATTGATTACAATATAAGTTGTGAATATATCTATATATATCGAAGGACTATTGGTAGGTTTTCGTAATAAATTTATCGGAAAAATTTGTATATTACTCACTGAGAGCATCGTGGCAACGAACCCGAAGTACAATTTGTACTTCGTAATAAATTTGGTTACATGAAAAGAGAAAACTAATGAATACGTTTTTGATCAAATACAATTAAAATTAAATTAAATTACAATTAAATTACAAATCAAATTACAATTAAACTAAGTTACAATTAAAGTTAAATGTGCTTTGATCAAATGAATGCATTTCAGTTTTTTTCTTCTTCTGAATACAGTCCTTTGAATCAAATACTCGGCCTACTCATAGGGCGTTAAAAGCTAATGTTTACACCCCCCCCCCCCCGCCAAAAAAAAAAATCAATTTATCATTAAAATGTGCATATTCGCTGCTTTTATCCTTGATGGAAATGAAATAAGAGCACCTGAAGTACAATATCCATAACAAAGAATAACAGGTTTCACAATAAACGTCAATTAATGAAATTATTGTTTTTCAAGTTTTTACAAGTGTGTGTGTGTGTGGGGGGGGGGGACGTACATCTACTTCTGCTCAAAAGCTAAATGCGGGATTTTGAACAAAGTATTTCTTCCAGATCATCTCTTTTTCAGAGTTCTTGTGATGTTATGGAATGATATATGTCTTCAAATCTCCTCTATGGGCTGCCATCTCAGATTTCTAAGCAAGCTCATTTATAAAGTCTCCTTGTTCTTGCCTGCAGTTATGAACGATCTCTTTATTTAGATTGGAACTACGTGGGTATGATAAGGCTACAACCAGATATTCTACTTACCTATACAATACGATATCATAATAAACGGGGCATATAGTTTTTGCCCTGTCCGTCCGTCTTCCTACTTAGTATATATTTTTTCCGCAAACACTTAAACCTTGCAGAAACTGTTGAATGGTTGGAGCTATGGTTTTCAAATTTCACATGTGTATTTCTTCTGACAGGACCTTTGTGTACCAACATATTTGACCTTTTGACCTCGAAGTTTGACCCATTTTTGTAAAATTTTAAGAAACTTCAACCTTGGCAATAACATTCGAACAGTAGGAACTAGGGCTTTAATACCTCACAAGTGCATTCCTTGTGAGAAGTCCTCAATATTTTTCAACTTTTAACCTTGGAGTTTGACCCATTTTTGAAAAATTATTAACCTCTG
This sequence comes from Saccostrea echinata, assembly GCF_033153115.1. NCBI lineage: Eukaryota > Metazoa > Mollusca > Bivalvia > Ostreida > Ostreidae > Saccostrea > Saccostrea echinata. The sequence continues at coordinate 1,919,904 of NW_026889777.1, forward strand.
GTCATAACCATGGTTAGTACTGGGGCTTTCATATTTCACGTGTTTTCTTTGTGACAAGACCTTCCTTTGGGTAACAAAAGTTTTTACCTTTAGTTATGTCCTTGGCGTTTGACCTACTTTTGAAAAAAAAAAAACTTTAATCTTGTCTATAACTTTTAAAAAAGTTGGTGCTAGGGCTTTCATATTTCTCATGTGTATTTCTTGTGACAAGACCTTTCGTTGGGCACCGTTACTTTTGACCTTGACATTTGATTTACTTTGAAAAAACTAACCTTCGCCCTAACTTTTCAATGGTTGGTGTTATGGCTTCCATATTTCACAGGTATATTCCATGAGACGAGACCTTTCTTTGGGTAACAACGTTTTTGATCTCTTGACCTTACAGTTTGACTTGCATTTGAGAAACTTTTTTCTCCATATGGAGGCATCAGTGTTTCACAAACGCATTTTTTTTTACATTAAAATTAGCTCTATTTACATTTTAAGTCCACAACAATATCTGGGGGAAACACTAAAAAACAATTTAAATAATTTTTAGTATTAATCAGAATACATAGATAAATTAATCTATAAATCTGATTAAAAAAATATGGGTTTATGTAAACACATACAAAGAAGTAAAAAATGTATGCTATATTTATAAAAGTCATTTACGTTCTATAAAATACCTCTTTTAGAGACATATCGCATTTACAATGTATGAGCCTTGTTACTTTTATATGTGATATACTCAGTATATATATTGTGAATAATTTAACTATAAAAAAAAACCCAGTAAAACTCATTTAGTGTGAACATGGATATTGCGAATTCACGCATATAGCGAAGTTGTCTTGGATCCCCAGCTATATAAATTTTACGAATTCCTTATACGGATAAAATGAATTACGTACATAGCAAAGTAATTGCACAGGTCCAAGTGACTTTTTTTATAACTGAGTTTCACTGTATTGATAATATTGCAAATCGAGACTTATTTTAATCTCCTAATTCAGATTTTCTTAAATTCCAGCTCATTATATTCAGTTATAAAGTCTTTAAAGAATATTAAATTATTTCTTTAATTCAGAACTCTTCGTCTTATTACATTAATAAGTTAGATTAGTTGTACATACAACTTTTTTCTAAATATCAATGAGAGGATTCAGAACAAATGAATGCATAATTCTTTAACCTCAAAATGAGTCTACGCCTTACAATTGATTTCTTAAAACAAAATACAATCAATAGAAATCGTGAGCAGATTGCAACCAACAAATGGAAAATTGTTCATTATTCAACAATATGTCAATTATCTATCTCAACCTTATCTTCTAAGTTGGGAGATTACATTGTAATCAGCATTTGTCTGAATCACTATGTTTGCTTGGTCTCTCAGATCCAATGATCCTGTCTTAACAAGACTGCATCTTTATTTGTATCAGGTCATTTTGTACTGATCCTCTTGAATTCCAGTGCACCAGATGTATTGCTGGAAAATGGAATCTTAACCTTGATAATTTATAACACTGTTCTGAATGACTAACTAAGCAGAGCTCTTCCATGGTTTTGAACACATCCCAGCCAATACATAAAGTCAGAAACAGCTGGCTGCTCTGTCCTCTGCCTTTAGCATGTCAAATGTTTGGGTATAATGAATTTTTCCTTCTGTTTTCAGAGACTGTTGAAACCGAATTTCACTTAGGTGCTCTTCTGGCATTCTGAGGTAGACAAACTGTATCTGAAAAGGATAATCAAAAATAATTTTGAAAAAGCACACATTCACCGTAGGCACAAACAAATAAATACGTATACTGTAAACTAACTTTTATCCACATCCGAGAATTATTTTTCTCGACTGGAATCAATTCTATGTAGAAAATTTCCTCAGTCAACAGAATTAACAGTTACAGATTGATTTCTAACTGACATACTCTGATTAAAGTTTGTCACAAATAATAAGTTTCCTTTTAGTATATTATTTCCTAAGCCTTAAAATTTCAACTTATATTTCATGATTTCAACAATTTAGCATACAGTAAATTAAGATGAATTGGGTCATAATTACATATTGAAGCTATGCAGTTCTTTCATATTACATACTGTACCTCACCGTATAGCCCCAAGGACCATACTTTGTACAAATTTAGAGTTTTCATTATATACAATGTAACAGTATTGCTGTCTTTATGGAAAGTATATCCCCTTTTAAAGCTTCCTTCTAGCCTCTAGGGTTTAATTTTAATCTACAATGTCAACATTATGCATTACTGCAGTTTGCATTAGAATTTTCTTTGTTATATATTGTTTATATTTAAGTTATGTTCTTCTTGAGAAGATTTTTTTTCCTTTGTAAGCCTTTGAAAAAACTGACTCCTATTGTGGCCTCATGCTACACCTGGGCTCAATGATTAAGAGGGGGGCTGGAACATCCTTTGAAAAATATCAGATTTCCTTCAACCAAGAATGCTTTATGCCAAGTTTGGTCGAAAGTGGAGACTAGTGGTCCTGAAGAAAAGGCAAAGAATATGAGAAAGGCGACAGATGCCAGGGAGACTAGACAAAAGGGTAATTTTTAATTGGAAAAGCCTTTGGCTCGGGAGAGCTAAAAGTATTACATCTTTCTCTACACAATACAGTTTCAAAGCTATCTTTCCATATCAATTTAAAAATATCAACTATTTAATTGATAATTCTTGAATGAATCTCACACGTTTTGTAATCCTGATCTAAGCCTGTTCTAAAGCAGTTTTATTTTCATAACTTATGGTACTTCTACATGAACATACTTTCTTACAAAATCATCATGATACTATATATAGATGGATGGATTGTGTGAATTATAATCTGAAGAAGAAAAGCTTTTAACATCAGTATACATATATGCACTGAATGAGGTGGTTGCTTCAAAATTCCATTGAGTTGGTTATTCTGTACAAAAATACCTTAAAAAGTTTTTGTATTTCCATTGTATTTAACCATAGTCAAAATTTGGTGCAAAAAAAGGTCAGGGAATGTTTCAGTATTTCTATGTACATGTACCTATAGTTACTGAGCATGTATTATTATCAGGTTATACTTCATTATAATTGTTCTATACAACGCATTATCTGATTGGTTCTTGAGAGTCACGTGACAGGGCCATAAAACTTCATATGTCTCTGTCGTAGTCATGCTTTTCATCACATTCAACCTCTTTGGAGACCTCATGCATTTTCCCTCAATACTTATTGTTCGTTGAATTAAAACAAGAGCACCGCTAGCAGGCGTCACAAAATTTACAGTTATATAGTAGAAAGGTCTACTTAGTAGTAATGAAATTAGCCATTTTCTTTTCAATGATGATGATTTAAAAAATCAAAGAAATAGAAGACAATTGTCTGTGAAGTGTCAAAAGGGACATTTATAAAGTATTTCAGTGACTTTTTTCTTTGAAACTGAATCTGAATTTGAGATAAGTGTGGAATTTGAAAGTTTCTATTTATTTTTAAAGGTTTGGGTTATATCTTTATAATAAACAATTTATTGCCTGTATGGTCGGGAAATATGAAGATTTCTCGAGTCAGACCCTCGGAATATATGATTTTTCTTGGCTGATTAAATCTTCATATTTCCCTCAGAATCATGCAACAAATGTATAATATCATATTTTGGTGGTCTTTATGAATTTGTGCATATAGGATTGTGCCAAAGGCTAAGAATATGAGTCCAGTTGGAGTAAGTAGACAATCATATATAAAAATTACTTTACAGTATACATGTGTGTATTTGAACAATAAAACTAGACATTGTCTGTGACCATCTCAATGGGCCCTGTTATTGGCTGATGACATTAGGATGAAAGACCCTTTATCCAAGGGCATTCTTTGGGTGAGGTTTGACCAGATAGAGCCACAGGATAAAAAAAATGTTCAAGAAAAGAATTTTACTGAGATTTGCTATAACATTGAACACTTGTTAACCTAAAAGCTAAGCTTAAAGACATTGCACATCCTCTATCCATGGGCACTCTTATGCATGAAGTTTGAGCCAAACAGGCCCGAGGAAGAGAAAATATGTGTTATACAGGCATTTTACACAGGTTTTTTTTACTTTGACCTTCTAGCAAATGATTCTTTACAATTCTATTGTGTCCTATCAAGCGTATATTGTATCGTATTGTGCGTATATCCTATCGTATCATGTATCCTGTAAAGAATAATGTTGCAGGTACTGTAAGGTCAGTCACTGCACACCCTGTACCAATGAACTTTCTATGGTGAAGTTTGTACTGACTGGGCCAAAGAGAGAGGAAATATGTTTTGAAAAAGGATTTTACACAGAGAGGTTTTTTGACCTTGATTTTTGATCCAGAAAATTTGTTCATGTTTACTGCACACCTTTTACTTATGTACACTCTATGAGTGAAGTTTAAACTAGGTAGGACCAAGTGGAGAGAAAATAGTATGCTCTTGACAAGGATTTTTCACAAAAAGATTTTCTGACCTTGACATTTTATCTAGAAAATTGGTTCAAGGTCACTTCACACCCTCTATCCACAGGGGGAACTATGAGCCCGGGGAGTGAAAATTTAATCCAGGCAGGGGTTTTACACAAAGAGAGTTTCAATCTTGACCGTTGATCGGAAAAATCGGTCCAAAGTCACTGCAAAATCTCTACCCATGGGCACTCTTTGGGTGAAGATTGAGCCTTAATGGGCCTTGGGGAGAGAAAACACGCTCCAGAGAAATGAAACTGAACATACGGATTACTTTCTGGCACCTAAAGAGTGGGGCCCTAATAAACATGTCCAGACACAGAGAGATAAGATGCAAACTTTAATTGAACAAAAAACTAACTACATGTAGTGAGTTTATATAAAGTTAATTAGGAACTTTGGATTCAAATAATATTATTCCCAGGAAATTTGGATTCAATATTGAAAAAAATGCTTCTGCAAAGAGTTCTGATCTATTTTCTGTAAAATGGCAGAGTCAAATGTTTCTTCCAGACAACTACATGTACTATTTCCAATAAAATCACACTTCACCTGAAAAAAAAAAAAAAAAAAAAAAAAAAAAAAAAAAAAAAAAAAAAACAATTTCATAGATTAACTTATTAAGCATGACTGATGACAAGTAATTTTGTACAAGTGTTTGATTGATTGTATATTGTTTAACGTCCCATTCAAGAATTTCTTTTTAACTCATATAGAGATGTCATTGTATGCCATGATCGGCTTCAAATTCAGTCCTATACTTGGCACTCAGGGCCATTGAGCAGTGAGGGTTCTTTATCGTGTCAACGCCTATTGTGACACGAGACCTCAGTTTTTAAGGTCTCATCTGAAAGACCCGTAACGTTCACTTCTAGTTCTGGGTCCTTGGAAAAGGAACAGTCAATACCTATGTTTACGTTTTAGGTTAGACGCAGAGCAGCGAACGAGAATGAATCCAATACGGAAATGGGAAATGTGAACACAAAAGCACTAATGTTCGGGCACAAAGTATTGTCATCAACATTTAAACTTAAAAATTAGTGAAAATTTACCATGTTTGCTATACAAAGAACATTCTTGTACAGAAGATAGTGAAATTGATTAAAACAAAAGCATATTGCAAATAATTCATCTCTGTTACAAACATTAATGTAGATTCTGTGCTAAATCCAGGTCCCGGGAGCCTAGACAAGGAGTAAACTAATGTCTGGTCTGGTGTCCACTATCTGACTGCCTACCGCCTCCTCATCACCCCACTACAGAATTGATGACACATATTATTACAGATGAAAAAAAAAACAAAGCGGAGATATTTATATCAGGAAATTGTACAATTTGAAAAAATCTTATTACTGTGAACGATAATAAAGTAAAAGAACTCCATAACTGTCACTTCTACATGTACATGTACATGTAAAATATGTACTCCATATCCAATTTACCTTCTATTTCTTTAAATGCTCTGCCTATCCTATAGATTGTGCATGTAAATAACGTAGAATATAATGAACAATCATAAAAAAAAATTGTGTAATTTATAAAGATATTTAACAATTTTCTTCATCTGCCATCATTATGATAACTAACAGGAAAAAAAACACTGTACATGTACATGTAATTTAATGAAGCACTAGTATAAGATGCCTATGATAAGACTGTAGCTATACAGGATTGAATATTTAAGAGAGTTACATGTCAGCTTTTGAAACTCAGCGCAGGGAGCATAACTTAATCACGGTGATTTTTTTTTTAAATTTCTGTCCTAATTATTTTATATCCTTGGTAACAATTAAATGTTGCATTCACCCTCTGTTTTGTAAATAATAATAATCCTGATAATAATAACCTTGATTGTTCTTCCAGAAACTTATGTCATGTTTAATTTTGCTTAAACATGTTCAAAGAGAGTAGCATAACATTTATAAGTACTTTAATTTACTCATACATGTATTTATTTAATCACATATATTAAGCTCTTCCTGGATATGGAGTAATTGGGGGGGGGGGGAGCAATTTTTTTTCAAACTGAATTTTTAGCCATTTATGTGCTTCTTACTTTATTTGCTTTTTAAACATTTTACCAGATAAAACCATTTTTTTTTTCATCTTTTAATCTAATAAAATATTCATTACATAATTTCAATGGAATGTCATAAGGAAATGCAGTATTACAAAAAAAGAAACTTGAACAATCGTCATGATATTTTGGATATTCATGTAATTTTTACAGGTATCTCAAACTGTCTGATTAGTCCTTTAATGTTTAATAAATAATCAACAAATAGCAGGAACAGATTAATTTTCATTTTACTAATAAGAAACTCATGAAACTAAATTAAGGATCCTCAACATGCTCAATCTATACACTAGTGCAAAATATTTTTTGGACAAAGAGAAAATTATACTGTGAATTCACTAATTTTTGTGGTGGTAATTTTTGTTGTTTTCCAGATATGAGGAGACCCAAGAATTCATGTCCACCACAAAAAGTAAAATGTCATATCCATAACTATTAAACAATTCTTCATCCGCAAAATCAAATCCCCATGAACATACATTTTTCCTCAAACCACGAAAATTTGATCCCATGAAAATATGTAATTTTACAACATTGTATAAACTTTAAGGTGTAAATATTGAGCTTATCTATTTAATTTTCAATATATATTATGTGGCATTTACCCCCAGGAAAAATGTTCAAAGACAAAAAAAATATCAAACAGAAATCACTGTTGTTTACTTCAGTGGAGAACATACATGCAAATAAAATGTTCAATTAATTTATCTTAGTCTTCTAAATTGTCTAGAATGCTTGATTATTGATTATAAAATTGAGTAATTAATACACTGTAGATTTCAATTAAACTCTTTAGTGTGCAGGGTAGATAGGGTTCTTAAATGACACAGAAAACTTTTTAAACTAAAAAATTTAGATTTACATTATACATTTACCTCTGACTGCTCGGTCTGTAAATTGAATTTAAAGGAATTTAAAAAAAAAACATATAGTTAGGGATATATATGTTTCATATGGTAGCTGTCAAAATTTTGAGTCAATGTTTTACTTTAATAAAGAAATTCAATCAACAACACACACAATTGAACCATTTATAAATCAATCAAAATCTTAACATTAACCATTGTTCAGAATACATACTCATGCAGGCTCAAAGAAGAAAATATGTACACCCCCAATCACTGAATAAAAATGCTGATAAAAGTTCCCATCATTCTCCATACATTTTTTAGCCACATCTCTCATCTGATGCTTTGATTTCGTTACTTTCTTTCCCTGCCTTCCCCTTTCAATCTGTTCCTTTGCCTGGTTAACAGTCTCTATGTCTTTTCTAGGATACAAGATTCTTTTAACAAGGGCCATTGTCTTGTACAAAAATCTTTCAATGGCTGGGAACCACTTTCTGTTAAATCTACAGAGAAATAAATACAGTTGTGTATGTAAATTTCCCTAACTCATTATTCAGAATTATTATGGATGTATACATGTATAGAGTCCAACCTCATTATCATGATAATCTAAAACTCTTGAAATGGGACTTTGAGATATCAAAGGTTTGAGATATTGAGGGTAAAATGTATGAAAGAAAAGAGGTTGGGACTTCCAGATATAATCCTAAGTATTCATGAGATCTATCATTTCTATGTCAAAGATACCTAAGTTAAATCAGCTGAATGTGTTTATTTGCTGACTGCTGACTGCAACTTTGGGGTATAAATTTGGATGCTCTGTTTTCATCTCTCTCAAATAGATACGCTGATATATGGCTGAAATACTGTATACAGGGAGATTTTCACCCCTATTTTATTTTCTCCCTAAACTCACAGGTGTGAGAATTAAAAATGGGGATAATTAAAAAAGACAGTATAATTTCTTAAACAGAATTCTGACTGGGCGATTTTAAAATGAAGCAAAATTGTTTGTAAGTGTGAAAGGGCAAAAATAACACAGGCTGAAAATAACCCTGTAAACAGCAGCGCCAATTTGGTGTAAAACTTAACCAATCAATCATTTAATCTCACATAAATTTTATGTGTTTTTTTCCCATTGCATGGGTTTCATTCCATTAATATTCCATAGTCAGTTAACTAGTGTCTACTATCCTCACAAAGTCAGGGGTCCTGTGTCAACTCATTGTGATAAGACAAACTTCATTTTTTTTGGGGGGGGGGGGAGGGGGGGGGGAGGTTGCTGCATCAAATTGAAGTAAACACCTAATGTAAACAGAAAGGAATTAGATGACACCTCAAATGCAAATGTTACAAGTTGTTTAACACTGAAAGGCTTAATGTGATTGGCTGAGAGATAAGAAAAACAATCAAGATTTGTAATTTTCCCAAAAGACTTCCCTATATTCAGCCCATAAAATACCAAATGAAGATTGTCAGGGGGCCCATGGCAATGGGTTGACAGAGACACCTGATTTTGTGAGGAAGAATGTGAACTGATCTATGCAATCCTTTAAAATTTGAAATAAATGGTAAAACTTACAGATTTGTAATGATCCAGATCCTTATCAACCTTTTCTGCTCTGTCTTTATTTTGTTGTATCTCCTTAAGTATTTTCTTCTCATATAACACTTTATCCTCATGTAGGTTTGCCTTTATCTGACGAAGAACATTCAGATCATATGAAAACACCAAATTCCCCTTAACACGATGGCTAAACTTACTCACAGTTTCACTAAAATCAAGACAGTCAGGATACTTTTTTCTCATATCAATTTTCACATTCTGCACAAAATCCTCCAAAGAATCTTGTTTGTCAGTGTTGAAAATATTCAGATTTTTAAGATCGATATATTGACATTTTCTTTAGCAAAAGCTCCTTCTTCCTCAGTGAGCTCTTCACTGTAGCTTGAGTTTGTTTCCTCTGTTGACTGGGGATTGTCACTACAGCTTGAGAGTTCCGAATCACTGTATGAAGGAGAGTTCATTCTTCTTTTGGCTTGAGGCTCCTTAAAATTTTTATCTTCCATTGCCTATTATATACATGTATAGACAGGAAAAATTATTTATAATTCTTACAATAGATCTGTATTTTATTAAAAACATATTACACCCTGTAGCAAAATTAATAAATGATAAACCAAAGAATTGCAACATGTTCAAAGAATTGTCATTCAACTTTTAAAAAACCAATACAAACCCAAATTGTAAAACATGAATAACTTGAATTATTTCAGGCAAAAGTGTTCGATAAATTGATGCTATAGTTCTAACATGTAAATACAAAATCAAGAGTGCAAGATACTATGCCACAAGCGTTATATATATGGCAAGCAAAACAAATTCTTTGATGATTGTATGCAATATCAAACACCTGTACTGAAATTGATAGACATCTGTACATAATCGAATGAATCCTACGTTGTCATATTCATAGCAATCATGAAAGTTAACATAGAGTGATTACTTTTTGTCTCCTTACTCTGAAGGCATTCTTTCTTTTTCCTTGAGTCCTGTCCTGGAATGAGTCAGACTTGAATTCTGGGTGATTAGTGATAGGGTTCATTATCCTAAAGAGGAGCAAAGGAAAAAATACAAGATTCAAAATTCATGTACCTAGCAAGGAAAGGAGGAAAGAAGAAAATGTACTGCTGGACAGGGAATCAAACTGGGATTCCTGCATAAAAAGTGCTCTAACCACTTAGCTATTCAAGTCTACAGTCTATATATAGCCTAAACGACTGCAACTTAATGGATAATGTTTATCCCAGTACAATGAGTTCTGTCAATTTCTTGCACTAAATAATGAGACACAAAAGGCTGAAAGTCATTATATAGAACATTGTGAAGCATCTCTTTTTCTTGACACACTCCCTACACACACATATATAAGCTGTCTTTGTTACTCATTATAAACTTTCCATGTCAAAGAATTCGGAATAATTCAAAGGCTCATTACACTGATTACAGAACTCTTTATGTACTAATGCTGTTTGTCAGCTAGATGTTGAGTATATGAAGATTTTTAACGACCTGCCTCTTCAAAGCTATCCTTATATGCATGATATTGAGGAACAATCAATGATCAAATTCCTAAATAAGCTCATTTCTGGATATGTAATCATATTATCAACAGCTAAATTAATTTATTAGTACATGGTTTGTCACACACAAGGCTGGGCCTATCGTAATTAGTAATCATAATCCAGGGTTCAACACTAACGTTAGTCTGTTAGTCTCATACTAATACTTTTTCATTCGGACTAATAAAATCTTTGGCTAATTAGTCCAAACGGACCAAAATAAAATTTCGGGAAAACAATGTAAATAAATTGCTGATGTCCAATTCTCGACAACATTTACTGGAAAACCCAGCATGTATTTTGAGCTTTCTATCTTCTTGGCAGGTAGCTAAGCAATTCCGAATCATTTTAGCGATCATGATTTAATTAGTATGACAACATAAAAGATGTCAGGCATTTTGGATGTAGATCGGGAATACGATCATATTTGCTAACTGAAATCTTGCAATTACTGCAAGTAGAAAGGCAATACAAAACATTTGTGGCCATTGAACAAAGAGTGATCTTTCTAATGCGACATATGACCTCGATCTGTTTATACATATATACGGTCTCATTTGGTTCCCGGGGCAATAAAACTTAGATGAGCTCACTTTTGATTTCAATCTCACTTTTCTACTATTAGTTCCTTATGTAAAAAAAAAGACTGAGATGAAAAGAGAGCTCGTCTAAGTTTTATGGCCCCCGAGCCTGAAGGAATGGTTCCCACGTCCTACAATTCAAAACTGAGAACATATTAGAGAATAATATATATATATATATATATATATATATATATATATATATATATATATATATATATATATATATATATATATATATATATATATTTACCAGTACAAATGTGTAACATTTGAATTGAAAATTTAAAAAATGTCTGTTATGGCACTCTCTCGACTGACTGGCTAAAAATTACTCAATACTTCTTTAAACCTCCAGGAGACGATATTTTTGTTTATATAATTTCTTTTTTTTTTTATCCCTGAATTTTTCATCAACTATTATTAATATATTAATATCATAAATTTCAATAAATTTGAATATTCATGGTTAACGTTAAGAATTTCTGAAAAGAAATATGCTTACCTACATGTATCTACCGACCCACTTTTTTTTTTTTTTTTTTTTGTATCGAAAGTCGGGACAGGTCAATCAAACATTTTGTTTTCAAATATTGCCACATGGATATAAGTAAATATTTACATTTTCAAATGTCTATTTCCACGATAAAATTACAAATACGGAAATAGCTAAAAATCTTCATAAAGTCATTTTCTCATTACGTGTCTTTACGCTATGTTTAGCCTAGCTATACACTGGGTGTGCTCGCAGACTTAGATCTGATTTCTAATCATGAATTTAATTAACAGTGGATATATCATTTTTGTTATCGAATCAAAGATCAGGTAAATATGTTATTACAGAGAATAATGGTTAAGATGATGATCAAACAGCTCACGTGAGAATTTTATGCATAAAAGCCTTCAGCGTTTATGCAAATTATCACGTAGGTATTATAAGAAAACCAAAATAAATAAATTAATAATAGACAATTATTCTTTTAATAAATATATATAAAAAAAGATTTAAGGGAGCCGACTGGGGTTTTATTGTGTGAAAACTACTATAGAAAAACTCTTTAAATTTATACCATATGTACTTTACATTGACTTCAGTATACATGCCAAGTTTAGTGAAAATCTACCGTCTGGTTATTTTTTAGGGACCATCTCAAAATCAGGTATATTTACTATAGGATTATATAGGAAAATAGTATTTTTTCGCACTTCGGAGCAAATTATACAAATGCTACTATAGACATTTTGCTCAAATTATATTATTTGATGAGTAGTACTATATTGTATATTTTATGCAAGAAACACAAAATTCTACCGTCTGGTTTCCAGAGGGGGCATTTCAAAATGTCAAAATTAATTATATTTCCTGTTTTTATGGAGTACTACAAAACATGACAGATACCACAGATTTATATAAAAAATTAGAACAAAGATTGTGAGATTCTCAATTTCATATGTTTAAAATTTCAAGAGCATCTATTTTATACTTTTTATTTTATGGCATAATTAATGACCCCTCTTTAAGAACTTCGGTTATTCATAACGTCAAAACACGCTTATACGACGTCTATCTACCCATCATTTGAAAAATCGTTTAAAAAATCAGTTATTTAAAAATGTAATTATATTTTTTAACCTGAGATTTCTTAATTTTGTTAATTTTAATAAATTATGTAAAAATAGTTGCTTTAAAAGAGTAAATACGCTTTATTTACTATGCTGCGCGAAGTATTGCGCAATGAAAACCCCAGTCGACCCCCTTAAGGGTGAAGTATTCACAAAATAGCTTCAAAAAACATGCACAGAGAGAAAGAGAGAAACCTGAATTTTATCAGCAATTACATTTATCAGGCATAAGACACGATCTGTACACTCAAAGAATATATTAAATTGGTTTGCTATTTGTAATTTAAGGTAGAATCTTCAGTTTTATCAACTAGAAATCATAGGTGATTGCTTTACTTACTTTTACAACTTGTTCCTGCAAACCCCTCATGCTCCGTTTGCACATACGTTCCTCTCGAACTACATTACAGTTCACTTTATAGACATTTCAAGTAAAGGAAAAAAAACAAAACAAAACAAAACAAAAAAAAAAAAAAAAAAAAAAACCCAATAAATATGTTTTTCTATTACATGTCCGGAGATTTTTAAACAAAATGTCAAATCTACGTAGGACTCAAAATTTCTTTCTGAATTCTATTGAAGCTGGTATTTTATATCTTTTTGGAACAAAATCTCTAGATACAGTCAGTAAAACATTGATTTTGTAATTAAAAACGTACGGCTGGTAATGATAAACGAATGTACAGTCAATTATTATAATTACCCGACGTAAAGTTCATAATGATAATTACGTATATATACATTTAATATACTGAAATTGAAACGAATCACCAAAAGTTATTCTAAAAAGACTCAAGTACGAGGAAGGAAGAAGTCATAATTGTAAAGTTGCTCTAGATCAAATTTCTGTAAATTGTAATGATACTTATGACTATCATATCCAGAACTGATATTAAGTAATGATGTAATGTTTTCCATGATTATATATACACTTTCCTTGGAGTTGAATATTAATGAGATTTCACTGTATCTTATCTTGTTTCTAATGGCATCCTAAGAGTGATTTCAGGTAGAAATCAATTATCATTAACTAAGATATATAAGAAAGTGTTGCTTTCCTAGGTATTTTTGATCAGAAAGTTCGGGGTTTTTTTCCAGAGATGATTACAGATCAGCAGATTACTCGTAGAACTTAATATATAAATCCACTTTAAAAGAATGCTTCCATGGATGTTATTATCAGGACCTTAGTCAACTACAGTAATGGAGAACATTACACACAATAACGTCACTTCCCTCTCAGAATTGAAACTCTACAACTTATCATTTATTCGGATGATCGGTTTCATCGTTATTTTAGAAAATGTTTTTGCACTGACCATTCTGATTCGCTCGAGAAGTTTACATCATCACATCCGGACCTTGTCCATTTCCTTGACATGCACGGATTTCTTGGCGGGAGTTCTTGTTGTTTTACCTCTAGAAATATACAGTACATGTAACATGTATCATTGCAGGATTCACCAGTCAACGATTGTTAGTTTGGTGATGACGTCATTCTTGACCATCAGTGCGATTTCAACGAATATGAGCGCTTCGGTATTGTTTCCTATGCGATTTCACAGTTTTACCAGTACCCGATTTTACCGAATCGTTTGCATTTTGTTGTGGGTTTTAGGTTTTGGATTCGGGGTAACGAATTTTGTTGACAAAGGAAGGACTTCGGACTGCTACAAACCTATCGTGTCCAAAACTACAGCACTTAAAATTCAAACTTCAATTTTTTGTTTCTTGAATTTATGGAATGTTATTTCATATGTGTACATTTATTTTGTTCTTCGAAAAAGTTCAAGACGAATTGGACCAGTAGATACAGCAATGGAAGCCAGCGAAAAACGACAGAAAGAGTTATTCCAATAATCAATCAAACTAACTATTGTTGTTATTTTGTTCATCGTCTGCTCTGCACCGCATGTATTTTTAAATCTTCTAATTCTCTTCCTTAAAGGAAAAGCGATTGAAAATATAGAACAGTGCCGATCTATCGGGTACATCGGAAACAGTATCGTTAACCCACTCCTGTTTGTATTTCATTTCCGAGAATGTCGATCCCAAACCATTTCCTTATTCTGCTTTTTTAACAAGAACTTGGTTGCAAAAGAGATTACATGGTTACAAACGGAAATTGCGGTGTAATATGGCGTAAAAAGCAAACGAGATTGCAACTTGAATGGAGAAATACCCAGCGGAGACAATGTAAGAATTACACGTCGTTCTATAAAAAAAATTGCTTGCAAACAAAACACAATTATTAGATGTTTTACGGTTTTTTTTCCTCCAGTGGATATATATAGGGTGAAAAATAAGCCATTGTTTAATATCAGATAGATCATGTTTCTAGTCTATCTTTTGCACAAAAAAACTTCTTTGTTCTGAAAATGCACAATTACTGCATTACGAGTGCCAGTAGAGACACTGGTCTTTCTGGAGAGTGAGTTCAAATCTTTTAAAGTTTCCAGCTGCTATTTCAGGACCGAGTCTCAACTTATACATTTATGTATATGATGTATTTAAAGATGGATAATATTGTAGAATTATCTGTGATTTAAATATTAAAAGAAAAATTAAGTTAAAATTTCAGTGTCTTGAATCTGGTTTATTAATATTGGTTAAACGGAGAACATTGTATGTACAATCAAACCTCGTTACCTAGAACTTGATTGGGATGTACGAAACAAAAAACAATAGATAGATAGATAGACAGACAGACAGACAGACAGACAGATAGATAGATATTCGAGGCATCCGAGGATTTGAGATATTTATGTTAAAATACAGTAAGAAAAAGTGATTAGGATTTTCAACTCAGTATAACATACCCATGTGGCATGTATTTGCGATATCGATGGCCAAGATACGTGTGGTGATGTTGGATAATTTTTATTGTTTATAATTTCAAATAAAACATTGTTTAAAGTTAAAGAAAGACCAAGTCTTTGAGTCAATTTTTAGTGTAATGACAGGTTATTCACAGTTAATTTTTTTCATTTGTTTTTTTAATTTATTTTTTAATGTCACATTTCCTTATTTTGCACTACGCTCGGTTATTTTGGATATTTTGAATTTCCTATTTTATTATACCGTAAGAGCATTTTCATCTCGTCTAATTTCATTGACAAGTAATAATGAGGTCACAATTTCGTATTACATGTATTTTTTTTTACGTCCATGAAGGGTATAAACAATAAATGAAGAAAAAAACATTTAATCTTAAATTCTTTGAAAAATGTAAAATTTCTTTCATTGATGTAAACACATTTAATAAAGAAGTCAATCGTCTGGAACATTTGTATACTATTGTGTCCTGAGCTATTCACTTAACACTGGAATATCCTGGGCGTATTTTCTGGAATGTAAACTTGAATCCATCCTAACAAATAAAAAAAAAAACATATATAAGTACATGTATTTAGCTTTACCATGACTGGACATCCAACTCCAATTGCAAAGATGAATCAATAGTTTTAAGAAATATAAAATTTATGCAAGAATTAGTCACAGTAATAACTACTTCTCTTAAATAAAATAAAACAGAGAGAGACAGAGAGAAGTGGAGGAGAGAGAGAGAGAGAACCTTGATTAGTCCCGGAAGCGATGACCAGAAGGTAACGTTGGGAATGGCCTCTTTTCCTCGACTTTTGCGAACACCCATTGTAAAGACGGTACCTGCTACTAAATATACTACCACCAAGGCCAAAACTCTACCAAAAAAAATAGCTGATTTTGAAAAAAATAATAATAAAAAAAAAAAACATTCTGACTTAAAAGAAGCCTATGTATGTTTCAAATACATCTAGATCTTCTAAGGACCTATTGCCCCTCCCTTGTCCCAGCAAGTAAACAATTAAAATAAAGCAGGCTTGTTCTGTCAGATAAAAGAGGATATGATGATGTAAAGCATATATATATTTCATCCGCGACACTTTAGATACTTGAAAATGTAGAGAGAGAAATATGAACACCTTCAAGAATGGGAATATATCTATTAAAGAAAATGCTTACGCTATACATAAAATAGTCCCTATGCTGATGCCTGATTCATCGTCTGGTCCTGAATTATTTGGTTTAGGGTTAGGCGTTGGGCCTGTCGGGCTAGGAGGAGGTCCCCCACCACATCCATTCGGGCAAGCGCATTTAGTAGTTAATGAAAATGCCTGTCAAATAAAACAAAGTATCGATTTAAGGTCTGACAACACAATCTTCGAATATCATTTTCAGTATATCTCTTCGTAATATACCAAAAATATTTATAACTACTGTAACAGCAAAGCTAGTTGCTGGAGCAACAAGCAGGTCTTCCGTCCCATTCGGAGAAGAAAATGAAAGACCAAACCGCAAATTAGAATGTAAAAAAGAACACAGTTCAACGAATTTATTCAATCAATTGCGAGGAGATAGATGTAAAAAGAAGCAATAACTTGCTTCTACTTCGGGGTTGACGGGAAGTGCAGTTGATCGAAGAGAAATGAAGTGGGACGTTTTTAGGAAATCGTGTGTACAAAATCGGTAAAAAAAAACAATAAAAAAAGTGAAAAAGAAACCTAAGAATAACAAGAAGGTCTTCCGTAGAAGACGGAGGACCTTTTTTAAAAAAAAATAATTTATTGCATTTTCAATGTTTTTTTTTTTTTTTTTTTTTTTTTTGAAATATTGAGAGAGAGAGAGGGGGGGGGTTGAAAATAAGTCTTTCAAAGGTCTCCAGCTTTTATCAAAAGAATCTCCTTCATTATTTTTATATATATTATTGTCTTGCGATTTCTAAATTGGTTTCAAATGTCACAACAGAAATATCTACAAAACAATGTGATATCAGCAATTCAAGTCAGACCCAATTTAGGATTATATAAAAATATAATCTTCTGCAGTCTTGTAAAAATGCCTGGCTATAAATCTCAACGTTTTGTCACACGGGAACTTGTTAATGTACCAATACTTCAATAACAAATTATTGGGAAATACGAGTATATACATGTATATCATTGAGAAACGTGTCTGATGATTTAAACAGTACATTGTGAACTTTTTCTTCGCTTGCGAATGACCTTTGCGAATGTATGAAGATCAGGCAGGAAGGAAAACTTAAAACCATGAACAAGTATTTTATGATCATATCTTTAAAGCTTAAACAACTTAGGTAGAGGGAGTAGAGATCGTGAAAAAACTTTGCGGACATGTTCGAGTGACAATACCGCTAAAGAAGGTAGCTGCAGAAGAGAGTAGGTTTGCAGTAAATATATATATATTTGACATTAACTTCTTAAAGTGCCATCTGAGTGCAAACGTACTGTTACATGTAAATACATGATCACAGAAAAAATTGTTACGGAAAATACAGTTGACTTTCGATGACTCGAACTTTGATCTCTTGATGTTATTGATTCTCGGAGTCAGTCTTCGGCCCCAAATTATCTAGACAACGAACTGCCTCAGTATAACAAAAGAATTGACCTATAATTATAATATGAAAGAACAATTTTCCAGAGATGTCATACATGTATCTCAATATGATCAGATTTTTTATTAGTTATTTTTTAACCTAAAACTGATTATTTGCAATTTGAAAATTAATCTTAAACAGCATTTTCTCTTTAAAACACTGAGTTTTGGCCTACAAGTCTTTCAGACCTGCCCCTGAATAAAATTATGATAAAGTATTCGCTGATTTTTGCCTACAAAATTTCAAGGTAATAAGTGGAACCATCTTTCCGCAGCAAACTATCCACAAAACAATTTGGACATCTTCTGATGGAAAGGCAAATAATCAGATTGATCACAACACTATAGCAAGAAAATGGAGGACACTGTTATAGATACAAAGACATACAGAAGGGCAGATATTGGCTCTGACCACGACTTACTGGTTGCCAAACTTTAAGTCCGAACAAAGAAAATAGTCCGATCAAAGAAATAAAGCTGAACATCCACAACCCTTATTTCATATCGAGAAAATCAAAGATTCTAACAACAAAGAGTTTGTACACTACATCTACATAATCGTTTCCAAGCTCTATTGATGACAGCGCAGTGTTGAATAGATAAGGAAAAGTTTTTAAAAACACATATGTAAAAACCTGTGAGGAAGAACTAAGTCACCTTAAGAAAGATTATAAAATTTGCTTGTCCACAAAAACCATATCAGCAATTAAACACATGAGAAAGATTAAGAGAAACTTGGCCAAGTGAAAACTAGAGCACAGACACAAAGACTATAACAGGAATATGCAATGTTAAAAAAACAAAGCAAAAACGGATGGGAGAAAATTTATTGACCAGCTAGCCTGACAAGAAGAGGAAGCCATGGCAAGAAATGACACAAAGACAGTGTAAAACATCGCAGGTAAACTAATAGAAAAGAAAGCGAACATGGACAAACTAAATCGTGACAAAGATGGACAGACAATTAAAAGAACTCGATCAGCAACTTGAGGTGCTGGAAAGAACACTTTAACAACCTCCGGACGATCTTCAAGGAGAAGACTTAGACATTAATATCACCCCGCGACAAGAGGTGAGATCTTAAAAGCAGCGAAAAACATAAAAAAATAACGAAGCTGCAGGACCATATTCGATTCAATAAGAAGTCCTTAAAATATCTCCAGAAACAACAGCATGCATTTTGAAAGACCTACTGAGAAAAGCTGGAAGAAATACCAGAAGACTGGAGAATAGGTCTTGTTAATACCAAACCCACTATAATTTGTAACTAGGAATTTTGAACCGTTTCTTCATTCATTTTAATGTTTTTGCATGTCGTGAAACAAACAGTTACCCGGTCACAGAATGAAATGAACTGTTGCATGACTGAACTGATCCATTATGACGTCATAATTAATTTCCCGTACTTTACAGCTATAGTATTGAATTATGTAGAAAATGAAGCATTTTCATGGCATTCAATTTGAAATTATCTTTTGAAAAGAAATTTCAGTACCATATAAATATATATTCAATTAATTTTCAATCCAAAGAAGGGGTTAAGAATACGTTTTCTGAGCGTAATTTGGGAAAAAAATGTAGGCCCCTTTCACTCTGTATTGATTTTTGCCTTAAATGTCCGACTCAACGTGTAATATTCAAACCTTCAACTAATCATGAAGTTGTTTACTAATAAAACAGTATATGTATACTAGTACATCAATTTATTAGTGTATGATAATATTATCCCATTCATTTTTTTTCTGATTTTACATTATTTGGTGTGAGAATTTGACTAATATTCATGTTGTTTAGATTGGTTTCAAGAAATACTACAAACTATTGTCAATGTACATGTATTTTAAAATCATCGATTATTGTGTCTATATCATTACTTTAAGAAATTATGTAGTAGATTAGATAATAAAACACTTATTTCGTGAGAACTTGGGAAACAGTCAAACTGTTGTCCCTCGATAATGGGGAAGACCTGGGAAACTGTTGCCCTTTGTCTTTGGCCTCGGGCAACAGTTTCCCAGGTCTTCCCCATTACCTACATGTAGGGATAACAGTTTGACTGGTTCCCTCGTAGTCATGAAATAAGTTTATATTGTCAAGCTGCCCAAGAAAAGAGAAAAGAACAACTGTTAATTCTGGAGAGGAATCCGACTGCTCTCTCTACCCAGTAACGTCCTTATACACTTTTTGCTAGAAAGAATTAAAGTTGCCATTGATAGTTGTACGCGAGAAGAACAAACAGGTTTTTGATGCGGACGTTCTTGTATAGAACAAATAGCAACCCTACGTTTCATCATTGAACAATCATTAGAATGGCAGTCTCCTCTACATAAATTTTATTGACTTTAGGAAAGCTTTTGACACAATAAACCACACAACCATTTGGAGAATATAAAGAAACTATGGCATTCCATCACAAATTGTAAGGCTTAAACAGGGGCTGTATTACACAAAGTGTCCAGTCATTCATAATCTAGCACTGTCAGCACCATTTGATGTACATACCGGTGTTTTTCAGTTATGTCTCTTGTCATCTATTATCTTCTGCTCAGTTATTGACTAGATCATCCACACATCAATGACACCTCCACGTGGCATCCAGTGGACCCTAACAAAGCTGGACTTTGCAGATGATGTGGGAAAGTTATCTCATTAATTCCAACAAATCCACTAGAAAACAATCTCCTCAAGCAGTTACAAAATCAACGGGGCTAGAAATCAACAACCCTACGAATCAACACGCAACTAAGCACCCCTATTACTGGTTTATTGGAAGACAGACCAGTTGATGATGCAAACAGTGTTGTCAACAGAAAGGGGGTGACTGACGAACATATAACAGGAATAGGAAAATCAAGATCATAATTTTTTACAAAAAGACCAATGTGGACAAACCAGAACATCAGTTTAGAGACCAAATTAAGACTGTTCGAGAAAATTGTGAAACCAATTCTCTTCATGGATCAGAAACCTGGAAACAAACAAAACCGAGTGAAAACAAATGTTTGTTAACAGATGTCTACGACAGATTATGTGAATAAGGTGGCCAGAAAAAAAAAACAAATCTTGATCTTTGGAGAAGAACCAACCAGCGGTCAATAATAGATATCATCAAAGAGAGAAAATGCATCACATGTTGCTAAGTTTTAAGAATATTTTGTAGAATCATGAATATTCGTAGAATTATTGTCTTTTAAACCTTGGAGACATTTAACTATATTTGAGTTATTCGTTTTGTAGCTGATTTTGATGGTAAAACCGAAGCCTTCCCTAATGTGGAAAAGCTTGTTGTCGGTGATCATGGAGGTAAAATCGGACGAAGCTGAAACGGACACATTTTCTTGTTTAAAGAAGGATCACTTTCAGGAAAGGTATTCCATAGATGAGTTGAAGTAAGAATTCAACAAGTTAACTGGAGAGACGATCCAATCTACGATTATTATCATTGGACAGGATGAGTCATTGAACCTGGTTAGAAGAATCATGCATTTTTTTCTATTTTACATGTAAATAATGTTGGGGTACCTAAGGGTCAGTCTTTGACGGAAACTGCCTCATCTGTTTCTAGATGCAATAGAAAGCAAAACATTTCTGGTTGATGATTTTGGGTGAATCTATAGTGTATTTACTTGAGTTGGGTTTATGTAGGTCCTTGTACAAAGAAAAATGGTGAAGATAACGAACAGGGGTCAATCTAAAAAAAATTCACAAACAATACAAAGTTGTGAACAGGGCATAAAACATGGACAATAATTTACTAAATGACAGCGAAACACTACTAAACAAACAAGGAAAGTTGACGGTGGAAAAACTGAAGTCATCCCGTCCGTCATACAATCCAGTTGCAAGTTTCTCCCATCATACTTATTCAGTAAAACATTCACAACAGAGGCGGCAGATCTCACTTCATGTTCATTGGGATACATCAAGTCGATACATGAACGGAAGCAACCGTTGTCAATTCACAAGAACTCGTCGATATAACCGAATACCGAGCCAAAAGCCACAGCAAACGCCCTGCACCTCCCACGCAGATGTCCCTGAACAAATTCTGCTTCTAAGGAATACAAAAACAGGTCGGCCAAGGAAGGGACACAACCAGACAACCATTGCCCATCGGAATTCCAACATAAGAGGGAATAAGATGGATGAAGAAGCAAGAGTGTGGTGAAAGGAAGGTAACATAGAATATAATTTTAGGAAGTTTAGGAGGATTTTAAGGGAAAGAATTATGATTGGGCAGCCCCCATCCACCCATTCCAAGCATACTTTGCAATTTCTCCTGGTTGTCAAAATTTGGAGTGTTTATTTCTTCAACTGTTGTTGAGAAACTTAATAGTGAAACAATTTTGATTTAGGGTAAGGTGCGAGAATGCATCCCACCTCACTCTGCTCTTCCCCTTACAGTTGAGAGTTCAAAGCTCATGACGAGATGTTTCTGAATTCATTGGTTGTGGATACGCCTTTTCAGCTTGACACTTTAATGGAGGTCTCTAGATTAATTGGTTAGAATCGTGGCCGCTGGATGACAAGTCTAGGTATGATCATGTAAGAGTAAGTGAGAAGCCCGTCTTACTTCGGTTCTCAATTTGATGGTTGGTTTTTGAACAAAATAGAATCCCCTTTGGCTATAAGTTGAGTGCATATGAGTATCAGAAATTAGGCTATTTCGCTATAGGATATTGTCGGCGGTTGGGTGTACCTTGCCATATGTATAAAGATGATCGTATGATTTTGGAATGGCATTGAACATCTTTGTTTACATACTTTGTATCATAAGCTTTTAGCGCTTATCAGCATTTATACTGGTGTCAGTTGTTGGTGAGATGAGGATATTTTCTAGTTGTTGAGAAATGTGTTTTCATTCTGACCTAAATTCTACAGTATCTAGGTCTGTTGATTGATTCTCAGAGGTTAGTGAGAAGAAGAAGAATGGGAAGAATAGGTTCGCTAGGTTGAGAGATTTTATTTTGAGTGAAGATAGTGTAGAAATAAAACACTTCAACTGTTTGCAGAGAAATGCAATTCTTTTATTTTGGTCGTTCCTGCTTCCAGACTTTATTAGAGAGGGGGAGGGGGGTTAATACGGACTACAGAAAATAATTTCAAGAGGGATACAGGCATTAGGAGAGGAGGTTGAATTTAAGAAATCTTTAGGGTTTTGATTCTCGGAGACGTGAGAAGCACTTATAGATCAGATTGGCAACAGATTAATTAGGTTATAAGTGGGGAACTTTGGTTCTTGGTCAAAAAAAGTCATTTGGAGATGATCTTGAGTGTAGATACATGTAACCTTTGATACCTTTAATATGGTCAGGTAGTAAATCACATCGATGCGTATACGTACACGTTGTAGATGATAAGGCTCCAGTACATATTTTGGAGAAGGGTGGTAAGGATGTAAAACTTTACAAAATTTTGAAGAACATTTTTATTTTTACAGAACAAAAAAAATGTGTAATTTGAGTCATTCCGTCAGGAGATAATCCTGTAAATTGGACTTCTAGGTCTTTTATCATTTCAGGATTGTCAGTTATCTTGGGTCAAGTAAGATTCAGTCGACGTAAGTCCCTCAACCAGTAGACTTGATCACCTATGTTGAATGACAGAGAGAAGTTAAGACAGATGAGAAGTTAAAGTGACAGTACGGCGCATCTCATAAAAAAACTGACTTGATAAAATTTTCCGACAAGATTTGGAATTTTTTTGCAACTCATAAATGTATAAACTTTCAGAAAATTACAACTTTCATAATGAAATTATTTTGATTATTTCATTAAAATTAATAATTATTTATGGGACGTAAATATATACATCGCAACGTGTTCGGGCTTCCACCTTCCATGCTATGCACGCATGCGTAGTTTTCATAAACAAAACAGCATGGTAAGAGAAGGAAGTCCTTAGAGCCCGCTACATTGACAAAGTCGACCAAAAAGCAAAAGAAACTGAAAATAAAGCTTGAAAAGGCAACTTTCCTGACTAAAATTTAGTTTGGGGATTAATATACTTGTTGGATGAGGAAGAAACAGCAACTCGGCGACACTCACGCAGGGCTCACGAAGGTTCTATTCGACAGGTTTGTTGATACTTGTTTTTCCATCTCTTTGAAATAAAAAATCAGTGTAAACTCAACATAAAAATACATTGTTGCCATTTTAAGTGCTATTTTTTTTAACTGTGCAGAAAAATATTTTGTTTGACATTTGCCGCGATAACGTATGATTTGGTGGTTTTTCCTTTCTCGGACCCCAATACACCAAACGTCAACATTAAAAGTTGTACTTTTAATTATGTTAAATTCGTCAGAACGCAGACTTACATCTCTACGATTATTATTTTATATTATTTTATCAGAAAGTTATGATAATTTGCTTTTGAGAATTGCTTTCACCTCATATTCATTATAATTTGTAAACACTACAGTGCAGGCACGTGCCGTTTTAGAATTCACGTGGTACAAAAAAAACAGATCTAAGGTTGCTCCAGTTCGTACGCTCCTTGATTTTCCGGCAGATTCTAATTACGTTAATTTTGTTTGAAGAGAGAATATTTATGTTTCTCAAACTGCTAACATCAACTTTATAATTATCTTATTAGTCCCCTACCGGTGAAACCGGAGGGGACTATAGGTTTCCTCTGAGTCTGTCCGTCCGTCTGTCTGTCCGTCTGTCTGTCTCTCTGTCTGTCCGTCTGTCTGTCTGTCTGTCTGTCCCTCTGTCTGTCTGTCAGTCTGTCCCACTTGGTTTTCCGCACTTTTTTTCCTAAACGCTTGCAGATATTGAGCTGATTTTTGGTATGTGAGTGTATCTTGATGAGTTACAGATCAAGTTTGCATTTTGTTCCGCTTCATTGATTTTTGACGGAATTACGACCTTTTCAATTTTTAGGGGTTTTCCGCAATTTTCTTCTAAACGCTTTCAGATATTGAGCTGTTCTTTGGTATGTGACTTTACCTTGATTAGTTATAGATCAAGTTTGCATTTCGTCCCGCTTCATTGATTTTTGACGGAATTTTGGCATTTTCAATTTTTAGCGGGAACCAGATTACACTTGCCGGTAGGGGACTAGTATTGCTAATGCAATACTCTCAGAATGCTTGTTTCTTAATGGCATATTGGGTAAATTTGAATGAAAAAGCACACGTTTTGCAGCCATACTGTCGCTTTAAGTATTTCATGCTAGGTTCATCACTCTTGTCAAGTGGTGTAAATGCATTTTCTCAGGATGAGTCATTAGAGGATAATCCTAATGTTTTACCTCCAAATTGCTTGATATTCTGTGTTATTGAAATTTCTTGAGGGTCCAAAGGTAAAAAAAAATGCACGGTTGTGGTTTCTGAGATTTTTTTCACTCCGGTATGGGTGTCGCCCGCGTGGCGCACTGGTTAGAGCGTTCACTCAAGAGTCGCGGAGTAAGGAGTTGATCCTTACGTCGCAGGTTCGAATTCCACTGTGGGACGTGGAGACTGCTCCTTCGAATGAGACCGTATAAACCGAGGTACCGTGTCGCAGTAGGTGCTGGCACGAAAAAGATCCCTCACTGCTCAATGGCCCTGAGTGCCGAGTATAGGTCAAAATTTGTAGCTCTCCACCGGCAAGTGGTGGCGTCTCCATATGAGTGAAAAAACTCTCTCGAGGTACGTTAAATAATAAGCAAACAAACAAAACAAGCAATCCGGTTTGGAGGTCGCTATTTTTTGGACGTATGTACAATCATTTACCGTTCCTTGGGATAAGGAAGAAAAAGATGTTTCGAAAATACTAATGTCCAAATTAGTGTATCTCACTTCCATTCTCAATGGCCGTGTAGTGTAGGGCGGCGCCGCAGAATTCCATAGGCATCGAAAGCATTTTTTCTTGCCTTTCTTGCCAAAGTGACCGAATGGCCGAGCGATCTAGCGAGCTGGTCCTGTACAGCTTTTCAACCCCGGATTCGGGCGGAAGTGAGTATCCTTATAAAGTGAATTTTTCCGTTATATATTATACGAACATTAATTTATTTTGAAAAAATAATGCAGACCGTGAAGAAAACAGTCACATCGTTGAGTACAATGTGTCTATCTTGAATGAGAATCAATAACAGTTACCCTATCAAACTAAATTTAAATAAAACCAGTGAATTAAAATTAAATTCTGCAATCATTTCAGATCGTTCAGGACGTGCACCAAGAGACAACGGGTGCGTATTACTCCGGAAATTACTCCTGAAGTTTTATGCTATAATTGTTTAATTAAGGGTCAATTTGGAGGTGATTTAAAAGAAATAGATCTATATTTTCTCTCAAAAATAAAAGTCGATTAAATGAACAGAACACATCAAAAATGGACCATTTAAATCATCTACATGTTCTCTTTATGAAGAAAATTACCCTGTTTACAGACTAATTAATCAATAGTCACTCTATGTCCGATTACAAATATTAAGATAAAGAGCTTCATCATGATTTTATATCATATAAAAAATCATTCTCAAAGTCCAACTATTGCAAAAAGGTCATGGCAAATGTGCAGTGTTCTTGGATTGTACAGAAAAGTCTTTTTTAGTACATTCAATTAAGCTTTTTAATATGAGCCAAGCCTTTGATCAAAAAAAAAAAAAAAAAAAAAAAAAAAATTAACAGTAACAGTTCAATCAATATTTAGTCATACATTTTTAGATTTGAAGTTGGAATTTATTCAAAATATCTGAAAACATGTTCTGATCATTTCGGAGGATTTATGAATTTGGAATAGTGCCGCAATTCATGATGTCAAAATACATAGAAAAGCAAAGCAAAGCAAACCAAAAAACACACACACACACACACACACACACACACACACACACACATTAATTAGCTTAATTCATGAATACATAAAACAATATCTGTTAAAATTGAACAATTATATAAAACTTTTTTTTTTCAGAATCTTACAGAGACAAATACGGTATGGTTCTTGGTGAACCTTGCTCTTGTTCATAATGTTCATGGATGCAATAAAATTGGACGTTTCAGAGGTAGGCCTACAGAAGATTATTTTACCCCTTCACTGATTTTGACTGGTTGCATAAAAAAGAAGATGGACGAACAAGGCGAGCAAATGGCCTATTGTGCTACAAATCAGGAAGTCAAATATTAAATCTCAATTATGACAAAATTTTCTTTGATATTTCATTGAACATTAACGTATAGTTCATGTAATATTTCTACAATTGGCAACAATCTTATAAAGATTGAAATTATTTGTCTAGCACAAACATCAAAGTGGTCAGATAGTATCATTTCATCATACTATAGCACAATTTTTTCTTTGCGAGTGGGTCTTCGCTCCATTTTTTAAAAAAGTTTATACTCAAAAATATACAATTGTTAGGTAACAAAAACATTGAGCAAAGACCACTTTATCTTTATACGCACTTTCATAACACAACATTCGACATCTTTCCGAGAAGTATTTGAAGTCCATATAATCAAGGGTCATATCATAAACATGATTTAACTGCTATCAGTTGTTATGAGCTGTATATCGTAGTGGTTAGTCTCGAAGAAAAAAAAAATATACTCAGGATTTTTATTGCTTGGGTTCGAACCCCAAGAATACCACACTTTTTTTAAAATCATAGAATGATTTTTTTTTTTCAAAAGAATTTTCCGCAGAAAAGTTTTGTTTGTCATAAATCCATTCCTTTCAATAATAAGAACTTTACTCTCAATTCTAAATTCACAAGTTGAGTATGACTTATTCATTTGAAGCGATAGGCATTTTACACACCTTAATTGTTCGCTTATCTCCTTTGATATGAAAAATACAAAAGGAAATGTAAAATATTACTGTGGATATTGACAAGATTCTACATGTAGCTGGTCGTCTGATCACTGCCTTTCCCTCGTTTTTTCCCCATGACACATGACATGATTATACTTTTATATACAGTGTACATACAGTGTTCATATATAGTGTAATATATGTAAAATTTATGTACTGAGAAATGACCGCTTTATTAGTTGGTCATGGTTATATAGATATAAACTTACATAGTTTAAACTGCCGACTTCACCTGCTGGTGCGAAATACGCGGGTTGTCCTGATTGGTCACATATCAAGGTCACGTCCACATTTCTGTTAAAAAAAATCATATCAAGTTTTTAAAACAAAGCATAGTGAGGGTTGATTTTTCCAAAATGTCTAAGACAATTTGTAATTTTTGTTTACTTTATTTAAAGATATACATGTAAGTGATTACTACTAGAAACACATTGATTATTGCGGGCGATACCAGTTACTACTAGCCTTATACTATTGTAACATCTGATTGTATAAATTGTAAGTTTAGTTTTCCTAGTATCGATCGGTACCACTACAGGTATATGTGGACGGTATAATTTTTTTTCTGATTTGTAGCAGTATTTACTATCTCAATGATCAGGCCCGTTGTACGCGAAGGGGGGGGGGCACTTTTCTGAGAATAGGCTTTTGCTCAGTGAAGTTTTACTATGTAAATTTTGATTTGGATGCCCCCTCCTCCCACTTTTTGTTGTGGTCATACAGTACAATGAATACAGGATAATTCTAGTATTTTAGTATTTGAAAGAAAAAATGTACCTAGAAGTTAGTGGAACACCCCCCTTCTTTTTGCTTGTCAGCTTTTTTTTTCTAGGAAGCACCCCCCCCCTCCCCATTTTAAAGTGAACGTTGCTACGGGTCTGATGATAAAATTCTATGATGACATATCAGTTATAATTCTGTAGTAATTACATTTTACTACTACATTATGTATCTGATTACTGCATAACTGTAGCTCTCCGATGTTCGACAGAACTTTACGAAATTGACCAGTTTAAAGCGCAATGCGGGTAAACGAAATTTACAGCATGGAAGCCTGCACAAGATATGTCAAAAAAGTAACAAAGGTTATAACAAAACATTTATTGGCTGGTTTCGAGGGCAAAATGCGTTTTGCTGACCCCTCGAACCAAACTGATTGCCTTCGGCCTAACGGCCTCAGGCAAAGAGTTTGCTTCTTAGGTCCGACAAAACGCATGTTGCCCTCAACGCAGTCAAATAAATGTACAGTACTGACAGTCAATATATACAATGTATGTAGCAACAGTATGAAGTGCACCTTGTGAGTCCGGTTGAATCTGTGGAGGAATATAGAAAATGGACATTGGTTCCATCAAAACTATAAGATGTGCTGGTGGCATCCCCGAGCTGATACTGGGCAGACTGGTCCCCACTTATTTGACATGCCTTTGAAAAATTTCACATATATGTATATCATTTATAGCAATTACTACATCATGCAGATCTCAAGATGAACATAATATGATAATTATACTTGTTCTTTTTATACTGTTTATATAAGAATGAGAAAGGAAATCGGGTATATTTTAGGTTGACTTACAGCAGCGTTTATACAGGAACCTTCGATGAATGAGTAGCATGGATTATATGAATAGAAATAGCCATCGGAGGCAAAACTGTCCGCGAACCTGAAAAACAAAGCAATGTTAGAAAAACAGCATAAGCATCGGAAGCAAAATGAAAGAGGGGGGGGGGAAATTGAAAAAAAAAATCAAACCTGACTTGACAAGCAAAAACAAAAAGGGGGGGGGGGGGATTAAACATTTTCCAAACCCGAAAACCCTATTTCGTGGGGGGGGGGGGGGGGTGCGATCGAACCTCTTTCAGTACCATTTTTTTTTCAAACGCTACCACTGACCTTCCTTTGATTACAATGCAATGTGCCTGTTGAAGGGGGTGGGGGGGGGGGGCTAAACCTACACCCCAGTGCTCAATGCCTATATTATGTCTATCTTTGCAAAAGAAGTGGGGGGGGGGGATAAGGCTTCCCCGGTTCCGACGCCTATGAACAGAAAGAGGAAGGGATGGGGATAGGGGTTACACCATGTCTGATATATATATATATATATATATATATATATATATATATATATATATATATATATATATATATATATATATATCGTTCTCTTTTTATTACATGTACTTTAATCGGTAGGAGCAAATATATATAAAATTTAGAACATTGTCATATTCTTAATTTTGTACTACTCCCACACGTAAAGATTAATCTAATTAAGAACATGACAAATATATCGTAATAATAGAATGTTGAAGAGGAATTCTAAATCGCTAGATGTACATGCATTTTCACGGTGATTAACATACATGTATTTATATTGTCTCTTCAATAACTCTATGTAAAATAAATTTTGTTATAAAGACAGAGTCCGTGACCAGAACCTCGGGCTTAAATCTATACTGGTTACACCATTCCCAGCTGCTGGGTATTCCAAATATACATGTACATTTAGATTTATCTTTTTATTATTTATCTACTTATTTATTTTTGTTCGAAGAAAACTGGGTATCTCCTCCATTTCCAATTAATTTATATATTCGGTACTTATTTTTAGGTTAGGACATTTGATTATAATATATTCTTGATATAAAGATAAGTTTATTTCTAATTTTGGGCCCAGAGGGCATACTAGCAAAGACGGTTTATAAAGAAAGAAAGTTCTAAAAAGACTGTAACATTAACTATAAACTATACACCCAGGTAGCACAAAACATTTTCAAAACATTTTATTGCAGTTATCAAAACATTTCAGAGTAAACATTTTTAAAATGTTTTAAAAACATTTTTCTTTCCCATTGTAACATTTTAAAAACATTTTTAAAATGTTTTCAAAAATGGTAAAGTAAAATCTTTAAGGAACATTTTTAAAAAATGTTTTTGAAACTTTTTAAAAATGATTCCAAAGGTATGTCTTGTTTGAATATATTAAACAGTTTCATATTAAGTTATAAAAATGTTTTTAAAACATGAAATAAAACATTCTATATATATGAAACATAGACGGTAATGTTACGTTTCTAAAACATTTCGAAGGAACGTTGTCAAAATGTTTTTAAAACATTCTTAATATTGCTTATAGTTTAATGTTTAAATGTTTTCAGTGTTGGTCGTGAAAATGTTTTTAAAACATTGAATAAAACGTTTTCTCCTCCTACAACTGAAACATTATAATTCATGCAACATTCTATAGTTCTAAACATTTTCAAAACGTTTTTAAAACATTTATATCATTGTTAATATTAATGCATTGTTTATTTTCAAAGTATGTTGTAAAAATGTTTTTAGAACATTGACTATAACGTTTATCCTTTTAAAGACTAAAACATTTTATTTAGCATTGATGCAATATTTTGTAATGTTTTAAAAATTTTCAATCTTTCCCGAGAAAGTTTCTGAAAAAATATATAGAATATCCAGAGAGGATTGAGATTTAATGAAGAATTGTTTTAAAAATGTTCCGAAAACATTATCCCTATATTTTTCTTTCTTTTTTTTTTCAAAAATTCTTATTGAGTTGTCAGACATGTTATCAATACAAAGTTCACTGAATTAACTAAAGATACTTAATTTAAAAAAAGAAAACAAAATAATATTAAGCAAACTGTTTACAATGATTAAGACAGCCTAATTTTTAACGATCTCGTTTGTTTGCATCATATTTCCTAAACGCCAAGGAAGCAGATTAGGAGTGGCCTCACTGGTCAGTTTCAGTGTCATGATAACCTTGTTATGCAATTCTCCTGCTGGGCAGCGCGTGAGAGTGTTTAGTGGATTGCAGCCTATCTAGGCCAAACTTTGAATTCTGGTAAACAGGGTGTGCGCGTTTTCTTGTTGCTGATTTTCAAACAAGATTTTTGCATCATATAAGCCAGAGGAATTAGCGCTGGATTATTAACACCTGCCTTGTGAGTATAATGTCATCAGAGATTTCAAAAGATAATTTTTAGAAGTGACTTTTCTGTTACCATGGTTACCAGTGCATCATTGTACTTTTGTATGCATATTATGTGTAGCAAAAACAAAGCTACTATGCATTTTAATTGAATACTTTAGGCAACAACAAATATACCTCCTTGTCTTATGTTGATCACAATTCAATATATCTTAATATTGAAACATGAAATCATGTCGCAGTTAGATGACAGTTCCATCAACACAGACTTGAATTTCATTCAAATTGCCACATTTGAAAGAACCGCCACTAGCTGATAAAGGCAGTTTTTTGGTACGTAAATATCATTGCTCTTTAATATATTATTGTGTTTTAGTTATGAACATGCAGCAACTCAAATTCCTTTTCATTAATGTAAATGGGAAAATTTCATGTGATTTTAAGATTTAAAAAATGTTCATGTATATTTTCATCATTTAAAGATCTGATGTAGACGGGTGACTTAAACACTGTTGTCTCCTGCTTTACAGAAAAGAGCTTCTTGATCAACTCTTTCCGAGGACAGCATTCTTGTGAACTTTATCAATGTGTGCGATTACATTTACATGTATATATTTAATAGATCCGCCGCTCGATCTGTGGAACCTACCCAAGTAGATGTAGATCTATACATGCTTTTTGCGGGATTGTAAATGATAACACTGATCTAGACCTGTTTATTCTTTTTCGTGGGAAGGATTTATGTGATTCTGTTGTTTTTAAATTCAGAGAATGGATTTTTTCCCTTTAAAAATACCTGTTGGGTTAAAACAGAATAACTCAGAACTTGTACCGGAATTTTTTTCATATTAAAATTTGTAAAAAGTGAATTCATTCAGTTGTGATTAATTCTTTGGGAGTTATAATTAATATGAAATGTATGAAAAGACCTTTTAAAGTCAAAATGATGTTGATATCATTTAATGAAAACGTAAAGTGACATTTCAGGAAAGAAATGTCATTTGGGTAAAATGTTTTTAAAAAGTTTTAAAAACCATACAGAATCACGTGAATAAAACATTTTCGAAAATGTTTTAGTAGCATTTAAGGAAAATGTTCTGATAACATTTGCTGAAATATTTTGCTAAAATGTTTGCTGAAACATTTTGCTAAAATGTTTTAAAAACGTTTTAAAAAAAACATACAAAATCACGTGATTAAAACATTTTTTAAAAAAGATTTCGCAACATTTTAATAAAATGTTCCAAGAACATTTGCTGAAACATTGTGCTAAAATGTTTTAAAAACATTCAAAAAACCATACAAAATCACGTGGTTATAACATTTTTGAAAATGTTTTTATGACATCACCTCTTTTTCTGAAAGTTTTTACTAGATATTCACTCAATGTGATAATTACTAGTTTGTCTTCGTTAATTATCAACCAAATATATTTATCCTTATTTGTTAAATAGAAAAAGTTCTTGTTGAGCTTGGATATATCATTAAAAACAAATGTTTCTCTTCTTTGGAATGAACAATCAGTAAAGAAAATGTAATATATTTTCTTTACAATTTGTTACATAAATCATATTTTTTTTTTTAATTTCTCGAGGAATTTTCTGACTAGTATTATTTTTTACCAATTCATATCTTCCTCTTTCAACTCTTATGTCATGTGCATTTATTATGAATCTACACGGAGTTTTTCTTAATTCTAGAAACTTTATGAACATGTACTTTTCCAAAGATCATGATGCATCTTTCAGTTAAGAGAAAAGTTAACTCAACATGTTGAATCAGTTGTTCCTAAAAACAATCTGGGCCCATATTCAACATTTCATTATACATGTAACAGCTGCTCTTGACCTCTACGATTGTTAATGAACCATATTTACATCATGGACTGTACATAGCCTACAACAGTTTGGTCTTGTGCATGTTCAAAGTTGTGACGGAATTTTCAGAATTTCAATCTCTTTTATATGGATATTACCAACATGAAACATACACTGTACTAAGGGTTTCATCCAAATAAGGGTTGCAAGGATATAGCGCGAACTAGCACTTCTAATGACAAACAGACAGACAGACAACCGCAATGTTCATATATGTATCGTCGTACGCATACAATTACGACACTAGCTGTCTGATGGTAGATAGCATGTATAGTGTATGTAATATGAATACTAGTAGTCAGCAGTTTCGATCGTCCGAACACCTGTCGAAAGTTCAAAGGGTGCGGGGTTGGAGTCGACACCTGGTCTGATCGTTCAATTTTCTTCCATTTAGTTACTATTACACACACATACCCGGCGTACCGGTACCCACTCTATATAAGTTTAATCTCTACTTACATATATATATATATATATGTATCACACGCTTCATCATTTTAAGAATGCATAGGTGGAATAAAGGGTGTGGGCGATACATATACAAATACTTACGCCGGGGTTTGGTCTTGATTGCCTAAAGACGACAAATCTATGAGGCTCCCGTCATCCATAGTACACGAACACTGATCACGATACGTACAGGATTGTCCAAAAGTTACAGCAACATGGGACGATACCAAAATTACGAAAGTGGACAGCAGTTTTAATAATTCCATATTTTTAAAGTTAAGTAACTAAAATCACTTATTCCTTGTTGTAATTAAGATATTAGTAATTGAACTATATATCAGATACTCATAATGTGATTATCATGGGTACAGCGTCACGTGAATTGTATATCCAGGTAGGAAAATATTTTGTTATCTGGCATTTTATCAATTGACCATGAATTAAATTGTAAATATATACGAATAAGTAGTTACTCGAACTTTTTGTGAGTTCCGGGTATATTACCAGTTGTAGTATAGATGTTCTGTGAGTGGAGTTGTACAGTACAATATATATAATGCCATTTTTTGCTGAGGACGAACTGGGACAAGTACAAATGCACCTAGAAAATTAAACTTATGATCTAAAGCTATGATGTCAAATGCTCCTCGTATCGCATTGCACATTATCTTATCGTTTACATATAGCGATATGTAAATCCTCTAAATATTGACTTTTTAAAGTATAAATATTCTAATTTTTTATAAGCATGATCTCTCTCTCGATCTCTCTCTTTAATTTTATGTTGTGATAATAAATAGTAACCCTTTCTATTCTCCGTGTTAAAATTTCTTCATATCGTGATGACATACATGTATATAAAAATCATTTCTGAAAAAAAAAATAAATAAATAAAATAATAAGCAGCGCTTTATACCTCATACTGTTTTCCATTTGAAGCTGATTCTATAGCTCTTAATGAAAAACAATGTTGGGAAGTTTAAAAAATAATAGTGAAATTTAGAGCAGAGAGCCATTAGTCCTTAGGTTTATTAATTGGTGACGTAAAACGTAGAATAAATATCAGCACGCCTAATGTTGTATACATGTGTATATTTTATTGATAAAGACAACTCATTAGATATTTTCTTCATGTACTTATAATGATTTAGGCATTGTTTAAATATTTTTTTTGTCTTGTTGAAAATCTGTAATTGAAATTTAATTGTTTTGTTTGATCTTAAGAAAGAGCATTACCGCACGTGTTTGTAATTTCTCATCTTGACATCTCTCTCTCTCCCGTCCCACGGTATCGATGCCATTCGCTTATAATTGTTATCAGATTTATGGTCAGATCTGAGACCAATGTTTCTTTGAATTTGTTATGCTTACTCACACTGTTTCCTGTTCTGTAAATTAATGCCATTGAGCTTTCCCCTAATTTTACCACTGTCTTAAAAATTGTTTGATTGGTTCATCTATGAAAAGTGGGTGGAGTTGTCAAGGATGAGACGTGCGTGAGTTTGTCTGTAAGGACACTCTCTTAAAAACCTTTGTGTAAAAATGCAGTTTTGTTTTGTACTTTTGGACTTCAATAAATTCTAAACTTTAATCAGGAATTATTATGTTCAAAGCAACGTAAACATTACACTAAATTACAAAAATAACAACATGATCTAGATTAAGTTTTTACTCCCATCCAAAAAATTCAACACTACGCCTGAGAGAAATGTCAAAATTCAGAACATGATCTAAATTTTGTTTTTACTCTTTATATATATATATATATATATATATATATATATATATATATATATATATATATATGTATATATATATATATATATATATATATATATATATATATATATAGAAAGCACAAACAAGAAATTCACTTTTATAAGGATACCCACTTCCGCCCCAGCCCGGGGTTGAACTCTCGACCTACGGAATCTGTGTCCTAGCAGTACAAGAACAGCGAGCTAGATCGCTCGACCATCTAGGCAAGAAAAAAAAAACTTGCTTTCGATATCGATGAAATTCCCGCGGCGCCGCCCTACACTACAACGGTCATTGAGAATGGAAGTGAGATACAGTAATTTGGAAATTAGTTTTTATCAGAGGATCGTTACCGATACACATTGTATTGAAATTTAATTTTATTTATAAAGCACATTTTACAACAACTCTTTAACTAACATAACTGCCCTAAGTGAAGTAAAGTGCACTGCAGCTGACCAGAATCTGATTACATGTAGCTAATCAGCGAAAGGAAACAGATACTGTCAAACTGATTCAAACTGATTAAGACGGAACTTCTTTATGGAAGATTAAACGTCATTTCAAATTTTCGGAAATACTGAACTACATGTATACTACACAAATTCTAATGGTTTCTGGATTATATGTAAACTGTACATGTATATAATGTTAATAAAATAATGCAAAATTATGATTATTATTTAAAATAAATACTTTGGAGTTTTGTCATTAATTTGATCGTGCTTTTGAGAATCATATGAGGTATTCAATAAAAAGCAGAAATCAGGGAAATTCTTGAAAGTTTAATGCTTGATCAGCACTTCGAACCGTGATGACTTCACAGCAAACAAATCACATAAGTTAATTTTTTCACTCAATGATCAAAGCAATCTTGCAATGAATTACATTCAATTAGCATTGAACATAAAGTTTCATGATATTTTCAGAAATACAAGAATTCTAGTAAACTAGCATGTATGAAAAAAGAAAAAAAAATCAACTCCAAGACAAGCTTTTTCTTCAAATTTCAGTAAAAAAAAAAAGGTCAGTAATGTCCATTATGTATACCATAACATAAAGCATTGTATGTGATTTATATTCATGAAAGTAAAATGCACTGCTCGCGAGCGTTTTTGAACACCGTACACTTTTACATTTATACGCTGTACCAAGTTTCAGAAGGTTTTGATTTCCATTTCATTGTTTATACAATCCGAAAACTTTTGACTATTATGCCCCTGAATATGAAAGATTCCTTCCCGTCCATATATTTAACCTGCTTCTATAGTGTATAGTGTCTCTTAAAAACACCGTAAAACACTACGGATTACTTGGGATCTTGGTGACTATATCGTTTTCCAATTTAAAATTAAATTAGAAGGATTAAGTTATCAAGAACATCCGACTAAAAAACAATAAGCAGACTATGCATACATGTATGTATTGGAGGGGCGGCGGGAGGGGGTGGTCGACTATACATGTATCTTTCATTATATTTTATTTGACGTGTCAGAAATTGACCCTTCGCGAGTCCTGATACGTTCCAAAAATAAACCAAACTTGCATACCCTACATGGCTTTAATGCAATTTTATGTAGTACACATAATTGAAAGTTTTGGTAGTGTTTTTTACTAATTTTTATATTCAAATGATTAAAAAACAGAAGAATCTTGACTTTTCTTAATCAAATAATTCATTTCATGCAATAATTTTTTTTCTAGAATAAAGAGTTAATAGAAATCTAACATTAATTAAAAACTAATGATTGATGTGTTTTCAAAACGCGTTGTTCTTACAAAGGGGGGTAATGCAATGGAAAAATAAAATCTATCAATGCTTGATCATTGGTCAGGGCATAGACGTATACTGTATTTATTTCAGGATAAAGGTAGTGTTATTATAGTAAACAATCCAGAAATGCCAATCGTACATGTATGAGAAATTCCTTATAATCATTCATAAATCTTGATGTCAAACCTGCTGATAAAATAAGAAAAGGTATTTAAAGAGGTCCATTGAGAAAGAAATATCAAAAAATATAACAAATAGAACAATTTTCTTAATCCTGATTAATTGGAACACATATGGCTGCACAAAAATTAAATACAATACGTTGAAATAACAGTCGTGAGTGCAATGTCATAATTTCCTCGTTTCTATTTTTTCTTCATTCAAGTTACATGTAATATAAACAGAGAGACTTTCAAAAAAGCCTGGATATTAAAAAAAAAATATTATAAGAAATCATTATTTAAGCATTATGAATTTGACGAAATATGCGCTCATTTTGAAGCAATAAATTATATTTTGCAACAATTATGGCTAAGGTCACATTTTAGAATATTGAGGTAATCTTTTCATCACTATCCGTTGGTTTGGACAATGCTGGTGTGTGACGGTACATACATACATACATACATACATACATACATATATATATATATATATATATATATATATATATATATATATATATATATATATATATATATATATATATATATATATATATATATATATATATATATATATATATATATACAGTGGACCTTCAGATATCCGGACGCCAGATATCCGGACGCTTCAGTTTCCGGACGATTTTTAATGGGAACGAAATTTTTTAACGTTATTTTGTCTCGTTTAACCGGAATTCCGCGTTCCGTATCCGGACGGTCTTTTTTCACCACAAAATGAATTTTTACGTTATATTTTGGTTCATTTATCCGCACGATAATTTTTTAACTGGTCTGTCAAGTCTGCTCAAATTTCTTGATCTGGGTGTTAATTGTTGTAAAAACACTGGTCTGGCCGTTGGTTGTTAAAGATGATCACCTGCGACCTGTTATCAATGGCTTGCGGCAAGGTTAATTGTAGGTCGATAGGTACGCACGAGACTCTCGCTTCTCTAACATGGTTTTGATACGTATTGATTAAGAAAAATAATTTTATAAGTCTAGGATAGTTTTTTCGTAGTCGGCAAATGTTAGAATACAGTCGTAACATGGTATTATGTATATTTATAGACATGACATCGGAGTTTTTATGCACAGTACTTTGTGCGCGAAACGCATGCTTTTATAAAATCACTTTCAAAATTACACAATCGTTAATCAGTCTGGTCGAACCCCCGAACGGGGGTATACCCCCAAACGAGGGTTTTCCGTCCCGTCATGCAATGCGCAAGAACAGTAACTCTTGCCGTATCCAATATAAACAAACTTGCCTACACTGTAAAAAATAAGTGTTTTAAAAATAAACACCAAATTGCCACAGATAATAAACACTTTAACACGTTTAAAATTTAAACACTTCGTGAAGTGTTTAAGAAATAAACACGTTAGAATGTTTAAATTCTAAACACATGAGGTTTAATGTTTAAATACTTCCTTCTAATTCTGTTTAAATACTAAACACTTCAAAAACACAAAACGTTTAAAGATTAAACACTGAATAAACACAAAGAGTTTACTAAATAAACACCGTACGTGTTTAAAATTTAAACATTTCATGTTTTATTAATAAACACGTTCAACCTAAACACTTAAACACTTAAACATGTTTATTCGATGCAACAGATAATAATCACTTAAACATGTTTATACGTCATTTTTTAAACACTTCAACGTGTTTAATTTACAAAATAAATAAACACTTAAACGTGTTTATAAGTTTTCAACATTTTTATTTGAAACAAACATAAAACAGTACAAAACACACTGTTCTTGATGATGAACATGTACATAAAGCTTAATTAATAAATGATTTAATGTTGAATAGAGATTCAAACTTTATAAACAATTATAACATTTATCAACACATTTGCTAACACACACATGTAGATACATGATTCAATTCAAGTTGAAAGATAGAATTATCCACAAAAAAAAAAACCAAACCCTAGCATGAACATGTAAAACCTGCATGTGAACTAAAATTCAATAAAAATGGTGGCGGGGGGGGGGGGTTGAAATAGGAAAATCGCTTAATAAAATGAAATATTATTTTTCAGGAATAAAATTTTGAAACTTAACTTTAAAAAAGGGACAGGGCGTCCATTACATCTTTATTAATAAAACAAACAAATTCATAATTAAACATAATGCACAAAGACTGAAAATGTTATTTATTGCCTGGGTACGGGATATATACATTGTGTATGTTTTGCAGTTAATAAATCCAGTTGTACCTGTATAATTTTACTTTCACTAATATTCAGAGTTTTTACCTGTAAACGACTAATTCATTAAATATTCTTGCAACTTCACAAGAGCTGCCGGGGTATCACTCACTTTTCATATAATATTCTAACCGAGTTAAACAGTCTCCTCTGCTTGTGTGTAAAATTCAGGTTCGTCCGCCACGGATGATGATCTCCAGTTTTCCATATTCTCCAAAATTTTATTCAACCTTGGTATTTCTAATTCCTTCTTCTTATCAGAAATATCCTGAAAAATAGATACATAAAAAATATTCACCATGCAAATTCAGAAAATTATCTGTAAAAGAATATATTGAGATAAAAAAAAATAATTTGTTATCCTTCATGCCAATTTTAATTATATAATACATACTGAGAAACAAGTTTGAAATAAAAATCTGCAATACAAATAAATCATATAAGCATACAAACAGTGTATACATTAAAAAATTAAATATTAATGTACCTGCAGGAGCAGCCCAACAGCAACAATTAAGAGAAGGGGGTGGGGGTGGGGGCTACCCAACGCATTTTTTATCATGTAAACAACACTCCCCAAAAATGTAAAGTCTCCTTAAAGAATACATGCGCGGGCAGGGGATGAAAATAAAGTGCTGTTGTTAACGCTTATGTATTAAGTTATGTATGGTCAGCAAATAATCATAATAATGCGTGATAGGGAGCATAAATTTTATCAAGGGCAGGTAATTGGATTACATTTACTTAAATTTCATGTTACTGGGAGACCCAAAACTAGTGTAGGCTAGGAAACAATGATGTTTGTGTGAGGGGGTGTGTGTAAGGGGGGTGACCCTTTTTCTTTGAAATGCCCTTAAACTCACCTCTCAAGGTTAAGTGTGATCTTCGTTTAAAATCACTTTACTTTATCAAGTAATGTATTCTTCTCAGGATTCACAATAAGATATGAACGTCCCTGCAAATTAATTAGATATCGCAATATACTTAAAGACTACAAATATTTTATGCCGACCGTTGCACATGGCCGCATTTGCACTCAGACGATAGGCCTACATTGTAACAATCCTGCGTTTCATAAATGAAAAGCAGTATAAATCTCTAATGTATTAAGCATTCAATTTTTTTTTCAGATTTTATATAAAGAAATGTATAAATACCTCCTGTTTCCTTGTTAGATATGGTGTTTTTGCCAGTATATGCGTGATTCTGCATCTTCTGCGTTCAAATGGCATGTTATGACATAATCAACTGCGTCATTTTCTATCATAACACATTAAACACAGGTGTTTTATTTGCAATTTCTATATATATACCATGTGTTTAATTTATAAATATATTATGGTTAAGAAATGAACACTTGTGTTAAACACCAGTGATTAAAATATTGAATAAATTATGAAAGTCATCATAATATATGTTTCTCTTTCCCCTTTAACAGTTTATGAAATTAAAGAATTTTTGGCACAAAAATTACCATAAATTAATGTTAATTGTAATTGCTTTTGGTATGATCTAAAGTCAACGTATTGCCTGGCTATTCGTATTTTTTCTGTGTCGAAAAATATCTACTAGTATGTACGGAATTACTTCATAAATTAAGAAATTGTACAAATGGCAAATGCACACAGCAATACTGACAAGCAACACCTAATTTATTTTTTTGATTTGATGCATATGAACATTGCGTGTTTAAGATGGATGATTAAACACCCTACTTATTGAACACCAATTTAAATAGTCGTGTTTATATGTTAAACGCTAATGTTTTGTATTTAAACCCACCATGTTTAATTGTAAAACACGACTGTTTAAAAATTAAACACAAGTTAAACATCATTTTTTACAGTGTATATCATCTATCTTAGGAAAAAGATCGATAATAATGTTATTTCTGCTATGAACTTGGTTAATACGATC
The DNA here is from genome assembly GCF_033153115.1 of Saccostrea echinata. Taxonomy (NCBI): domain Eukaryota; kingdom Metazoa; phylum Mollusca; class Bivalvia; order Ostreida; family Ostreidae; genus Saccostrea; species Saccostrea echinata. The sequence continues at coordinate 1,961,969 of NW_026889777.1, forward strand.
TCGCTTTGGATGATTACGATTAGCGTTCGGATTCATAAATTATGCAAATTATGTCACATTTAGCATTGATGGGCGTTCATATTAAATAAGACTCTACCGACAGTACCGTACCGACATGGCTACTAGGAGAAGTACTGGGAAGGAGAAATACACTGTAATAAATGTGACCATATAAACACTTTTTTTTCCAATGACACATGTACTTTTTTTTTATTTATTTAAACAAGTATTGAGTAGTACTAACTTATATTAATGTATTTAAACAATAAAACATATTGATAAAAAGCAACATTCTTTACTATTAAATGGTATGAAAGGCCATGTAACTAAAATCAAGGCAATTCAGATATCCGGACGCTTCACATATCCGGACAAATTGACTGGGAACCAAAGCGTCCGGATGAATGAGGCTCCACTGTATATATATATATATATATATATATATATATATATATATATATATATATATATATATATATATATATATATATATATATATATATATATATATATATATATACAATGTATATATATATATATATATATATATATAGAAAGCACTACAAAAACCAACAACACTGTATATCCTAAGTGTCGGATCTACTAGATAGATACAAGGTCAAGGATGGAAATTTATATAAAGCACTAAAAATGACCAACGACACGAACAATAGAAATTGTCAAATTTTCGGGACGCCCTGTCCCTTCCTCAGGATTAAGAAGTCATAAAAACAAAGGAAATAGAAAAACAAAAACGGCTAGCACTACTACTAAACTACCAAACACTATTTATTTACAATGTTACATGTTGAATTTGAATTTTATAATCAGTTGTAAAGAAATAAATCCGGACCGCTATGAAATGCGTCCGGTCTCTCGGGTGTACTCTGGTGAAGCAATTTCATTATGGGGGAACAACCAAACATTTTCAGTTGGGTGATTACCAAGCAAAAATTCCTTGTCAAGCAAAATTACAAAAAAAATTATTAAACGTTATTATTGAGGGATCACAGGAATAAACTACATATAGTTATGTTTTCTACAGTTTACTGTATGTCGATTAATAGATGTTTGAGCTCAACAAAGTTGTGGTCAAAATTCTGGTAAGCCATCACTTGTCAGAAATATAAATGTGATTTGGGAGAGTACGATGGCCTGTTGCAACTACTAATGAAATAACGCTCACTATTAAAATATTAATTTCAATAGTGGTTGAAAATACATTTCAAAACCCAAACAAGGTGGTTTCACTATTGAAACAAGAGACCCATGGGCCACATCGCTAACGAGAACATTGGCTATGAAAAAGCATAAATCAGTTTAGTATTGAAAAGTTTACAGGGGTTGGGGGGGGGGGGGGGTTGTGGCAAACTTGAATTTTATACACTACCAAAGGATGCTCCTATATCATTATAACTAATGGCTTCGCTGCTCTTGAACAGAGGATTTTTAAAGATTATTTCCTTTATATTCATTGTGCCCCCCCCCCCCCCACCCTTATCCCCGGCGGGGAGGGGGGGGGGGCATGCGTTAAACAGATTTAAATCTACATTACCTTAGGATGCTTCCATTTTAATATGACTAATCATGGCTCTACTGTTCTTGAGCAGAGGATTTTAAAGATTTATTTCTTATATATTCCTATGTTAAAATTTGATCCCCCATTGTGACCCAACTCTACCCCCGGGGGTCATCATTTGAACAAACTCGAATCTACACTACCTGAGAATGCTTCCATATCAATATGACTAAACATGGCTTTTCTGTTCTTGAGAAGAATTTGAAAGATTTTTCCTATTTATTCCTGTGTAAAACTTTGATTCCCCATTGTTGCCCCATCTTATCCATGGGGTCATCATTTGAAAAAAAAAAATCGAATCTACACTACCTGAGGATGCTACCATATCAATATGACTAATCATAGCTTTGCTTTTCTTGAGAAGATTTTAAAAGATTTTTTTCCTATTTTTCCCTATGTAAAACTTTGATCCCCCATTGTGGCCCCACCCTAACCCCAGGGGTCATCATTTGAACAAATTCGAATCTACACTACTTGAGGATGCTTCCATATTAATGTGACTAAACATGAATTTCCTGTTCTTGAGGAGATTTATTTCCAGGCTTTTTGACATCATTGACAGCTGCTTTTTCAATAAAAATGGAACTCGTAAATTTACTTACCTTGTCATTGGTCATTTGCAAAATTATTTTGTTAAAAACAATTTTATTGAACACACAAGTACTCTAAAAATGATATTGAAAAGATGCTTGTGTTTCTGATTGACAATATCTATTTGGTTTTTGGATACCAGGCCCCAAGACCATAAACTGAGAACAGACTTAAGTCAAAATTTTAAACCAATATAACTTTTGAAATAATTTTGATAATGAAACAAAATTTTTATCATATATTTGAATTTAAATGTTATGTAAAATTGCAAATTTTTAAGCAAATACATTAAATAAAACTCAAGATATTAAAAATCAAAATTTGGACTTAAGTCTATTCTCAGTTTATGGTCTTGGGGCCTGGTCTTCCAACGATCTGTTGGAATTCCCGTGGGACTTCAGTAGCATTGTGACATCAGGATTCCCATGGGTATTAATTGTGCCCTGTTGTTAGCATTCATATGAAGCATTATTTATTCAAAATCTTGTACATGAGAAAAAAAATCTCTTGTTTTAGCCTTCAACTCGAGATTTAGATATATCGATGACGTATTATCAATTAACAATAATTATTTCCATTCATATGTCCACACGATATATCCCAGTGAGCTTGAGATGAAAGATACCACAGAGTCAGACACATCTGTTTCATATTTGGATATATTACTAGAAAAGGACGTTAATGGTAATCTAACGACCAAGCTTTATGATAAACGTGGTGACTTTAACTTTTCAATTGTTAACTTCCCTTACTTATGCAGCAATATACCCTTATGACCCTTATCACCTGCATATGGGGCGTATATCTCTCAGTTGATTCGATACGCAAGAGCATGCTCTACCTGTACGTATGAACAATTTTAAAAACGAGGTAAGTTATTGACAAACAAATTAATGAAACAAGAATATCAATAGTCTCGTTTAAAGTCATCATTTCGTAAGTTCTATGGTCTATAAAATGACCTTGTCAGCAAATACAAACTATCATTAAGTCATATGCTGACTGACGTTTTTCATGCTATAATTGTTAAACAATTATTTATTATTTACACACTGTTCCGTTATTTACCGATCATGACAAGGAGCACATAGCGGGTGTGACCTGTCGGCAGGGGTTGCTCACTCCTCCATGGCACCTGATCCCATTTCTGGTGTTTTTGGAGATCCTTGTTTGCTCTGCTCCTGATTTGTATCGTTTTAATGGACTTTGAATAAATTCTGCTTCATATGAATGCAAAAAAAGGTCTGCTAACAACGGGGCGCAATTGGTACCCATGGCAAATAGATATTGTTAATCTGACAGGAACTGAAGTAAACATCCCCTGTTGTCTGGTCACACCCGTCACTTTTTTTTTTGATGATCGGGCAAACGGTAAAATCCGTAGACAATTCAGTGTGTAAATGAAATCATTGCTTTAGCAAATTAAGATGGAACCACTACTCACAAGCGATAAAAAATTATAGACTCAATAGGCTTCCACCTCTTGCCACCAGACATATTTGCATTTAGCAAGAAAACACTGAAAGGTGAAAAGGTTTTCTTAAGGTTTTATTCACAGTATTAGCATTAGACAAGCACATCCTCAACTTTGTTTCTAGAAGGTTATAAATCATTTTATACAATTCAAACAATTTGAGCTTAAATCTAATTTGTCCCTCAAATACAAGGTTTAATTAGTTGTTGTAAAACTTCAGGTTATTTGACATCATTATTCTCTTTGAATCAAACAAACAATATAACAAAAAGAAAAAAGAGATAAATTAGGGAATTTAAGTTCCCCACTTGAGGACAAAAATGTCATCACTTGAGAAATCTCTTTATAAAAGCTCAAAAAGGACTAAAGATATCTTCTGGAAGTCATTTTATGCAATACATGTCGATAAATTTCTGACCTTGCCCTTTCTGACTTTGCCCTTTTGACCTCAAAATCAATTCCATAAGTCACAGAGAGATATAAAAAAAATTCAATGCAAAAATTGAAGAATTTTTTCGAAATCATCAGGATGATGCTCCAAACAATTATGTTTTTTAAAGGACAGAATGATGGACAAACACAAATTAAAATCCCTGTTTTTATTGAAAGCAAAGAAACAGCTATTCATACCGTTACATGTAAATTGTAATCTTGACACTTTTCTTCTAATCTATTGCAAAATATTACAGAATGACTGTTCTTTAGTGCTTATGCTTAACTTTGTGTATCTTTTAGCTGCCTTGAAAGTATGTTTAACTTTATATTTCTTAAGTATTCATGTAACATAGGTTACATGTGCCTCAATATAATGATTAATATAATTTCACTCTGAAGAAAAGTTGTACATAATTATGTGCATGTATAAAGTATTCATGTACATTATACATGCACATAACTATGTCCAACTTTTCTTTGGAGTGAAATTATGATCATTATATTGAGGCACACGTAACCTACTTTAAAGAAATTAAAAAACTTCATTTAGAATTACAAAATATTTCCTTTCAAAAATAATTAACATTAAAATTAGAACCTTTACTACAAATGCCAAGACAATTGAAGATAAAAGCCAAAAAACGTAATGGCACATGAACATTGAACAGTTGTTAAAACCAAACCTTCATAATTTCAGCAATATGCAGACAAACATACACTGTGCTTAATGATAATAAATTATGACCCCCCCCCTCACCCCCCCTCCCCCAAAATGAAAAAAAAAATATTGGTATAAATTAATTCATATGACAACCCTTGAAGCAAGAAAATGTTGGAGACAGATTGGCCATTTGCTCCCAAATAATTTAAAAGGACTACAATAGCACTTTGACTCATAAAAGAATTAAAAAAATAATGTTACAGTATACTTTTTATAAATATAAAATTCTATAACGGCACATACTCTGTAAAAATAGACACAAAAATACATTGTACTGGAAAAAATAAAACAGATCAAAGACTCTTGGCTTTATACCCCTAATAGCCCTATCTAACACAAATTTTTGTACTAACTCTTTGTATACAATAACTGGCAATGATATCGCAGATCAATAATTCCTTTTAAAGTTATAATACCATTTAGAAAAAAAATAATACAGGAACACACAGATTTCATACTTTCATGATTCTGAGTAAAGACAACATATTACATGTACATATGTGTACAAAAGCCCACTGATCAAGAAAAGTATAACATACTCTTGATTTATGAATGAATATTACTATAAACAGAATATTGCACATTTTATATTGTTATAAAATCTATATTAATATTCAAATAGAATTAAAACTCTTAAAAGTATTTAAGTCAAAAATAAAGTTAGCCTAGATAGATACATGTACATGTATGAATATGTTTACATTTAAAATAAAAATTACAATTACCTGGAACATTTTACATTCAATACAAGAGTACTGTAGTGTAAGTAGACCATCTTAATTGGAATGATTTCAATATAATGTACAATAATCAAATATTAATGTATGATGATGTCTTCTCTGCTGGGGAGCTACCCACATCTTACATACACTGTATATAATATACATCACAGTGAACTGTACATTGTATTAACTTGCAAAATAAATACATTTTCAAATATATTTCACGAATATACATGTATATCATGATGCTTCTAGTATAGTTATATACATATATTTACATTTGCAAATGTTTTCTTTTATATAACACTATTAAAAGCAATGCGTATCTATATCTGTATAAACACCGATTCCTCGCGTCATAAACGTTCGACATAATTTCTCAGTGACGTCATAAAATGTCGACGCGCAATCAACAGATCAAACTTGTGCCGTTGAGTTTGAAAAAATAAAACATTTCACACGTTAAAGGTTATAATCAGGCTAAAATATAATATGAATAAGTCACAAATGTAAATACAAGTAATAAGGTATCATTTTAAAACATCTATCGGGATATAAATATGGGTTGGTACAAGATCAAATTTACCATAAAGCCCTTCGGGCTTTATGGAATTTGATCTTGTGACCAACCTGTATTTATATCCCGATAGATGTTTAAAAATGATACCTTATTTCTTAATTGTACAGTTAATGAAAATATCAACTTTAAAGTTTGAACTTATACACACACTACTTACTTTCAATGGTTGATGTTTCAAAGTTTAGGTTACTGTGTCAGTTAAAAAAAAGTGTTTAACATAAAAATCTAAAATGTGTCATGGAAACACTGTCATCACTAAACTTCAAATGAAATAAAGTTCAATAACATGATTAAGATAAGATTGTTCATGATGGCTAAATAAATTATGCAAACAATTTAAGATAAAAAAAATTATTAAAAAAAAAAAAGAAAGAAAAAAGAAAATTAAACTGTATGAAAAGCAAATACATTTTCATGAAATCTTTAGCAAAGTTGTTTTACAGGACTTAGTGTACATGTAGTTTACATAATTCATGAGACATTTAACTATTTTCTGATAAACATGAGCCCCCAAACAATTTATTTACACAAAGTAAAAGGACATTTTAGTTACATGTACTTCATATAAGGGTCATACCCTTTGCAAAATATCTTATCCATGTAAATATGCATTTATGTCTTAATTCAATAAATTTTCATAAACAGTCAAACATCGTTTTATCAAACTTGATGGGACCAAGAAAAAAAACTTATCCAAAGATTGAAGATATCGAAAGCGATATACTTAGAGAAGAAGTGGTGAGATTTCCAAATTACTTTGACATATCCATGGTATTCGAGATATCGGTGTTCAAGATAACCAAAGTTCAACTGAACCTTTAAATTTATCCTTATTTAGTATCTTACCTATAAGGGATGCATGATTTTATTGGTATACTGTCATTTTTAATTGCACAATATGTATCATAATACAAAAACTAAAATACCCATATTTAGGTACATAATCATAAATTTCATAAATTATCTATTTGTTCAAACTTTCAAATTACAATTACAGGAAGTTAAAAAAATGAATAAAATGAGAGAATGGCATTATAGCATCTAAACATGCTTTATATTATGTCAAAAAAAAGAAAAAAAGTGACGTTATGTTTTTCCCAACATACTTGTAAGAAAAATTATGGATATTCATTTAAAATATCATAGAAAAAATTGATGTGTAAAAATGTCATTACATTATTGTGATATTTTGAGGAAAAAATTGTGATATATCGCAATATCAAATTTTTGGCAATACCCATCCCTATTAGCTATCATCTTTCTTATTACTTCTCTTTCTCTCTTTAAAAGTCTTTTCAATTGATCTTTCTAAATAACTAGCAGCCAAATCCAAAATGCAACAAAGGTAACTAAAAAAAGAATAAAACTTATCTAACATCTTTGACTTTACTACCTTAAACATATAGGTAAATTTTTGTTTTAATTTTGAAACTGAATTTTTAAGACATCTTATATTAGATATTAGAGAGCAAAAACAATTTACAAGTAAGACAAGAAAAATGCCAAATACCCCATAGTGCCTCACAAACTCATGCACTTCTTTGTAATCTTTCTCACCAGTTAAAATGTAAGAAACTAAAGAAGCACAATACATTTTATCAGATGAGGTGAGACTATAATTTATGTAACCTAATGCGATCACTTCTTCTATTCTTAGATTTATTTCCTCTAAGGCTGTTTTATTTTTCGGAATGGAATACCAACGGATAAGTTCAACTCCGCACTTGAAATCAAAAAAAGTATTGTTAAAATTGGAAAAACTGACTATGGCCTTTTCACAGAAAATATATAATGGTACAGTTTTTGTCAGATGGAGAACTGTTATGGATTGGTCGTTTGTCTCCAGTGTCAAAAAATGATGATAATAATCATAAAATCCTAGTCGCCTCCTCACTCGGAAGTGAGATCCAAAGCCAACAATTCCATTTTGAATTAGTTCCCTTAATTGGTCCATATTCTTTATCTGCAGACTTTCCTGTAAATCAATTTAAACTTTTCATATTCTATTACAAAAAAAAATTCCATTAAATAAATGATATGATCATACATACAAGTAAAATCTCAATTTTTTTTTTTTTTTTTTTTTTTTTTTTGTATTTTCAACTAAAATGCACATGTTTTAGACACTAACTTTTTCAATTATCTGAAATTTTCTTCATGTGATAGGCAATAAAATTTTGTTGAATTTTGAAAGTGGAAGATTTCAAATGAATTATACTTTCTTGCAAGAACTCTTCTTGCTCACATATTATACATGTAGCATGTAAACAACCATATTCTATTTAAATCTAAATGTTTTACATTTTCTGAAGATAAATGATATGAAATATATACATACAGTGGAATTTTTTCCTGAGGGTACTTCTGTTTGATTGACAATACTCTCTTCTGAATCAGAGCACAAGACTTCATTTATATCACCATGTACTGAAAAAGAAGAAACATACATTTTGAGTTTAATGTTACATTTAATTTGATATACATATACAGTGAAACTTGTCTAATTCAGATGTTGTTTAATTTGAAATCTTGACTAGTATGATATAAACTTTAAGTCCTCTCAGGAAATTCAATTGTTTAAAATGTTGTCTAATCCGACCAATTTCTATGGAACCAGTGGTATCCAGATTAGACAAGTTTTACTGTATATGTATTTTTATTCTTTGTTTTCTTTAGATAATCTTTTATTATTAAATGCACTGAATATAATATATGCACAGTTTCAGTAATTAAACAGCTTGAAAATCAATGCATTTAATTACACTTTCATAGTACCTTAAATTATGAAATCCCTGCTGAAAACTGTATTATATTGTATTTTTTATAAACAAGAGGCCCAAGGGTCAGAACGCTCACCTGAGTAACTTTGGCATTGCTGTTTTTTCACATGATTTCTCCCATTGTAGTACTTATTGTGGCCCCGCCCTACTCCCAGGGGTCATGATTTAAACAGTAAGAATCTACACTATCCCAGAATGCTTCCACATAAGTTTCAGCTTTTCTGGCCCAGTGGTTCTTGAGAGGAAGATTTTTAAAGCTTTTTCCTATATATTTTAATGTAAAAATTGGATTCCCTATTGTAGCCCCGCCCTACCCCCATGGGTCATGATTTGAACAATTTAGAATCTACACTTCCCCAGGATGCTTCCACATAAGATTCAGCTTTTCTGGCCCAGTATTTCTTGAGTAGAAGTTTTTAAAGATATTTTCTACATATTTCAATGTTAAACTTGGGTTCCCTATTGTGGCCCTGCCCTATCCCTGGGGGTCATGATTTTAAGAATTTAGAATCTACACTATCCCAGGATGCTTCCACATAAGTTTCAGCTTTTCCGGCCCAGTGGTGCTTGAGAAGAAGATTTTTAAAGATTGTTCCTATATATTTCAATGTAAAACTTGGATTCCCTATTGTGGCCCTGCCCTTACCCCTGGGGTCATGAATTTAATAATATAGAATCTACATTACCCCAGGATGCTTCCACATAAGTTTCAGCTTTTCTGGCCCAGTGGTCCTTGAGAAGAAGATTTTTTAATGACCCCACCCTATTTTTGTCTTTTCTCGATTATCTCCCCTTGGAAGGGGGCTTGGCCCTTCATTTTAACAATTTAAACTCCTCTTCACCCAAGGATGCTTTGAACCAAGTTTGGTTAAAATTGGCCCCGTGGTTCTTGAGAAGAAGTAGAAAATGTAAAAAGTTTACAGATGGACGGACGACGGACAACGGGTGATCAGAAAAGCTCACTTGAGCTTTCAGCTCAGGAGAGCTAAAAAATTTGGTGGGTAAAGTAGTATTTATAACATCATGTATTAAGACATATTTTTCTCATTTGCATAATATACAATCAAATATTTTCAGGATAAATCTACTTTATGTGTGCCCATTTTTGCAGAGTTCATATTAAACTGCCAATTGCAAGCTACCACGACAACCCACATGAAACCTTCCCCTGATACAAGCATCATTATCATGCCTGACCAAGTTTGCTGATTCAAAGTCTTATACAAGGCAAGGATTGGTGTGGAAAGGATAAATAAACCCATAAAATGCCAAAATGAACTCACAGTTAATTAAACATGTTAAATTAGATAAATTACATTTGAAAAGTGACACACATTTCAAAAGAACATCAATTGAATATAAATCTGAAAAATTTCTCTGGATTAATCAGAGTACAGTAGAAAAAAGTTAAATATCAATTAATATCTTACATTGTACTGGTTCAGTCTCCTCTGCCTCTAGCTCAGTAAAGAGATTCTCAAGTGTGCCAAGATTTTCCACTGTTCGCAGTTCATTGGTTTGTGTTATATGAGCACCTGATGTAAAATCTAAAAGGAAAAAAGAGTAAAAATATATTTCTTGTTTAAAAAATAATGATACCTACTAAACCCTCTTTTTTTTAAGTACTGTTATATGATTTCATACTCAACAAACTTTAAATAATGCTCATCAAAATTTGTCAAAAAAAAAAAAATTGTTAATGAAATACTGTTGTTATGGGGTAAAAAGAAAAATAATTCAATTTTCTTTTTCAACTTGAACAAGAGGCCCAAGGGCCTTAACGGTCACCTGAGTATAATACAACAATTTAGAGGATCCATAGAGTATAAAATGAACTGAAAGAGGAAGCTTTGTTGCCCAAAAAGCAGGAAAAATAGGGTGATCAGGATCAACAGAATAATTAGTCTGGTATTCATTAACAGTTCATAAATTACATGTAGGTTCTAATCTGTTCCCCACTTATCACTATCACCATACAGTATATTAACAAACTATCAGTGCTTCTGTACTATTAAAATTCCTTGTTGAAATCTCATACATTGGCATCTCCTGGTATTTGATGAACATGTAATAAGACAAGTTATTTTTGTCTCATTTTTATTTATCTACTACTTACAAGTCTTCCTGATCATTAAAACTATGAAAATTCTTTTTGTATTATACAATAAAAATTCTTGCATAATTCTCTTATTCTATTTACCTTTCAAGTACATTATTTACAGTGATTAATTATCAAAAGTAAATGGCAAAGGGGAATAATTCCTCTCAGTAGAATACAAATTAATAGAGCCCTGGCAGGACCAGAACACTTGACCAAATGGTCCAGATGTTCAAAAATCTGGTAAAAATACCCTTCCTTATTAAAACTTTTGCCTCTGATATGCCCAGGTGCAGAGAAGATTTTTAAAGAAATAATGCATTTTTACTACAGATTCACTATATTATCAATAGAGCCCCCCCCCCCCCCCCCCCCCCTCCCCCACTGAGAAACACCAGAGCCTCTGACCCTGAAGTTTGCTCATCATAAGTAATCACTTTGTTTATCTGCTTAACACTAAGGAGCAGACAGGATTAATTAATAGAATTATTATTAATGCATTTACACTATATTATCAAGAGCCCCATCCTTACACCAGAACATCTGACCCAGGGGGTCATGCAATTTACTACTCTGGAAGAAGCACTCTTGCTCATCATAACTATACACTTAGCTTCTTTGCTTTTTAACCAGAAGCAGAAAAGAATATTTTCAAAGAAATTTTGCTTTTTCACTATATAATCAATAGAGCCCCCCCCCCCCCCTTTTTACCAGAACCCTTGACCCTGGAGCCATGAAATTCACAATTTTGGAAGAAGCATTCTGTGTATCATAACAATGTACTTAGTTTGTTTAAATAATACCCAGGCGTAGAGAAGAAGATTTTCAAAGAAATAATTCACCTTCACTACCGTATAACGGGTATTTTCTGCGGTTGTCCAATTTTTGCGGAATTTTGCGGATAGGACAAATCCGCAAAAATTACAATCGCAAAATATTTTTCAATATTTCTTCAGATAAATATTTTAAGTATGATTAGTGGTGCGTATGTCCTCGTTGGCAAGAAAATTCGGGTGTCATCGAAATTCGAAGATTTTAGATATCAGGATTTTTCCAAAACATATTGAATTAAAACGTTGCTGTAAATAATATCAATTTAATAAGTTTATACAAAAACATTTTTTCTTGTACCTACATGTACTTCTTTATACGGATATACATGTACATGTAAATGACTAAGAGATATTTCGCAATTAATAGTCCAAACTCCGATAGCTGCAAACAACACATAGTAGCTTTTTCTTTAACACTTTTTTCAATCTTGTGTTTTATCTGGAGACCATAATTACTGCTTGTATACACAAAGTGGCTTGATTGTCTCGTGAATTTCACACAATGCAGACGACTGACAGGATTAGCTACGCCTCAATGCACATGGCACCTGTGATTGTACACGGTCAACTTTAGGTTATTTGATTATGCAACTGTTTGTTTGAGCTTAAAATATAAACACCAGATTAATTTTGATGGCAATTATCTATAAGTGTATTTTTTAGAATATGGCTTGGATGCATTAATTATCTATATATTAAATATTTTAATAGATCGCATAAAACGTTTGTTACAATGTAGAATAGAGATTTTTTTATTGTTGTTTGGGTGGACCGATACTGCAATAATTCATTTCAATTGGGACTCGACATAATTTTACAAAGACTAACTGAAAGATAGTAGTTTAATTAAGCTTAATAGCTTAATACCAGTTCTCATGCAACTTTGATCAATATGTCTCAATGAATTTATAAAACGTAAACATGGCAGCTATCTAATAATTCTTAGAGATTGGTGATCATACCCAGTAAATAATTTTTTGCGGTATAATGCAACCGCAGAAATTGAAAACGCAGAAATTAATTTGCTATCTTTTAGGGGTTAAATCGCAAAAATTTCCAACCGCAGAAAATACCTGTTATACGGTATATAATAAATAGAACCCTGCCCTAACATCAGAACCTCTGATACAGGGGCCATGAAATTCACGATTTTGGAAGAGGCATCCTTGCTTATCATAACTATGTATTTAGTTTGTTTAAATAATACCCAGGAGTAGAGAAGAAGATTTTCAAAGAAATAATGCACTTTCACTATATGATCTATATAGCCCCGCCTTAGCACCAGAACCCCTGACCCTGGGGATATGAATTTCACGATTTTGGTTGAGTCACCCTTGCTTATCATAACTACATGTATGTATTCAATTTGTTTCAATAATACCCAGGAGTAAAGAAGAATATTTTCAAAGAAATAATGCACTTTCACTATATGAACTATATAGCCCCGCCCTAGCACCAGAACCCCTGACCCTGGGGCTATGAATTTCACAATTTTGGTAGAGTCACCCTTGCTTATCATAACTATGTATTCAATTTGTTTCAATAATACCCAGGAGTAGAGAAGATTTTCAAAGAAATATACACATTCACTATATAATCTATATAGCCCCGCCCTAGCACCAGAACCCCTGACCCTGGGGCCATGAATTTCACAATTTTGTTAGAAGGCTCAATGCTTATTACAATCGTGCCAACAGTTTGACTGCTTGATGTCCAGGAGTAAAGAAGAAGATTTTTAAAGATTGCATTAATTTTGGTGGTTTTAGCCCCTCAGGCCCCAGGGGGGCAGAGACCATGAAATTCATAAATTTTGTTACCCTTCACACATAAATGCCATATGCTTAAATTGGCTGAAATTGGTTCAGAGGTTTCAGAGAAGAAACTGAAAATGTTCAAATGTTAACACAAGACGGACAACGCACAACCACGGACGAAAACAGATAGCAATAGGTCACCTGAGTCACTCAGGTGACCTATTGCTATCTGTTTTCTAAAAATAGTAAAATTGATTACGGGACAGTGTTAGACTTAATGCAGCTGTGCCCCAATAACTAAATATTAATATTTTTGGCCTTACAGTCATCTGATTAAGTTGAGCATTTGCTTTTGCCTGTGTTCCCCTAATTACACTGAACCACTACAAAATGTTACATACAATTTCTGATACATATAAAACATACCTCTTTCATTCTCAATACGCCTGTTCTCTATCAGTTGTGATTCAAGATGATGCAAACTTTTCTTGATTCTCTTCTTCTGTTTTTTATCTTCAAAATCTTTCAAAAAAAAAAAAAAAATCATTTTACATTCTGCCACTGTCCTTGTCAATTTAACCTGTATATGTACACTGCCATGCAGCTATAACCCCCCCCCCCCCCCCCCATTTCTTTAATCATGAAATACATATTTTCAAAAATTATTTTCAGAAATATCCATCAGTAAATTTTGATTTTCAGAGATAACTGTAAAGCAATGCTACAGGAAGGCAGTTGCTATGAAACATACATATCTTGATCAAGATCTGTCATGCTACTAATATTTAAATTCATAAATAATCAAATCTCCTAACAAGCAGTAAACAAAGTTCTTAGAAGTAGACAGTATTTACAATGAAGGAAAACAGAATAATGTACCCCATATTTAAATGAATGCTACTGAGGGATTCTGAATACAAAAAGAATTTCAGTCACTTATAGTGTTCAATTTATTGTTTTATTTATAAAATAACTTAAACTAGATAACAATATACATTTCTATCAGAACTAGAAATATGTCCATATGGACATGAATGCCCCGCCAAGTGTATATAAGTAATGCAACATGAAAATTTGTAATAGTGTATGAAATTTGATGAGAATATCTTAAATAACTTCTTTAAAATTGAAATCTAAAAAATTGGATATAGATAATAAATTCACACCAAATTATGTATATGTGCATAAGCTTACATAAAAATATCTTAAATGGTTTCTTTAAAACTAAGCAAAGTGCAAATTAAAGAAAAGTGAGGTCAAGGTCACAGGAAAGTGCAAGGTCAAAAGATTTTGATGCAGTTGAATAGCTCTCACTAATGTGTATCAGCATAATAAGGCTACATAAAATTGAAATTACAGCTCTCAGGCCCATGCGCATCCGTTTTGAGGTAGCCGCATTCCAAATATGGTATTTTTGATAAAATAAAAAGTTGGTAATGTGGAGACTAATCCGAAAAAAAAGTTCCACCTCACTTTCTCATAGTTTAATACTCAACTAGAAATCTGACCAGTCAGCAAGGGCCCCGCCGAGGGGTAGAAATACAAGTATAAGGGTGCAGATTAGGGGATGAGAATTTTACTTGATAACAAAAATTTAAAAATATATAAAGAAGAATAAGCAATTGCTAGATATCCAACAACCTGTAAATATTATCCTTGTATTTACAAAAGGCAGTAAAAAAAATAAATCAATTAAATGTATATTTAAAGAAGAATGAAGCATGTGTTTTCTAAAATGTTAGCCTTCAGTGAATGCAAATACCACCCAAGCTTGACCTTAACTTCAAAACAAACATCAGCTGCATACAAAGGTGTTAATTAATCTTAAAATGACAGAAAGATAACCCTCTAAAATGTTTTGGAAGCAGGAAGATAATCAATCCCAGGGGATTAATTATACTGCTCTCTCATCCTTTTCTTCTACGTTTACAATAAGAATTTTTTTTTACTTTTTCAACAATGATAGAATGAGGTTATTATCTGAATACCTGTTAAAAAAATAGTATTCTTGAATTACATAAGGCAGAAAAAAAGACAGAAAAAATAAAAAATAAAATAATAATAAAGAACATATCTTTATCTATATTTTATTTTTAGAATTCAATAAAATCATAACTCATTGTGTATTTTAACAAAATAAAATATGAACATTTATTTATTTAAGAGCCATTCTCTGTAACAACTTGAACTTTTATATAGGAGCTGTGGCACGCATAGTCTCAGAATTTCTCCAAAGTCTTTGATAATGTAAACTCAAATCAGGTAGAAAATGGTTGCTACGTGACATGGTTACCATGGCAACATGTCCTAAAGTTTGAAAAATGGCATTTTTCAACATGTTCAGAGTCCCACAGTTAACGTTTGCAGCAAAGCAAACAAGTGGCAATGATTGTTTCTGAAAGATGAAGGCCTGATGTCTTAAATGCATGATAAACATGTTTGGTAAATCAACTATTACATTCGTTACTATGGAAACAAAGTATTCTAAAGTAATAATTTTGCCCATTTAATTTTATAAAATCATACACTTAAGAATAAAAAAAAATTATAGGTTGAAATGCAAGCAAATAATAGACAAAAGATCCTTGCAACATATACCAAGGAAGAAATATGATATTTCTTATAGGATGGCAATGGTTGCCATGGTTTTAATACCAAGAAGGGATTTTAAATTTACTCTCTTAGTGTTTAAATCTTATCCTATCTTTTTAAAAAGCATATTTTTGTATAACTAATGATCAATTTTTAAAGACGTTCATGTGACCCTAATTTTCACATTTCAAAAAATTCAAATTCAATTCTTTAAATAGTGCGTTGCTATGGAAATAAGCCGAAAAAATATGCATAAAAATCTTAAAAATATTCTGTTTCCTTGGATACATACCCTTGTATGTAGATTCCCAAAACTTTTATGATTGATAATTATGAACAACTAACCTGACTTTCAATTTTGACTGCCACCCAATCTCTAACTGGATGCAAAAAGCTGGCACATATGGTTTAATATTGATATAAAATTAACAAAATCGAACATTTTCCCTTCTTGGTTACCATAGCAACAGTGTTGTATTTTTCAACAAACGTCATCAATATATGATATTCAACTTTAGTTCTTCCAGATAAGTACTATTCAAGGTGAGTCAAATAATATGTTTCTTGAATAAAAAGTAAGTAAATTCCTATGGCAGCAAAAAAAATATCACTTTAAACAACTGGTACATTGTTTCCATGGTTACACTGCAAAGTAACAATAAATCCCAATTTTTCTTATGTTGTCGGTGTTGCAAGGTCCTAAGGATGTATATGTGCCAGTCATGAATTTTATTGTTTTTCCTGAAGATAGTAGCATTAACCCAATCTTAGCAACATATTTTGTATGGTTACACTGTGTTACCATGGCAACCATGAAAGTTATTTTTAGAGTGATATTTCCAATACTTAATTACTTAAGGTCAAATATTTTTATTGTTTTTTCTTAGGTTGTTGATTGAGTTTGATCATTTAACACCTAACATTAGTGAATATTGAGCGTTTTTCTGCATTATTCAGCATCTAAAAAGTATTCCAAATGTACCCATGGTTACCATTTACTTAGAGATAAATTCTAAATAGTTTCTTTATAGCATAAGTGGCAACAAAGTGTCAGGTTTTTGTGAGAATGGTTTGTTTGTTTTTGTTAGTCTTTATCAAGGCTTAATAAAGATTCAAAGTAGCTGAAAATCTCAATTTTTCCAACTTTTCTGGTTGTTACCATGGCAAACAAGACCCATAGCAACGAAATTTTATTTGATATATGTTTCTGGTGTCAAGTTGTAATAATGAGCAAAGTTTCATCAAAATCGGTGACCATGCGTGGCAAAGAAGTTTAAGTGGTTACAGAGAATCGCTATTAAATCCACATTTCAGAAAATGTAAACATCATTCAGAATTGACCCTCAGAACAAACTTCATTTGCAGACAGAGGTGTTAATTCATCTCAATAAGACAGATAAAGATAAATACTTTGGATTTTCTTCAAGAGGAAAGTTAATTAATCCCAAGAGACTCATTGCAGCCTTTCATAGTTTACAATAGGAACATTCTCAGAAGTTATCTCTCTTTGACTATTCACTCTTATAAAAAGTTGAGGAATTACCCTACCACCCCAGCTCCAAACCGGATGACACAGAGAACCAAATTTAGCATCAAAATATGTCTTACTTCCTATTCAGCCAACATACCAAATTTGAACTTAATTGGTCAACCCTAAACAAGAGGCCCACGGGTCTTATAGGTCACCTGAGTATCATGTATCAACTTTGCCTTGAGCCCTGCCCTAACACCAGGACCCTGCCCTAACACCAGAACCTTGACCCAGGGAGCATAAAATTCACAATTTTGGAAGAGGCACTCTTACTCATCATAACTATATTCTTTGCTCATTGGCTTAATACCCAGGAGAAAAGGAGAAGATTTTCAAAGAATCATTGCATTTTTTACAATGTAATCATTAGAGCCCCCCCCCCCCCCCCCCAAACACCAGAACCCCTGACCCAGGGGCCATGAATTTCACAATTTTTGAAAAAGCAACCTTGTGCACTTATACCATGTACTTAGTTTGTTTAAATAATACCCAGAAGCAGAGAAGAAGATTTTCAAAGAATTAATTCATTTTCACTATATAATCAATAGAGCCCCCCCCCCCCCCCCCCAACACCAGAACCCTTGACCGAGGGGCCATGAATTTCACAATTTTTTAAAAAGGCATCATTACTTGTCCTACCATGCACTTAGTTTGTTTAAATAATATCCAGGAGCAGAGAAGAAGATTTTTGAAGAATTAATGCATTTTCACTATATAATCAATAGAGCCCCCCTCCCCCCCCCCAACACCAGAACCCCTGACCGAGGGGCCATGAATTTCACAATTTTGGAAAAAGGCATCGTTACTTGTCCTACCATGCACTTAGTTTAAATAATATCCAGGCACAAATAGAAGATTTTTAAAGAATTAATGCATTTTCACTATATAATCAATAGACCCCAAACCCCACCCCCCAAACACCAGAACCCCTGACCCAGGGGCCATGAATTTCACAATTTTGGAAAAGGCATCAATGCTTGTCATAACCATGCACTTAGTTTGTTTAAATAATACCCAGGAGCAGACAAGAAGATTTTCAAAGAATTAATGCATTTTCACTATATAATCAATAAAGCCCCCCCCCCCCCCCAAAACACCAGAACCCCTGACTCAGGGGCCATGAATTTCACAATTTTGGAAAAGGCATCAATGCTTGCCATAACCATGCACTTAGTTTGTTTAATTAATACCCAGGAGCAGAGAAGAAGATTTTTAAAGAATTAATGCATTTTTCGCTATATAATCAATAGAGCCCCCCCCCCCCCCCCCCAAACCAGAACCTCTGACCCAGGGGCCATGAATTTCACAATTTTGAAAAAAGGCATCATTGCTTGTCATAACCATGCATTAGTTTGTTTAAATAATATCCAGGAGCAGAGAAGAAGATTTCAAAGAATTAATGCATTTTCACTATATAATCAATAAAGCCCCGCCCTAGAACCAGAACCCCTGACCCTGGGGCCATGAATTTCATAATTTAGGTAGAGGGCCCAATGCTTATTACAATCATGTCAACAGTTTGACTGCTTGATGTCCAGGAGTAAAGAAGAAGATTTTTAAAGATTGCATCAATTTTGGTGGTTTTAGCCCCACCCCTGGGGCCCCAGGGGGGCAGGGACCAAGAAATTCACAATTTATTATATATATATATTATTCACAATTATGATGTCCAGGAGTAAAGAAGAAGATTTTTAAAGATTGCATCAATTTGGTGGTTTTAGCCCCACCCCTGGGGCCCCAGGGGGGCAGGGACCAAGAAATTCACAATTTATTCACCCAAAGAAGCTATATGCCAAATTTGGTTGAAATTGGTTGAGCAGTTCTAGAGAAGAAGTTGAAAACGCACGACGGACGACGACAGACAAAAATGGATAGCAATAGGTCACTGAGTGACTCAGGTGACCTAAAAAAGTTATTAAAAAAAACAGAAAATTTGTGGACAGAAGAAGGACAGACAGACAGACAGACGTTCACACATTGATAAGCAATGGATAATGCAAACCTATTGATCAGACATGGAAAGTATGGAAAGTATATCATCATGAACAAAGAATTTTTATCATTATTGTATAGAAAATTCCGGTATTTAAAAAAACCCTCCCTCATCTACTTTATCCCCAATAAAATGATAAAAAAACAAGAGGCCCAAGGGCCTTAACGGTCACCTGAGTATGATACAATAATTCAAAGGATGCATAGAGTATAAAATGAACTGAAAGGTGAAACTTTGTTGCCCAAAAGAAAAAAAAATAGGTGATCATGATCAACAAAATAATTGGTCATAATATTCATTAACAGTTCATAAATTAGGTTCTAATCTGTTCTCCATTTATCACTATCACCATACAGTATATTAACAAATTATCAATGCTTCTGTACTATTTTAATCCCTTGTTGAAACCTCTTACATTGGCCTTTCTTGGGTCTTTGATGAACATTTAATAAGACAAGTTATTTTTGTCTCATTTTTATTTATCTACTACTTACAAGTCTATCTGATCATTAAAACTATGAAAGTACTTTTTGTATTATACAATAAATGTTTTTGCATAATTCTCTTATTCTATTTACCTTTCAAGTACATTATTTACAGTGATAAATTATCAAAAGTAAATGGCAAAGGGGAATAACTCCTCTCAGTAGAATACAAACTAATAGAGCCCTGGCCTGGACCAGAACACTTGACCAAATGGTCCAGATGTTCTAAAATCTGGTAAAATTCCCTTCCTTATAAAAATTTTTACTCTATTTACCTCAGATATCCCAAGGTGTGGAGAAGATTTTTAAGAAATAATGCATTTTTACTACAAGATTCACTATATTATCAATAGAGCCCCCCCCCCCCCCCCCCAAAAAAAAAAAAAAAAAAACACCAGAGCTTCTGACCCTGGAACCATAAGTTTGCTCATCATAACCAATCACTTTGTTTGTCTGCTTAACACTAAGGAGCAAACAGGATTATTTAATAAAATTAATGCATTTTCACTATATTATCAAGAGCCCCACTTTCACACCAGCACATCTGACCCAGGGGTCATGAAATTCACTACTCTGAAAGAAGTATTCTTGCTCATCATAACTATACACTTAGTTTCTTTGCTTTTTTAACCAGAAGCAGAAAAGAATATTTTCAAATTTTGCTTTTTCACTTTATAATCAATAGAAGCCCCCCCCCCCCCTCCCACCAGAACCCTTAAACCTGGGGTCATAAAATTCACAATTTTGGAAGAGGCATCCTTGCGTATCATAACAATGTACTTAGTCTGTTTAAACAATACCCAGGGGCAGAGAAGAAGATTTTCAAAAAAATAATTCACCTTCACTATAGGATCTATATAGCCCCGCCATAGCACCAGAACTCCTGTCCCCGGGGCCATGAATTTCACAATTTTGGAAGAGGCATCCTTGCTTATCATAACAATGTACTTAGTTTGTTTAAATAATACCCAGGTTCAGAGAAAAAGATTGTTTAAGAATTAAAACATTTTCACTTTATAATCAATAGAGCCCCGCCCTAACACCAGAACCCCTGATCCAGGGGCCACGAATTTCACAATTTTGGAAGAGGCACTCTTACTCATCATAACTATATACTTAGTTAGTTCATTTAATACCCAGGAGCAGAGAAGAAGATTTTCAAAGAAATAATGAACTTTCACTATATGATCTATATAGCCCCACCCTAGCACCAGAACCCCTGACCCTGGGGCCATGAATTTCACAATTTTGGTAGAGGACTCAATGCTTATTACAATGATGCCAACAGTTTGACTGCTTGATGTCCAGGAGTAAAGAAGAAGATTTTTAAAGTTTGCATTAATTTTGGTGGTTTTGCCCCTCCCCTCAGGCCCCAGGGGGGCAGGGACCATGAAATTCACAATTTTTGTTCCCCTTCACCCATAGATACTATATGCCAAATTTGGTTGAAATTGGTTGAGCGGTTTCAGAGAAGAAGCTAAAAATGTTCAAATGTTAACGCACATCGCACGACACACGCCGACGGACAAAAACGGATAGCAATAGGTCACCTGAGTGACTCAGGTGACCTAGAAAAGCCTCCCGCCTGCATCTGCTTAGGAGAAAATTGGCCTGAGAACCAGAGAATTAAATTTATGTAGCCTAAGTTTGATAAAAATATCTTGAATGGTCAAGGTCAAAGGAAATGTCGAGGTCAAAAAATGTTTATGCAGTTGAAAACCTTACATCAGTATGTATTAGCATATGAAGTTAGATAAAAATTTCATGAATGGTTTCTTTAAAACTGAGCTAAACACAAATTTAAGAAAAGTGAGGTCAAGGTCAAAGGAAAGGTGGAGGTCAAACAAGAGGCCCAAGGGCCTTAACGGTCACCTGAGTATAATACAACAATTTAGAGGATCCATAGAGTATAAAATGAACTGAAAGGTGAAGCTTTGTTGCCCAAAAGCAAGAAAAATAGGGTGATCAGGATCAACAAAATAATTAGTCTAGTGTTCATTAACAGTACATAAATTAGGTTCTAATCTGTTCCCCATTTATCACTCTCACCAGACAGTATATAAACAAACTTATAATCAGTGCTTCTGTACTCTTTTAATTCCTTGTTGAAATCTCTTACATTGGCCTCTCTTGGTCTTTGATGAACATTTGATAAGACAAGTTATTTTTGTCTCATTTTTATTTATCTGTTACTTAAAAGTCTACCTGATCATTAAAACTATGAAAGTACTTTTTGTATTATACAATAAAAATTCTTGCATAATTCTCTTATTCTATTAACCTTTCAAGTACATTATTTACAGTGATTAATTAACACAAGTAAATGGCAAAGGGGAATAACTCCTCTCAATAGAATACAAATTAATAGAGCCCTGGCCTGGACCAGAACACTTGATCAAATGGTTCTGATGTTCAAAAATCTGGTAAAAATACCCTTCCTTATTAAAACTTTTACTCTTTTTGCCTCTGATATGCACAGGTGCAGAGAAGATTTTAAAAGCATTAATGCATTTTCACTATATAATAAATAGAGCCCCGCCCTAATATCAGAACCTCTGATCCAGGGGTCATGAAATTCACAATTTTGGAAGAGGCATCCTTGCTTATCATAACCATGTATTTGTTTAAATAATACCCAGGAGAAGAGAAGATATTCAAAGAAATAATGCACTTTCACTATATGATCTATATAGCCCCGCCCTAGCACCAGAACCCCTGACCCTGGGGCTATGAATTTCACAATTTTGGTAGAGTCACCCTTGCTTACCATAGCTATGTATTTAATTTGTTTAAATAATACCCAGGAGTAGAGAAGAAGATTTTCAAACAAATAATGCACTTTCATTATATGATCTATATAGCCCCTGCCCTTGCACCAGAACCCCTGACCCTGGGGCCATGAATTTCACAATTTTGGTAGAGTCACTCTTGCTTATCATAACTATGTATTTAATTTGTTTAAATAATACCCAGGAGTAGAAAAGATTTTCAAAGAAATAATGCACTTTCACTATATGATCTATATAGCCCCGCCCTAACACCAGAACCCCTGACCCTGGGGCTATGAATTTCACAATTTTGGTAGAGTCACTCTTGCTTATCATAACTATGTATTTAATTTGTTTGAATAATACCCAGGAGTAGAGAAGAAGATTTTCAAAGAAATAATACACTTTCACTATATGACCTATATAGTCCCACCCTAGCACCAGAACCCCTGACCCTGGGGTCATGAATTTCTCAATTTTGGTAGAGTCACTCTTGCTTATCATAACTATGTATTCAATTTCTTTCAATAATACCCAGGAGTAGAGAAGAAGATTTTTTTAAGAAATAATGCACTTTCACTATATGATCTATATAGCCCCGCCCTAGCATCAGAACACCTGACCCCGGGGCTATGAATTTCACAAGTTTGGTAGAGTCACTCTTGCCTATCATAACTATGTATTCAATTTCTTTCAATAATACCCAGGAGTAGAGAAGAAGATTTTCAAAGAAATAATGCACTTTCACTATATGATCTATATAGCCCCGCCCTAACACCAGAACCCCTGACCCTGGGGCTATGAATTTCACAATTTTGGTAGAGTCACCCTTGCTTATCATAACTATGTATTCAATTTGTTTCAATAATACCCAGGAGTAGAGAAGAAGATTTTCAAAGAAATAATGAACTTTCACTATATGATCTATATAGCCCCACCCTAGCACCAGAACCCCTGACCCTGGGGCCATGAATTTCACAATTTTGGTAGAGGGCTCAATGCTTATTACAATCATGCCAACAGTTTGACTGCTTGATGTCCAGAAGTAAAGAAGAAGATTTTTAAAGATTGCATTAATTTTGATGGTTTTGGCCCCACCCCTCAGGCCCCAGGGGGGCAGGGGCCACGAATTTCACAATTTTTGTTCCCCATCACCCATAGATGCTATATGCCAAAATTGGTTGAAATTGGTTTGCTGGTTCCAGAGAAGAAGCTGAAAATGTTCAAAAGTTTACGACCGACGGACGACGACGGACAAAAAGAGATAGCAATAGGTCACCTGAGTGACTCAGGTGACCTAAAAATGTTTATGCAGTTGAAAAGCTTACATCAGTATGTATTAGCATATGAAGTTTGATAACACTATCCTGAATGGTTTATTTATAACTGAGCTACATGTAAACACTAATTTAAGTGAGGTCAAGGTCAAAGAAAAGGTCGAGGTCAAAAAATGTTGATAGCTCTCATTAGTATGTATCAGCATATGAAGTTTGATAAAAAATATCTTGAATGGTTTCTTTAAAACTGAGCTAAACACTAATTTAAGAAAAGTGAGGTCAAGGTCAAAGAAAAGGTCAAGATCATGGCCGGGCATAAAAATTCACTTGCCCAATCAGAAAAGTAATTTGACAGTTTCACTTGCACGAACTGAGAATTTACATGTACTTGCCCCAGGCAATTGGGCAACTGTTAATGCTGATCCCTGATTCTTTTTTTCAGGTGACATTAAATATTTCAGAGACAAATGACACAACAACCCTTTAAATTAATGGCTATAGGTGTGCATATCAAGCATAATTATACATGTACACTGTATATATTTTATTTACCTTTCTCCTCCTCTCTGATTTTGAAGTCTTTCATATCTGAAAACATAAAAAAAAAATCTTAATTCTTTCAAATAAAACTAATATTTCTGTCTTATTTTTTATTTCCAATAAGGTTATCAACATAGAATCAATTGTAATTGAAATGTGCATCATATTTGTCGAATTCCATGTCACAACAGATCAACAATTGATTATTACATGTGTAATCATAATTGACGCAAAATCTGACTAGTCAGCAAGGCCCCTGCTAAGAGATGTGTTAAGTAAAATATAAAAATATTGTATTAATCAAAGGACTGAAAGTACTGAAAAGCGGTTAGCATGCTGTTCAGATTTACAAAAAAAAAATACCTTTGCATAAACTGATATTGAAGTACGTATAGCTGTTGTTCAATGTCATCAGAGATATGAAGCAGACATTCCGATCTTTGGAATATTTTACTAAATGACAAAACCAATAACATCCCATTCATACACCAAAACATAATTTTTTTATCAATTGATGTCACAAATGCATTTATAAAAAATATCGAAACATGAATTCTTGAGTTTGATAGATAAAAAGTGCAATTTATAAAATTCACTTTCGGTGGTGACCAGAAGTACTCAGGACGGAAAAAAGTAAATTGATGTAGATTTATCTGTAATGCTCTATGGTTTCTGAAATCAGGTAATTGTTAGGTTGCTAACACACAATTTAAAAAGAAAAAACTTTGATAATTTAAAATTTTTAAATTTATGAATTTGGAGTAGATGCAGATCTTAAGTTCACTGGTCTGAAAAAAAAAATGGAATGGACGAAGAGATTTTTTCAATATTTTTTTTCGGAGAGCTTTAGTTCTGTAGCTATGACTTGATAAAAAGGTAAACTAGTCAGATCAAAACAAACTACAATATGGATTTAAACTTTACACAGGGCTCACGGCGGGTTATTGGTCAACTGTGGATGCTTACTTCTCCTATGCACCTGATCCCACCTCTAAAATTTTCAGGTGTTCATGTTTTATGCCATCTTAACATATTTGTATTGTTTCTATTGTTGATATTTTGAGATCGCTCACTGTTCATTATCTTAACCTTTTACTTTTAAATGTTGAAGTTCCATTTTATAAAGGGATTCTGTATCATTGAGGTACCGAGTACTTCTGTTTAATATTATGTGCTACTACGGTACTACCCTCACTGGAAGACGGACATGTCAACTAGATAATCAAGTTTTTTTAAAACATATACATTATTGACCATGCAAATAATTCAAATGTTCAAATGAGTAAATGGTGTATATGACAATCATTTAAAATAAAACAAGACTCTTGCACAATATATAAGGGACAGATACTGAGTATTTGGCACACACTTTTCATGCTATACTCTTGATATCAAAGAAAACTGTGAAATTAAGTAAAGTTGTCTAATCCAACTATACTAGTTTTTATTATTTCACAAGTACACTTAAAGTTATTGTTTGATAAACAATTTATTTGTCCTCAAGAATTATCCAGGCAACAATGTCACTTACCTCAATATTCAAATTACTAGTATGTTTACAAGTTACATATTTTTCAAATAATAACTATTATTTAAAATCTTCATTAATTGCCAAGATTTTTTTAATTACTCTTTCATTATCTTTTTAAAACTTTCTCAGCTAAATCTTTGCATATTTTATAAAGGTTGGTGAATTTTAGATGAGGATCACAATGCCGATTAAAATTTTCATATGCTTTCAATTTTTCTAAAATTAATTTTACTATTTTACTATTTTCAGTTTCAATAAAATATTACTTTTTTCCCAAAAATAAAAGTATGTGATCATTTATGATTGTTTGTAATAAAAAGAGTGCAGAATATACCCCTATGAGCTAATATTAACTTTTATAATCTTTTAATGAGAGAAGGAATAACTTTTCATTTTGAAAGTAATTCCATTGTTTCTATTAAAACAGTTGTACAATTTACAGAAACTTAAAATGTATTTAATGCTTTTATTCATATATTACTTCACTTAATAAAAAGTAGGTTTAAACACTTTGGGGTAAACTCGTAAATGAAAATCAAACTCGAGAGTTTCGCTGATGTTTTGCAGTCGGTAATAACCCCCCTTTAGTCAGCAATGAACTCATCCATCCAGTGCCCATCATGGCATAATTAGGTCAAATAATAATTGTTCATGAGGGATGTTATAAAAATTTATAAAAAATCGTTCAACTTCCAAAAATAAATATAAACTATAAATCACGACTGCAGGATTTATCGACGAGTTTATACTCAGCAGGTAACCCCTAAAATTCAAATTGAGCCATGAAAGGCAGTAGAGGTAGTGATGGTAAACAGATCATAGGTAGCGCTTTCCGGTGTTGACAAAAATTGCGTAAGACATTTGGTTACATGACATAAAGCGATTAGCGTATACGCTAACCGCTTAAAAAGCAGTTTTCACATTAGTGCTAATTAAATATACGAGGGTTGCTAGAAAAGTTTGAGGACGAGTTCTATTGTGAACGCACTAATTGCATGAAACCAGTAAAACTCTGCAGATGAAAACTATACGTATTTTCCAATATTCAAAGATTTGGTGTTTTCTGATGATCTTTAAAAAAATATACAGCTATGTTATTTAGATAAAACATGCTTCACGGAGAATGTCACTTTTTCACACCTTTACATTACAATGACATTTTTTTTTAAAATCAAAAATTGCACGGTTGTGGCGCATAAAGATTTATGATATTTCACCTGTCGCTACAATATTCATGAAAGGACATTTGGGGAAAACTTGAATTAAATTGAAGGGGATATGACTGTTTTATTGCTAATTATAGGTGATCAATGCATAAAAACAAAGTCAAGAATGACAACATCATTGAATGTCTTGGAGCACCGAGCTGTGGAAAAAGCATTTGTGCAGGCAGGAAAACTTGGCCGTAATTAATTAGCGATAATTAATTCATTCAATTATGTAAATCGCACTTCACCAGAGTACACCCGAGAGACCGGACATATTTCATAGCAGTGCGGATTTCTTTCTTTACAACTGGTTATAAACTTCAAAATAAACATGTAACACTGTAAATACATAGTGTTTGGTAGTTTAGTAGTAGTGCTAGGTGTTTTTTGTTTTTCTGTTTCCTTTGTTTTTATGACTTCTTAACTAAATTTCTTTGTCCTGAGAAAGGGACAGGGCGTCCCGAAAATTTGACAATTTCTATTGTTCGTGTTGTTGGTCATTTTTAGTGCTTTAAATAAATCTCCATCCTTGGCCTTGTATCTACTTAGTAGATCTGACACTTAGGATATACAGTGTTGTTGGTTTTTTTTAGTTTCTCTCTCTCTCTTCACATACACGTCGCCCGCGTGGTGCATTGGTTAGAGCGTCTGCTCTAGAGCGCCAAGTAAGGAGTTGATCCTTACGTCGCAGCTTCAAATCCCACTGTGGGACGTGGAGACAGTCCTTCGGATGAGACCGTATAAACCGAGGTCCCGTGA
Source organism: Saccostrea echinata (assembly GCF_033153115.1). NCBI lineage: Eukaryota > Metazoa > Mollusca > Bivalvia > Ostreida > Ostreidae > Saccostrea > Saccostrea echinata. The sequence continues at coordinate 1,990,220 of NW_026889777.1, forward strand.
CTGTCGCAGTAGGTGTTGGCATGAAAAAGATCCCTCACTGCTAAATGGCTGTAAGTGCAGAGCATAGGACAAAATTTGCACAAACAAACTCTACACCCACCCACCCACTCTCACACACACCCTCACACACACACACACACATATATATATATATATATATATATATGTGCATTACCATTCCTTAGAAATAGAAACATTTGTAAAGATTTATTTGAACTAGACTAAAGTGAAAATTTTATAAAATGCCAGCCTTCAGTGACAGCAAACATGAATAATGCATGACCTAAACTTCAAACCAAAAATTACTAGCATGGATATGTGTTAATTTATCTTCATGTGACAGATAAAAATTAATAGGCTCTGTATCTTTTGCAGCAGGCATCATAATTAATCCCTATGGAATCTCTGAAGCTTTCGGAAGTTCACAGTACTAAGAAAAATTATCTCTATTAATCAATTCAATCTTAAATAAAGAAAGGCATTCACCCCTTTACCTCAACTGGATGACAAACAGAATCAAACTTGGTGTCAAAATATGTCTTACTGCCTATAAAATCAACATACCAATTCTGAGTTTAGTAGGATAATCATTACAAAAATTACAAGAAAAAACACAGAAAATTTGTGGATGGACAGAATGACAGACACTGTCAGACAGCTTGACAGCCAGAGTGATTACTATATGGCACCTGCAAATTAATGCAGGTCCCTAAATGAAGAACTCATTGATAATGAGCTAGAAAATAGTTTGTACTTTAATGCCAAATTTTTAGATATCTCTGTCTTATTTTTATGCTTTTTTCTATATTTTTTCATATAAGAGTTCCTCACCCCTGCAGATATTATCAACAGTATCCTCTGATGGAGGGTCTCTTCTTTCTAGCATTTCCTCATCTGAAATTAGTGTATTACTGTGAATGTTATTCTCCTCCATAAGGCAGCATTGTATTTCAGCCCGTTCACCTTCAGGGTTGACTTTACTACCATCAGAGATTTTGTTAATGGCATCTTCCTCCATTAGGGGGTCTTTAATTTCAGGCAGTTCATCTTCAGGTATGATTTTGCTACCACAAGACTCTGGTACACCAGTTTTGTTCTTTTCCAAAGTATCTAAGCCACATTCATCTGAAGAAACATCATACATATGTGCAAATGAATATCAATCAACATTCATCAAAACCATCTATTGCACAAATTATTTTAGTGATAGGCATATACTAAATTGTACCCCGATTCTCTTAAAATGTAATTATATCAAATGTTCATTTAAAACAAGTTTTCACTGGGTCAGAATTCAATATTTTGCTTTATCATATTCATTTCAGTAGATAGAAGTGGTCATCTTTATAACCTTCTCAAAATATCATTTTAGAATTTTTACAGCCCCCCTTTTAAAAAGTACTCAAAAGTAGTAGGAGAAAAAAATATAGGTAACTTCAAAATGAAGGAATAGTGGGGTCAAGTTCATAGGGATGGTCAACGTTACAAAATATGACACAGATGAATAGTTCCAAGCAATATGTATCAGTTTAAGACTTTGGACAAAAATATCTTGAACTAGATACTTATTGCCTAGGCAATAACAGGTCTTCCGTTTTCTTGACTTCTTTGAAAAACAAACAGAATCTTCTCAATAAGATTACTCTAAATAATTAACAAAAGTTATCTCAAGGCTTCCAAAGATATGTAAATACAAGTAAAAACAAACGGAATTACTTTCCTGTTTTCTTTATGTACTTCGTCGTGAACGAAAGTGCTCCAAACGAATAAAATGTTCATTCTACACCTAAATTATTCACAACTGATCATCCTTAAAAGTTTCCATGAAAAACTACTCATGTTTGAGACAACTTCCGGGTTTTCGGTTGGCACTTCCGGTGAAAATAATTTGCATGGTTATGGTCTACCTAACATTCGCATTAGCCAAACATTTCTGTAAAAAGAAGAAAAAACTTTAAAAATTCACTTTTTTCATCGCTTCCTGTCACTACCGGAAGTGACGGCAACGTACGATTTTTACATGATGTAGATAAACTGAGGACTGACTATTAGTTCTGAAAGTTTTAGACTTCAGCAATGTACTGTTTCTGAGCAATTTGGTGAACAAAATCTCAATTTGAGGACAGAAAAACACGCGACCGGAAGTGCATTTTCATATTAAGATGGTTATCGTCACACTAGGCAATTGCAGCCTCAATAAAATATATGAAAACCATTTCAAAGACTTTATATATAAGCAATATTTTTGGGAAAGTTAAAAATCCCAATTACATAGTTTTCTCTTATAACCGGAAGTTGTCGTTTTTTGTTTCCAGTGAGACCAACACATATAGAAACTGTGAAAGAGATTCAATTATATGATGCAAGTTTTATTTCAAAAGATAAAAGATAAAATTTTTGATTTCTTTGATCACTTCCTGTGACGACCGGAAGTGACGGCTGACGCTCTTAACCCAAAGGGTTTTGCCTACTCATTAAGTTCTATTACTCATATAAGTTTGGTGTCTTAATCTCTTACCGTTTTTGAGATCTCACTTTGACAAGTTCTTATTTTGCGGACAGTAAAACATGCGACCGGAAGTGAATTTTACCAAGATATTTGACGTTACTCTAGACATTAGCAGTCTAAATAACATATCTAAAAATCATTTCAAATACTTCATCTATAAGCGATATTTATGGGAAAGTAAAATGCTCAAATTATGTAGTTTTTCGCTTATAACCGGAAGTTGACGTTTCTGTTTCCGGTGGGACCAACATATTTCGAAACCACAAAACAGATGCAATAATGTCATGCAAGATTTAATCAAAAACAGAAAAGTTAAAATTTTTGATTTCTTTGATCACTTTCTGTGACGACCGGAAGTGACGGCTGACGGATTTAAAGATATTCTACAAACCTACTTGTCATGGTCTATAATCCCTGAAAGTTTGGTGTCTTAATCTTTTACCGTTTCTGAGAAAACGTCCGGACATGAACTCTTTTGAAAAAACGGAAATCGGACATATCTGACGACCGGAAGTGAATTTTGCAAAATCCTTAAAAATGATTTTAGTTTATTTAATTCTACATAATCCCTGAAAGTTTCAAGAAAATCCATCGAGACATCTCTGAGAAATCGCTTGGACAAAAAATGGGAAAAAAAAAATAATAATAATAATAATAAACAGTACAATCACTATAAGGTCTTCCGACTGAAACGGAAGACCTTAATAATTACTTTGAAATTGATATAAATACAAAATAGGGAATAGTGAGGTCTGAGTCAAAGGGAAGGTCAAGGTCATAAAAATATTCCAGACTTGAATGGTATCAATGTATGAATAGTGGTTAAAATATCTTGAACAGTTTCTTTGAAACATCTTCAACAGTTTCTTTGAAATACCTTCAACAGTTTCTTTGAAACTGGGCGAAATGCAAAGTGTGAAGAATGGACAGATGGAAAGACAGGTAGAGGAATGGAAAGAAAGACATGACAAATATTATATGCCCAGGCTATATTCATAGCTGTGCATAAAATATCACTCTTACTTAATGCCTCAATTTCCTTTGGGTCTTGGATAGAAAGCAGGTCAAATTTACAGACTGGTTCTAAAGCACCTTCTTTAGAGTCATCTGTGGATAAAACATACTATTTATTTTAAGTACACTGAACATGTACAAGGGCTTTTCAAAAAGTTTGTGGACAGTGTTGGTCTTTGTTACTGTACAATAAAATCAAGAAATTCAAGATCAGCATATTATCACATGTAAAAAAAAAAATCATTTTCTTGATGCGCCTAGTTTCATTCAGTTTGTTTTAATGGAATTCATTTTACTTAATTCTATAATTAACGTTTTGCTATGCGGAGCACACTTAACAGCATTAATGTCAAAAAATGAGTTTCTCAAAAATACTCTCTCTATAAATTTCACACATAGTCTTACACCATATCCACTTCAAAATTCTTACTATATTTTTTTTCCATTTTGCACCATTCAAGAGATACATGTATGACTATATAACCATCATCAAGTGCATTGTTTGTAAATTTCTAAATTTTGACCTGCCCCATGATCCCATTTTTGCAGTTTTAGATTTTGTATAAGTTTGAAATATATCAATTTAAGAATGATATATTTGAAGTTTTAAATTCAAACCATTTGAATTTATTATCAAACTATGTCTTCCAAATATGAATATGAAATAATGTTAAATAAAAGAAGTTATGAAAGTCCGTGAACTTCCCGAACAGCCCTTGAACTTTTATATGCTTACGAGGGTTGTCCAAAAAGTGCATGGACAATGGCGTTTTTGTCAAAATGAATAGTTCAAGATATGCTTATTGTATACCAATTTGAAAATATTAGTTATGAAAATCCAAGTCGGAATAGTTTCGTTTTTATTGTTTGAACTTAATATTTTTGCAAAAATCTCCGTCATTAAAGGTCGCCGATAGTGCGCACGGACCAGGGTTAAAATGCCATGAACTTTTAAATAAAGTGATCTGATTGAAATGATTTTTTTCTTTTTAAAACGAGTCAAAGCTGAATAAAAATTTAACATATCACAAATAAAGCGGTTATCGCCATTTTCCGATACCTTTAGTATCGCTTACTAAATAGACAATGAAAATATTAAGTGAAAACCGCAAGAAGTACGTTTCAAAAATTGACAGAAAAAGCGATGTCGCCCATCCGAACAGGACAGTGTCCAATCATACAATTATGGTTAATATAGTTGAAAAGTCGTCAAAAACAAAATATTTATTCAAACAACTTAAATTTATTGGAAAATATTTAGTCTAGTGATTTGTAATTGGTGTATACGATTTTTCAACGGTGTGTAAAATTTTGGAGACACTACAAGAAGTGGAAAACCACTGTTATTTGATGAAAATAGGATATATTCCTATTCATTACGTTGTTATAAATATAGCGCTGTCGGGCTGGCTGTGCATCCTGTGTTTCTGAAGTGTTAATATTGATGATGCTGGTAAATTATTGTGTATTGTTTTGAATTTTAAAATTTAAATTAATTATAATCTATATATAAATATTACTGCACACATTTGGCAATGTGGCATAATAAAAAAAATAGTGTGCGTCTATGAACATGCGATAAAAATTCAAAATTCATATTTCTGACGTTATCATGAAATAAGTGTTACGTCAGACTGGCCCGTGCGACTTGCATATACAAAGTATTTACACCTATAATGTTCAGTAAATAGTGTGCATTGTTTTATTTTTTTGTACATTTACTCAATCATGGTCTATATTAAGATATCATTGTACATGTTTGCCATTGCGGACTTTATAAATGAAAATTAAGCATCTGTCCACGAACTTTTTGGACAACCCTCGTAACTGTCATTTAACATGTTTAAAGAACAATAACAACATTCCTGTCTGTAAGACTTATACTCAACAGTTAAAAAAGAATCCCCTCGCAACACTGCTAAGTACCATTAAGATCAACATAGTTATTACCTGGGTATACACAAGAAAAACTGTGCATTTCAAACGTGGATGTTCAATTATCAAACCCTTCCAATGAGCAAGGTATCAAAATAATTTATGAACATATACGCTTTATATTACCATTAATAATATCATAATGACTCCCTTGTAACCGCAAATGAAGCCACATCGGGGAATTTTGTTCTGATCTGGCTCTTATAACCTGTAAAGGCTGTGACATTTCTCCATTCATGCCATAATATGACACAAATATGTTTATTCCGTATAAGTCTGCCGCAGCTTGAACCATGGCATCTTCTGCCCAGACACAATCTTGCCTATGATTCCTGTTAAAACATGATCATAAATTACTGGCATCATTCACCTCAGCAATTATTTTATAGTTGTTAACTATTGGAAACTATAATTTTGAATAAGGCACAAAATATATGTGAAACAAAAGAAGTGTCTTTTCTTTAGTTTTATTCTTTTTCACTGAAATAAGATGACAGTGTATATCACTCCAAAGTGGGCAATTCACCTCTTCCCGACTCCCTACAATGCATGTAATACTATATCCACCGACGGATACAAGTAAATACCTTTTTTTAATTGATTTAAAGCACATTTGTACAGATATATGATTTATAATTCATTTTCTTAACACAAATTTTCTGATCAACTTTCATAATCATAATACATGGTAAAAAATAAAACATGTAAACATTATAAAGAAAAAAGCCCAAAAATACAAGTAGTGACAGCTAGTGCCAAATAAAAAAATATGTGTGGTTCCGGTTACCCGACCATCTCTATTTTACACCCCTGACCCTAAACTTTTTTTTTCGGCAATTTTCATATTTTTCTGGAATTTTCTCCGAATTCCACAATGTTCCATCATGGGCTCCGGTATTAGTTTTAGTTTCATCAATGGCGACCTCCTTGCAAAACATCGTTTCAACATATAGTGCAAGTGTTTCATAGTCTTAAATCTAAAGCAAGCTAGCATGGCACGGCAGCATGCCTTTTTTTCCAGCACCATGTTTTTATTTTTGTTTTTGGCCAGCCAAATTTAAATATGCCTTACAGTGGGAAGATTCACTAATAGTTGCTAAGTTTAACCAGCACATACTGATTAGCCCCTTTATTTATTTAATGCACGCAAAGGTGTGAAGTCAGGAGGAGGTCAACATTACCGCTACATTTCTTCGAAATTTCGGGTGATCATTACCCCTACATTTTATCAGTAAGACTATTGCCGATTACAACTCATTACCGCTACTTATTGAATCAGCCAGCAATGGCCCGGAATATATTGTATGTGTACTTAAAAAAGTGGGCTTCATATTTTAGTGTCTTTGGCGCAGACAACAAATGCGCTAATTCATGAATACCACTAAGGAATCATTTATAAATACAATGTACGTCACGGACATGTATAGAGCTAATTCATGATTTCGCCAACAACTCCATACCCAGTGATTGTGATAAATTTTGAATTTTCCAATTTATGTACACATATAGTAAGTTCTATTCATTATAATTCATAACAGAGATTTCAAGAAAGCAGCACGTCAAGCAAATGGTCTTCAAAGCTCTACCAATTAGGTAAAGACTATGTGTTTTATCCAAGAATGATGCTTGGTTTTAACACTTTCTTAAATATTTTATTAAATAAAATAGATTTTAAATAAAAATTGAAAACAACAACATTCTGCTCAAAGTCTTACTTTCACCTCCCCATGGTGAGCAGGGGAAACAGGTCTTACGGATGTACATTTTGTATTTTAAATCAATCTGTACATTAGCCGCTGGTTATAATGAAAGAGGTAATGCAGCGGTAATGTATACTTTTAAATGCAGCGGTAATGTAACCTTTTTGTAGCAGTAATTATAATGAGTATGTAGGGGTAATGACATTTTTTGAAAATGTAGCGGTAATGATACGCATCCAAGTCAGGATAGGAAATCACTTCTCACTTGAATGCACACAGACAGCTGGCCAGGTAACATGCCTTTGGGAGTTAGGGGGATGATAAAATGAGAAAATATCATTTGATTGCATTGATTGCACAAGAATTAGCCCAATGTGTTAGATTAACTTGTAAATTATTAAATAATTTATATCAGTATCTTTTCTTTTAAAACGAAAGTAGAAAAAAAACAGTTGATGAGGAAAAGTGACAAACAAGACAGCTGATTTTACCTGAATAAAGTCAACTTATAGTAAAAATAATTGATATATATGAGAAATGAGCTTGGAAGTATGAAGTCTTCAATGAGGCAAAAAGTTTTCATTGTAAGAATTTAAGATTTTAACAATATTAAATATTTATAATTCTCAACACATGAATGATTCTATGTCACATTGCTTATGTGGTTTATTTTGTTTTCAACATTACTGTACAAAGTATAGGTGTCACATTCCTCTGACAGCTCTTAGCAGTGCTCTTTGTCCATTTTCTATTTTATTGTTCTAAATTTATTATTGAATGAAATAAGAATTACTCTGGATAAAAGTCATTAATTTCATTTATAAACATGAACTGAAAGAAGGATGTTCACCTCAAACTTTTTTCTTTTTACCAACAAAGAAAAAAAAAGATCATTTCAATTTATTTGTGTTTTTATTATTTTTGACTTTAAAAAAATTGTTTGATTTTCATAACTAGGGTGCCCCCTACCAATGTTGACTAGTATATTATCACACCACATCTAAATACCATTTGCAAAGCAGTGCTAGGTATTATTTAGAAAAACAAGAGGCCCAAGGGCCTTAACGGTCACCTGAGTATAATACAACAATTTAGAGGATCCATAGAGTATAAAATGAACTGAAAGGTGAAGCTTTGTTGCCCAAAAGCAAGAAAAATAGGGTGATCAGGATTAACAAAATAATTAGTCTAGTATTCATTAACAGTTCATAAATTAGGTTCTAATCTGTTCCCCATTTATCACTCTCACCAGACAGTATATTAAGAAACTATCAGTGCTTCTGTACTCTTTTAATTCCTTGTGGAAATCTCTTACATTGGCCTGAGTAAGACTCTTGGTCTTTGATGAACATTTAAGGTACTGGTATTCCATCCCTAATAGCCTCAGATTCAATGAATTTGAATACATAACAGATGTGTACGGGTGGAATACTCAGTATATTTAGACATAATCTCCATTTATTACTATTAGCATGTAAGAATGGAAGTGTCCTAATTTATGACTTGACCTTTGTTGAAGAGTTATCTCCCTCTTTTTTTAAGTAATAAAAATCAATTTTAAAAAAATATACGATAAAAAAATTGTTTTCAATTGTCATTCTATTTCTAATGATTTAATGGATCTTTCCACCACAGTAGTTATTGATATTCTTATTATCTGAATTTTTATTTTAAAAAAATCACTTGTCTCCATAGACTTCAATGCAATTTCTATTAATTAAATACTGCTTAGTTAATTACGTTTTTGAAACATTCACTTGGTAAATCCTTTTCTAATGTAAAGTTCTTTGAATTAATATCAGAGTATTATATACGTGATTGATATTTAAGGATAGAGAATTAGTTCCTATTAGGGATGGAAAACCTTAATAAGACAAGTCTACCTGATCATTAAAACTATGAAAGTACTTTTTGTATTATACAATAAAAATTCTTGCATAATTCTCTTATTCTATTAACCTTTCAAGTACATTATTTACAGTGATTAATTATCACAAGTAAATGGCAAAGGGGAATAACTCCTCTCAGTAGAATAAAAATTAATAGAGCCCTGGCCTGGACTAGAACACTTGACCGAATGGTTCTGATGTTCAAAAATCTGATAAAAATACCCTTCCTTATTAAAACTTTTACTCTTTTTGCCTCTGATATGCCCAGGTGCAAAGAAGATTTTTAAAGCATTAATGCATTTTCACTGTATAATAAATAGAGTCTCGCCCTAACATCAGAACCTCTGATCCAGGGGTCATGAAATTCACAAATTTGGAAAAGGCATCCTTGCTTATCATAACCATGTATTTGTTTAAATAATACCCAGGAGAAGAGAAGAAGCTTTTCAAAGAAATAATGCACTTTCACTATATGATCTATATAGCCCCACCCTAGCACCAGAACCCCTGACCCTGGGGCTATGAATTTCACAATTTTGGTAGAGTCACTCTTGCTCATCATAACTATGTATTCGATTTGTTTCAATAATACCCAGGAGTAGAGAAGAAGATTTTCAAAGAAATAATGCACTTTCACTATATGATCTATATAGCCCCGCCCTAGCACCAGAACCCCTGACCCTGGGGCTATGAATTTCACAATTTTGGTAGAGTTACTCTTGCTTATCATAACTATGTATTCAATTTGTTTCAATAATACCGAGGAGTAGAGTAGAGGATTTTCAAAGAATTAATGCATTTTCATTATATAATCAAAAGAGCCCCTCACTAGCACCAGAACCCCTGACCCAGGGGCTATGAATTTCACAATTTTGGAAAAGGCATCCTTGCTTATCATAACTATGTATTCGATTTGTTTCAATAATATCCAGGAGTAGAGAAGAAGATTTTCAAAGAAATAATGCACTTTCACTATATGATCTATATAGCCCCGCCCTAGCACCAGAACCCCTGACCCTGGGGCTATGAATTTCACAATTTTGGTAGAGTCACTCTTGCTCATCATAACTATGTATTCGATTGGTTTCAATAATACCAAGGAGTAGAGAAGAAGATTTTCAAAGAAATAATGCACTTTCACTATATGATCTATATAGCCCCGCCCTAGCACCAGAACCCCTGACCCTGGGGCTATGAATTTCACAATTTTGGTAGAGTCACCCTTGCTTATCATAACTATGTATTCAATTTGTTTCAATAATACCCAGGAGTAGAGAAGAAGATTTTCAAAGAAATAATACACTTTCACTATATGATCTATATAGCCCCGCCCTAGCACCAGAACCCCTGACCCTGGGGCCATGAATTTCAAAATTTTGGTAGAGGGCTCAATGCTTATTACAATCATGCCAACAGTTTGACTGCTTGATGTCCAGGAGTAAAGAAGAAGATTTTTAAAGATTGCATTAATTTTGATGGTTTTGGCCCCACCCCTCAGGCCCCAGGGGGGCAGGGGCCACGAATTTCACAATTTTTGTTCCCCTTCACCCATGGATGCTATATGCCAAAATTGGTTGAAATTGGTTCACTGGTTCCAGAGAAGAAGCTGAAAATGTTCAAAAGTTTACGACCGACGAACGACGGACGACGACGGACGAAAAGAGATAGCAATAGGTCACCTGAGTGACTCAGGTGACCTAAAAATTAGAAAATCATTTTGTAAAAAAAAAAAAAAATCCCTACCTACCCTAATTTTTTGGGAGGTGTAACCGGAACCACACATATCTTTTTTTTGCCTAGTACATGTACTACTGATAATAACAAACCTAATATATCCAGCATAATCCTGATTTCTATCAATCAAACCTGCATATCGATCCTCTCGATTCGACATGAAGTTCATGATTTCCTGACGCACAAATCTGTAATTCTCCTGGCTGTGATACCTATAGAGGGACAGAGATCGGTAAAAGCAGTTACCGTCTCTTTCAATTCGTTTTCCTTCAGACGGGTCAGCACCTATCAATAATCATAATATTAAGTGTTCAAAATATCAGGGATTTCAAAATTAAAAATGGTAATTATGAAACATATACTCATAAAAATCAGGGGGGAAAAAAAAGAAATCTCTAAAGGACAAGGTATGGTAATGGCCCAATCTGGCCCCTTATTTGACGTAAAAATCAGAACACAGTTAAAATTGTGATAGTTTGTAGTTAAGAACTTAAAATGATGCTTGTTTTAAAACCAGCACTAACTTTGATTCAAAGCTTACACGGAGGCCACAAGAGGGTGCAAAAGTAGGACATTTTCCCAAATTTCCTCAATTCTGGTCAAATTTTGTCAAATTTGAGATACATTTCACTTCGGGAAACACAGAGCACAAGCTTGCCTATCTGAGATTTTTATACACAAGATGCATCTGATACTAGTGATTGATTGATTATTATTGTTTTACGCCGAGTCGGCAATATTTCAGCCATATTTCGGCGGTCTGATACTAGTGTATGAAATATATAAATTTGGTAGATAGGCAAGCTTGTGCTCTATGTTTTCTGAACCAAAATATGCTGTAAAATCAATTAAAATTTGCATAAAAATGAGAAAATTCGGAAATTGACATATTTTCTGACCTTCCTGTGACCTCTGTGTATCCCATAACTTAGAACCAATACTCATTTTGTGGCAGGGGTGACAACAGGTTTTTAACTGATAAACTGTTGCATCATTCTAAAAGACACCCCAAAACGGGGGCCAAAAAGGGGTCTTAGCCTATCTTGTCCTTTGGGATAAATAAAGGCAAGTCTCAAAATATTCCCTCTGTGTACATGGCTAGGTTAAGGACTCCCATATTTACATCAGCCTAATATGCAGAGTTTGGAAAAAACAAGTGACATCAGGTTAAAACAATACATGAATCTGGATGAATAAACATATGAAATATTCTTTTTATTAAACACTCATTGACAAATACTTTCATTTTCTATAAATAATATAAATTGATGTAACTTATCTTGCCATACTAGCATTAAAGAAAAATAGAATGAAAGCTAATTTATCTCACTGGACTGAGATGGTGTCACTGACTAGTTTGATACATACATGTAAGTTTCTCTGTATTTGAGGCATGGAGCAGGCTATTATCTTAGCTTGTATATCAAAATTAATATGAAACAGGTGTGATATGACCAAGATGGAGACAAATTCTTGAATAAATTAATCAATATTTTATATTCTTACTAACTAAATTCACAACATAAAACTAGAACTGTCCAAAAAGGACAAATACCCCCCGCTGGGTTTTTCAGAGGTGCCAAATCACTAACATTTTATGGATCTAAGAGGTGTTCATAATTTTCTTATAAACATTTAGAGTGAAAAACTAATTATATTTTTTAATGAATGAAACCAAGGAACAACCGAATAAAACATCAATACCAATACATTGTTATTACATTGTTTCTTTTTAATACATTGAAAAAATAAATTGCAACTATCTGTCATCTTTTTGAGACATGACACCCTGCAAATTGATTGTTGAAAAAAATCAATTAATTACAAAATCAAATTAATCTTGATAACTTTATATCAAATTCATTTTAAAAATAAAAGGCTGGTCATCCAGTAACTATGTACTGACAGACAATAAATTACAATTAAGAGAATTAAAGAACAGAGATCTTTAAATTCTCATGAGATATAGATAACACATGCTTGATCAGAGATGCCCCAACAACTTCCTGCACTGAACTCATTAATTTGTCTTTAACTGGATGATGTCCACTCATTACTCCCAAGGGACAAATGGATTTACACTATCTGCTGTGTAATGTAAAAATTGTTTTTAATGCTTGATGATTTTTGTTTTTTGTTTTTTGTTTTAATGAATAGTTTTAAGCTGTAGTTCACATTTTTGTACAGATGTTCTAGATTCTATGTCTCAATTCTTAGAAATAAACCCAAAATGACTAAGTCAATAAAAATGAAAAAAAAAAAACCTGTAAAATGCAGAAAAATTATCAAATAATGTTGAAAATACCAGGTGCATATCTTCATATGGTAAATAATGAGTGTACAAATTTTCAAACAATTCTATGAAATAGTCTTTGAGAAAAGGTCAGGACAAAAGCACATAATAAAAATGAAAAAAAAACACCTGTAAATGCAGAAAAATTATTCAATCATGATGAAAATACCAGGTGCACACCTTCATATGGTGAATAATAAGTGTACAAATTTTCAGACAAATCTATGCAATAGTTTCCGAGAAACCCTCTGGACCAAATCTTGCCTACAGACAGACGGACATGGTGATTCCAATATACCCCCCCTAAACTTCGTTGCGGGGGGTATAAAAACTTCGTTTGCGGGGGGTATAATTATAGACCTTATGTAAAGCTGTAGCAAGGAATACTTGTACTGTATCTTACTAAAATGACAGGCAGAACCCTTTGAGAATCCCAAAAGTTCAATTCACTAAAAATTTTGAGTTTTTAAACACATGTAGCTATTATCTCTACTAATTTGAAAAGTGCTAGGAACTGGTTGCAAGCTGTTGCTTTATTCTGTAATTAACATATTAATAAATTAATAATTAACACGTACCTGAGCATGCCATGTGAGGTACTGTTTATTGCCACCGAAAAACTAATCAAAATTTAATGTCATTGAAATACAAACACCTATTCTTATTTTTGCAAACCAGACAACACACGGAAAGAAATGATCAATACTCCACAATTTTGCATTTCCTTTTCTTGTATAAAATAATACAAAATAATTAATTCAAACTGACATCATTCTACTTGCTTGTGCTATATGTTATGAATAATTTTGAGGTATAGCAACCAATGAGAATTTAGGTCACCAATTGAGAGACGCTAATTATGCACAGTCAAGGATGCCACGCCCTACCAAAAGTCCAAGGTCAACAGAGATTTGTACCATCTGTCAATGCAATATTATACATTCATTGACTGTGTTCTCGGGCAACATGTGTTTTGTCGGACCCAAGAACCAAACTATTTGCCTGAGGCCGTTAGGTCGAAGGCAAACAGTTTGGTTCTTGGGTCAGACGAAACACATGTTGCCCGAGAACACAGTCAATAAATGTTTTGTTATACCTTTTATTTATATATTTTATCATTTTCTTTTTTTGGACATACATGTATGTCGAACACCAACGAATGCAAATGAGATTTAGCTGACCCCGCCCATTATGTGAGGTAAGCAGTCCAACATCTCATCGACAGGTCTCACTAGTGTTGTACCGATAATCAGAAAACATCAATTGTCAACGAAAAAATGCTACCGATTTTGATGATCGATTATAATTTTTCATAATCAATCATAGGAAACATACTTCAAATATAATATACTCCGAAATTATCCATTTCTGGTTTAAAATTTATTTCTTCTTAATGAAAGAAAATGATGTCTGCATCTGATACTAGCCAACTAGCACGAAGCAGAGGTGATTAAGAACCGAAAGGTGCATATATAGGGACTAAAAAAAATTATGTTTGTTTCCTGTAACCCGACCGACCCATTCAATTTACCCCCGGGTGGATTTTTTTTTCTGCCAAATGTTTGTTTGCTCTTTGGTTTGATCAATCAGCTGATTCTTTTTATTTAAAAAATATTAACTGTATCTTTTTTTTGATATAAGATATGCAACTTAGTCAACATTTACATTAAATATAAAGAGTAATCAATTCCCCCCACAACTTTTTGAAGTTCGTTTTCTGCCACTAGGCAGCCATGTCGGGTGTCCACTGTAAATATTACACCTAGATAATTCAGTCCCAGGATGTTTGACCCCCTTATTCATAAGCAAAGAAAAAAAAAAATTCCCGACCTACCGACCGTTGATTTTTTGGGAATGTTACAGGAAACAAACATATTTTTTTAGGCCTAGAAAGTGTAAAAGAAGCAAAACAACAAAGAAAATAATACATTTTATATTTTATATATTCATGTTAAAGAAATAATATGAAATAATTGTAAAAGTCTGTTTTTTTTGTATACAAAACTATGAAATCCAATTATAATTGGTAAAATCGCATCGGAAGCAGTAACCGATTCCAACCGATGATTGATTATGAAAATAAACCAATGTCCCATCACTAGGTCTCATTCCGCGGTCAAAGATCGATTTTTTTATGCCCGCACAGTAAAACATTGGAAATGTTAGACTTTTATTAGTATTGATTTATACATGTTATATAGGAACAAATTTTTAAAGGTTTAACAAAACTTTGTTAGAGAGAAAATGCCTTCTTTAAAATGATCAACATGGATATTTTGTTATAAAAGAATAAGCATCAATTTGAAAATTTCAAAATTAAAAGAATATTTAATGTTTTAATACTTCATGGTTAACAATTTCATTGACTTCTTAATTTTGGAACTTTTTTGATGGATGGCTAATGAGCCTAATCATAACTTACTTTCTCTTGGTGGAATGGGTTTCACAGAATGTGGCTTTGTGGGCTTTATGGCACCAACACCTGTACCCAGCAACACCAGCAGAAGAACAGTGCTAATGCCCATGGTGATCAACAATGGAATCTGTCCCACAAGTCAACCTGTAATCATGGAAATTAACAAACCATAAATTTAGTAAATTTATTTATGAATGCAAATGAAAAAAAATTATCAGAAATTACAATCACAAAAATTGTACATATACTAGAATGGTCCAAGGAACAAGTGTCACCTGCTATAGCTTATAAAGACATGGATAAAGCTAAAGGTTGGTCATTCATGGATTTATCAGTACCTTCTCAGGGTCCGAAATTCAGCCCCATTCCCAATTGAAAATAAGTTCAATTTTTCCCAATTTGGCAGTATTTTTCCCAATTGGTGAGCAATGCTTTTATATTTAATTAACTTGGAAAAACACTGAGTAAAATTGTCAGATTGTCTGTAATTTTCCTCTATGTAACTCATTACCGTCTTCCTTGGAAGACGGTATACAGAGTTGAAGAATTTTACAGTCTTCGGACTTCGCACCTCCTCTCTTTTGTGATTGGTAGAAATTGCATGATGAGAAAATTTTCAATTATTTCATTGGTTGAAATGCTGTTCAAAGCAAGGGAGATAATTTTCTGATGGTCTAATTTTCGTACAGACCCTGAAACGTGCTACTACCCCAAAAAAGCGTGTAACTTTCGTGCGCTTTTCGTTTCGTGCAAACCGTGTAGCGTTTCGTGTAAACCGTGCAGCGTTTCGTGTAAACCGTGCAGCGTTTCGTGCAAACCGTGTAGCGTTTCGTGTAAACCGTGCAGCGTTTCGTGTAAGCTCCAAAGCGTTTCGTGCAAACCGTGTAGCGAGCGTGCGAGAAGCGTGTGAGAAATGTGCGACTTTCGTGTAAGAACCGTGTGAGAAACGTGCGACTTTCGTGCAAGAATCGTGTGAGAAACGTGTAAGATTCATTCGGAAGTCATTTTATTTTAAATATGGCTATTGATGGATTAACATGTCATTCTGTGTTGTTTGTTACTAATATTATTCGGATATATCATACCGGTGGTATTTTAAGGAAAAAAAATACGGAAACAAAATAAAATTACTCAGTAATGTATTTCATATTTGTTTGATTTTCTTTCTTTTTTCATTTAAATAAAGATGGAAAGAAAATGTGTTAAAAGTAATTAATTATATTCACATCAATGTTAAGGTATTTGATTTAATACATTTTTTAAAGGGAGCAATGCTGAACATTTTTTTAAAGGAAATTCATCAGGAATCCGGTCTTGTCCATTTCATTCATTTATTTATTAGAATATCTTCATCATTTTACAATTATGGTATATAGAGATTACAAGAACATATGTGTAATTAATACAAAATAATAGACAGATAAGGCAGGCGTGAAAAATAAAACACAAAATTTAGTGCGTTGCTATAAATGTGGAGTATAGGCAGGGGAACACAATATTTTTCTTTATAAACGAACAAAATTTTCTTATATAACAAGATTGTGATACAAATAATTTTGAAACGATGAGTCATTTATAGTCTTTTTATGCAAAAAATTGGTTGATTAATAATTGTCATATAAAGGAATCATAATTCACATGCATCGGCAAATATAGGGTTAAATATTTCCGGGGGGGGGGGGGGGGGGGGGGGGGGGTTCAAATGAAAACACAAACTTTGAGTTTTTGTTAACACGTTTTTATAAATAATCTTCTTTTTAAAGATGCCCGATGCACCCCTTAAAAATATATTGGAATCTTCTTTACACTTCCAACACTCTTCTTACGACTGTGATCAAGTCATTTACAACAACGATCACGGGCTCCGCGTGCCGGGAACTGAAAACGTGTTCTGCTACGTGTATTACCTCTTGTCAATCATGGCAATCATGGCTAAGATGACAACCGACAATAATTCATGAATTAAATTGTTTTATTAGTATTTAATGGGTAGAAATAAATACCTGTGGATTTTATTTCTTAAATTTAACCGATTGTCTGTGAACAGTGAATTAATTTGCCAGTGTATTCCTCAACAAAAAATTATAAAGAAATAAATCCTGAATAATTATGTACATGTATTCGTTGTTTTATTAATCAGTTCTAGAGCATAATTTTTTTTTAGTTTTTGGTCATTGGACATGTATACATGTACATATGTATATTGAATGTATTGTTAAGAGCGGCGACTATTGATTACATTTTTTTTTTTGGCTAGACGGGGTTTGAAATCAAGGATTTTACAAGGTGGTGGATATATTGTTTTTATTTGATTAACACAGTGCCTCAAAAGAGAACTAAAGAATTACAATACCTATCCCCCGGCTTCTCTACCATATAAAATTTTATGATAAATTAAAGTTCAACTCTGTAATGAAACGATATATTTACCATTCTGAATAAAGTGCATTTAATGAGTTACATGTACATGTATCGGGTCCCGCTGGAGATACGGATATCTTTTTTTCTTAGAACGAGCATTTGTTTATATAATAATTTTTTTTTCAATGGTATGCTTACTGAAACAAGTGCCCGTTATATTTATTCAGGTATAGAAGTAAGATCTCGGTAATCTACCCCCCCCCCTTTTTCACGCAAAATGTTCTTGTTTGATGCAGTGGGCATGTACTTATTACCTTTGCAAATTATAAGCAGAACCTAATTTGATCAAATGAAATTATTTATTTACTAAATTAAAAAATGAATAAATCAATAATTAAAAAGAAAGGAAAAGAAAATCAATCCGTTTACAGAAATCATACGCAATTTAATCATTTGTTTTTCAAATCAATAACTGAGTTTAACAGTAATAAAAACGACTTTTTACTATCAAACTATAGTTGTAAAAACATTGAATGCTCTAAAAGATTATGAATTACAAATATTTTTCTTTTTTCAGTGCGTAATTTAGTGTCTAATGAAAAAGGTTTGTACATAGACGATGATAGTCATTTCACCGGGCGGGTCACATACTCAGTGACAACTATTGATTAATTACAACTGAACATTGAGTATTTTATCTGTTAATATAGTACTGGTGAAGCGAGGTTTAATCTTAACTTAATCAGAATGATTGCAATTCTTAACTAATCTTTGATTAATCCGTAATAATTTAAATAAAGTCCGAGAGATTCCGAATAGAAAATCCAGATCGAGGCCAAAGCGTGCGAGAATCGTGTACAAAGCGTGTGAGAAACGTGTACAAAGCGTTTCGTGCAGGCTTTCGTGTAAACCGTACAGCCTTTCGTGCAAAGCGTTTCTTGTAAACCGTGTAGCGTTTCGTACAAACTGTGTAGCGTTTCGTGTAAACCGTGCAGCGTTTCGTGCAAACCGTGTAGCGAGCGTGTACCGTTCGTGCAGCGAGCGTGTGGGGTAGTAGCACGTTTCAGGGTCTGTATAACTTAACAATTTTTCAAGATTTTCAATCGTAAAAAAATATGACAAAACAAACAGTGGAAATTGGCAGCAATTAATTCCAAATAACATGCTAGTTTATATAGCAATTACCAAAAAGCGTTTCTATATTTTCATTGTTAACAGAATTGATCTTTATTGCATGCAAGCTTTACAGCTTGTATGTATTCTTTTTCCCTTTGTTTTACACTGTCTTTCTAATCTCGGCAGCACTCGGCAACACCTCGGCCTCATCTACATAATTATCACAAAGGTGAAGGAATCAGTTGAGGTTTGCCAAATGATCGCAGCAGCAAAGTTAAAGTTTACAGAGACAGCCGAGCATCTGTTAACAATTCACTTGGGAGGGCTTATGTCAGAAAAAACTAGTAAAGAAATACAAAGCCAAGAAATTTTCAAGAATTATACGACCTGGATAGGTTTAGGTCAGTTTACTGTTTACGGTTATTCCTAAAGACGGTAAGCTTTTTTAAAAAGCTCTACTTGTTTAGCAAAGCTACAGTCATAACACATGTTTTAAAAACACTGTAAAACATTGCAGACTTTTAATCCAAATTTCCTCCGTTTTTCTGAAAATGGTGATATTGTGTGAAAATGTAGATTTATTAAGTTATTTCCACCTACTCAATTGATCTATGAGTGAATGGTAAGAACTGTAGATATTATTTCAGATAGAAATATATATTTTCAATGCATTTTTACATATTAAAATGGAACTTAGTATAATTTTTTTGCAGGAGGTTTATATTCTCCAGAAACAGATTCTAATGACCTAAATTGGAATTTCATACACACATGTACTACCCTAAGTTTTATAAATATTTTATACTCATAAAAGTCATATTTAGTTTTATTAGTTTATTATTATGTCAACCCAAACGAAGTCGGGGGACATATTCCTATTGTACGCATGAAAACTTTGTCCAGGGACTTTCTCGCACACGGCTGGGGCATTCTTGTTGGAACTTTCCATAAAAGATGATCAGACCAACTGTATATATGTGGAAAAAATTTTCAGTTTCAACATGGCTACCATTGCCAGGGAAACATACGAAAAGTGAAGAATTTTGTCCAGAAGTGTTCTCACTGATATCTTAGACAATGGTAATGAATCTTCATAGAAATGATAACCAGTAATTGTACTTTTGCAGATCGCATTTAAAATTTTCAATCCACCCATCCTTGCCATGGAAACAGAAGAAAAGTAAAAATTGCTAAACTTTGATTTTTCAAACTCAGGCAATTATTATGAAACTTGTACGGATTGTTCCTTATATTCTGTCAAAGAAATTTCTATTTTGAAAATTAGAATCTTTTGCAAACAAGTGCCATAGGAATGAAAGAAACAGAGAAAAGTTAATATTCACACAGATGTTTTCCGAAGTGGCTTGGACAATTGTTGTGAAAATTTACAGAAATTATAATTAGACACTCCATTTGTTCAGTCAACATTAAAAAATTTCTTAATGCCTATATATTGTTGCCATGGAAACATAGAAAATATTATTTTTTTTAAATTTTCATTTTTCTCAGTAACTAACAAAGCAAACTTTTCAAAACTTTATTGTTTTAATCCTTTCAATGTATCAAAGTGGATTCTGCATAAAATGGAATTGATGGTCAGCCAAAGGAAGTCGGGACTACTGATTGTTTTTTTCATTCACCTTACTTTTGTGTTGGGGCGTTCTCGTAGTAGGCTTAGAAAATCTTTATGAAACTTCACAGAAATAAAGGTCAACACCTATATTTGTGCGGATATATATTAAATTTTCAAAGGATGTTTAAAAACTGAAAAATTCATATTTGCAGTTTCTTGATACCAGCGGCCAAAAACGTTGTATAAACGTTTATGCTTGTTCTTTTTAAAGCTATAAATTATTCAAATTCTTTGGCTTCCTAATTTCGTTTTTCCTAATATTCCTAGGGTACGCAAGGCTTAATCTATACAGCTTAAACATATTACCAGTTTCTTGACACAATTAAGATGAAATAAAATATCTTAGCATTTCCAAAAAAACGTAGGACCAACGTTTCTTAAACACTACAAACTATTCATTTTATTTTCATTTAAGTAGTTTACGGGAACTGAAGCGCATCAATACACATGGAACAAGTGTAGAGTTAAAACTTCTCTGGTTACAGTCAGCAGACGGAAAACTTTCCTAATGCCATAGAAACGAGTTTGGTATATATCTGGTGGGCAAATTTTATTTTTATTTCCTTCTTTTTAAATATAGAAGACCAATATGTCATAGTTTACCCCCCCCCCCCTTTTTTTTGTTTTAAAGACAGCTAGGTCAATTCACAGATATAAAACTTATGATGGAAGAAGATCTTAAAGAGTTTCATGAATAAAATTCAGTTCCACTGATGTGATCTGATATTTTGGCAGGATTCAGTCTTCTTCTGTTTTGTCTTTAGAATTTATAATAATTTTATTTACAATTAAATTATCTTTAAAAGTAGCGATTGTCAGCTGTATTCATTAGCACTTCACAATTTCTTGTTCATATATTACTTGCATATGAATAATTTCATTCAGTGATAGTTATTAGAATCAATAGAATTTAATTTCCATTAATTTTTTTATTAATTTGAACTGGGATCAGCTCCCGCACGTGCGCGATGGCCTCATCACTACTGTTTAGCACGCCGAGAATGTACGTTCATGATTCTGTTAAACTAAGAAAGTTTACACATACTTTATCATCTCATAAAAAAAATTTAGCCCCTTTCCTATGTAAAAATGCCCCATTTGAAGAGGAAAATTCAGGAATTATTTTGCTTCAGCCATGTTTTGACGTGAACCTTCCTATCTTTAAATTACAGTCTGCCGTCTTCTACGGAAGATCCCTTTGTTATCCTAGGATATCAGAGAAAAATTAATCATTTCATTTTAATCCAATCAGATCTCTCAAAAACAATTTTCTTATAGATAATAATTTATATATATGAAAGGGGGGGGGGGGCTTTTTCTAAGAATACTCACTTTTTAAGCATTGGAACAATCTTACAGTTTCTGGTTCAGTTCGGGGTGACATACGCTATTGCTTGCAATAGCAGATTTTCTAGTTCATAATTGATCTTGTATGATGCAGTTGGATCATATTTAATTGTCTGTTTGGTTGCCCAAATTAGAGTTCATGCTGAAATGTTAAATGAATTAGGCCTACATCTGAATACATGATGTAAGCAAGATTTTTTATTTTTCCCAATTTCATCAAATAGCCGATAATTTTTTCCCAATTCCCCAAAAATGGCATTTCCAAAAATAGGCTAATAAATCCCTGGTGTGTTCACTGTTCAATAAAATTGGCAATTTTTACCTCATTCTGTAATTTCTATTAAATCTTATCATAAATTTTATGCAGAATGTTAAAAAAAATAAAGGGTTAAAAATTACGCCAGAAGGGTGTGTGTGTGTGTGTGTGTGTGGGTGTGTGTGTGTGTGTGCCTTTTCCCACACATTCTAGAAAGTTTCACTTTGGAAAAACTGGCATAGATCAAGGAATTGTTTAAACAGGCTAGGAAGAAATAAAATAGTTCCAGATTACCTTTTTTTTGATTGCCATAAAGAATTCAGAGAGAGAAGAAACACATATTTAATACCGATTTGCAAGTCCAAGTGTCCAATATCAGTTACATTATGTGCTTTAATAACTCCTACAAGCGAATTAAGCTGATCTAGTTAAGTGAGTTAAGAACTTTCCCTTTTGCATAAATCCATTTTCAATATACATGTATTATGTATCAAAATCGGGCTCCAGGGCCAAAAAACTTAGACAAGCTCACTTTGATCTTATAGTCTCACTTTTCCAGTATATATTCATTTTGTAAAAGTGAAACTGAGATCAAAAGTGAGCTTGTCTAAGTCTTATGGCCCTGCAGCCAGCTCTTATTGAAATTGTAAGGTATGTACTACAAACAAAACAGATTTTAGTCTTTATTTAACTTCAGGGAATCTCATCAGTAAAGTGTATAGAAGTAGAGGACATTAAGAAAAATGACATTGTAGAACCTCATAAAACAATGATCAGTGACAGTGCAGTCTGTCTGTATAATGTCTTTTTCATTTGATTGATAATTTGACAAATTATCAACATATCAAACATGGCTGTAGAATGCAGGAGGGGAGTCAGGGCGGGGGCACTTTTTATTGTTGCTATAGTAAACTTTCATTTAGATGCTGGTTGGCCCCCCACTTTTTGTTGCTGTAAGGTCAAGGATCACAAAAAAATGTACTAAAAAGTAAGAGAAAGGTCCACAACCCTCCACCACCACCACCACATATGATATGGAAATAGGATATTTTAGTTTGGACAGTTAAGAGTTTTTTTTTGTTTGTCAGATTTTTTGGGGAGGTTGCCCCCCCCCCCCCCCCATTTTAGGAATAGGAGTAAAATATATGGTTAATTAATGGATATCATGCTTTAAGTGGGGTAACACGAATAATACAAGAAATAATACCCGAAGCGAGCTACAAAAAAGGTCGCCGTAAATGGAAGGTTTTTACAGTGCTTGGATCTGTAGCTCTCTGGTTGTCTGTCCAAATTTTCTCAACCAGAGAGCTACAGTTCTACAGCTACCCCACTTTTAAAACTATTGCTTCGGGCTTGTTAACTAAAATTTTTAAAACTTCTTAAACTTTCTTCGTTTAACAATCCTTATAAATTTTGTATGCAAAGCCTTTGCACTATTGATTTTTTCCCACCAGTCCACAAACTTTTTGATAACCCCTCGTATTTTTACAATATATGTGGTAATGTGTAGTAGTTTAAGGGCTATATATGGACCAGGGATATCGGCCTGGGTAGCTCAGTGGTTAGAGCAGCTGACCAGTGATAAAGGGGTTCATGGATCGATTCATATTAGGTCCCCCCGGATGTTCAAAAAAGGCGGATCAAATACATGTATTATGTGACATCGATCCAACCACATATTTTTTTATTCATGTTCTTCCTACCGAAATGCAACACAACAGTCACTGTTATATATACATATGTAAAAAAACAATTTTTTCTTATTTCATGTATTTTGTTCATCTAATTTATCATCAATGTTTATATGTTATGTGCGCTTGGCAATAGTGTAGAGTTTAATAACCTACTGTATATGGTCTGCATGTAGGCTTTATATTCACAGTCTGATACAATATGTTATGCTCTTAGCACAGGAGTTGGCAGTTTTATCCATAAAGCAACGTAAACAATATCCAGTGAGCTTGGTGAGCGTAGCGAGCAACCAGATAGGAATGCAACGCATTTTTGGCAAATTCTGCTCTAGCGCTTTATTTAAAAAAACTAACAATAACACGTGCACTGGTATAATTCACGTCAGTCGATGTTTCCAACCTGATTTGGAATAATTTATCCAGATAAGTTGTTGAGTTTTATCCAGATAAAACCCCAGCTTTCTGCACAGTTTGAAACTCTTCGCCCAAGAAAAGATAACTCGTCCACAGATGAGAACTATCGTTTTTCGGAAACTTTCAGGACTCTTTGTATCGAAGGTGTTAAATTCTAATTCCACAGTGAAATGTCTGAAAAAATATTTGTCTTAAGGATGTGTGGTAAGGATGAAGGTAATATAATTTTAGAGTCATCTAATTATCAAAATTTATTGCACCAAATTTGATTTTAAAATTCGAATAAATATATTATAGAATTTATGAAAAAAGAAAAAACGGAAGTTGTTGAGTTATCTTTTCTTTGGCGAAGGGTTTCAAACTGTGCAGAAAGCTGCAGTTTTATCTGGATAAAAGCTATTTACATTGGATACATTTGGATTGGGCTGTCACCCGAAATAACCGAGAACCGCGGTCCAAGTTGTTCGGTTCGGTTTTGGTTCCATTTTTCCGGATTTCGGTTCGGGTCTGGTTTATATATTAGAGTCTGTTCAATACAAAAATGGCATCGAAATCAAAGAAATGATGACGATAACAGTGATAAAAAACATCACAACTGAAATCTACTTCATTCCATGGCAAAACACTTGTCACAGAAGTATTAGATAATTATCAAAACGAGCAGGAATGGTCAGGTTGTGGCTAATAGTAGGCCAAGTAGTTCTACACACCGATGTCTAGATGTTCACATCGTTAAGACTTGTTTTCAATGTAAATTTAATGTAACAAATAAAGATTTTTCAAGTTAAGTTTATGAAATTAAGGTTTAAAATAGATGTAAATAACCGAACCGAAAAACCCGAAACCGAACCGAAAATTTACAGAACCGACCTGACCCGAAAAATTTTGGAACCGTGACAGTCCTATATTTGGAATATTTTAGCCAGGATAAGTACTAGGACATCATTTGCGCTAGTGCACATAAGGATTTGAGTAACTTTTCTCAAGTAAGTTGTTTTTTGACTTTGTTTACAAATCGTGTCCTACTTTCGATTCTTCCCTTGTGTATTTTTATATGTGTAGTAGAGAACAGAGCGGATACATGTAAGATGCCCCTGTGGATTAAACTGCTGACTCCTGTGCTCTAAGTAAGATACATGTATTGTACTGTAACCAAAGGTATTCAAGATAAGAATACTACAAAATCAGTTGAAAATACATAGTACCAAATAAAATGGAGGGTTTAACAACAGGTTCAGCACGTGATCTTACCGACACTGTTCATCAGCTCTTTCATGTGTGTATCCCTACCTATGTTGTTATATTGCTCATTTTTGTTTTCACTTGCTTGGACACTAGAAAACACTGCTCGGAGTTTTCGGAGACAGTCGAGTGTCTGGTTGAACTGACTCAGTGACCAGTAGGTGACTTGAGTCTAGACTCCGACCGACTTAGGGGGTAAAAAAAATTTTCAGATTAACGAGCCCGATGTTAATTCTAAGCATAATCATGTACCCCCCTTTTTACCTTTAAAACGTCAAAAATATGCTGTATATTGGCGCTTTGAATTATTTTGAAAAATAGGTCAAAGGTCAAGTTCAACGGTCACGAGGTCGGTAACCATGGTAAATTACAAAAGCCACAGTGGACCGACTTCATTTGTTGAACAGATCGGCCGTACATACGCGGCTATATATCGGAGTAGTTTTCCATTAAAATGCTCTTGAAAATAAAGTGTCCGCCTCTAATACAAAAGTATAACTGCCTAATTTAATTATGCTTGTATGCTTGTAGGGAATGGGCGCATGATAATATAAGGGATTGGAGAGCCTTTGGGGAAACATGGGGAACATCTGTAACGCGGGTTCCCGTTACCATTAGGACTAGTTTATTTTGTATTTAATAGTATATATATATATATATATATATATATATATATATATATATATATATATATATATATATATATATATATATATATATATATATATATATATATATTCATATTCCTCAGTTGCGAAAATTGATGTCACAGACGGATTTTAAATTGATATATAGAATCATATTGTGAATAAGTCATGGTGCGGTGCTTTTTCTTATGATTTTATCCATACTTTAAATCAATAACTTTCATTGCACTGTACAATAACTTCCCAATTTTGAAATTTCAAAGCACCGTTTTTTTTTTTTTATTGAATTGATTTAATTTGTAAACACACAAAATGTAAACAAAGTATGAAAAAATCACACTGTATTCAAAACCCATCACTTGAAACCTAAATAGCGCTGTACCTGCATACATGTAAAATGTTGATTAAAAGAACACTGCATAATAAATTTAAAAGCAAACTTAAGAATACAGGAATTATTCTAATTAATTCAACAGAAATTAAACGAAAATTGACAATTTTGAAACAGAACTTTTTCAGTAATTTCTGAGAGAACACTATTGTTTCCTGTTTCTTGTGCTACGAGAAGTAGAATTATTTGAACATTTCACATCAAATTCCATGGTTTCAACTTCAGCGGATTTCCTACTACATGTAATATGTGTATTATCGGCATTGGAAGAACAAGGCGGTGGTTCAAGTTCAATTTCTTTTTGGTGCGGGCGGATCCAAAATATACTGAACTGTTTCAAGTATTTTATATTTATCAGACGATTTTTTATACCATGGCAAGAAAACTCGTTCGGTAAAGCTTTGGCTTGAACTCAATAAAAGTGCAATTAAAGCTCTACTGATCACAGAAATACCCCTGGGAATGATTCGAGACAACTGATGGCTACGAAAGCCTATTAGGATCAAACTACGGTAAAATAAAAAAAAATTAAAAAGGTGTTATAACGCCTTTTCAAAAGGCGTTATAACGCAAAAAATAATGCAAATAAGGGCGTAATTACGCCTTTCCAAAAGGCGTTATTACGCCTTTCCAAAAGGCGTTATTATGCCTTTTGAAGAGCCATTATTATGTCTTAGACAGACCCGTGCTTTTGGAGGGGGGGGGGGGTGGACAACCTCCCATAAAATTGACAAGCAAACAAAAAAAACAAGAAACACCCCCCCCCCCCGAAAAAAATAAACTGCCTAAACTTGAGGGGAATCTTTTTCTAACTTGTCGGTAAAACTTTTTTAAATGCAATGACTTGCCCGAGTTAAACCATACTGCAACAAAATGTTAAGGGACCAAGCAATCAATAAATGATTTTTTTCATATTTAAACTATAGCAAGACTATTCTCCCAAAAAGTGGGGTGGGACCCCCCCCCCCCCCCGGAAAGGCGTTATTTTAAAATAATAAATATATGAAAGATTGAACACAAGCCATTTTTATTATTGCAATATTTAGATTATAGTTTTTTAAAATATTATAAATTATATTATAAATTATAGTATTTTCTATATTCCTGCACATCTCGCAGACAGTTGTTTGCATGCGTATTAAGAGAAGTCGACACTCTACTTTTGATAATCCAGGATAAAGGCAGTGCCAGCTTTGGGCTTTGCTAGCCAAGTATTAAAAATGTCAAATTTGAAATATTTTTCTCTCCTCTTGGAAAAAAAAGGCAAACTATTTGCAAAGGTATAATAAGCAATTAGCCTTCAACCAAATTTCTGAAATCCATGCACCTTGGTAGAGGTGTCTGGCATCAGAGAAGGACTAAATTGGTTTAACACTGAAAATATTTTACACATTTAAAAATCTTTTTTTTCCCTGGAAATCTAATTATAATCAGCCCCCAGGGTGGGCTAAGTAAGTCATGTATTGAAAAATAAGAGGCGTAATAACGTTATTACGCCTTTTCCCGCGTTATAATGCACAGTCATGGTATGGCAGGGGTATACTGTAGTGAAAAACGTCCCGACAATCCTGTAACATTTTCAATTTCAGCATATTTTCAAATGTCTTTTCTGCAGTGTTATGGCAGATTCAGCTGGAGGGGGTTAGGGGGTTGGAGCGGTCTGGAACCCCTGGGATTTTCAGTTACAACTGTATGAATTTTATACAGTACAATAATAAAAAAATAATCTTGGAGCCCCCACCCCTTTCAGGAATTATGGACCCCTCGTTCGTAAGAAATGTCATATATATTTGAAAGAAAACAACTTATCAAAGAGAAATAGTCCAAGTAACCCCTCCACGAGAAATGGGTACTTGTATTTTGCTATTCTCTATTGAGAAGTTGATGGATCGTTTTAACAGTACCCCCCCCCCCCCCCCTAAACTTCTCTACGAAAGGCCTAACAACAGCAGTTCAGAAATTGACTAAATGAAGAACCAAACCGGGCCCCACTTAGGTCTGATGTGATATCATAGTCGTAGTCTGGATGCACAGATGTTATTCTGCCATATAGAAATGCAAATAAAAAACCAATTCTGCTGACTTAAAACACGTTTTTAATGATAGAACACATACATGTACTTGCGATATCTGTGTCGCCGGATTCGTTTATTCATTCAAAACTGCGTTTGAACCCGGTTTGACCTCTAAACAAGTCTAAAACATTTAATCCAATTTATCCGGAGAAATAGTTTTAGACTTTTTCAGTGGTCAACCGGGTTCAAACGGAGTTTGTACGCTTTTTAAAAAAAAAGCTGAGAGTCAGCCACTGGAATACAGAAAGTTTCTTTCTTGTTTTGTGATGGTATATGATTTGTTTTATCCATCATGTTGTGTTCATTAAAAGTCATTGTCGTCTAAAGTTAAAGTTCGCCCAGTCGTTTCCTTATTTGTAACATAATTTTGTACATAATAAATAATAAAGCATAGAATAAATTTTAGTTAGGTTACATCGTGATCAGTATGATGACTTCCAATTAATTTCTCTTGGGCGCGGACATCAGATAAAGTTCGTCTCAGAAATGAACAAAGCCACTATGATCCCAATCATTTTTACTGTTAAATTCTATAAATGATATAGATTATGATGCTTAAAAGGAAGGTAGACCTTGGGTTAGATTGTGTTAATTATTATTAGATAAATTAAAGTATTTAATCGTGCAGGTTCGAGGCAATGCATGATAGGGGAAGGGGGAGGGGTGCATACTGTATGTATATTTAATTCAAAATTTCTAAATTTAAGCATCCATTTTAGTGTTATTAGGAAAGAAAAGAATTGCTTCCAAAATAAAGTAATAAACGTGAAATTCAAAATATTTTACACATACAGTACGTATACCCTAAAATGATACTGGATTCCATCTCGCTCACTCTCTCTAACTGGGGGGGGGGGGGGGTCTATAAATCCGCGCAGTTTCTCTCATCTATCGCAGTTCTACGTACTGTTTTCAGTTCCTCACACTCACGTGCACACGCGGCACTTACATGTCTATCATCGTGTAAATTATAAGATTTTACACATCTTAAGTGACCTTCTGACGTTTTCATAACTTTCATCATTAAAGTGAAAAGAGATTCTTTTTTCACTGTTTTGGGGACCTTTGTGCAAGTGCATGGATTATTGTGTGAATTCCGACCCGTACATGCCTTATGCAAGGTATTGATCGAGGGAGTCTTGCATCAGGCATTCAGAGGAATACACACAAATCCGTGAACTTGCAACGGCGATTGAGGGTATATATATATATCAACTGTTAAATGTGCTCTGTATATAAACTTCTCATCTTCTATCAGAAGCACTGAAATATTTTCATAGTATCATATTTCCCACTTAGAACAATCTCTTCTTTAATTTTTCGTCGAGAACGACGAAGAACAATGCAGTCTATAAATAGATCGAGGCCGCGTCTTTGTTTAGAGGGTCTTTGTGAAGAATCACGCCCTTTGGTTGGAGCAAATAGCACGAGTTTCTTTAGAACAAGTCGTGTACATCTTTTTCCCAGAATTCCAAATTAGGCAATCGCACTTGCAGTTTCATCCCACCGTAACTAGTCAGCCCGTGGGCTGACTAATAAACGAATCCAGTGACACAGATATCGCAAGTAAGTGTTCTACCGTGATAAATGTTTTTAAGTCAGCAGAATGGGTATTTTTAATCGCATATCCATTGCAAAACAACATCTGTGCATCCAAAATATGTCTATGATAAAGCATCAATACTAAAACATCGATCGAAGTCACTGTGGCTTTCACAAACATAAACTGGTCTGCAGAATGGCAGAATGAAGTTCATATAAACGAATCTGAATATATACACGGTACAGATTTTTGTGATAAGCATTAAGCACGGACACTGATTGTCATCTCCCTCGGGAGATGACACATTAAGTTTGAATCACAGGAAGTGAAGTCCTAGTGTAAGCTGCCATTGATAAGCTGGTGGTCTGGCAAAGGAACTGACGATGACACGATTTCTAAATATAGAGATGTAAACAAAATTGACCAAAGTCTGTCTTATTATTATTAAACAAAATGGTCCATCTTACAGTAAAACTACACCAGTGTTCATTAAGAGTAATAGAGGTAGGATCACTTGGGTGGTGGTGGGTCTTCATTAACGGTTTATACACATAAACATTGTATCTGGGCTATTGCGTAAAACGATGTTCAGCGCGCAGGGATAACAAGAATAGATATGGGTTACCCCATATCCAAGATATTCGACTTTTAATTTATTCGAATTTTCATTGTGTTCAGATGATTTCTAATAAAAAAAAAACAAACATTTACTGACAAAACGTCAGAGATACTCAAGCTGTAGAAAGTCAACTATAAAAGTGCCATATACATAAATATCCTAAAATGACATAATATTTAGGCTACTGAGTTTCAACAGATGTTAAAGATGGTCCAACCTGTCACCTGTTTTAGAGTATTCAATGAACTCGTCCAGTGATGCATTGACGGCCGTTGTTAAACGCAAAGGAAAGCGCGAGATCGGTTGCGGCTATGGAGCATCACTGAATATTCCTCCACCATATACTGATTTTGAATATACAGACGTTTTGAAGATAAACTTCATTTTATTTTTGTTTATAGAAATGTTTTTATTTACAAAAATAGTACATTTTCGTGTTAGATCGATGACTATAACTCAGCCCCTCTAGCCCAGTCTACGGCTTCATCTTGAGTAAAAAACCTGCACTTGTTATGAAACTGGTGTATAGTTCTAAACTTCTTTATGTCCGTAGCAAGTACTGATACCCAGTCTACTGATCTAAGCGTCACTAGGGAACGGTGCACACACCTGTTCTTGCAAGACCAAATAGCCTAGGTCTACACACGTGCGAAGATCTTTCCGAGCTCGGAAAATCACGTTGTTTTGCCGAGAAGTGTTTAACCATAATAACCATTCCGTTATTTAAAAAAGAGAGAAAAAACACACAGTTAATGATTAACATTCTAACTCAAAAGAAAATATACGGCAATTAACGAACAATAATCATGACAGTAATATAATTGGTGAAAAGATTTATCATTATCAATCGAAGTGTGACCTATATATTTTCGTGAAAAAGACTGAGGAGGCAGCGAGCGTAGGAATATGAAAACTTTTTATTTGCTTTTCTGGGGAAAAAGTGATTTTCTTAAAATCTTTTAACGTTAATTTTGTTTTCTTTAACGTATTAAATATACATGATTATTCTTAATATTTGTTGTAATGTTTTATCTACTGATCATGAATGGAACTATTTTCTTCGGAGCAATTGTGTGAAGAGTACCTGACTTTAGTAATATATCTTGAATAGATAATATGCACTGATCGAATATATTAAAAATACACAAAACATGGCATATTGAATGTATAAGCCAATGCGTGGATCCAAGATTTACTGACGAAAGAAAACAGTGAAAACATTTAAATAACAACTCACATTAAATGCATATATACAATGGCAAAAACTTTACTTTTATGTGCACTTTAGTCAATCGATAATTAATGCCGTATATATATATGAAAAATAAAACAGAACTTATTCAAAAAAAAAAAAAATTAATAAAAATAAATAAATAAATTTCGAAGAAAAGAAATTTTACCTAAAAGCACAATTTAGGCAGAAACATAAATGTCTCTGGTTTAAGTAACTCAGTGCTGCGGGCATTGGAATAAAGATCATAAAGAATCATTATATGAGTATTTTCTCGGATGTGTGCACTTTATTCTTTTTTATTTAAATTTACCCCTGTAGAAAAGTATAAGAAAAGATAGTTTTCTTTACCAGATTTTAAGAATTAATAAACAAAGCAACTGTTATAATTTTCTTTATGCAATTCTAATTTGTGTTTTTTCTCAATGAGAAAAGGTTAAAAAGAAATCATTCCTCGTATTCCTCGTATTCTTGAAATAAAGCCAAAATTTTAAATTTTAAATGTGTGTCTCATGGAACAGCCTATAAAATCGATGTTGGTAGATTGGGGTTCTTTTCGGTGTGTTAATACTTAATTTTAAATGGTAACGTTTCAAGTTTATTACCTTTCTATGCATTATTTTTCCCCCAGGAGCGTATACATGTACATGTACTTATATTATACATAATATAGCGTTAGAACATGAATCTGCATGTGCAGCAGAAGGGCATGATGCAGGAGTGTCTCAATTTTTCCTTTGATATTCCCAGTGGCTCGATAATCAATCAAATCCCAGTGGCTCGATGGCCAAGTCACTTCAGAGGATACGATTAAGGAAAATAAGGAAAGTCTTGGGAATTAATTCAGGTATAGATTAATTTAAGTTGCCGCTTTAAAACTTCTTTGCTGCCGTAGTAGGCGGCTATATAAGAACCTAAGTCAAAAGGAACGCTAAGTTTTTATCCCTCTTCTTTCGGAATAATTGTTAAAGCTATATATGGCGTATCTGAGCTAAAAAATAAAAATACGAGATTGGGTGTAGCTAAACATGATATATGTTATTTACGTTGAAATTAAATTTTTCACCGATTTTGAACTTGAATAACCTTATGTTTCCATAGTTCGACTGATTAAAAAAAAACTGTGTCTGTTTAAAATCTGAATCGGTAAATAAATCGGTTTTTGTTTTAAATTTCTAATATCTTTGAAACGTGATTGATTTAAATTGTGTAATTTACAGGAAAGCCCTATTTTTATATAAAGTAATAAAACAAATAGAAAGATCTTTTTAATTTAGGTAGTCTGAACTTATAAAAAAAACCGCAATATATGACTTTAAATAATTCTTACGAATATTTCTCAGTGGTTAGAATTTTTTACAGACATTATACAAAATATATTTAAACTGAATAAAGCATATTTACAACAGGTAAAATAACACAGGCACATAGCACCAAACATTGAAGAGGCGCACCCTTGAACCCTCTTCCACCTTTTGTTGCAGTATGGTACGTCAAATCATCCCATGAAAATGTATAATAATTTAAAATATGTTTGTCGGAAAAGTTGTAATCCCTCCTTCCCTTCCAAGAAATGAAAATGTTGAGTTTGGATAGCCCCTTTTTCCCCTTGTCAAAGATTGTTCAGATAAATCGTCGATTTTTTTTTTGTCCTCCACCCCCCCCCCCCCCATTTTTTCAAAAGCGATACTACTGCCTGTAATAGCTGAGAAAATAATATAACATTCCACTGTTTATTCTGTGACATTAATGAAGCCAAAGAGATGACATTTCAGGCTTTCTGGAAAGCCAAACTTGTTTTATACTTTATTTTCACAAGGTTATAATGAAAATGTAACAGATACATGTACTTCAATATTATGAATACGAAATATATATATATATATATATATATATATATATATATATATATATATATATATATATATATATATATATATATATATATATATATATATATGAATAAAAACAAGTGCACATTTTTCGTCTTTACTTTTTCGTGTTTTTGTGCACAGTCCCATTTGTCTACGGTCTATCCCACTTTAAAATGAGATAGCCCAATGGGCTATTTCATTCTCCTGTTTAGTTTCGCACACTGCTATGGGGTAGATGTAAGTCAATGAATTTCAAATTATGAACTTTAAAGAAATACTACCCCCCCCCCCCAAAAAAAAAAAATAAAGAAAAAAGAAATATCAAGGGTTGTATATCAGGAAAACTTGCAAAATTACCATATTAAGAATTCCAACTTAACAAAAAATTATTAGTGAAAGGGGGGGGGGGCTGAGGAACAACCAAAAAAAAATCACATTGCCTTTCACATGAAGGAATGAAATGTAGCTGCAACATTAGTACTGGAAGTGTGAATATTTCAAAATGGGAGTCCCCCTCCGATGGAAAGAGGGTGTTGCAGAAACTCGCGATTATTCCCTATATCGAGAAGGACATTCAAATACCCACTACGTAGATGACTTTGTGTTTACGGCGGGTATTTCCTGCTTGATATAGCAAAACACTTCACATTTTACGTTTATTTCATGCATAGATTTTCTTAACATAGGAACCGATCGCCGACCTTTTAGTGAACGTTAATCTTTTTATTTTATTTATTTTTACATGCATGTGTCACTATTGCCGTTTTGTATGAGAAAGGTTTGAACAATAAAAAGCACATGCAATGGCCAGTGCACCCTGCACAGCATTTTGAATGATATACGGTAGACAACGTCCGTGAATATTTTTTAAATAAATAAAACTGTGTCCCATAATCACACTGTTTATGCTACATCCAAGACATTCCATTTGTTTCAAATCAAATCTTGGCCACTAAATAACAGACCAAAAATGAATCAAAATGAGTAAACTATGTAAAGAATAAATTATTTAAAACAATACTTTATTTTCCAAGACATCGCCTGTCAACTAAATAGCAGCATTACATCTTTAGTTTTAGGTCACGGTATCAAGGAAGACAATTTAAATCTGCTTGCGTGTAAAATATTACTCAATAACTTTTTGACATTCTCTCTCTCACTCTCTCTCTCTTTCCCTCGCTCTCTTAAAATAGATGTTTTATTGCACTTCCATACATGAAAAAAAGTGAAGAAAAAAATAATACAAAAACGACACATTCCAGGATTCGAACCCATTCTCAGGTAAAATAATTGTCAGGAGTCCACCAGCATAACCACTAAACCATTTCAGACAATGTTTATCTATGCGTTATTTTATGTACACATTTCGCATTTCGTATGGATAATGATTTTTATTCAATTTTTGTGTTTTTCAAAAATATGCTTCTTTGAAACAAAAATCGGAAATGGCAGTTTTGAAGAAAATTCCTGTCTCTTTGTGCATATATCAAATTTATTTTGTTTCAAGGAGGCATTTTTTCAGAACAACGGCGATTCCCTATTTAAAAAACAGAAAATCTGATATATTTTGTTGTTTGACTAATTTACACTTCATTTAATTGCAAATTGAAAGTCAATATGCAGCTTCCAAATATTGTTCTACATTTTGCTGTATATACCGTTGTATCTGAAAAAAATTAACATCGTTTTCAGTGACTTAAAATTCTTCTTTTAATCTGCTACACGTTTAGGGAAAATAATAAAACGACTGCAACACCCTCTTTTAGGATTAATGTAATAATTTGCATTCAGAGATCTAAATACATTTATTCTATAATAAAATGCAGCATGCTTACTTTATCCTCAACTTAATGCATGTTTATTTAATCAGGAAATTTTCTGTAAGTAAAAGGGGAAATTTGACATTTTATTCAGAAGGTGAAAGGATTGTTTACAGTTAATAAATCCTGTGGACCAACTGTTGCGTTTTAGATATGTTCCCTGTGACTGAAAGATTGATTGATTGATTGTGTTTTGTTTAACGTCCCTCTCGAGAATTTTTCACTCATATGGAGACGCCACCACTTGCCGGTGGAGAGCTGCAAATTTTGTCCTATACTCGGCACTTACGGCCATTGAGCAGTGAGGGATCTTTTTCGTGCCAGCACCTACTGCGACACGGGACCTCGGTTTATCCGGTCTCATCCGAAGGACCGGTCTCCACGTCCCACAGTGGGATTCGAACCCGCGACGTAAGGATCAACTCCTTACTTCGCGACTCTAGAGCAGACGCTCTAACCACTGCGCCACGCGGGCGACGTGACTGAAAGAGAAAGTAGTCCTATCATATAAAATATTAAAAATCTTAAGCTTCTTACAAAAAAGTCATTACCTTTAGATCTACTGAAAGTTTTTTTTTTTTTTAACTCTTTCGCTATCTTTTTTATGATTTGAAATTGGTTCATAATAATACACATATCCGTTTTTCCCCACTGTGTAGATATGCATTGGGCTCTTTCGCCGAATCCTAAGTAATGCTTGATTTTGACAAATCATTAGCACTTAGTTCGACTCAAGACGTTCGTGGCCCCGGGGCCAGGTGGACCCAGACAAGACGCGTGCTATGAGCGACTTCCCATTCCAAAAACTCAAAAACAAGTTCGTAGTTTTCTCGGGATGGCCAACTTTTACAGAAAATTTATTCAAGAGTTTGCAAAATTGGCTCATCCACTGCATGTATTGCTGAGTAAGGACAGAAAATTTGAATGGTCTCAAGATTGCCAAAATGCACTCAAACAGATGCTCTCGAATGCACCAATTTTGGCTTATCCTGATTCATCCAAACGATTTGTACTCACTTGTGATACTTCAGATACCGCAGTAGGTTACGTTCTTGGTCAAGTAAATGATGGCAACACAAAGAGTATGTTATTTCCTAAGGTGGTAAGTCTTTAACACCTGACCAAAAGAAATTCAACACAACTGAAAAAGAATGTTTAGCTGTTCTTAATGGTATAGAGACTTACAGGCCATATATAGTGCATAGTCATTTTACAGTTGTAACTGACCATAAGGCACTGGTGTGGCTACAAACCGCCAAACATACAGGTAGGCTTAAAAGTTGGGCTCTCAAACTGCAAAAGTATAATTTCAAGATAGTTCACAGGCCAGGTAAGAGTAATTGTGTAGCAAATTCCCTGAGTAGACGTAACTATCCTGAAGAGGTAAGTACCAGTTTAAGTCCTCATGTCATCTCTGTAGCTGTACAGACAGATGAAGACCCAGTTCAATGTGACCGAGATGTAGAAACTGAGGCAGACTCTAAACCAGAGTACATAAAGGTAACCTTATATTATTTCCAAGAACTGTCGTCACTGAAGATGAAGTGGAGCCCATTAATGTAGATATTTCTACTGTGGGTGAGTTACAAGCAGAATGTCCTCATTTCAAGGACATTTACAGGTATTTATCTAGTCAAGTCTTACCAGTGGACCTCAAGAACGAGACTTTGTGGTGGCAGAGGCTAAGCATTATAGCTTACTAGACGGTAAGTTATATCATTGGTTCCAACGTAGGTGTAAGAACCCTGAAGATGGGATGAAAATGATACGCCAGCTTGCTGTACCAAAAGTACTTACTAGGAAAGATGTCCTGTTATCATATCATGATAGCTTGGCTGGAGGTGGCCATCTTGGGATAGAAAAGGTAAGGACCATCCTCTACTAGAAATATTATTGACCAAGAATATATCCTGATATTGTTGAATATGTCAAATCTTGCGACAGATGCCACCGCGCAAAAAAAGATTATCATCCGTCAAATCCGCCGATGGCACCTTTGCCAACAGTAAATCGCTTTGAGAGATGGCACATTGACATATTAGGCCCATTAAACAAAACAAAAGAGGGGTTTGAGTGCATTTTGTTGTGTGTAGATTCATGCACCAAATGGGTAGAGAGGTTCCCAATGCACACTCAGACAGCCCAAGAAACAGCCAAAGTTCTTTTTAGGGAAATATTTTCAAGGTATAGGGCACCCAAAGTTCTTTTCTCTGATAGGGGACGTAATTTCATGTCAAAGTTAGTCATTGCCCTATGTGAAATTTTCGAAATTATTCAACAACACACGTCCTACAATCACCCTCAAACAAATGGATTAGTAGAAAGGTACAACAGTACTCTAGCCCAATCGCTTAGATCATATTATGGGAAAAATCAAGACAAATGCCCTTACTTAGTCCCTGCAGTTCTAATGGCCTTCAGGAAATC
This sequence comes from Saccostrea echinata, assembly GCF_033153115.1. Taxonomy (NCBI): domain Eukaryota; kingdom Metazoa; phylum Mollusca; class Bivalvia; order Ostreida; family Ostreidae; genus Saccostrea; species Saccostrea echinata. The sequence continues at coordinate 2,028,397 of NW_026889777.1, forward strand.
TCCATCTCTGCATTCAACTGAATTCTCACCATTCTATTTACTTTTAGGCGAAGTAATGCGTTTACCTTTTGATGCTGCTTTAGAACGTTTGGAATCTTTAAGTAGAGATGCAAAATAATTTTTGAAAGAATTTTTGAAAAAGAAGATGGGTGAACAAGGCGTGCAGAATGCCTATAGCTTCAGATTAAAAAAAATCATTCAATTTGTGAATGAAGCATTTTAAGTAAAGTTCTCATTATTGCAATTTGTGAAATTATGATCAACAAAACTTTTCTGAGAAAAAAAAAAGATCTCGGAAAAAATTATTCTTTTATTAAAAAATAAAATGGTATTCGGTATTCGTGGGATTCGAACCCTAGCAATAAAAGCACGGAGTATCATATTGCTTTGAGACTAACACGCTAACCACTACGCTACACAGCTCCTGATATATGAATTGTGGCATTTAAATCATGTTTGTGATATGACCCTTGACTAAATGGACTTCAAGTATTTCTCGGAAAGATGCGAATGCTTTGTCATAAAAGTGTACTTTTAAGGTATAGTGGGTCTTTGCTCCATATTTTTGTAAACCAAAAAATGTAGATTTTTATGCAAACTTTTAGGATTAACTTTCAAAAAAAAAAATGAAGCGAAGACTCACTCATATCGAAAATTTTTGTTTAAGTTTGAGAAAATGATCATTTTTGTCCTCTTTAGTGTGTGTATGCTATTTCATAGGCAAATAATTTCAGTCTTTGTGAGATTTTTGTCAATTGCAGAGATTTTACATAAAGTATACTTTAATGTTAGATGAAATATCAAAGAAAATTCTTATATAATTGAGATTTTATCTTTCACTTCATGTTTGTCGCACTATAGGCACTTCGCCCGCCTTGTTCACCCATCTTCTTTGAAAATTTCAAGTGGAATTGCAAAAGAAAACATTGAAAAACATCAATTGCAAATCAAAATTAGGCATGATGCAAAGGTGAAGATTCCTGATTTCCAGTTAGGTGAGCAAGTGCTCATTAAGGTAAACAAAGTACCTAGGGGACTCTCGAGTAAACTCTATGACAAAGCCGGTGGTCCCTATCAAATAGTAGAATCAGGACCAAATTATACTTATAAGTTGCGAGAGGTTGAGAACAACAAACTTCACCCATCTCTGATGAATGCGTCCAATCTCAGAAGGATGTAAGGATCATTTTTTTTCTTTCGTAGTTATGCTACTGTGACTTAGTGCTAGTTAGTTTTGGGTGACGACTCAATCTAACACTGATCCCATGACATCCCTATTTTTTTTTTCATTTGGTGTTTTGTAGGGCCACTATGGGGGATCATGAATACTTGTTTGCTATTCCTGTTTGTCATACTAGTTGTCACCCCGGTTGATTGTAGATTACAGAGAAGTGAAAAGGACATCATTACCAGGATCAACTATGGTGTAATATTTAAGGAACAATCGAACATTGTGATAGCTAGTGAATATTGGTTGAATACATTTAAAATTCCATTACCGAAGCGTTTTAGGGTTCCAAACATTCCCCAATGTCCCCATTCAAAGCAAGACTGTTCTTCTTTCAGTAATTAATATAGCTAATTTTGTACACAATTTGCACGAGGAACATTTTAAGTCATTTCAATGAAACAATGAAATTAATTTTTTGGTTCAAAAGATTGATGTCCCTTCTAAAAATGGTAAACAAACTAAAGCACTACTACCTTTCATTGGGTCACTGGCCAAAGGTTTATTCGGCACAGCGACTATGGGTGATGTAAACATTCTAGCTTCCCATATTAATGCTTTGGTCAGAAAAAGTAATACAATGGCAAATGCTTTAGTTCAACATAGTTCACATTTATCTCTTATATGTCTTTAATTGATAGACGTATGGCCAATTTGAAAAATGGTATCAAGAACAATGCTCAAGAAATTCAACTTTTAGCTGTTAAGTTTCATAATGCTTTTACTAATTTTCAAACACCATTAAAATTTTACTAATGTGTTAGAAATGTTGTTAAGCCAAGTAAACAAGATCACTATTTTCAGAAGTAAGTTGGATAAGTTAGATTCTGCAATTCAGTCATTAGTCGATGGTAAAATTATCTCATTTTTGATACCCAAGGCTTTTTTGATGAACACTCTGACTCATATTGATTATCTTTTGACTATGTGACCGTAAAATTCCGAATTTCTGCACAGAAACATGCCATGAAATAATATAAAGTCATCTCTATGCCCGTCCCTACAACAAATACTCATGCTACTCAGGTATTGTCTTTACCAGGGTATTCAACAGCATCTTCTCATAAGGACAATTATGTACAGTTAGAAACAGCTGATTTCATCGACTGTAAACAGGGAACAACCATGGTTTGTGATACCAACTGGGCCCTGACCCCCATAACAACAACTACTTGTGTTTTGGTTTTTTTCAATAATGACAAGAAAGAAATTCATAAAGTTTGTAATTTCAGATCTAGACTTCATGTTTTAAAACCACAAATTATTGAATAGTCTACAACTTCTGTTTTGTTATATAACAGTCCAAAAGTTACTTTAACTTGCCCAAAAGAAACAAAAGTTCTACCTGGATGCATGTTTTGTATTTTGACCATTCCTTGTAAATGATCTTTGTTGACGTCCACTTTGTATTTTTCACCCCGTTGAATGAACTGTTACAACAAAAACAAAGACTCTCACATATTTTTGGTGATAGTGTTTTTCCAACACCTGTTAATTTTTCAGTGCCAGATTTCAAAATTATTCATTCTTTCAATCAATTTTGAGTCGCAGATAATAAAGCTCATTTGAATTTAAAGAAAATGGCAAAAGCTGCTAGAAAAGATGAAATTTTTTTTAAAATCACTCACTGAACCACTACTTGAAGGGAAAATTGATATTGAACAGAGTTGGCCAGTGTTAATGCAATTTTGATTTTTAGTGGTATTGGATTAGCTATAATTTCTTTCTGATTTAGCATATTTTGTGTAAAAACAGAAAATTAGTCTTAGCTTTAACAATTATTCAACAATTTCAGCAAGTCAAGTCACAAACAGTTCCCACTTTCATTTATCAAGCACCAACTCCTACAGAGTCTACCAAAAGTCATTTTTGAATTTTGGTTGGGATCAGAATTAACATGGGTTCATGCTTCAGTCACTCTTTCGACCATTTTGTTACTCATTTTTGGACTCTGGGCAAACAGAAAAATCCGTAGGCAATTCAGTGTGTATATAATGGCCGTAAGTGACGAGTACAGGTTTAATTTTGCAGCCCTTCAACGGCCAGTGGTGGCGTCTCAATATGAGTGAAAAATTCTAGAAGGGACGTTAAACAACAATTACAACAGCATTAACCCAGTATATGTCGAGTTGGGACCCACATAAAATCAAAATTTCAAATAAATATAGCATGAGAAATAATTTTTATAATGATATAAAATCGTCACATGAAATAACAAAAAAGATAACAAACAGTATTCAACTGTATACAAGCTCAAAAGTCCATTCAAACGATACAGAACAGGAGCAGAGCAAGCAGGGACCTCTGAAACATCAGAGGTGAGATCATGTATCATGCCTGTTTATAGATTCGTACTATTAGTAGACTTTTTTTGTGATTGATCACTGTTAGTCATCTTCTCCTTTCACATTTATGACATACTTACAACAACACTTATGAAAAACGTGATGACTGCGACTTTTCTATCGTCAACTTCTCTTATGTATGTAACAAAAATACATCATCACTGTAAATTCAATATGCAGTGGAATATTCTACGTACTGACAATTTCTAAAACGAGGCAAAGTATTGGCAAATAAATTATTGAAACAAGGATGAAATATGTGGAGATAACGAACAGTATTCAAGCTCAAAAGTCCATTAATCAATACAAAATAGGAGCAGAGCAAACACGGACCTCCAAACATCAGAGATGGGATCAGGTGCCATGGAGGAGTGAGCATCCCCTGCCGACCGGTCACACCCACCGTGTGCTCCTTGTCATGATCGGGAAATAACGGAAAAATCCGTCGACAATTCAGTGTGTAAATAATGGCCTAACAATTAGTGTGAAAAACGTCAGTCAGCATTTGACTCAATGATAAATTGTATTTGCTGACAAGGTCATTGTATCGACCATAGAACTTACGAAATGATGACTTTAAACGAGACAGCTGATATTCTTGTTTCATCAACTTATTTGTCAATAATTTACCTCGTTTTAGAAATTGTACATACGTAGAGCATGCTCTTGCGTATCGAATCAACTGAGAGATATATACCCCGTATGCAGGTGATGAAGGTATATTGCTGCATAGGTAAGGGAAGTTGACGATTGAAAAGTTAAAGTCATCACGTTTATCATAAAGCTTGGTTGTTAGATTACCATTAACGTCTTTTTCAAGTAAAATATCCAAATATGAAACAGATGTGTCAGACTCTGTGGTATCTTTTATCTCAAGTTCACAAGGATATATCGTATCGACATAAGAATGGAAATAGCTATTGTTAATTGACAATACGTCGTCGATATATCTTAATGTCGAGTTGAAGGCCACAGCAAGTGTTTTCTTCTTTTCACGTACAAGATTTTGGACAAATTCTGCTTCATATGAATACAAAAAAAGCTCTGCTAATAACGGGGCGCAATTGGTACCCATGGGAATTCCAATAGATTGTTGGAAGACCTGGTCTCCAAAAACCACCTGGATATTGTTAATCAGAAACTCAAGCATCTTTTGATATCAATAATCTATTAATGAATGTCAAACATTAAGAAAATTCTCTGGTCGATACAAAGTAGCCTAGTTGAAGGGAGTTCGTTTCTTGATCAGGAGACTCGGGTTCGATTGTCGTTCAAATCTAACACGCAAAAATATGTAGTGACTGTTCTTTCGCAAAGCGCCTAGCATAAGAAGTGAAAGTCACAGGTCTTGCGGATGAGACCTTAAAAACCGAGGTCCCCTTTCTTGGTAGACGTTGGCACTATAAAGAACCCTCACTGCTCATTGGCACTGAGTACGAGAATAGGACTAAATTTGAAGCCCTTAACGAGGTTTGAGCAGATTCTTATCTTAACCTATATTTCAAAAATTCTGCATAATGTTTTAATTCTTACAATAAATTTGGATTCTACAATGCCAGTTTAACTATATTCAGTTAAAACTCCATGATTAAATTCCATACCAAAATCATTAAGTGAGGAACTATATTTTGTGGCGGAAGGTTTTTTAGAAGAAAATGATCTTTTTTTCTCTTTCGAAGTATTTAAAGTATGTTAAGTTTGGATTCCTATTTTTACATGCAGGCTGCACACATAGTTATTTTGTGCAGTGGACTGTTTTATACTGGTCCTAAATTATCTATTAAATAAACTGTCATGAATTCTATCATCATATTTGATAAATAGAGCAAATATATTGTGGAAATGAAGAAAAAAATAGCCCTAATTTAAGCTTAAAATTAGCAGTATTTTAGTAATATCTAAAAATTAACATCACAGACCCCCACTTTTAATTTTCTTTTCTGAATATATACGATACTTTTAAGCATTCTTCTTAAATTCAGTAAAATGTCATTACTTTCAAATGATTTTTTTGCTTGTTAAATTTTTAATGCCAGAAAAATGAAAATGTTTGAGTGCTAAAAGGTCAAATAATTGAACATGCGGAGTAATTCCAAAATTTCTTCGTTGTTACAAATTTTAATGTGTCTATTTAAGATGAAATAAGACTGTGTTTGTTCACAATTATTTATTTGAACAAAAAATATTGAAGGAAAAACTTTAAAAAAAAAAATGTGTAAGACGTATTTACAGTGCAAAAGGTCAAACTAAATGCTCTGTAGCGCCAAAAGAAGCGCATTGACCCCCATTTTTTTGTTTTGATTTTTAATACAGCCATGTGTATAAATTCTAAAAATATACTTGATAAAAAAATCTCATTACTTTTGATGGCAGGATCCAACCTCCTTAACAGGTATTTGTTGATATCTCTAAGAGTGAACAATCTCGAATGGGATAAAACAACAACAGCTATCAATCATTCTGGTCGATACAATAACTTTGTTAGGAAATCGCAGCACTGTTAAGGCGTACTTCGAAGAAATCAACAGAATATAAACGTGCGTAAATACATATCTTTTTGAAATGAATTTTAATTTTGTAAAGGTACTATATTATCTTTTGACTTTAACATTCTTTGAAATAACATTGTATACCCCGTTCTGTACTGAATTTGGTTTGGTCACGTTATATGATAGTCACGTGATAAATGCATGTAATGTGTACTGTATGTAGGTCACAAACAAATTTCAATATCGCAAGGGCATACCCTAGATAAAATTAAAAATTAAAGTAATAGATTGTTTCTACATAACTTATAGTTTATGGAAAGTGCTGCTGCTTTAAATAGAATTCGCATTTTGTTAGTTTAAATTTCAAGTTATCTTGCTAATGTCGAAATATGTGTGACCTTTACCAAGTATATTATGTATTTGTTAAGTTATGCATCGATTTCAGGAAAGCAGCAGCACTTTTCAAGTTAAGGAATATGTCCATTATGTGTATTCAAAAAATGGTCAAGATTTATTAAGTGTATGCCCTTGCGAAAACGCGATTTAATGAGGCACCTCGGCGTGAAACATGTACACCCTGTAGACAAAAACACGGTAGAATTAATTCAATACATTCTCTCGATATTTTTAAATAATGGCATTAAACGAACGTTTCAGATTTGTATTAATGGTCTACCTGAGATTTTCAAAAAATATTCTGTTTGATAATAACATGAATTTTTCACTGTGAAAAAATTACTCGATCCGCCTCTCACTGCACATAAAATGCGTCAAACTTCACCATGATGACGTCATGTCGATAAGTGCATTGCGATCAGTGACTTGTTTATATCTTGCTGTATGGGATTTAACTAGCGACAAAAAAGAATGCAGTGGTAAGTTTTGATGTAGTTCATTACTCTTATGCAGTTTAGATTCGCAAATTATTTCATTTTCTGTTATAGTGAGGAATTGCTATATTTGTGTGATGTCACAGTAAACTTTTCACGTATAAATTAGGACCCGCCCCCTTCATGAAGCCTTAACAGAGCTGCGATGCAATCAATTCAGTTAAATGTTGACTGACATTTTATAGACAAATTGTCAGGTCATTGTCACACTGAATTGTCAACGGATTTTTCCGTTTGTCTGGTCATGACAAGGAGCACATCTTGGTGGTGAACGCTCAACAGAGGATGCTTATTTCTCGATGGCACCTGACTCCACTTTTAGCTTTTTAGAAGACCGTCACAATATGTATTGTTCTAATAGACTTCTGAGCTTGATAACTGTTCGTTATCTTCATATTTCATATTATATTCAACTGGACGCCAGGTGCAGGTGGGAAAAAAAACTTTTCATAACAAATTGTGTAAATTTCAAATAAGAAGCTCTTATTCTTGTTTTGGTCCCATGTAAAAAAAATAATACCTACACCTTGAAGGTCTCGTGCAGGTGAACATAAATTATTATATTTCTACAATGATGGATCACAGCATTTAGAGAGCTAGGAATTATTCAATCACTTAATTAAGAATACATGTACTATTACTACATGTACTATCATCCTTATCCGATATCTCCCTTTTTCCTGTCGCTGCTTATCTGAAGCAGTAAACATAACTACTTGTAATTTCTATAGTTAAGTCCGATTTGATTTCTAAATGAAAGATTTTTTAAAAGAAGTGTCATAAGTCAGCTTTTCGTGACTGTTCCATTAATGTAACATATGGATGAAATATGTGGAGATAACGAAAAGTATTCAAGCTCATAAGTCTATTTATTAATACAAAATAGGAGCAAAGCAAACAAGGACCTCCAAACATCAGAGGTGGGATCAGGTGCCATGGAGGAGTGAGCATCTCCTGCTGACCGGTCACACCCACCGTGTGCTCCTTGTCATGATCGGGAAATAACGGAAAATTGAGTGTGTAAATAATGGCCTAACAATTAGTATGAAAAACGTCAGTCAGCATTTGACTCAATGATAAATTGCATTTGCTGACAAGGTCATTGTATCGACCATAGAACTTACGAAATGATGACTTTAAACGAGACAGCTGATATTCTTGTTTCATCAACTTATTTGTCAATAATTTACCTCGTTTTAGAAATTGTACATACGTAGAGCATGCTCTTGCGTATCGAATCAACTGAGAGATATATACCCCGTATGCAGGTGATGAAGGTATATTGCTGCATAGGAAGTTGACGATTGAAAAGTTAAAGTCATCACGTTTATCATAAAGCTTGGTTGTTAGATTACCATTAACGTCTTTTTTAAGTAAAATATCCAAATATGAAACAGATGTGTCAGACTCCGTGGTATCTTTTATCTCAAACTCAGCGGGATATATCTTATCGACATAAGAATGGAAATAGCTATTGTTAATTGACAATACGTCGTCGATATATCTTAATGTCGAGTTGAAGGCCACAACAAGTGTTTTCTTCTTTTCACGTATAAGATTTTGGACAAATTCTGCTTCATATGAATAAAAAAAAGCTCTGCTAATAACGGGGCGCAATTGGTACCCATGGGAATTCCAATAGATTGTTGGAAGACCTGGTCTCCAAAAACCACATAGATATTGTCAATCAGAAACTTAAGCATCTTTTTAATGTCAACTTCAGAGTACTTGTGTGTACAATCAGAATGTTTTTTAGCAAAATAATTTTGCAAATGACCAATGACAAGGTAAGTAAATTTACGAGTTCCATTTTTATTGAAAAAGGAGCTGTCAATTATATCAAAAGCCTGGACTTTAATTTATCGTGGGGAATGGTTGTGTATAAAGTTGAAAAGTCGTTAGTTTTTAAGCTGTTGATTTTGGTAAAATCTTGTATTTCAAATTTTCCAAAAGTTCCTTGGACTTTTTAAGTATTCACATGTGATTTACATCATTTCTCGAATATATTGTTGCACAATACTCTTGAAGTTTCTTCTCCACTACTGTTAATATCTTAGTGAAGAGTAAAGAAAGAGGCTTGGTTGAACATTTACTGGAACCCGCTATGAAGTTTCGGAATCCAATATAAATATGGTAATTCAAATTCATTTTGGTTGTTTGGAATATTAAAAATATTCAAAACTGACATATGATTTTGAAGAATGTCTTCCTTAGAAAGGGAACTATGAGTATAAGTTGGATTACCACTTGTAGAATTAAATTCGAGTTCTTCTAAAATGCATTTAATATAAGGAGCCTTACAAACAATGTTGTTACCTGCTTTGTCAGCAGGGACCAGTAGGTACTGATCATGTAATCTATCTAATTCTTTTTTCACTTCTGGATTATTGAATACAGAAGGATAGATGGTTCTCATATTACCCCTCAATCTTTTAATGCGCGATTTTAACATACATCTGATACATTTAATCCATTCTGACAAAGTGTCAAGGTCTTCTTTTTCATGTCTGGCCCATCGCCTGGCGAAATCCTTTACAGAATCCATAATATTTATGAAATTCCGACGCCAGTTGAAGGATCGGGGTTCCCTATATTTAGGACCTTTTAAAATTAATGATCTAAACTCCTCATTATTAACTATATTTACGTCAGCAGTAATAACGTGTCCAGCAGGACTATAGTTATAGGGTGAAGAAGAACATGAACACGATGGAGGATTATGTTTCAGATGTTCGATATCCAGACCCTGTAAAGTTTTCTTGTAATTAAAAAGTTTGGAAACAATAGTCGATGTATATTTGTAGGAAATACAAGCTGTAGTCTTTAACTAGAAATATGGTGGAATACAAGACTGGACCCTTTTATGATTAAGAATATTACTTATATTAACCGCGTCAATTCCTTTTTTGGCATATTGAAGTTTAAGGAAAAAACGGATTGTTTGATCAATAATGCAATATTATACGTACTTTCAACCACTTTCAATGAATTATTTAAAGACAGATATCTAGTTAAGAAAAATATTTTTCTTGTTAAATGTAAATTAGTCTTCTCGCAAAACGTAATTTTCGCTTAATTATACGAGTCCAATTACTTGCAAAAAAATTAATTCTCGGTTATTATTTGCACTATGAAAGATTTATATATTGTAGATATTACAAGAGTCCGTGAACTTTTTGTCTCACTTATAAATACCAAACTATAACCTCGCGAAAATAAGGCATCGCAAAGAGTTAGTGATTTATCACATTTATTCGGGAATTTAGCTCTGAAACGATGACTGAAAAAATTGCATTACCCACGTACTCGACTCTTAATCTCCGTAAAAATAAACAAGGAAAACAATTCATTCTTTAACTGAATTGAAAGGTGGAAAGAAGTCAATATGATATGTTACAGTCTTGTACTTTCTATGAAAAGATGCTGGAAATGATATCTTTAGAGGATTGAAGAATAAGATTTATATAGATAAGTCATCTATTTAATTCTGAATCAACATGTCTCTTTAATCTCACAGGTAGTCTGGCATTAAGAATCTTAAAGTGCACTGCACCCATAATCATGCTCTTTTTTTTTTAGAGCAGTTACTGCTGGCAGTATTTTGTTTTCCACTTTTTGTAAACCGTATGATGTTACTAGCATCTATGTAATTCGCCGTTTAGAGAACCTTTAATATGTACATGTACTTTTTGTAAACCGTATGATGTTTTCTTAAAAAATATTATATAACGATTATTTGAGCCTCCATTGACGTACGTTAGAAGTCCATGTAAACCGTGTAATGAACAATATCCCAAAGCCCCAAAACTGTATAACCATATAATCCTAAAACATTATAACATGTACTAATGATTATATTTTACTGCGATAGAATTCGTATTGCCTAAACCCTGGCATACAAGAAGGAAGGTAAGATTACGCGGCGAGACAAAGTCCAGAGTAATGTCATTGTTATCTGTATAGTTCCTCTTCTGTAGCATTTCCTAGAATATGTACACAGTTATATCATGGCTATCTTAATTTCATATAATTTGATGTAATGACTTTGATAAATTAATACTGATTAATTGTCGAAGTTTCTTTTTATATATTGTTGTACGTAAAGACATTTTATTTCAAAGGATGACTGCACTTTAAGACATACGAAATCAATTTTCAAAAAGAGCATTTTTTGCTAAATTTCACCTAAGGGACTTGGTCTCTCTTAACGATGTTTGAGCCTCTGCCACCGGTCAGCCGGTGGTGGAGCAAGAATGGTGAACATTTAAACTGCAACTTTATTTAATAAAAATAGATAAAAGTTTGTATTTAGTGTGAAGCCATTTTAGAAGGCAATGGTCAACATGATTACTAAAATTTGCATAGTCAGCGCTTGTTTGTCTATTGTTCTACATTTAACGTAGAACCTACGTCGTATGACGTCATATCGAGTAAACGAGTTTAGTCCGTCTTTTTGGTGCTAAATCCATTATGACGTCAAAATTAATTTAATATTTTAATTAAAATTTTTCCCGTTACTTTAATCCAAGACTGTCTCTTGTAATGAAGTTACACAACTGTGATAATGTGAATGGCATGCAATTATTTTGAGGAATGCATAAATTCTAAGAAATGTAAATAGTACAATATCTTGATGAAATGTGTCTGAGTCAAAGATCTGTTAAAGATTGTGTAAATTTTGTAATGTCTATCATGAAATGACGTGCATTCCTTTTTATAATTATTTGTTAATTACTCAAAATGGTTGTTGTATGATATTAATGTTTCCCTAATATATTATCTTTTTAAATAAAAAAAATTACATTTTTGGATAAATATTCACATTGTGAATCTGAATGTAACCCCAAAACAGTCATTTGATAATTAAATCCTGTGTAAGTGCATAAAGGTCAACAAAAGAAGTAATGATAAATAAAGAATAGAGTGTCTCTCATTTGTTCGCGGAGAAAGGTATATATTTTAATAACTTTTTTAATTATCTGGGTATGTTCTTCATCATATTAAAGATGGAAAACCTTCTGATAAAGACTTTTGAAAAATATTTACACATTTAGGTCGAATTTTGACTCCAAAGATATTGAGCACGTTTGCCTATATTGTTGAAATGTGGACTTAATCTTTTATATCAATTGAATAAAACAATTATCCTTGAATAATATTGCGTAGTACGGTTCAGTTAATAAAGTCTATAAACGACGATGTTTGAAGAAGTATTTTTGTGATTTTCTATATTTTCTTTATGACCAGTACTCCTAAAAATGGCTGAACATATGTAGTCTCAGTGTAAAATTATCATTCCAAGTTGCACAGGTTGCACTACATTTCATAACAAGGGAACATACTATATATTTTTAACTGATTGATAAGTGAGTGCTAAGTTATCATTTTGAAAAGTTTGAAAATCTTGTGACAAAGACTTTTCCGACATAGGTTCTACCTTAAGAGTAATTCTATATTTGTATATAAAATTTGTGTTTAAAGCAGATCAATAAACAAATTTGCGCTCATTGTTCTCAAGAGGAAAAAAATGTTTCTTCTTACATTCATTCTCTCTATAGTGAACAAGCATTGTGTCCTACAGTATATAAAACAAATTATTATTCACCATGCATGCGAAATTTTACCCCAGGTAACTGTGAATTCTAAATTCCGTAACATGTTGTATAAGGTAGAATTCAATATACTTCATCAACTGAGCTATTCGGGAATATTGTTCGAACACAAAATATTATTATGCATTGGCTTACGATCATCTGTACCTAAAACTATATGTGAGGGACCATACTGCTGATTTTGTGTTGAAACCTTTATAAATACTGGCGACATAGGGAAATGAGAGAAAGAGAGAGATATTAGGTATTTTTCTATACATACATGAACTTGATTGTTTATGCTAAATTCCAATTTTTCACATATTCTTAAAGATTTAGCTCCATCTCTTATGCATGTTTACATTTATCAACCTTATCTTTCATCAAGGGCAGTTTAGTTTCAATTCTCAAATCTTAAAGCAATATATATATATATATATATATATATATATATATATATATATATATATATATATATATATATATATATATATATATATATATATATATATATATATATATATATATGTCTATTTTGTAGTCTAAAATTATTTTGATTCAAAATTCGAGCAGATTCTTTGAGAAGTTAAAAGAAGTGAAAAAAGATTTGATATGAAAGTAACAGAAACCAAAAACCCAGTATAATATTTGTTTGTCCTTTCTGCCTTCATAAAAACAACAGATATTGATGATAAATTATATAGAATAAGGTGTAGGTAGGAAAAATGTCTATTATTGCTTTTTCTTGGTAGGGTGAAGGAGGGCAATCATTACAGTATTATGATACATATTCAAATACAATTATTCGCCCGTTTCAATCGTAGATTTTAGAATTTATTCCCACAGAATATTAATAAATTTTAATCCTAGAGTATTATTCAGCATCCAATGTGTTGGACGACTTGATGATATAATCCTTGACACTTAATATGCGATCTATATACGATTTAAATTTCCAAAGGCGTGGCCTAGCACTTCGTTAATTATAAGACCCATAATGCCAAATACCTGAGCATACTTGAAGTTATATCTAGGAATGGGAAACTCAAGCTTTACCAGGATTGTAACTCTCTGCTGCCTCCTTATTGCCTTAGGTGCTACATTTTATGAAATAAGTCGAAAGTCCAAAGTACTTCTTCATTGTAGGAGATGATATGTGCTTTCAAAAATCGAAGGAAATTGTCAAAAGTTACCAAAATTGTAAATTTTTCTAGAGGAGGAATTATAAAATAAAAATAATTACAGGCTAGCTGTAGACACAACCATAATCAGATTAGATGCACAATTTTACACAGACAAAAAATATTTGATATTTTCTTTCTTTTCTTTCTTTTTTTTTTTTTTTGTTTTGACTTCATGGCTGATACAATAGGTTTTTAATGAACTAGCACATGTAGACTGTTTCACTTTTGAAGATGATTTTGTTTATTATACATGAAAGATGTATTCTTGTTTTGAGAATATTAAGTATTCATTAATCTAGTTATAGAAAATTTCTTTACCAAAGCGCAAATTGAAAAAAAAAACACCCAAGGAATATAATATTAGAATTTTAACACTTGTTTATTAACATAACTTTCTTGCCTTTGTACATGGTTCACGCTTCCATAGATAAAATTTCACGAAATCTGCTTCAGAATTTCTAAGAATTTGATTCTTTGGCTCTTTGGAGCATTGAATTAACTTGTTAATAAGGAAGATCTCAGTAAGATATCGTATTTCTGTGCAAGGCGTTCTACAATTTCTCAATTATTATACAATCCCTATACGTATTGTTTTTTTAGGTCACTTGATTCACTCCAGTGACCTATTGCTATCTATTTTCCACCGATATGTGTCGTTCGTCTTCCTTTAATTTTTGAACGTTCATCTTCTTCTATAGAACGGCTAAATCAATTCCAGCCAATGTTGGTATATAGTGTAACGATTTTTGACTATATTATTGAAATGTGTGTTTATCTATTTGTGATCTTAATTTATACCGACCGGAAGATTCATTTATCATTATTTTATGTTTAAACTACATTTAAATTTGTTGTACTTTATTGATTTACCTTATTTATAAGTCAATACATATGTACTTTCATTTTCCATTACTTCCGGTCGCGGGAAATTATGTATAGGTTTTACCTGAAATGTGTCGTGATTTTGGGTTGTGCAACGTCACGTTTGGTTATGTTACGTCACATTAGCGTTAACGTTTACTTTTGTAGTCAGTTGAAGTTTTGGGATTCTAGTGAACGGATGTAGAAATTTTTAGAGTTACTTTGTGGATTCTTTTCATTATTCAATTTTTAGTCGCTCCCAGACTATCTTTGAAGTGTCGAGGTAATATAAATATATTATTGAAATTTATATCATTTATTTATTATTTATGAAATCAGGTATTAGTAATTAACTTTAACTTTCCGAATTTCGGGGTCCGGTAAATCTAGCAAGTGACGTTGTGCGACCATATATATATAAATATAAATTGTTGTTGGTTTTGTTAACTATAATGAGTTTCTGAATATCAGAATATAATTTATGAAAACTTTATTATCTTTTGTTGATTTCTTTCGTAAAAAGCTCCTACCAGGTTATTCATAATTATTTTCGCTACCAGAAATTAAGAGACCAGATCTTAGCCGCAACCAGGCGTTTTTAAAACCATACCATATTTACCCATATTTATCCTATCTTGCGAACTCATTACGGCGAAAACGTTACAATAGCATTCATGGCTAAAAGAGTACAAAAAATGTGAATTATATAGTGTATGCTTTCATGGGGCCTGAAAAAGTCATCTTCTTTACTCTTAAAAGTCAATCTGTTGGCAAAATTACAATATGCAGTGAACCTTTTACCAACATGGTGTAATTCATGGTCCCAGGGTCGGAATTTGTAGCTGGGCTCCATTGATCATATGATGAAATTGAATTAATTCCTTTTCAAATATTACTTATCTGCCTGTGAGCATTAAGCAGACAAACTAAGTGCATGACTATGATGATCAAGGGCACCTCTACCTAAATTGTGAAATTCATGACCCTTGTGGAAGAGTTTCTGGTGTAAGGGTGGGGCTTTATTGATCATAGAGTGAAATGCATTAATTCTTGATGATCTACTTCTCTGCTTCTGGATGGAGAAGGTGTACAGTTGCAATGAGCAAGTATTCTGTACCTATCTTGTAAAATTCATTGCCCAGGGTTAGGGGTTCTGCGATTAGGATGAGGTTCTATTGATTAAATAGTAAAGGTGGATTAATTTTTTGAAAAATTTTCTCTGCTCCTGGTCATCTACAGGATAATGGAGTAAATAGTTGTAATTAGTAAGGTTGTTTTATCAGATTAAGAACTTTATGACACTGGAATAGTTGTAATTAGCAGCAAGATTGTTTTCACTTATTTTTGTTACGGGTATCCAGGAATATTGAATCAATATAATTTCATCAGAATGAAAGTGGAGTAGCAATAATGCTATTAAATTTAATTTACAGTACAAAATATCCATTTGCTTAGCATAAAGAAACTAGTAATTAAGGGATTTAAAAACAATTTACTCCTAAAGTCTAGGCTTTTTTTCGTTGACGTATTTGATTTACTGTATGTTTTTTTTTAGGATCACTTACAGAGGCATGTCCAGAACAGAAACCCTGTCCTAGAAGGTGTTCATTCGGATACGTCAAGAACGCAAATGGATGCAAAACATGCCAATGTAAATATCTATAAGATAATATGCAAGGTCTATTAGTTTTCTTGCATACAAGATTTGAATGGAAAATTGCAAACATTCAATTTATGATGAACCATTCTTTGAAATATAGTGGAATGCTCATATGAGTTATCATTACAGCATCAATCTAAAAATCATTTACATGTCGAACCTACGTATTGTAACTGTACGTATGAAAAATCATTGATGTATTGTGTGACATTAACTGTGTAACCATATGATAATGCTTCCATAGATATTTTTGCCCAATATATATACATGACTGTATAAATTACGATCAATTATGTTTTAGGCTGTCCTGTTTTACGATGTCCATTTTGCTGGCGAGGGTATATCTTGGGCAAAGAAGACAACCAGTGTTGGGTCTGCCATTGTAAATGGGGTCTCTGAAGATTTTTATATAAGCTCATGCAATGGATTACCAACGTTAACGTCGTCTGAAAATTTTGGCTCATAAACTTGACAAATTATATTTCTCGTGAATGTTGTTCATTTAAATTTTTAACATCATTTAGACAGTGTATGTTTGATTTATGTTTATTTGAAGCAAGCATGAACATATCCACATTGTAGCAGAATAAATCTTAAGCATCTTAAAATGATTTAGTTTTTGATAAAAGATGCATGTACCAAAGTAAAAAAAATTAAAAATTAGCAAACATTAGACAAGTGTAGTTATCTAAATATAAATCAACAATACTTTAAAACACACAGACTACTTCACTCAAGCGAAAGGATTAAATAAAGATATAATTTTCCGGTTATAAAATTTATGTATGCCAAAGAGAAATACTATAAATCGGGGCTTATGACCCTGAATAAGGACTACGAAAAGGAAATCTTTTCTTAACGGTTTTTTGTATATAATTGTGATATAAAGTGTTATATTGAATATCGATATTGATATTGAGTACCACCCAATAGTCTAATATCACATTTAAAAATGCAGGATTCTTCACTTTTTCATAGTGATTAACTTCTTGAAATTTGAGGTCGATGGTGAATTTTTGAGATCAAGAAAAAGACATTATAACTTTCAGTAGCAGCTAATAAGAACATAAATTTTAATCTACATTTTGCAGGGAAATAGTCTTGTATAAAATTATGTGCGTCATTACTGTTCTTTATCGATTAGACGGAGATTATTGTTGTGAAAATTAATTTGAAGTATAAATTGCATCTTTGTTTATTAAAGCGGAATTTACCGGTTGCAATCATTGTAGAAAAAATACATAAACTGTATAAACGGGTTATATAAATTTTGTCTGCAATGGTTTGAGCAGTAACATCTGCATTAAAAAAAACAAATCAAAAAAAAAAACAAAAAAAAACAAAAAAAAAAAACAGACATTTATATTTCATATTTATGTCTGAATAAATAAATTACCGCAAAAGTGCTTAAAATATTGTTTTTTTTTTTATCTGTATATCAGTATATTGCTGGAAGAGCCTATTTCGTACATGTTAGATATTCTTCATACAAATGGCTTTAAAAACTCGTTTTGACTTGTTTAGAGTTAATGAACTGTTTAAAGGAATCCGTTTTCCTAAGAAATAAAATGAAAACAATACTTAATTAAGATAGATATAATATTTTTCTATAAACATGTAATTATTTCCTTTTGCTTTTCAGTTCACTACTACTCGCTCTACAGTATCCAAATACCGAAGACGAATATTCAAGGGTTCAAGCATCTTTTCTTATAATTTCAGTGTACTTTTATTTAGAATCAAAATGATTAAAAACAAAGTAATTTTGTAGACCTATCACAAAATAGGAAATTATTTGTGTTCCGTTTTTATTGACCTGTAAGGAATGTTAATCTTCAATTTGAACAGTTGGAAACGTGACTTTGCTTTTGTCGTTTTATCTTATAACTGGAATACATTTCTTAGTTCCTGCAGAAAAAAAGGATTCTTATCAACCACTCTACATTGTTAAAGTCTCAGTTGCACATTTTGGAGATCAAATAACCGATCTCAGGTCAAAGTAAAATACACACAATAGGCAATCATAATAAACTGAAGACTGAGAACACAGGCCTGAAATCAAAGAATTACCAAGATATCGTGGCATTGGAGAAGGACGATTGTGTTAAATTGCATTCAGTTGAAGGCTGTGCAAATTGATCTCGTTAAAAGACTTATCCTATGTTTTAAAATATTTTAGTTTACGCAAAATATTACCTACAACACTTTTTACTAAAATGCTATATTAAATAAATGTTGTAAACATATATGTTACGATATTGAAAGTTGAAATTCAAATACGGTGACATGCATGATTCAATCGGTGATGTTGCAAAAATAGAGTGATGATAATCAAAATAGAGTATGTACATAAAGGATAAACCTATCTGCTGACCTATTTTTTTTCATTTTCATTTCTGACCTGGATATTCCAGACGATGGATCGGGTGCTTGGAAGGAGTAAGCATCCCCTGTCGACCGGTCACACCCACCGTGAGCCCTTTGTATTGATCAGATAGACGGAATATTCCATAGTCAAATTTAGTATAAAAGCAAAGGCCTACCAATTGTTATGTAAAACGTCAGCCAAAATACAACCTAGTGATAGATTATATTTGCTAATAGGGTTATTGTCAGTAACCTTTCTCGATTTAAAAATTAATCATACTCAGAACATGCTATTGAGTAGCAAATAAGTTAGGAGACTTAACCCCCATATGCAGGTGATAGCCAAATATTACTACAAAAATAAGGAAAGATGTCGATGGAAAAGCTGAAATCATCTCGTTTATCATAAAATTTAATTGTTAATTGACCCTTATTGTCTATAGTCAGTGAAACATCCATATATGAAACAGATGTGGCAGACACTAAAGTATCTTTGATCACTGAGATACATCGATTCTACATAGGAATGGAAATAACTAAACAACTATAATTGTTAATTGATAAAACGGCGTCGTTATATCTGAATGTCGAGTTGAAGGCCAAAGAATGTGTTTTTTTCTTCTCGTGTAGAAGTTTTTGAAAACAAATTCTGCTCCATTGGAATATAAGAACTGACTAGTTAATAAAAGAGCATAATTTCTGCCCATCGAAAATTCCAACAGTTTGTTGGAAGACCTGACCTTCAAAGACTATTTAATTGTTGTCAATTAGGAACTCCAGCGTCCTTTATATATTATTTTCAGAGTACTTCTGTGTAGTATCAATGTGCTTTACAACGTTATTTTTTGTCCCCCGCTTTCAATGAATGTTGGTGATATTACTTTTTGTCAGTCTGTCCGTCTGTCTGTCCGTCAGTCCATCTGTAACACTTTCGTTTCCGCGTGATATCTCGAAAAGTCTTCGAGCTTTTGCAATAAAATTTTACATAACAACTCCCCTTGGCCTAAAGAAGACCCCTATTGATTGTGAGGTCAAACTGTTAAAGACAAGGTCATGAATTTATAAATACTGTCTGTTTTAACACTTCCGTTTAGGTGTGATATCTGGAGAAGCCTTTGAGCTTATGCAATGAAAGAAGAAGGTACGGTTTAAGCTTTATTGTGCCTTAAAAATTTAATGTTTTCAAAAAGTTTTGAAACTGGTTTAAATATTAGTTGAGTATATGACTGTGATAAATGAGGAAAGAATATGGCATGAAGGAGTACCATTCTGGAAATATGACGTCATTAATTTGATGCATTTCTCTATTTTAAACAGAAAAAGCCTCAAAATGACCCATATCAAGGGTTATTTTCCTTAAGAAAATAGTGTCCACAGCCGTCGCCCACTTTAGTTTTCGGATATGTTGTGTAAAATTCTTTGAAAAAGAACATATCTCAAAATCTTTGTGGGCGATGCCTGTGGACAATATTCTCTGAGAGAAAATTCCATTGAAAATTGGTGTCTTCTGCAACATTTTAAAAAAATACGGGAAAATGCACAAGTTTATGACGTCATAATTAGCATTTAGAAGGTCATGCGAGAAAAATGATTTGTTTGATCTTTCTGCATGGAATTTCAATGATTCAAAAAGCTTGAGTTTTAATGTTTTACATCACTTTCAGTTTTAAGAAAAACACAGGGCAAGATTTGTATTAAAACCGTACCTTGTTCTTTTACAAGACAACTCCCTGTGGCCTAAGAAAGACCACTATTAATTTTGAGGTCAACATGTAAAAGGTCAAGGTCGTAGCTTCATACATTCCATCTGTGATTAACACTTCTGTTTCCGGTCTATATCTCAAAAAGATTCTGGGCTTTTGCAATGGCATTTTATACTATAACTCCCTAGGACCCCGCCCACCCCTCTCAAAGTGTCCCGTCCTGCGTTCTTTTTTTTTTTTTTTTAAATTTTGGTAATTTTTTTTCCAATTGGAAATTAATTGGCACGATCACGCTAAAAAATTTAGAGCTACTCCCCGTCTGTATTAAAGTCGCGTGGCCCTTGTTTTTCTTTAGCACAGGAGCATATGGAGAGTTGTTATATATTATACAGATTGTCGGCGGACTTCAGATTTTAATTACATCTATATCATTTGTTTAGTACAGGCAAGATTAGACACCATGTGTTGTGTAAAATTTTGTAAATATAGAACGTGAATGTTACCTGCTGTTTGCATTTGATTTGTACCACTCCATGTCTAACGCCTCGTTGGTCTAGGGGTATGATTCTTGCTTTGAATGCAAGACGTCCCGGGTTCAAATCCCGGACAATCCCGTAGTTTTTTATGCCATTTTTTCGATTTACTGAGTGAAAATATTCAACATATGAAATGAAGATATTATGACGTCTGGCATGTTCAAACTTTTTCATAAAATCATTATTACAGTGTGATAAATATTTCATCTAAAAGAATCTTCTGTACACATTTTAAAGAATATGCAATCAAATCTATATATCCATATTGTCATTTTTTATTTTTCATTTTCTTCAGTATATTCATTTAATAACTAACCCTCGAATGGGACGTTAAACAACAATCAATCAATCAATCTAATAACTAACCAAATCCAGGGAGTGCGACCTTCGACATTCCCACCCCCTTCCGATCTGTGCAGGCTCTTTTTTTCTCCTTAAGCAGGGATACAAATTCTCTGAATTACCTTGTTTGATGACAAATCACAAGATCTGAAAATTTCCGAGTTCAATTTTTATTGGAAAAGCCGGTGTGTATGATATTTATATACTCTATTATCTATATAACGTCATTTTAAACAAAATGAACTTAGCTTTGATCTCATTCACTCGGCCATCTAGGCAAGTCAATTTAATGAAACTTGCTCTCAATGCCGATGGAATTTTTTTCGTGCCGCCCTACACTACATAATCATTGAGAATGGAGGTGAGATAGTTATTTGGACATTAGTTTTATTAGATGATCGTTACCGATACATATTGTAATGAAATTAATTTTATATTTAAAGCACATTTAATTTACAACAACTCCTACGAGGGGTAATAAAAAAGTTCGTGGACTGTAAGTCAAATTTTGGGAGGTATTTTTTGGTCTAAAACTTTTGTGTCCAACTTATAAACGGATCCAGAAGAAAGTTCTCTAAACAACATGAAAAAGTACAACCGACGTATAGGCGAATCGACTTATAGGCGAGTATATACTGCATAGAAAACATCAGCTACTTAATGCTTATGCATCCTCAATCAACGTCTGATCTGTGTTAAGATTGGAAGTTTTTAAAAGCTATCAAGATTGTAGTTTGTATGGATATTCATATCTACTTGACATATTTTAAAACTTTGGTCTTTTATTATTAATATTACCTACAATCAAAATTTTTTAAGCCTTTGATTGTTTAAATTTTTAAAACTAAATTTATTGTTCTATAGTAATTTTGAAAAGCAAAAAAGGAGATATTTTCATACGCCGTCGTTCCGCAAAAATTTAGTACTTGCTAGGTTTCAATCTCAGTTCACCATTTCTATTTAAAGTTGTGTAATTATGAAGAGGAAAGATTGATTGATTGATTATATGTTGTTTTACGTCCCATTCGAGAATATTTCACTCATATAGAGACGTCACCATATACTGGTGAAGGGCCTCAAATTTTGACCTTTACTCGGCACTCAGGGCCATTGAGCAGTGAGGGATCTTTATCGTGCCAACGCCTACCGTGACACGGCGCCTCGGTTTTTAAGGTCTCATCCGAAGGACCCACAACTTTCATTTCAAAGTGCCGAGCGCATGGCGAAGGAACAGTTGCTACCTATTTTTTATCGACTTAGGTCATTCGCGGCCGAGATTCGAACTCACGACCTCCCGATCACGAAGCGAGCGCTCTACAGACTGAGTTACCGTGAACGGTGAAGAGGAAAGAAAATTTGATCTTTTAAATCCTTTACAACTAATTATATAAAAAATATAAGCAAATATACTTTGAATATTTCATTTAGTCAGAAAACAAACAAGAATCCCTCCTTAACGAATCAATTGACAAAATTTCTCCTGATCATATCGCGTATACTGTACACAAAGGAGGAAATATATGACCAATCTTATATATTCATAATGTAAATCTATTATATCATTAAATAAATTATAATGAGAATTCAAGTCTATTTTCCTTCACAAAACCCAATTTTTTAAAGTTTCAATTTGTTAATTATATATAATATTTTTTTTGTATTGTTATTTGAATAAATGATCTGTTCGTTGTATATATATATATATATATATATATATATATATATATATATATATATATATATATATATATATATATATATATATATATATATATATAAATTTATATAAGGATTTCTTGATGGTGAAAACTAAGTAAAGGAGGGAAATTAATTTTTTAGATCTTGAATCTCGAAATTTGAGGTTGGAATCTCGTATTTCTTATCTCGAATGAGCCTTCTGGGCTTTCGTAGGACAGTTTTAAAGTTCATTCATAATTGAGACAATATCTAACATAATTGCTTAAGTCCTTTTACATGTTCAGGTTTTAAATTCCTGGTCAACATATCAGGTAACTTCTGTAGGGAATAACCCAGGTCTCTGATTAATTCTAGAATTTATTCACTTTAGTATTAGATTTAGAAAAGAGTATGATAAACAAACAAAAAAAATTTAAAAGGATAATAAGTCATCGACGTCTTAAGATAAAAATAAAAATTGATTTATTCGAGTACACAAAGAAACTGGGGGATAAGTCGAGGAATATGTTTACCTTACGTTAGATAAAAAAATTCGATGAATTTATATCTCAAAAATTCCACTTTTTGTTAAATTTTGGTCATGTTAATTACCATTTACATACAAAATTGACAAAACCTGAATACCGTGATTGCAAAATTGATTATGATAAACACACTAAAATGACAAGTCACTCAATTTACACAAAAACTGATATAAACTGGATGCTAAAACTACGTGTACATTTTTTAATTATTTTTTTTTTGTGAAAACAAATAGTGAAATGTAATGGAAGGATGTTTCTATATATATTTGCAAAAATATATTTGTGAAAACTCTTGCTAAGTACGGATAAGTACTGTTTGTTATTTAAATGGCAACGTCTATGTGACTGGTATATGGTGAAGTGGTCAGCGAGGAGCTGTTGAATTGTGCATCTATTAATAAAGAAGTTCCAATCATGCTCTGATGTTCTGATTTCTTTTTTTGATTTCATAATTAAGTTGAAATATTTCTATAGAAATAAAACATTTTTGCTGAAAATAAATATACGTGTGTAATAATGAACCCAATTACAGTAATTCGTTTTAAAATGCAGAATAAAAATTATGATAAATTTATTAGAGATTTAATAATCCGTCCATGACTTCTAATTTTTTTTGCGACTGACTGAAACATTCTAGATAAATAACTAAATAAATAATGAAATAAATTATGGTTTGCGAAGATAAATATTCACGAGTAAAAGAAGTTAAAAAAAAAACAAAAAAAACAACAACTCAAGAATAATTTACTTTGGTTTACAATTGATGCGTGTCGTTAAAAGACAAGGAGCACAACACCTTCCATGATTATAATATACGTCTATAAAAATATGTCACTTTATTCCCCCACTTAAGTTTGTATTAATGAACATTAGTACTTATAGTTTGATGTATCATTTATAGATACTCTTTCTGGAGATTTATGTCCATGAAATTTTTAAATGTCAATCTTACTACAACAAAAATTGATGTAGGAGAGTTAGTGCCTATAAAATTTTCATGTTTTAGAAACATTAAGAATAAGTTAATGCTTCTTCTGTAAATTATTTAGTGATAAAAATTGTCGGTTTCCTTTAACGGAAGACTTTTGTCGTTTTCCTTTAACTGAAGACTTTGAAGATTTATTTTTGAGAGTTCTTGAAAAATTTATTGTTATAAACAGGAATGCTTTCTTAAAACGTTGATGACTTTAGACAACACTAAAGCAAAAGCGTAAATATGTTTTTCTCATTGTACTTATCAACATTAGCATTTATTTTATTTATTATTATTATTATTATTATTATTATTATTATTGCAGTGACTAACCAGGTTTTCAAACTTATTTTGTGTAAGAAAAGGAATTAATTAAAACAAAAAAACTTAGGACTTACGAAGAAAGTCCTTAAAAATTCTATCCATTGAGAGAGTTGTTGTTTCCTTTCAGAGATGATGGACATAACAAACAGAATTGTATTTTCCTTTGCTGTGATTGCTGGCTATTGTAATGCTTATTTTAGTCAAGAACAAATCATAAAATGGCCCTCTTTGTATAAAGATTTGAAGAATGATTTCCTTTTAATGGAGGACTATGTCAAAAGTAGATTATCATGTGTAACCAAATGCTCAGAAAAGAAGAAAGAGTGCCTATCATTCGCTTGGAATACACAAACGCTTCAATGTTTGTTATATAACAGAATTTTGAAAAGCATCTCATCTTCAGCACAAAACAACAAAGAGTGGGAGCATTTTAACATGAGAGGTATGTAACAAATTATCCCCATACGTCCTACTATATCTTTCTTCATTTACATTCATTTACTGAAAAAACCTAAGCTACCACGACCTTTTGTCGTCTTCTAAATAAAGTAAATAAATGTTACATTAATATTTCAGGTAAAAAAAAAAAATAGAGTGTTCTAAAGAACACTAGCTTTGTAGCTTCATGAAACATGTTAAAGATGTAAAAAAAAAATATAAGAGTGGTGACAGCTTTTTATTTACTATAAGCATGATAGACTGATAGTTCAAGCATTTACCTGCAAAGAAAAAATGGCACCCCTGTATAGTATATGACTGCGATAGAATTTGACAATCAAAGAAAGTATGGTTCCATAGCCCTCAAATGAACAATTAATTGAAATTATTAGAAATAACTATTTTTCATGTTAGTAATACTGTACGCGTGTTTCCAACAATCCTCCAAAAGAGATTTACGCAATTGTCAGTTTACATGATCCATGTATTTTCATGGTATTTAAAAATAAGTTTTTGTGGTAGTTGAATATGATAAAGTTTTAAAGTACTTTTTCATATGCTAAACGTGTTTCCAGCAATCATTCAAAAGAGATTCCAGTCTGTCTTTACTGCAATTATCAGTCTTCACGATCCATTGTGGAATACCGATCCCGATGTATTTTCATAGTATGTGGTAACTGAATAACATACGGTTTCAGAGTACACTATAGCTATCACAAGCTCATAAACATGACTTGTATAAATGCTAATTATCAAAACCCTTCCTCTTAAAATTCAAAAGTCATAAATTTGATTAAACTGCCAAAGATATTTTTTGCAAAGTAGGTCAAAGGTCAAGTGGATTGAAATGCTGGTATTTTTCATATTGTCTTATGACAAACAGCACACATGCCAAAGAGCATAGATTAACCTCTTAAATGTCAACATTATGCTGTAATTCGGCAATATGAACTATTCTGAAAAGAAGGTCAAAGGTCAAGGTCAAATTTACGGGGCCAGTCACCATGGTGCATGTAATTTAAAAAAGCCACAGTGCCAAGCAATATATGTGCAAAATATCAAATCCATACCTCTTACTGTTCGTGAGATATAGGGTGTGACAGACAGACAGACAGCTAGACGGACAGACAGACAGACGGATAGACAGACAGACAGACATACAGACGCCGGGTAAAGTGATCCCTTAGTGCCTCTCTGCAGGCGACACAAAAATAAAACTGTAAAAATTGAATTATTTAATTTCTGTATCTTATATATCAACCCTGTAAGGTTTCTATGCTGGTCCTGGATCACTTGGTGAACTGGTCACTATTGACTGTCCACCCTCTACCATTGGGCGCTACGTCAAAATCTCTTTTGTCACCGCTGCATTGACCCTTTGTGAGGTTGACATATTTGTTATTCCAGTATAAAAGAAGACCTGATGAATGTTGTGAATTACACATTTAAAGACAAATATTTTCTACTTTGATTTATTCTTAAAATCAGTAGATATATATATAGTCTCATCTATCATAGGCGTCGGAACCTGGGGGGGGGGGGGGAGCTAGGGGAGGCTTAGCCCCCCACTTTTTTTGCAAAGATAGACATAATATAGGCATTGAAAATTGGGGCTTACCTTTTTTCGTTGGTTGAGACCCCACTTTCAATTACATGTAGCCACCCCACTTTCAATTTGCTTCCGAAGCCTACGTCTATAAATCATTGTTGTTTATTTGTTCCTTGTTTCAGTAGTAGACTGTGAAAATGAGAATATTTCGATTACCATTCATGTTTTATATTTACCAATTTGCAATACATCTACATGTATTTACATTTGCAAATTTTTTGTAAGTGATGAAACTTTTGAAAAGCAAACATGTTCATTTCTGAGTACTTTTTTAGTGGCCAGTGGTCACCGCTAAACTGTGTAGACCTGAAAAGTTGATGTTCTTGTTGGCTCAATATAAATGGCAATCTAAAATGTTTTGAATCGGAAAATAAAAGAAAATTCATACGTTTAATTGTGTCAGTCACAGTAAAACACACTTAAAGCAAGTACCATCGTAGTTCATGACCTCACGAATTTTCAAAAATTAATTCATTTCTTAACCTAATTGAAATTTTGAACGTTCATTATATCAGAAAACGGACGGCCGTGCTGACAAATTACATAAAGAGCTTATGAAAATCTGTGTGGAAATCTGTCCGAGAATGACTCAATCAACATCCAAATTTTACGATTGACTGTTTACTTTTACATCAAATGATGTCACAGTAGACATTTAATATATCGCTTCCTTGAATATAATGGTCCCCAATTTTTATCGACAACATTTGTACCTCCGCAGTTTTGGCATTATAACAGGGATGACATTATAACGGGGGAATGTAATTAAGCACTTGAAAACAGAAGAAAAAGCAGCTTGATGTTATTAAATCTTTGATAATTTATGTACATGTTTATGTATTGAAATACTTATTTTATTACAGTAAAACACGCATATACCGAAGTGCCAGGGACTGAATTCGTTAAGTTCACAATGCTATAAGCGTAAATTCATTTTAATGCGCATGTTTGCTTTAAGCGTGTTTTGCTGTCCTGTCTGCGAGTTTCACACTTTTGTCCAGCAACTAGTGGTCTATATTAAGACAAATTTGACTTTCAACACATATATGTTCTATCGCTCATGGTCTGACTGTAATGTAGTTTTGGCAAACAATATGTTATTGGGTTTTATGTTAAGGTAGGTCGTGGGTTTACAGCATAAAAAAATCTCACGAGAAAACATATCCTAAAAATTTCATATAATGTTCCTTAGATTTGAAGCATATTATCTGATTTTTTTTTTATCAAATTTGCCTGCGTTTGTTGTTTGTATGTTGTTTAACGTCCCTCTCGAGAATTTTTTACTCATATGGAGACGCCACCACTTGCCGGTGAAGAGCTGCACATTTTGTCCTATACTCGGCACTTACGGCCATTGAGCAGTGAGGGATCTTTTTTGTGCCAGCACCTACTGCGACACGGGACCTCGGTTTATACGGTCTCATCCAAAGGACCAGTCTCCACGTCCCACAGTGGGATTCGAACCTGCGAAATAAGGATCAACTCTTTATTCCGCGACTCTAGAGCAGACGCTCTAACCACTGCGCCACGCGGGCGACAATTTGCCTACGTAGTTTTAGTGCAATATTACTGTACACGCGGTATTGCTTTGGAACCATTTTTACGTTTTATTATAGAAATGTATAGACAAACAGCGTTTTATAGCAAATTTTACGGAACGATTTTTTTTTTTAAAGAAGGTCAGATTATTTATTAAAGACGTAGACGAATTATTCAGGAAGTTTATAATGCCAAGACGAGGTAAAATTAAAACTATTGAGATTAAAAAACTAATATTGTCTTTTCGCTAGTTTTTTGCCATCTAATTTCAAAGTTTGCGTTTATTTTGCCAAAATGTTGCGTTTATGTGGTTATTTATGACTACAACGTAATGTTGAACTTTATTGCGTTTATATAAATATCTTTGTATTTGAAATGTGCAGGATCTAAAAAGTGACATTGATGTACATTGTTATAATTTATTCATCATTTCTCAAAATGCAGAAACGTGTTAGGAAGACCAGCAACTCATCTATATTAGTTGCGTAAAATTAATATACTGGCCATGAAGGCAGAATGAACGGTATATTGATATAAACATTCTTCCTACATTAGAATTAATTTACAACGACACCGCGAGTGTTAATTCATTACTTCATTTATTTTTTGGATGTTCATGTTATAAAGATTTCAAACATAACACATGAATTTGAAAACTTCAATCGAATATAATAAGGAAAAGGTCATCACTATTGAGGAAAGGGGGGGGGGCGGTAAGGGAAATGTTCTTTTTATATCGGTCGCATGCCTATACATAGCCCTAACTTTCAAATATTTAACTTTTAATGAAATTTTCATTGGCAAAATGTAAAATACTTGCATTCAGCTTATACACAGGCAGTTTTTATTATATAGAAAACAATATGTGTTTTTGAAACACTCAATCCCCCGTTTGATGGCAACTTATATAGCAAAGATTAAACTTTCTCAAATACAAATCAAATACGTTGATACCCAAAGTAAAGTCTTGTCTTGAGGAATATACTTATGAAATATGAAAGCCCTTGCAGCAATCAAAATGTTTCAAAAGTAAGTCAAACATCAAAGTCGAGGTCAAATAATGAAAATAAATGGTGCCCAAGGAAAGGCCTTCTCATAAGAAATTCATTTGTGAAATATGAAAATCGTATCGCCAATTGTTCAAAAGTTATGGCCAAGGTTAAAGTTTTGCAAAAGTAGGTCAAACTCCAAGTTCAAGGTCAATGGATTACAATTTTGGTATCCAAAGGAAGGACTTGTCACAAGGAATAGACATTAAATATGAAAGACCTAGCATCAACTGTTCAAAAGTTATGGCCAGGATTAAAGTGTTCCAAAAGTAGGTCAAGGTCAAGGTCAAAGGTCAAAGTTGTTGGTATTCAAAGGAAGGTCTTGTCACAAGGATTACATATGTGAAATATGAAGGCCCTAGCTCTAACAGTTCAAAAGTTATGGCTAAGGTTAAAGTTTTTCAAAAGTAGGTCAAACTCCTAGGTCATGGTCAAAGTTGTTTATATCCAAAAAAGATCTTGTCACAGGGATTATACATTTTGAAAGCTCTAGCACCAATTGTTCAAAAGTTATGCCCAAGGATAATTACGGTAAGATTTTGCAAAACTTGGTCAAACTCCAAGGTCAAGGTCAAAAGGTCAAATATGATGGTACCCAAAGAAAGGTCTTGTCACAAGGAATATACATTTGAAATATAGCTCCAACCAATCAAAAATTATGGGCAATGTTAAAGTTTTTGCGGACAAATAGACAGCTAGACAGACAGACAGACAGACAGATGGACGGACAGGGCAGAAACTATATATCCCCGAATCTTCGATACGGGGGCAAAAAAAAAAAAAAAAAAAAAAAAAACGGAATTGATTCTTATACACGTAATAGTATATTATTATCTGTGCCATATAGGTCCGATAAGTCAGATGTTTTTATTTTTCATAATACATTTCACTATAATTAATCAATTACTTGCCAACTTGCATTCTACGAGATTCACATTCAAAATAAATAAAGAAGCAAAATAATAAGAAAATACACATAATTAAATTTTCCCCATTTCTAGTTTTGAGGATTGTTTTTTTTCCCTGAAAATATACAAATACGATTTTTCCCCTTTGTTCGCATACATGGTGTAATACATTTCCTTTGTACTGCAAATTACTTAAGCACATGAAACTTTTCAAGATTTACGGTAACTTTTTTTTTGCATTCCATTACTTTTTTACTGACTCATTTTGGCTGACTTTTACATGTAGTATAGTATTACTTACTATATAAATTATTTCTTGCATTTGGTATCATATTTATCGCGCTGTATTAGTTTGTTCTAACATTTACACACTATAAACATTACATATAACCATTATGATATGAGAATCAAGACTTGTAAAAATCTTGGTTCATACAAGTTTTACGTACAATTTAATGTACTTTGTATTAATCTTCTTGGTTCGTAAGGACTATTCATAGAATAATTTTTAGAGAATTAAACACAGAAAATTAAACGGGAAGGAATGCAGCGTCGCCTTTATGACGTAACTGACGTCATAATCAAATCTGCAGAAAACAACCGCTCAAATCGTAGAAATTGTGTATTGAAAATGATGAAAAAAGCAAACCCGCGACCCACCTTAAGGGCAAAAGATATGCGGTTTCCTAAACTGTGTGTTTTTGTCCGTATTTAACTATGGTAGTTTTGCGTTTTTGCCTCATATCTTCTTTAGATTTATATGTTTGCTGTTTTTTAGCGAACATTACAGATCGTTGTGTCTTTCTGTGCTACAATGTAGAAATCAATGCACACTTGTGCAGTATCATACAAGGTGCTTTTACATGTAATATTATTCTTAAATGTTACTATAAAAAATAAGATAATTGAATAAATAACGTAGTAATTACCGTCACGGTAGCTCAGTCGGTATATAGCAGTCGGCTCAGTTCACTCCGTGATCGGAAGGTCGTCTGTTCGAATCAGACCTAAGTCGATAAAAAAAAAAAGAAATAAGTAGCAACTGTTCCAAGCGCTCGGAATTTTGAGATGAAAAGTGCGGGTCATTGGGGTGAGACCTTAAAAACCAAGTCCCCGTGTCACGGATGGCATAAGCACGATAAAGAACCCTCGTTGCTCAATGGTCCTAAGTGCCGAGTGAAGCCCTTCACCGGTATATGGTGACGTCTCTATATGAGTGATAATTTCTCGAATGGGATGGAAAACAACATACAATCAATCAATATAACTAAGTAATAAAATAAGAACTGTATTTAAATACAAGAAAAAAATGAGATGACAACGAACGGAGATTAATCTTATAAATTCAGTAAAGAAAGAATACGAATCGTAAACAGGCTATGCATCCCTAGATACACCAAAGTTGCCTTGAAGGAATATGCCCTCCCCTCCCTCCCCCTGTCGACGAAGCACACACGCCAAAGCCCTCGGCTTGATTTTGTGTGAAAAGAGTAATCCAAAGTAAAAATTGATATGTGACCTAATGATACATGTAGGTGGGAAAGACGTTTGTCAAAATACGATCAAACAATAGGACAAGGACACGTTAACGACCTTTGCTGACTTTATTCGAGATAATTGAAAACATTGTAACATCAAATTATTTGTCAGTAGCCTGCCTCTAATGAAACATTGATCTTTTTTTCAGAGCAAGCTCCTGCCTACAAAATCTGTTTGGGGATATAAACACCATATGCTGATGATAGTGGAATATTACTACATAAATACTTTTTTGATAGCTAGTAGGGAAAGATGACGATTAAAAAAGCTGAAGCCGTCAAGTTTGTTGTATATAATTTAGTCTCTAGTTAACTATTTACGTCTTTAGTCAGAAAAGCATCCAAGTGGATTTTTGAGAGAAGCATTGACTTTTACAGTCGACGACTTACTTTTACATTTAAACCTGCTTCATGTGCGGAGGTACGGAATTGATAATAGATAAAAAAAAAAAAAAAAAAAACCTTAAAAATGGTTGTAGGTATGGTGTTTGGGACACTAACAGGTTAACTGGTATGCAATCAACGCAAGAGATGATGGGAGGAAGAATTAAATTACTCATTCGTGAGGGTGAGGGTTAGTATATCCTTTCAATTTCAATTTCTGAAGGAATCAAATAAGAAAGAAAAAACATCCCGGAAGGAAAACTAAGCAAGAGATGGTCAATGTGAGAAAGGAGAGGTTGAGGTTAGGGTGGTTGCCGTTTCCTTCCTAGACAATGTAATATGTGCTTTGAAATGGCCCATTATTATCGTTTAATCAACTGTTAAGCTAAATATCTATATCACAAAAGAGCTTCCATACACTGTCCTAGTGTAGAAGTAAGTCGTCGATTGTAAAACTCAACGCTTCTCGATATATCCATCGGAATGATGAATCGGAGACCAAAGCAAGATTTTCTTCTTCGCATGTAGAAGTTTTTGAATAAAGTCTGCTTCATAAGAATATGAAAACATGCTTGAGCATAATAATACCCATCACTATTTCAACAGATTATTGAATGACCTGGTCTCTTGACATTAAAACCTGCTATGGTTTTACTTAACGTGGGTCGCGGGTTTGCAGGCCATTTAAAAGCGTCCGAAAACATACCATGAAAATTAGTTATATGAATCCACTACCTTCGTTTTATATTCTCTGAAAATTTTTTAAAATTCGTCTGCATCGTTTTTGTGTAATTAAATCCCAAACATGCCATTGTTGTCTTTATATTTTCGACGTTATTCTATTGAATTATATGAGAAAAACGTCGTTTTCGGCTCGTTTTGAGGCAAGATTTTGTTTCAAAAAATATCAATAACTTTTAAATGGTGCAGACGAAATTGTTTTCCCTTTGGTATTTTAACAAAGAAATGATTTGAAATAAATCAATGTGAAAAAATATGTCTTCGGGTTAGTTTTCGCGTAATTTAAATGTGGATAATTGCTTTTATATCGCAAAATGTAACATTTTTAAGAACGACGTCATAAAATATCGCGACGTCATGCTTGACGTCGTGAATATCTATCCGGTATTCAGTGCAGAAAAATAAGCTAAACTAATTTTTATAAAAAAGAAATTCACATCTATCTGCATTCAAGTGACCCGTGAATCGTATCATGATAATTAAATATCTGTGAAATGATTATTAAGGTCTTCCGTTTCCAACGGAAGACCTTCTACTGATTGTGATGATTAAGATTATTAAGGTCTTCCGTTTCCAACGGAAGACCTTCTACTGATTGTGATGATTAAGATTATTCTTTTTTTTTTCTTATTATTATTCTTTTTTTTTTTTCCTAGACGCCAACTTTGACGCTTCATATCTTCCTCATTTTTAAACAGATTTTGTTCAAATTTTCAGAGCTTTTAGACTTTACAAAACACTGTCAGAATACCGTAATACAATTCGGAAATTACCTTCTGTTCACGAGTTATTCCCCTTTGATTGAATTTTGCATGCCTCCGATTTCCAGACAAAGGCTCAGAAATGGTTATAATTGGAGCACAAAACCCTTTGAAATTGAAAAGAGGAAGCATTGAAGTTGTGCACATCGGTTTTTGTTTTTTGATTTTTGCATTAAAAATGGCGCTAGAGAGGGGTCAAAAGTTAGAACGTGGAAAACAGCAAAAAATTTGACATATTTTCCTTCATATCTTGAAAACTAGAAATATTTTGTTAAGACATGTAGAACAAAAGTTGTGCATAATTGCAAGGGCTTTCATATTATACTATTTAAAAGGGGCTGGCCCCTGTGATTAGGGATCTTGGGCCCTTAAAAGTTTTTGCTTTATAACTCAAAAACGGTAAATATTTCGATCTGGATCTTGGAAACAAAATTGTTCTTTTACACCTTTTTGATCTAATGAAAATGTTGTTTTGTTCGAGTATACCATGGGTATTGCGTAATACGTATTAGAAAGCAGGCCAGGTAAACAGGTAACGTTTTTCATTCGGCAAGGAAATCAGACTTCTTCATGTGTATAACTTAAACAGACTTGCTATCAATAATATACCCTGCGGTATTTAATGTTAATTTTCTTTTTAATAAGGTTTAAAACGTGGTTTATGGTTCACTATTAAATTATTTATTACAACTAGTCTTTCTTTTCTTCTTTTTTAAATTAGATTAATAGTGTTCAAAAGCGGGGAATATTAAATCTATCTTTCTACGTTTATTATTACAACAAACTTTGTAAGTGATTTTAAACTGTATGCATTGAATAATTCACGATCATTAGCTGTATGCATATTACGGTCTCCATGTTCAGCTCGATGTTTAGTTATGTAACCCAACGCGCGAATCCCACGCTGTTGATCGAGGTCACCAGTGTACTAGCCACCTGTGGCCATAAACAAAGCTAGTATTTGAGATCGCGTATAATGTCAATTTTGTACAAAGAGCTATTAATTAATGGAAAGTTATGTTTTTAATTATATCGAATCAGTAAGATTACTTTACCGATCTTTTATAATCTTAATTCCAAACACTGGTGCATAAAAATCATTTTGAATTTTAATCGCTGTTTTTGTCTGTTCACGCAACAATACATTTAAAAAAAAAGTATTGCTCTATCCCGTGTTGTTGTATTTTAATTCATCTGCAATTGTAATTGAATGGGGGCTTCGGTAAATAATTGTAATTACTACGCATGCTACGCACATATTATTTTTACCATCACTCTTGTGAATGTCCATTTATTATTTATAGAATTAAATAAACATTAACATAAATAAAAATTCCTTCAAATATACATGTACTATAATTCAAGTCTTTGTAATATAGCAAACAGTTTCATCCATCTCTGCCGCTTTGTGTCTTAAGTGTTGTTGTCCAGTCCTCGTTTACATACACGTGGCCACAGAGAGCCGCGGGCACCTCGATGTTGAAATACATTGTGTACTCTGATAGTTGCTCTACACAGCACAAACAACTAACGTGTACATGCAGTGTAGTAATTGGCAAAGATAGTTTGAAAAATATAAACTCGCATGTGTTCGCTACGAAGCATTCATTTTAAAATTTTATTTACATGTAGATACCTTATAAGAACAAAATAAAGTAAATGTATAACACCTAGAACAATGTTTAAAAATTAAAATACAAATATCGTGTGCTCGGAAGGGAAGATGGCTTGAAAGGGTGTGTCTGTGAATGCTTAGATCTCAGGGTTCAACACTAACGTTAGTCCGTTAGTCTCAGACAAATACATTTTCATTCGGACTAATAAAATATGTGGCTAATTAGTCCGAACGGACCAATAAAAAATTCTGAAAAAGAATATGAATAAATTACTGATGTCCGATTCTCGACAACTTTTGCTAAGAAATCCCGCGTGTATTTTTAGATTTCTAGCTTTTGGCGGGAGTTACGCAATACCGGGTCAATTCAGCGCTTAATTTTTCGACTGATCAATATGAAGTATAAGGTTTTAGCGATCATGATTTAGTGTGACACTTTTAAGAAAGATGTTGGACGTTTTGGATGTAATGTAAAGATAAAAAAAAAAAAAAAACGAGATCGGGAATACGATCGTACTTGCTGATTGCGAGATTTCATGAATCTGTGGAATAATATATTTCACGTAAATACTTTGTTTATTTCAAAAAATAATACGTATATTAATTGTCATGTTAAATTAATGTTAAAAAACATTGATGTTTCTTTTTTTTGACGGACTAATAAAATCGCGTGCGGACTAGTAAAAGTAATGAAGCACTAGTCCGGCTGGACTAAAGCCTTAAAAAGTTAGTGTGCGAACCCTGGATCTAGCAACACACTTCGCAAAGTTAAGCATACTTGTGTCCAAATCCGTTAAAAGTGGGGGCAATCCCCAATCCTCGCACCCTTCCTTTTTGAATCTAAAAATATATACCATACTGAGAGTTGTATATAGAGCGGGAATGTTATTTTATTAGTCCTTAAAGGCACAACTTAAGAAATGACTTATAAATTTTTTTTTAGATAAGATTGTTTCGCGATACAGCTGTGATAAATCTTAGGAACTTCTAATGTTATAACTTAGGCATATCTTAAGATAACTTAGGAAACGTTTTTGAAACAGGCATGTCAAGCATTCAGTCAGATCT
This sequence comes from Saccostrea echinata, assembly GCF_033153115.1. Lineage (NCBI taxonomy): Eukaryota > Metazoa > Mollusca > Bivalvia > Ostreida > Ostreidae > Saccostrea > Saccostrea echinata. The sequence continues at coordinate 2,064,762 of NW_026889777.1, forward strand.
ATTACGACGTCCATATTACCATATAAGAGAATGAAATTTTGTTTTGTATATAAAGTGGTTATTACAAATATGCGTGTTACAAAAATGTATGTTGAAATCTTCAAAAGCTATCGAATTATTTACTTCTCGCAACAAATATTGATTTGGTTCTAAAGAAATTGATTTCCGATTCACAATATATCTGCATGCGACATTTTTTTAAAATCAGAAATGGTCAAATGAACATGATGAATGAATTAAGCGTCGAAAATTAAGGTGGGACATGCCAGACGTACGGTAATCATATAAAGCCATAAGAATAATTCTGCAATAGGAAAACTTCAGCTATTATTCTTATTTTGAAATGTTTAACTAGCTTGCGTGAAGAAAGAAATGTTTCATTTTCTGGGTAAACATTTTTTGTCTCTGATTTTCATTCTAGGGCGAAATACTTATCTAAAGATTTTCCTCGAATGAGGTCACACTTTGTTTAAAATTGATGTGAATCTGAGAATTTGGGTGTTGATTTCTACGGGCTTGACAACAGGTACTTGTGGACAGACCCCCCCCCCCCCCCCCCCCGATATTCAACCCCGGCGCTTGTTGGACATTTTTTTTTACAAATTATATTTATTGCACTTACTCATCATGTGTACCATATGAAAAAATCGTGAAAACCCCAAAATAATCGTTCCACACAAAAAAAATGCCTCTCTATGTATAGTTAAAACATTAATTTTTCATATTTCTTGATGAAATTAACATTAAAAAAATCAACACAAAATTAATACCGAATTACATATCACTTGAATTTATCATAAAGCAGAAAATCTGTTCTGCGGGCTTCAAGGCCAGCTCAGGAACCTAAAGATGTCCTCATTTTCCAAGTCCAGTACAGAACGTAAAATAAATGAAATAAATCACACGATCACTGGGATGAAGAAAGAAGACTCTTGAGGAAAAGATGTTTTGATTCGACTTATAGACTGAAATAAACCGATATTCTCTTTTTTGCCACTCTTTCCTGGTACCCTGGGACTCTGAATGTAGGATCAGTATTTTTTTCACAGGTCCGTTGTACGGATTGTACGGGGGGGGGGGGGGGCAGACCTTCTGAAAATAGTCTTTTGCTGTAGTTTTAATATGTAAATTTTGATTTAGTTGCTGCTTGCCCCCTCCCCACTCTTTGTTTCTCTACGGTCATACATAGGCGAATCCCAGCAAAAATGTAATGACCACCCCCCTCCAACACACACTTTTTTTTTAAAATGTGTATTGCGATAGGACTTAAAATCGGAAAACATTTTCTGTATATCTCTACATCGAAAAATATAAAACAAATATTTTTTTTTTTATATTTCCTTTTTAAAACAACATAGATAATTATGCATAACTAATTAAATACTGAATTAAATATTTATCTTTGCAGACAATATGCTCTGGGTTATAGAACATGATGTGAAAGCGTATCGTAATGCACCTTGTAATCCTTTGGATTTTCAGATTTAAGGCCAATGCGAAAACCCAAAGACGCCAACATTTTTTTATGCTACTGTAATCGAAGATCCGGGGGGCATACAGTTTTTGGCCTGTCCACCTGTCTATTTGTCTGTTAGACTGTGTTAGCCTCTTTGTCCGCAAAAACTTTAACTATGCCCATAAAATTTGATTGGTTGGAACTACTGCTTTCATATTTCTTATGTGTATTCCTAGTAACAAGGACTTCCTTCAGGTACCAACATATTTGACCTCTTGACCTTGAAGTTGGAGTTTGATCCTCTTTCGCAAAATTTTACCAAACTATAACCTTGGCCAAAACTTTTGAACAGTTGGTGCTATGGCTTTTATACTTCAGATCTGTATCCCTTGTGATAAGTCTCCTCCTTGGGTATAAATATGTTTGACCATTTGACCTTGACCTTGGAGTTTGACCAATTTTTAAACAACTTTAGCCTTGACAATAACTTTTGAATGACTAGTACTAGGGCTTTTATATTACATAGGTAATTTTCTTGTGACAAGGCCTGTCATTGTATACCTATAATTTGGACCATTTTACCTTGACCTTTGAGTATGTCCTACCTTTGAAAAACTTTAACCTTGGTTTTAACTTTTGAACAGTTGGAGCTAAGGCTTTTTTAATACCACATGTGTATTCCTTGTAACAATTAAGACCTTCCCTCAAGTACAAACAATTATGATCCCTTGACCTTGGAGTTTGACCTTTTAAAGAAATTAACCTTGGCCATAACTTTTAAATTGTTGCTGCTGTGGCTTTCATACTAGTATATATTTCACAGTATATTCTTTGTTCAAGACCTTTATTTGGGTAATAACATTTTTTTTTATCTTTTGATCTTGACCATGGAGTTTGACTTGCATTTGAGAAACTTTAACTTTTGCCATAAGATGCCATATGGGGCATCAGTGTTTCAAAAATCACACGTTGTTCAGTATCCAAATCGGGCATAAAACATTTACAATGATCCTTTAAAGCAGTGAGTTGAACCTAATAAATTACGACTATAGAAATTATGATAATTTATATCGATGTATGGTCTAAAAAAACGTTTACTATACCTCTGTGAAAACTAGCTTACAAGTGAAAAATCACTAGTAAAATAGAATTTGATTGGCCGAGAAAGTCACGTATCCATCATGTTTGCCCTGCAACAAAACGTCGTGTTTCACGAGTGTGACGTCACAATTAAACGAGTGAGGAGTTAGATTGTTTATAGCGACGCTGCTAACTTCGTTCGCGCGGTAACAACAACTAAAAATTTACCCCAAAAAATCACCTTAATTAATGGAATTGCATACAGATAGTAGATTAAACGTTCTTTGTTAAAATGTTTGCACTTTTCAAAATTCGTTTATGGAAATGCAGTTAACATACGTCATGAGACGTCACAGTCTAGACGTTCCAAATGTCTCGTGCTGTTTGAAGAGGCGGATCTTAAAATTAAGTGAACAATGCACTCGCCCCAAGGGTCGCACCGTCAACATATTATCGTTGATTGATTGTGTCGATTTAAATGTGTAAAAATGTAATGGTGGTGTTTGAATGTTTCTGGTGTGATCACACAAACCTGTCACGTAGGAATTTTTTTTTAATGAAACGAGGCTATTGGTGTACCTGTAACTTACATCTCTTTCATATCGTTCTCATCAAATGCATGTTTGCTTTATTCATTGGATCTCCTTTGTAATCCCTGCATTTTGGTTAATTCGGTATTATAAACAATTTATTGCATAATAGTGAGGGAGATTTCTTCGCAAATGAAAAATCATATTTCCCTCGGGCGTTGCCTTCGGGGAGTATGATTTTTCATGGGCGAAGAAATCTTCATGTTGCCCTCGGGGAATATGATTTTTTATGGGCGAAGAAATCTTCATGTCTCCCTCACTATCATGTAATAAATGCAAACTGTGAACTTGTCAAGTCCGAAACACACAAAAGGGTATCGCTGATATCATACAGAGTGTATCACTGCCTTGATCAGGCCCATAGGAAGCAAATTCAGTTGTTTTTTTGTTTTTTGTTTTTTGGGGGGGGGGGACACAGCCATGCATTTTCAGTTGACAGTTGAGGGGGCACTACTACCATAAATTTCCTGACAAGCAAAAAAAGGTCACCAACTACCAAAAATTCCTTGACAAGCAAAAAAAAAAAAAAAAAAAAAAAAAAAAAAAAAAAAAAAAAAAAAAAGAAGGTTATCAGACGTTTTTATTGAGGTGGCACAAGCTATAGTATCTATGTCTACTATAGTAATCTATATATCGGCAAAATTATTGGGGGGCACGCCCCCCCCCCCCCGGTTCCTACGGTCATGTTGATTAAATTTAGGGTCACTGAGGAAAGAATGTTTTGACTGGATGAATGGTCTGAAAGAACATGTGTTAACTTGTCGAGTCGGTAACACATAGATGGGGTTTGCTTATAACCAGAGTGTGTCATGGTTTGATACAAGGTCATTTGAACGAGTTCAAGGTCATGAAACAACATTCCTTAACTGTCTTTCTACTGGTGAGACATTGCAAGTTGATACCCCTTACAAGATTGCTCATAACCTTAGAATGTGGCATGACCTTGACTCAAGGTCATTTCTTCCTGTTCGCAGCTCCAACGGAAGACCTACTCGTTGCTTTGCAACGAGCTCTGCTCTAGTTAGACATGTTTTTCTTTAGATTAGGGTTTTTGCACGTCTTATATTAGTGAAAATTCTCACAAGGGGCGTAAAATAGTCATTTCCTTTAGTTTTGTTCTTCCAATTTACTTTCTTTATGTGTTGTTTTCTTACCGTTTCTTTTCTGTTTGTTTTGTTTTGCTTTTTTTCGTTGATTAGACGTATCCTTACATTTGGCTATGTCTTTTTCTTTTCAAGCGTGCTGGCGGAAAACGGTATCCTTTAATTCAAGTAATTCAGTCAAGTATATAAAATGTTTTTATTTAGACCATGCAGCAATTAAAGCGCTCAAATCTACGAATTTCTGCCAAATATCGTCCCGGCTAAATACAATATATTTTCAGTATATATTTAAACAAAATATTTATTTTTACATACCACATTTTCAGAGGGGTAAATGGGACGAGGATTTAAGAATTAATTTTATCTGACGTAATCAACAGCCAGTTTTTTTAGAACATTATTTCTACTTGTTGGACATGGAAAGCAAAGTAGCGAATAAAATCTGTAGCTAACAGCATTGCAAGCTGTTGCTTAGGGGACGATCATTTCAGGGGGGGGGGGGGGCGGCTTACAGATTTTGGAAATAAATAATCTGTCCTCGAAAATGTTGAAAATAAATAATCTGTCCTCGACTGGGCAAGAAAATAAATAATCTGTCCAAGACTAGTTCTAGCACCACCCTCCCCCCCGCCCTAGGAGTTTTCAACTTTGATGTTTTTTTGTTGTTTTTTTTTGTTTTGTGTTTTTTTTTTTTTTTTTTTTGTTTTTTTGTTTTTTTTTTGTTTTTGGCTTGTCAGACTTTTTTCAGTGAAGAAGAAATAAATAATCGGTCCTTGTTTTTGGAAATAAATAATATGTTCTTTCACCGACATATAAACAATCTGACACGGTAAAATTTGCCCCCCCCCTCCTTCAGAATCAAATAGTTGTCCCCTAACAGGAGGTCAGTGTCGCTAAAAATTGTCTTAATTTTTCATCGTATCTTAGCAGTATTTAATTTATGATAAACTTGTACATCTATATATATTTTTTAAAAAAAATATCCTGTTTAAAAATAAAATTTAATCTTTTGATGTAACAGGTGTATTTGCGATTTTCTTAAGTAATGGCTTCTTTCTTAATAAAACAAACTGATAATTCAAATACGATCAAAGGAAAAAAGGTCAGTCGAACCTTGTGTCCATATCGTTTCGCGATACCAAGTGAAAACAAATCAATCGCAATTTCTCGGGCCTTTTCGACAAGCCGAAAAAGAACCACTTGTTTTTCCAAGCTTGCAGGAAAGGCCCGAGAAGATGCGATTGATAACAAATAATCAAACTTTTTAATAATATTATTTATTATTTATAATATTATTTATTTCATTCGAATCGTAATAAGCGTTCTTCACTAAATTACCAATTCCAACAAAAGTTTTGTCTAAGTATTGTATCGACTGTACAAATCGTAAAAAGCCTTCATTATTTGTGATAAGTTGTTGCTTAAATAATATAACACTAAACTATCAATTCCAAGAAAAGTTATAGCTAAATAATGATATACTGAAGAATTTAATAAAACAAAAATCATCCCAGATTTCTTTTTCATTGTGACGTCATAATCAAATGTGCACAAGAAAATCGCCCAAATCATATAAATTGCGTACCTAGTTTTAACGACGTCAGCAAACCCGCGACCTACGTTAAGTGTGGTAAAAATATGGTTCAGTCTTAAGGGGATGAAGGACACATAGTCACATGACTTTGTTTAACTACGTCATAGTTTCCGTTTATATAAGTGCAAAACGTGTAAAGCATCAGTTCTTGTATAATTTTTGACAATTTTTTAACTTTAATTACCATCTTATATAAGAAAAAAATGAAAGTTTTAACATTCTTGTGAATATTAACAAATTATGAAAAAGATTGATCCACTCCTCTGTTTCCCTAAACTGCGCGTCCAACAAGTCGGTGACGTCATACACGATCTGTTAGTACAGCAAGATCATACTCGGTGAACAGAGGGGCGGTATTATTATGTAAAAACGGGTCATAATCAGTATATGATGAAATATTTTGAGAAACGGGGAACACAAAAATTATTTTTGCATGGCTGATGATGGAAATCTTATGTAGGTATATCTTATTTCGCTTATTTAGCTTACGTGTGACGTCATAGTTGGTTTTTCCCGTACTCGAGAAATGTAACATGACACGTTTTTGTCACGCTTATGTCCTCTTTAACGATGTCCTGTGAAATAATGAGGTCAGCTTCATCATTCGAAACTTTTACAGTTAATCAATAATTTGAAGGATTTGCATTTCAACGTAAATTAAAAAAATATTGAATGATAGAATTTTGTGTAAATTACGTTTTTTATTGTTTAAGTTGTCTTAAAAAGTGCGTAATTTTCCCTATCCAGATGCAGTGTGATAGACAAAACTTGCTTTTTCGAATTTTAAATCCTAGGTATACTCTGAAATATTTTGAAAGGTACATGTCCACTTTGAAATTTTTTATGTATGCTTAAAAAATCCCATTATGGACAGAGTGATGAGTCCGGAAACATGGAGAATTAAAACTCCACTTAGATACTGTAGGGCATAGTATTTGTCAATCAATATCTCCAAAATAAGGTAAGAAACCTAATGATATAACTGCTTTAAGATATGTGGGACAAACTTAATTAGAAATAAACAAAATATGAAAAAAATTGAATGACAAGTATTTTTTTAGCTCAAGGTCCTTCTCCTCCTTAAGATCCTCTTAAGTACATGCATTATTTAAGTAATTATGTCTTATGCCGTAAGTAAACCAAACTAGGTCAGGTCTTAGCTAACTCGAACTTTTGTTCACAGAATTTTTTACTAATTAATCGCTCTAATGTTTCAATTTTTGCATATATTTAAATACATGTAAATGAAAAAAAAAAAAAAAATCAATGGAAGATATTTTTACTTTAACTTAAAGTCGATGTCTTTCCTTCCCTTTTATACATAGGTTCTAGTACATTTTGTAAATCATTTTTAATATTTGAAAACAAATAACATGCAGTAACATAGACAGAAAATAAAAATGGTTCTATGTAAATGCATGACTTGTTGATCACCTACATTTTTCATTTTGCCTTGTTATGTCACTTTAATTTTGTTTGACAGATGGTTACTTGTTTTGTCATTGTCGCAGACTAACCACGAGAACAGAACCTCTCTCTATTTGAAAATGAAACTTTTATCTACCAAGTAAAAGTTAAGAGGAAAGTTTTAAATCTTAATTTTAAAACCTGATCATGTTAACTATCAGAAAATGTCAGCTAATAAAGAATATGGACGTTTGATGAAAGCATCTTAATGGTGGTTAACAAAAAAGGGAGGCCAGATTTAATTAGCAATCTTCAATAGTTTTGCCTTTCTGGGGACAATAGACTAATAGCTATAGAGAAACGAAATGTCAAAAATGCACCATAAGTTGACAAAATGTCAAGTTAATCCTTAACTCCCCAAAGTCTGTAAATTATTTTCACCGAAAAAAGGTTATTTTCAATATTAACAAAATGGATGCTACACATCTACTGAATACAGTAGCACTGCCTCTTTTCCCGACCCCTTTGATAACGTTGAATTAATTTAAAACTGAATTATTTAATACTTTTCCTTTACTTTGGTGACTGTGCGTGCTTGAGAAAATTTGCATTGAAAATTGAGTTTTATTTAAGATAAATAAAAAATAATGATTGCTTTGTTGGTGTTAAGTCAAAGATGTAGGGATCGCCCGAGTTGGCTTTTAGATGTTTAATGAATAAACATACGTATTCAACGAAGAAAACATTATTATTTTTTTTCTTTTTTTAATATCTGAGACCAGATTTGCTTCTTTAAATGCACAGTTGCACAATTATGTCAACGAATATTGTCTTAAAAATGTAACTATAACAGGGTTAGTCTTTGATGTTTTTTGAAATATACTAATTACCTATCGATCCATCCCCCAGTTGATCATTCTAACAGGATATAATCGACCAGAAGGCCAACCCTCTATCAAAGCTTGTAACCAGTGAAGCTGTATGGGTATACGTAATATATACGTCAATATTTCCGCATTAACGGCTAAACCAGGTTTGTACTCTATAAAGATTGATGATTGCAATATAACAATTAACAATATAATCTAAAATAAATTTAGAACACAAGCAGTCAAATTTAATTTGCATTAGTTTCTAAGATATATCTTGTGAAATACAAGTTTAAATATCACAATATTGCCTTCAAAAATAATACGTCATTATCAGAGTCACAATCTCAGTCAGCATACTCATCTGGATTCGTTTGTTAAATTTAACCTGCCGTTAATGTTGAAATTAACGGTGAGTTGCATAAAAGTTAATTGACAGTCAAAGCTTAATTAATTTTCTGATTTAATATTTATCTCATATTTGAATCAAATAATGCAAACATTTAATTTATCAGCTGCTCACAAAGTTGTAGAGAAACAAGATTTATGGCGACTATTGTTTGCGGTGGAAGAATATTTAGAAGATTATTCTTCAAATCTATGCATTTGTTTGATTTTATATCTTGGACCTTTAGTCCTTTATATTTTTATTATTATATGCTAGGAATATTACGTATAGGTTTCTGTTAATATCTAAAAACAAATTTTACACATTCACTGAACAGACTGTACATTATTCAGGTGGTGGGGATGTCCGAGCAATATGATCTACATTTCGTATTTAATTTCGCTTCACAATATTTGACTGTCATATCCAGAAAAGAAAAAAAAAACTATGTTTCTTGTCGACGCACTGTTTCCGGAGACTACGGGAGAATTGTCATTAAATCAACTACCACATGTAGCCATCAAACAATAAGAGTACTAGAAAATAAAATAAGAAATGCATAAAATTCTGTAAATTCTTCAAACAGGAAGGCCGTATAGGAGGAAGGATGTGTCACCTATCATTAAGGTATTCAATGTATAAAAAAGGGATATTAAACAATTTTGAATCATTTTAAATTTGTTAAATATAATGAAAGTGAAATGATCCAAATTCACATGACTGATAACATATAAGAAGTCGGTAATTTTGCAGTAGAGCCAACAAGTAAAAGAAACTTTCATACGTGTTGGTTTAAAAAACCTGTTCTAACTAATTTACAGGTAATGGATTGATTTAGGGGAGTTGTTTTCAAGAGAAATAAAAGAGAAAATTTTCAATGGATATAAATAAAGGATATGAAGTAAATATATTTACATGTTAAGCTTGTGGGTGAAATATTAAGATAGCGCAATTAAACCTTTCAAAATGAGTGGACACATTAGATATGAAATCAGATGCCATGAAGGAGGAGGCATATAGGCCATGGGCCATTTGTCTCTTTCGGGTAAATGGACTAGTCCATAGATAATTCAGTTGAAAATACAAGCGTACTTTTATTTTATCAACATATATTGCCTAATCTATCTGTCTTAAATTTAATTTCTATTGGAATTATTGGATCCAAACTTGCCCCTTTTCTATGTCTCTTTGTAATTTGCTTTTTTCTTTCATTTGATACTACGTGCTTTGAGGAATCACTCAGATGGTATGATAATGAATAAGGAGTTTTTAATCCAAGTTTCTAAAATATCTTCTGAATTATCATCTTGTCATTAACTTTAAACCAAAGGTAAGCATTTTAATTCTAAGTACGTATATCGAATCATGCATTAAAAAAACCTCCATTTTTACCTGATCTTTTGACCTCAGAGAATAATGGCGTGGGCCACGATGAAAAAAGTGATATAAATGTAAGAAAGTACTATTCATATCACATATAACTCAACAAATTAGTTCTACTTGTCAAATATATACAGTTATTAGAATATTCAAGAATACTATACAATTAATGTTTGCTGTCAATATATGTGTGATGATAAAGCCAGTACAATGCAATATGGAGAGAGCAAACAGTATCCAATGCTCAAAAGTCCACTGAAACAAAACAAATAGGTAACAGAACAAACACGGACCTCTAAAATATCGGTGGTGAGATCAGGTGCCATGGAGGAGTAAGCACCCCCTGTAGACCGGTCACACCCGCCGTGTGCTCATTGCCATGATTAAGCAAACAGAAAAATCTGTAGGCAATTCAGTGTGTAAATAATGGCCGTAAATGCCAAGTACAGGTTTAAATTTGCTTCCCTCCAATGGCCAGTGGTGGCATCTCAATATGAGTAAAAAAATCTTGAAGGGACGTTAAGCAACAAACAACAACAACAGCAACAACAGTATTAATCCAGAATATGTCGAGTAGGGACCTACATAAAATCAAAATTATAAATGAATATAACATATGAAAAAAAATTTGATAATGATACAAAATTTTCATCACACGAAATATTGAGATAACGAACAGTATTCAACTGTATGCAAGATCAAAAGTTCATTCAAACATTGCAGATCAGAAGCAGAGCGAACAGGGACCTCTAAAACATCAGAGATGGGATCAGGTTCCATGGAGGAGAGAGCATTCCCTGCCCACCGGTCACTCCCGCCGTGTGCTACTTGTCATGATAGTGAAAAAGGAATAATCCGTAGACAATTTAGTGTGTAAATAATGGCCTAACATTTAATATAAAAAACGTCAGTCAGCATTTGATTTAATGATAGATTGTTTTTGCTGACAACCTCATTGTATCAACCATAGAATTTTGACAGTGCCATTGTATCAGCCATAGAACTTGCGAAATAATGACTCTAAACGAGACTGTTGATATCCTAGTTTCATAAACTTATTTGCCAATAGCTTGTCTCGTTTAAGAAATTGTAGAGCATGCTCTTGCGTATCTAATCAACTGAGAGGTAAAAACCCCATATGCAGGTGATACCTGTAAGGCTATATTGCTACATAAGTAAGGGAAGATTGACGATTGAAACGTTGATGTCAAAAAATTTGTTGTTAGGTTAGCATTAACATCTTTTTCTAGTAAAATATCCTAATATGAAACAAATTTGTCAGACTTTGTGGTATCTTTTATTTTCAAGCTCACTGGGATATATGAAGTCGACAATTGTTAATTGAAAATACGTCGTCTAATTATCTAAATGTCGAGATGAAGGCTACAGCGGGTGTTTTCTTCTCATGTATGTATTTAAATAAATTCTGCATCATATATATACAAAAACAGTTCTGCTGATAAACGGTGGGCAATTGGATCCCATGGAATGATCCCATGGAAATTTCCGAAAGATTGTTGGAAGACCTGTTCTCCATTAGCTACATAGGTGTTGTCAATAAAAAAACTAAAGCATCGTCTATATATCTATTTCAGAGTACCTGTGTATACAATCAGAATGTTTTTTTTATAACAAAATGATTTTGCAACTGACCAATGATAAGGTAAGTAAATTTACGAGATGTTATTATATGATTCAATGATTATATGATCGGTTGATTGATTGTAGGTTGTATTACGCCCCGTTCGAGAATTTTTCACTCACATAGAGACGTCACAATATGCCGGTGAAGGGCTTCAAATCTAGACCTTTACTCGGCACTCAGGGCCTTGATTAGTGAAGGATCCTACGCCTACTGTGACACGGGGCCTCGGTTGTTAAGTACTCATCCGAAGGACCCGTAACTTTCACTTCAAAGTGCCGAGCTCTTGGTGACCCTCCGATCATGGAGCGAGCGCTACCGACTGAGCTACCGTGACGGCCTCTATGATTATATGAAACAAACACGTTAAGCATATCTTGCCATCTTTCTTGATTGTTTTGTATATGTTTAAGTCCTAGCCGAACAATTAAAATAAACATAAGTTGCATTCATTTTTAATTTCTTGTTCTACTCCTTTTTTTCTTTTTCTTTTTTTCTCTTTTTTTTTCTTTTTTGGCAATGTAGAAAATAAACACGAAGGAACTTTTAGAAACTTTCAATTTTTTTTTCTAAAATCCAAGACATCAAAATATACCACTTTGAACACTTTATACAGCCATTCCCAAGGATAAATTAAAAACCAGTTTTAAAAGTAGGAATGGAAATCGTAATGTTTCATACCTTGTCATTGGTCATCTGCGTAATTATTTTGTCAAACATAAATAAATAAATAAATAAAATAAAATAAAATCTGATTCTACACACACACAAGTACTCCCTAGTTGATTTTAAGAGATACTCGAGTTTCTGATTGACAGAATCTATGTGTTTTTAGAGATCAGATCCTCCAACAATCTGTTCCATGGAATTTCCATGGATCTAATTGCGCCCGTTATTAACAGAGGTCTGTTTTGAACTTGTCCTGATCCCATCTCTGGAATTCCTATGGGTCCTGTTTACAGATTTGTACTGTTTGTAAACTTTTCTGTGATCGATTACTGTCCGTTATCTTCACCTTTCACATTAATGACAAACTAACTACAAAACGTATGAAAAATGTGATGACTGCAACTTTTCTATCGTCATCATCTCTTATGTATGTAGCAAATTACTATCATCATAGTAAATTCAATATGCAAGAGAATGTTCAGCCTACTAGCAAATTCTAAAAGGAGGCAAACTATTGGCAAATAATTTGATGTAACAAGGATATCAATAATCTATCAATGAATGTCAAACATTAAGAAAATTCTCTGGTCGATACAAAGTAGCTTAGTGGTAGGGCGTTCGTTTCTTGGTCAGGAGCCTCGGGTTCGATTCTCGTTCAAATCTGAGACGTAAAAATATGCAGTGACTGTTCTTTCACAAAGCGCCTAGCATTAGAGGTGAAAGTCACAGGTCTTTCGGATGAGACCTTAAAAACTGAGGTCCCGCTGGCACGATAAAGAACCTTCTCTTCTCATTGCCCTGAGTGCGAAAATAGGATTAAATTTGAAACCCTTCACAGGATATGGTGATATCTCTATGAGAGTGAAACAATCTCGAATGAGACGTACAACAACAGCAATCAATATATTTGGTTGATATAATGACTTTTAGGAATGGCAATTAATTCAGTTAAATGTTGACTGACATTTCATATACAAATTGTCAGGTAATTGTCACAATGAATTGTCTACGAATTTTTCCGTTTGGCTGGTCATGATCATAAGGAGCACGTGGAGGCGGTGATCGCTCAACAGGGGATGCTTATTTCTCCACGGCACCTGATCCCACTTTTAGTGTTTTTCGAAGATCGTCACAATTTGTATTGTTCTGAAAGATTTCTGAGCTCGTTTAATGTTCGTTATCTACATATTTCATGTTATATTCAACTTGAAGTCAGGTGCAGGTGGAAAAAATATTCATAAATTGTGCAAATTTGAAATAAGTTCTTATTCTAATTTTGGTCCAATGTAGAAAAAGTAATGATTTGTTACACCTGGAAGGTCTCGTGCAGGTGAACGTAAATTATTTGATTTCTACAATGAAGGATCTCAGCCATTTAGAGAGCAAATTAGGAATTATTCAATCACTTAATTAAACATACCGGATAAGAATGATAGTACATGTACTATTACTACGTGTACTATGATTCTTATCCGATATCTCTTTTTCTTGTCGCTGCTTATTTGAAGCAATAAACACAATTACTAGTAACTTCAGAATCTATACTTAAGTCCGATTTGATTTCTATATGAAAGATTTTTTATGATTTGTCAATTTTCATGACTGCTCCATTAATGTTACATAAGGATCGATAATGCAATATTATACGTACTTTCAACATTTAATGAATTATTCAAGGGCAGATGTATAGTTAACAAAAATAATTTTCTAGTTTACTGTAAATCACTTTTTACACAAAACGTAATTTTTGCTTATTTATACGAGACCAATTACTTGCAAAAATTTAATTTTTGGTTATTATCTGCACTTTAAAACATATATATATATATATATATATATATATATATATATATATATATATATATATATATATATATATATATATATATATATATATATATATATATATATATATACACACACATATATATATCAATTACAAGAGTCTCGTTTATAAATACCAAATTATAACCTTGTGAAAATAAGGCAATCGTGGACAAGTTTTCAAGCGTGAAAAATAATTATCACTGCGTTCTAAAACTCTCACTACTTTTTAGTACATTTTTCATCAATATACATAGTAAATTTGAAATTGATGTATGCTCAAATAAACAAAATATGAGATTTTATGTTATGTGTGGTATCGCCTTACGGAGCACGAATGATATCTTCAAAGTGTCTAAAGCAGCGTCACGTTTCCTCGCTATTCAAGCATAATAAAATCTTTATTTTTTATCTATTTTTTGTTTTCAAAAAATTAAGATGTACTTCATTATGATAAATAAACATTTGCTGAAAAATTAAGCTTAGTGCGCCCATTTTTTTTAAATAAAATACTTTGTTCACGATTTTACCCGACAATCCTCCTATGCTTTTTTGAGAGTAGTTGCTGCTGGCAGTATTTTGTGATCCATTTCTTGTAAACCGTAAGATAATACTAGCATCCATGTAATTCGTCATTTAGAGAACTTTTATTAAGTACATGTACTTTTTGTAAACAGTATGATGTTTTCATGAAAATATTATATAACGTGTGTGGTTGAGCCTACATTGACGATCGCTTGAAGTACATGTAAACCTTTTAGTGAACAAAATTTCAAAGCCTCAAAACTGCGTAACCATATTTCTTAAAACATCATTACATATACAAATAATTATATTGAACTGCAATAGAATTCATGTTACCTAAACACTGGAATAGAAAACGGAGGAAAGGAATTCGTGGCGAGACAGAGTTCAGAATTATAGTTTAAATTATGTCATTGTTATCTGCATAATTCCTCTTCTTATAGCATTTTCCTATGATTTGACACAGTTTAATATTTCATTTCATTTAGTTTGACATAATGACTATGATAAATTACTAGTGAATGATTGCCAAAATGTCTTTCTATATATTGTTGTAAAGACATTTTTTTTTCCAAAGGATGACTGCACTTTAAGGAGGGATTCTTCTCATAAGAACACTTATTTCTTATATTTAAAAATCAATGAAATTTTCACAGAATCAAGAAGACAATATCACTAAGTGATGGTCTCAGTTAGATTAAATTTGACCGTTTTATATTAGAGGAAAGGTCAGGTCAAGGTCAGTACCTTTTCCCTGGACATTAAGAATAAAAAAATTACTGTTGCCAATCATACGATGCCTACTTCTATTTCAAAAAATTAAATGTTTTTCTTTTTGCATAAAGAGATATTACCATATAGGGTCTATAAGATGATATTACCAAATTGACATAAATAATTTAACTAAAATGGATATTGGCTAATCCGGATTTTCTCTATTTTTCTTAAAATTTTAAGATATTTTAGTTATTTTAAATATGCTTCCTATATTTAATTTTTTTCTTTTTTTCACATATGGTAAAGTTGTCACATAAAGATACAAAATGATATAAAAACAAAAAGTTTTGATCGTTTACTAAGAGAGAAAAAACACTTTTTACGGATTTTGGCTCAAATCTGAACTTAAATTGGAAGCTTTTAAAAGCTAACATAATTGTAGTGTGTTTGGAAAATCATATTTATTTGATATATATTTACATTTAAAAATTTTCTCCAAGTCTTTGATTGTGTAAAAATTATTACTAAATTGATTGTTCTATAATTATTTTGAGAGGCAGAAAAGAAGATATTTTCATACGCCACCATTCCGCCAAAAATATAGTCCCTGCTAGATTTCAAACTCACTTTACCATTTCTATTTAAAGTTGTACAATTGTGATGAGGAAAGAAAAATATGATCTTTTAAATCTCTTACATCTACATATATAAAACATATAAGCAAATATACTTTGAATATTTCATTTAGTCAGAAGCCAGACAAGAATTCCTCCTTAAGACATACAACAGTTGCAACAAGAATGGTGAACATTAGGACTGCAAAATACGTAATAAAAATAGATAAACGTTTGTATTTATGAACTGTGAAGCCATTTTAGAAGGCAATGGTCAACTGGATTACTAGAATTCTCATAGTCAGCAATGATTGTCTATTGCTCTACATTTAAGATTTATTGTATATTTGTATATATAAATTTGTATTAAAAGTAAATCAATAAATAAATTTGCGCAAATTGTTTTGAAGGGAAAACATTTTTTTTTCTTACTTTTCTTCTCTCTATAGTAAACAAGCATATTGTCCTATAGAAAACATACTATTATTCACCAAGTGAAATCTTACCTCAAGTAACTCTGTGAATTCTAAATTCCGTCGAATGTGTATTTTTAGCATTCAATATACTTTACCATCTGAGGTACTCGGAAATATTGTACGAACTCAAAATATTATTATGCATTGGTTTACGATCACCTGTACCTAAAACTATATGTTAGTGACCATGCTGCTGATTTTGTGCTGAAACCTTTATAAATATTGGCGCCATATGGAAAAAAAAAAAACTTTTGACGCAATTTTCAAAGAATTAGCTCCATCTCTCATGCATGTTTATCAACCTTATCTTCAACCAAGGACAGGTAAGTTTAATTCCCCAATTTTTGAAGGCAGTAGGGTTGAAAAAATATTATTTATAGTATCTTTTTTGTTGTCAAAAATCATTGTGACATTCAAATTCGATTCCAAATTGAGCAGATTCTTTGAGAAATTAAACGAAGCAAAAATAGATTTGAAATGAAAGTAACAGAAACCAAAAACCCAGTGTAATGTTTGTCTGTCATCTCTGCCTTCATAAAAACAACAGATATTGATGATAAATTATATAGAATAAGGTGTAGGTAGGAAAATTGTCTATTATTGCTTTTTCTTGGTAGGGTGAAGGAGGGCAATCATTACAGTATTATGATACATATTCAAATACAAATTATTCGCCCGTTTCAATCGTAGATTTTAGAATTTATCCCACAGAATATTAATAAATTTTAATCCTAGAGTATTATTCAGCATTCAATGTGTTGGACGACTTGATGATATAATCCTTGACACTTAATATGCGATCTATATACGATTTAAATTTCCAAAGGCGTGGCCTTCGTTAATTATAAGACCAATGATGCCAAATACCTGAGCATACTTGAAGTTATATCTAAGCATGGGAAACTCAAGCTTTACCAGGATTGTAACTCTCTGCTGCCTCCTTATTGCCTTAGGTGAGTACATGTATAAAAAATATAGACTAATTAATTTGGCATTTCAATGGCCACTCGGGTTTCAATTATTTACAGAACTATAGCACTGCAGGGCGTCTTTTAACAGTAGGTATGAGAGTGCTACATTTTATGAAATTAGTCGAAAGTCCAAAGTACTTCTTCACTGTAGGAGATGATATGTGCTTTCAAAAATCGAAGGAAATTGTCAAAAGTTACCGAAATTGTAAATTTTTCTATAGGAGGAATTATAAAATAAAAAAAATAATTACAGGCTAGTTGTAGACACAACCATAATCAGATTGGATGCACAATTTTACACAGTCAAAAAAATATTTGATATTTTCTTTCTTTTCTTTTTTCTTGTTTTTGTTTTGACTTCATGGCCGATACAATAGCTTTTTAATGAACTAGCACATGTAGTCTCTTTCACTTTTTATGATGATTTTGTTTATTATACATGAAAGATATATTCTTGTTTTGAGAATATTAAGTATTCATTAATCTATCTATAGAAAATTTCTTTACCAAAGCGCAAATTGAAAAAAAAACACCCAAGGAATATAGTATTAGAATTTTAACACTTGTTTATTAACATAACTTTCTTGTCTTTGTACATGGTTCACGCTTCCATGGATGAAATTTCACGAAATCTGCTTCAGAATTTCCAAGAATTTGATTCTTTGGCTCTTTGGAGCATTGAATTAACTTGTTAATAAGGAAGATCTCAGTAAGATATCGTATTTCTGTGCAAGGCGTTCTACAATTTCTCAATTATTATACAATCCCTACACGTATTGTTTTTTAGGTCACTTGATTCACTCAAGTGACCTATTGCTATCTGTTTTCCACCGATATGTGTCGTTCGTCATCCTTTAATTTTTGAACGTTCATCTTCTTCTATAGAACGGCTAAATCAATTCCAGCCAATGTTGGTATATAGTGTAACGATTTTTGACTATATTATTAAAATGTGTGTTTATCTATTTGTGATCTTAATTCATACCGACCGGAAGATTCATTTATCATTATTATATGTTTAAACTACATTTTAATTTGTTGTACATCATTGATTTACCTTATTTATAAGTCATTACATATGTACTTTCATTTTCCATTACTTCCGGTCGCGGGAAATTATGTATAGGTTTTTTCCTGAAATGTGTCGTGAATTTGGGTTGTGCAACGTCACGTTTGGTTATGCTACGTCACATTAGCGTTAATGTTTACTTTTGTAGTCAGTTGAAGTCTTGGGATTCTAGTGAACGGATGTAGAAATTTTTAGAGTTACTTTTGTCCAGACCAGACTTGTGGATTTTTTTTATAATTCAATTTTTAGTCGCTCCCAGACTATCTTTGAAATGTCGAGGTAATATTAATATATTATTGAAATTTATATCATTTATTTATTATTTATGAAATTAGGCATTAGTAATTAACTTTAACTTTCCGAATTTCGGGGTCCGGTAAATCTAGCAAGTGACCTTGTGCGACCATATATATATAAATATAAATTGTTGTTGGTTTTGTTAACTATAATAAATTTTTGAATATCAGAATATAATTTTTGAAAACTTTATTATCTTTTGTTGATATCTTTCGTAAAAAACCGCTACCAGGTTATTCATAATTATATTCGCTATCAGAAAATAAGAGACCAGATCTTAGCCGCAACCAGGCTTTTTAAAACCATACATATTTAGCCATATTTATCCTATCTTGCGAACTCATTACGGCGAAAACGTTACAATAGCATTCATGGCTAAAAGAGTACAAAATATGTGAATTATATAGTGTATGCTTTCATGGGGCCTGAAAAGTCATCTTCTTTACTCTTAAAAGTCAATCTGTTGGCAAAATTACAATATGCAGTGAACCTTTTACCAACATTGTGTAATTTATGGTCCCAGGGTCGGGATTTGTAGCTGGGCTCCATTGATCATATGATGAAATTGAATTAATTCCTTTTAAAATATTACTTATCTGCCTGTGAGCATTAAGCAGACAAACTAAGTGCATGACTTTGATGATCAAGGGCACCTCTACCTAAATTGTGAAATTCATGACCCTTGTGGCAGAGCTTCTGGTGTAAGGGTGGGGCTTTATTGATCATAGAGTGAAATGCATTAATTCTTGATGATCTACTTCTATGTATCTGGATGGAGAAGGTATACAGTTTCAATGAGCAAGTATTCTGTACCTAACTTGTAAAATTCATTGCCCAGGGTAAGGGGTTCTGCTGTTAGGATGAGGTTCTATTGATTAAATAGTAAAGATGGATTAATTTTTTGAAAAATCTTCTCTGCTCCTGGTCATCTACAGGGTAATGGAGTACATAGTTGTAATTAGTAAGGTTGTTTTATCAGATTTAAGAACTTTATGACACTGGAATAGTTGTAATTAGCAGCAAGATTGTTTTTACTTTTATTTTTGTTAGGGGATATCCAGGAATATTGAATCAATATAATTTCATCAGAATGAAAGTGGAGTAGCAATAATGCTGTTAAATTTAATTTACAGTACAAAATATCCATTTGCTTAGCATAAAGAAACTAGTAATTAAGGATTTAAAAACAATTTACTCATAAAGTCTAGGCTTTTTTTTCGTTGACGTATTTGATTTACTGTATGCTTTTTTTAAGGATCACTTACAGAGGCATGTCCAGAACAGAAACCCTGTCCTAGAAGGTGTTCATTCGGATACGTCAAGGACGCAAATGGATGCAAAACATGCCAATGTAAATATCTATAAGATAACCTGCAAGGTCTATTAGTTTTCTTGCATACAAGATTTGAATGGAAAATTGCAAACATTCAATTTATGATGAACCATTCTTTGAAATATAGTGGAATGCTCATATGAGTTATCATTACAGCATCAATTTAAAAATGAATTACGTGTCGAACCTACGTATTGTAACTGTACGTATCATTGATACATTGATGTATTGTGTGACATTAACTGCGTAACCATATGATAATGCTTTCATAGATATTTTTGACAATATATATACATGACTGTATAAATGTATATATGTTTTAGGCTGTCCTGTTTTACGATGTCCATTTTGCTGGAGAGGGTATATCTTGGGCAAAGAAGACAACCAGTGTTGGGTCTGCCATTGTAAATGGGGTCTCTGAAGATTTTTATATAACCTCATGCAATGGATTACCAACGTTAACGTCGTCTGAAAATTTTGGCTCATAAACTTGACAAATTATATTTCTCGTGAATGTTGTTCATTGAAATTTTTAACATCATTTAGACAGTGTATGTTTGATTTATGATTATTTGAAGCAAGCATGAACATATCCACATTGTAGCAGAAAAAATCTTAAGCATCTTAAAATGATTTAGCTTTTGATAAAAGATGCATGTACCAAAGAAAAAAAAACTAGTGCTAATTGTAACGGGAACCGTTACAGATGTTCCCCAAACGGCTCCCCAATTCCTTATGATGCCCCATTCCCTACAAGCTTCAATAAATTAGACAATACTTTTGTAGTATAGATGGACACTTTATTTATAAGGGTATTTCATTGGAAAACTACTCCGATATAGCCATATGGGTATTAGCCAATCAAATTTCAGCGCATGTGCTTGATTCTACATTTTTCACATTAATTTTCTTATATTGTCTCACAATACATACATTTGTGTTAAATATTAAAGAATTTCATTGAAAAACAAGAGAGATGTAACCCTTTAAGTATTAGCCAATCAGAATTCAGCATACGCGCATGCATGGCCTTGCATTCAATTTTGATAGTATCATAATGTAGGAGCCCTATGAGCATATCCATGTCGTAAATTCCATCATGTTTTGTTGAAAACCAAATGAGTTATAGACATTTAAAATCTCAGCCAATCAGATTGCAGCACACCTGCCTGCGCGTGGTTTCAAGAGATTTCCTATGTAACATGTTGTAGCACCTTATAATATATACTTATATTTTAAATTTCAAAGTATTTCGTCAAAAAACAAGGAAATTATTGAGATTTTTGTATCAGCCAATCAGAGGAGAGCGCACGTGCATGCGCGTGAGTTCATGCTAATTTGACCATGTCAACTTGTCTAGACTACTAATATATCTTTATATTTTGAGTTTCAAAGCAATTCCTCAAGAAATATAAAAGTTACGGCTTTATCAAGTATATCAGTCATTTCACTCAATGCACGCGCGCGCACGTGCATGCATGTGCGCGCAAAATGACCTTCGTTCCGCACACCTACACAACATGCCTATTTACCCTAAAAAGGTTTCATGTCAATCGGATGAGAGGTTCTATGAGAACACTCCCGGACAAAAAAGTACCGGAGAAGAAAGTAGAAAAAAAGAATAATAATAATAATAATATTAATAATAATAATAAGAAACAGAGTAAAAACAATATGTTCCCAAACTTCATTTGGGGAACATAATAAAATTTAGCAAACATTAGACAAGTGTAATTATCTAAATATAAATCAACAATACTTTAAAACACACAAAGACTACTTCACTCAAGCGAAAGGATGAATAAAGATATAATTTTCCGGTTATAAAATTTATGTATGCCAAAGGAAAATACTATAAATCGGGGCTCATGACCCTGAATAAGGACTACGAAAAGGAAATCTTTTCTTAATTTTTTTTTTTTTTTTTTTTTTTTTTTTTTTTGTATATTATTTTAGGAAGGACTCTAATTCTTGGCCAAATTATTCGATTATAACCTGGTTTGGGTCAGTTTACGCTTTATAATCCGCGAAGCGGATTATAAAACAGCGTCCTTATAATTTAATTTTAAAATCATTAAATAACTATGGGTGTAAAATTTCAATGCTTTTTATTAGTTCAAATTTGCCGCTCAATAATACAACCGTAGTAACGGAAGTGATGGGAAGCGAGGGGAGGTAAAAACTTATGCATAGGCCTAGCGGCAGCCTTGTTGTTTGTTTACACGTGGTAAGATCGAATTATTGTTAAGTTAAAGGTACATTTATTAAATCTGGAATTTTCCATGAATCCCGAGGACTGGAAATGAGGGGATTGTAAAAAACGGCGTCATTATATTTGAATGTCGAGTTGAAGGCCAAAGAAAGTGCTTTTTTCTTCTCGTGTAGGAGTTTTTGAAAACAAATTCTGCTTCATTGGAATATAAGAACTGACTAGTTAATAAAAGAGCAGAATTTGTGCCCATCGAAAATTCCAACAGTTTGTTGGAAGACCTGACCTTCAAAAACTATTTAACTGTTGTCAATTAGGAACTCCAGCGTCCTTTATATATTATTTTCAGAGTACTTCTGTGTAGCATCAATGTGCTTTACAACGTTATTTTTTTGTCCTCCACTTTCAATGAAAGTTGGTGATATTACTTTTTGTCAGTCTGTCCGTCCGTCCATCTGTAACACTTTCGTTTCCGCGTGATATCTCGAAAAGTCTTCGAGCTTTTGCAAAAAAATTTTACATAACAACTCCCCGTGGTCTTAGGAAGACCCCTATTGATTGTGAGGTCAAACTGTCAAAGACAAGGTCATGAATTTATAAATACTGTCTGTTTTAACACTTCCGTTTCCGTGTGATATCTGGAGAAGCCTTTGAGCTTTTGCAATGAAATTTTACAAGACAACTCCCTGTGGCCTAAGAAAGACCCCTATTAATTCTGAGGTCAACATGTCAAAGGTCAAGATCGTAGCTTCATACATTCCATCTGTGATTAACACTTTGTTTCCGGTCTATATCTCAAAAAGATTCTGGGCTTTTGCAATGGAATTTTATACTATAACTCCCTAGGACCCCGCCCGCCTCTCTCAAAGTGTCCCGTCCCGCGTTCTTTTTTTTTTTTTTTAATTTTGGTCATTTTTTTCCCAATTGGAAATTAGTTGGCACGATCACGCTAAAAAAATTAGAGTTACTCCCCGTCTGTATTAAAAGTCGCGTGGCCCTTTTTTTCTTCAGCACAGGAGCATATGGAGAGTTATTACAATTATACAGATTGTCGGCGGACTTCATATTTTAATTAGATCTATATCATTTGTTTAGTACAGGCAACTTTGGACACCATATGTTGTGTAAAATTTTGAAAATATCGAACGTGAATGTCACCTGCTGTTTGCATTTAATTTGTACCACTGCATGTCTAACGCCTCTTTGGTCTAGGGGTATGATTCTTACTTTGAATGCAAGACGTCCCGGATTCAAATCCCGGACAATCCCGTAGTTTTTTTATGCCATTTTTTCGATTTACTAAGTAAAAATATTCAACATATGAAATGAAGATATTATGACGTCTGGCATGTTCAAACTTTCTCATAAAATCTTTATTACAGTGTGATAAATATTTTATCTAAAAGATCTTCTGTACACATTTTAAAGAATGCGCAATCAAATCTATATACATGTATATCCATATTGTCATTTTTTATTTTTCATTTTCTTCAGTATATTCATCTAATAACTAACCAAATCCAGGGAGTGCGACCTTCGACATCCCCACCCCCTTCCGATCTGTGCAGGCTCTTTTTTTCTCCTTAAGCAGGGACACAAATTCCCTCAATTACCTTGTTTGATGACAAATCACAAGATCTGAAAATTTCTGAGTTCCATTTTTATTGGAAAAGCCGTTGTCTATGATATTTATATACTCTATTATCTATATAACGTCATTTTAAACAAGATGAACTTAATTAGCTTTGATCTCATTCACTCGGCCATGCTCGGCCATCTAGGCAAGTCAATAAAACTTGCTTTCAATGCCGATGGAATTCTCTTGGCGCCGTCCTACACTACATAATCATTGAGAATGGAGGTGAGATACAGTTATATGGACATTAGTTTCATTAGATGATCGTTACCGATACAGATTGTAATGAAATTAATTTTATATTTAAAGCACATTTAATTTACAACAACTCCTACGGGGGGTAATCAAAAAGTTCGTGGACTATAAGTCGGATTTTGGGAGGTAAATTTTGGTCTAAAACTTTTGTGTCCAACTTATAAGCGGATCCAGAAGAAAGTTCTCTAAACAACATGGAAAAGTACAACCGACGTATAGGCGAATCGACTTATAGGCGAGTATATACTGCATAGAAAACATCAGCTACTTAATGCTTATGCATTCTCAATATTAACGTCTGATCTCTGTTAAGATTGGAAGTTTTTAAAAGCTATTAAGATTGTAGTTTGTATGGATATTCATATTTATTTGACATATTTTAAAACTTTGGTCTATTATTATTAATATTACCTACAATCAAATTTTTTTAAGCCTTTGATTGTTTAATTTTTTAAAACTAAATTTATTGTTCTGTAGTAATTTTGAGAAGCAGAAAAGGAGATATTTTCATACGCCGTCGTTCCGCAAAAATATAGTCCTTGCTAGATTTCAATCTCAGTTTACCATTTCTATTTAAAGTTGTATAATTATGAGGAGGAAAGAAAAATATGATCTTTTAAATCCTTTACAACTAATTATATAAGAAATATAAGCAAATATACTTTGTATATTTCATTTAGTCAAAAAACAAACAAGAATCCCTCCTTAACGAATCAATTGACAAAATTTCTGCTGATCATATCGCGTATACTGTAAACAAAGAAGAAAATATATGACCATTCTTATATATTCCTGATGTAAATCTATTATATCAATAAACAAATTATAATGAGAATTTAAGCCTATTTTGCTTCACAAAACCCAATTTTTTAAAGTTTAATTTGTTAATTATATATAATATTTTTTTGTATTGTTATTTGAATAAATGATCTGTTCGTTGTATATATATAATGAAATTTATATAAGGATTTCTTGATGGTGAAAACTAAGTAAAGGAGGAAAATTAATTTTTTAGATCTTGAATCTCGAAATTTGAGGTTGGAATCTCGTATTTCGTATCTCGAATGAGTCTTCTGGGCTTTCGTAGGACAGTTTTAAAGTTCATTCATAATTGAAACATTATCTAACATAATTGCTTAAGTGCTTTTACATGTTCAGGTTTTAAATTCCTGGTCAACATATCAGGTAACTTCTGTAGGGAATAACCCAATTTTCTGATTAATTCTAGAATTTATTCACTTTAGTATTAGATTTAGAAAAGGGTACGATAAACAAAAAAAAAAAAAAAAAACAAAACAAAAAAAAAAAAAAAAAAAAAAAAAACAAAACAAAAACAAAACAAAAAAAAAAAAAAAAAAAAAAAATTAAAAAGGAAAATTAGTCATCGACGTCTTAAGATAAAAATAAAAATTGATTTATTCGCGCACACAAAGAAACTGGGGGATAACTCTAGGAATATGTTTACCTTACGACAGATTAAAAATTCGATGAAGTTATATCTTAAAAATTCCACTTTTTTGTTAAATTTTGGTCATGTTAATTACCATTTACATACAAAATTGACAAAACCTGAATACCTTGATTGCAAAATTGATTATGATAAACACACCAATATGACAAGTCACTCAATTTGCACAAAAACTGATATAAACTGGATGCCAAAACTACGTGTACATTTAAAAAAAAAAAAAAAGTGGGTCATCGCTTCAATTTTTTGTGAAAACAAATAGTGAAAGGTAATGGAAGGATGTTTCTATATATATTTGCAAAAATATTACTACGAAGACCAACTCTATATAAAAATACAAAATTCTGAGCCCGACAAACTCTTGCTAAGTACGGATAAGTACTGTTTGTTATTTAAATGGCAACTTCTATGTGACTGGTAGGTGAAGTGGCCAGCGAGGAGCTGGTGAATTGTGCATCTATTGACAAAGAAGTTCGAAACATGCTCTGATGTACTGATTTCTTTTTTTTTTTTTTTTTTTTGATTTCATAATTAAGTTGAAATATTGCTATAGGAATAAAACATTTTTGCTGAAAATAAATATACGTATGTAATAATGAACCCAATTACAGTAATTCGTTTTAAAATGCAGAATAAAAATTATAATAAATTTTTAAATAATTATTTTAAATCTAAACCTCTATTTTAAATCCAAGCCTCTAAAGCCAAAGCGAACAACTATCATCATAAATATATATATATATATATATATATATATATATATATATATACACACACACACACACACACACACACACACACACACACACACACACATATATATATATATATATATATATATATATATATATATATATATAAAGCACTAAAAATGACCAACGACACGAACAATAATAATTGTCAAATTTTCGGGACGACCTGTACCTTCCTCTGGACAAAGAAAAAAAGTTAAGAAGTCATAAAAACAAAGGAAATAGAGAAACAAAAACAACTAGCACTACTACCAAACTGCCAAACACTAAATATTTACAGTGTTTCATGTTTAATTTGAAGTTTATAAAACAGTTGTGAACAAAGAAATGGATTGCGTCCGGTCTATCGGTTGTACTCTCGTGAAGTGCGATTTACATAATTGAACCTTGTTTTTATGACTTCTTAACTTTTTTTCTTTGTCCTGAGGAAGGGACAGGTCGTCCCGATAATTTGACAATTTTTATTGTTCGTGTCGTTGGTCATTTTTAGTGCTTTATATAAATTTCCATCCGTGACCTTGTATCTACTTAGTAGTTCCTACACTTAGGATATACAGTGTTGTTGGTTTTTTAGTGCTTTATATATATATATATATATATATATATATATATATATATATATATATATATATATATATATATATATATATATATATATATATATATATATATATATATATATATATATATATACATTAATCATATCTACACTAAAAATACATAATAGAAGTCACTACCAGTTTTGGACATTCTGAAGCCGAAAACGCAAGGCCAAGTGTTTAGCTTGTTTAGAATTTAGATAGACAGTACTGTACACATTTAAATGCTTTGGTGAATGCATACAACTGAGATATTTCCGATTTACAAATTGCTCACTGAACGCTTCTTTCCTTCTTTGAAAATTTATAAAGTTCATAAAATATTAATACAAACCATACCTTAAAATGTATTTGATCTATGAATTGACATACCTTAATTGGTTTGTTTTCTGCCCTCGACATTGATTTTGTATCACATCTGTATCATTAATTTTTAATATTGTTTTCCACTTATAACTTCAGTGGAATATTATATTCAACTATTTGTTTAGTTGCAGCGATGACATGAGTTATTCATAAATTCATAATATTGTCTCGTTAAATAGATTTTGATATGGTGATATCTACTTGTATTTACGACTATAGTATTCAACTGCAGAAGACAAGTTATATTCAACAAAGTTAGATTAAGTTATATAACTTAATATTACACCAATAAAAGTAAAGGCATATTTCTAAAACGGAAACATTTTGAGGAATATAGTCAGATGCATCCATGGGTGTTTATTTCCTATTTTTTTAAAAAATAGATCGTCAAAAATGTTTTTTTAGGATGTGAATGTAGACAATAGAAAAACAGTATTTTGTTAATTAAAGAGGCAAAACACACACACACACACCCTCACACACACACACACACACACACACACACACACACACACACAATTACTTAAAATATGAAACAAAGTCGTGATTTTTCTCTTATTAAAATTCGTAATTCTTAT
The DNA here is from genome assembly GCF_033153115.1 of Saccostrea echinata. NCBI lineage: Eukaryota > Metazoa > Mollusca > Bivalvia > Ostreida > Ostreidae > Saccostrea > Saccostrea echinata. The sequence goes on from NW_026889777.1 coordinate 2,092,629, forward strand.
AACAATAGCATAAAGGTGTCTTTGTCTGACCATGAAAAATATTAGCATGCTTCCACATATGTTCAATTCGACCTTATGTTCACAGAATCTAGTTAAATGATTATTCATAATTATATGGAAGATTCTCAGGTAGTGTAGATTCAGGTTTGCCTAAATAATTAACCAGGTGGAAGGGTGGGGCCACTATGGGCGATAAGCGTTTTACGTAGGAATAAATGGAGAAAATCTTTAAATTTCTTCCTCTCAAGAACAACAAAACTATGATAAGTTATCTCTTAACCGAAGCATCTTCAATTAGTTTAGATTCCGATTTGTTCAAATTATGACCCCCAGGGACCACAAGGGCCAATCAAAGTTTTAAAAAAGAAAACATGGGGAAAATCTTTTAAAATACTCTTCTTCTGAACAGCGAAGCCATGATTAGTCATATCCAATGGAAGCATCTACATATTCAAGTTTGTTCAAATCATGACACCTGGGCGTATGGTGGGGCCACAATATATTTTCTTAATTTTACATGAGAATATATGGGGGGACTACTGATGAAGAACACAAGGGTCATAGTTACTCAGGTGAACGTTGTTGTCCATGGGCCCCTTGTCCAATATTCTGTCATTGTGGAGAAATCTTCACTCAAAATGGATATTAATAGTAATGCATGCAGAATCGCAGGTGTTCAAAGTTTTACAACTTAATTTCTTGAGGATCACCGAATTGGTGAATAAAAAAAGAACTCAGAGTATCAAGTTCTGCCTGTTCTGTCAGGTGTGTATAAAGTTTAATCTGATGAAATATGTAAAGTAGTAGTTCATTTTATATTAATTTATACAATTAATATATATATATATATATATATATATATATATATATATATATATATATATATATATATATATATATATATATATATATATATATATATATATATATAAAATAAACAATTTTAATGTTACCTTGTAAATTCTATGGGAAGATAAATGAGCATGAAATAATCAGTGAAGTGCTAGGCATTCGATATGCTTTAAACCTCAAAGGAGTGTTCAATAATACCTTTAACAATAAAATAACGCATAAAAAAATTGAAGCGAGAAGAATAAACAATTTAATTATGCTTTTATAGTCATTTGATATTATAGTACTTTTTAAAAAGACCGGAAAGCAAAAATAGTTCTGTCCTCTCATATTTCATGTGCAAAATGAAAAATTTAAAACGCTTGAATACATAAAAGTAATTTTTATAACTCATTGATAATAAAACTCTAGGATACCTTTGGGAAGTTTGCTCATAAATTTCATTAAACATTCATCAGGAAGTTCAGAAAATACTGGAATTAATATGGGTTCTTAAAATTATACTTAACAGTGGGGTATTACAGCTGTAAAGCTTAGAAACCTTTCAAGATAAACTCAGAAAAGACGAAAAACGATGTCAATGTTTCTATTCAGCTACTTAGTAGCTGAAAAGAATACTGTACGTGTACATACATTGGCGTATTCAAAATTTAGCGCAATCACTGGGTAAGGAGTTGTTGGCGTAATCATGAATTAGCGCTACACATGTCCGCACCGTGTACTGCATTTATAAATGATTTCTTAGCGGTATTCATGAATTAGCGCATCGATGTCCGCGCTAAGGTCGCTAAAATATGAAGCCCGCTTTTTTAAGTACACATACAGTAACTCTTTTTTGTTGGTACCTTTCGTTGTGATTATGTCAAATATTAAACATTCCACATAAAACAGTGGTAGCATCAGACACTGGTGTAGCCAGTACGATGCATTGATTAAATCTGACATGTCATCGAGGTATAATTAATCTTTTCTTGTTTTTAACAAACAATCATTCTTTTTGATTTATTTTATAACTCAAGAACTTTCACAAATAGAAGTTTCAAGAAATTTTAAACATCTTAAACCGAGGGATTGTGTCAAAACAGGAAGTGCTATTGATTTAGCATGTCCTTGGATGTATATCTAATGGGTAATATCCACCACATGTAAGAGATAATTTTCTATATTAGTAAACGTTTTCACTTAATCTTGTTAATTTTTCATCATATATACATACCGGTAGTATTACTTTTGATTGCTAACATTAATCAAACTTAATGAATGTAAAAAAATCCAATTCAACGAAATTCATAATACTTAAGTACTTTTGTTCTTGTTTTTATTAATGAGATATCTGGATGGACCATCAGGGTTATCCATGGGTCGTTAAACGTGGCGGCCTTGCCACAGTTAAATTCCATTGCGCCACAGTTAAAAATACAGTCGAACCTCGGTATCTCGAACTCAATGGGACCGAAGAAAAAAATCGAGATATCCAATGATTCAAGATATATAGGGTAAAATACTTAATGAATTAGTGGACTGGACCTATTGATCACTTTGACATATGCATGCCATTCGAGTCCCAGATAGCATGACTTTGTTAGGCCAAAGTTGTTATATAATTGTACTATTGGGCGATGGGTAGTAAACGTAGGACCAGCTTTAGACCAATGTTACAATGTTAGTTTTCTCTTTAGTATCCAACTATGTTTGAATTCTTACGTTGGCCCAAAGTTGGTCCAATGATAACCAACTCCTCTTTGGTATATATTCTCCACAAAAGCCCAGCGTTTGTAATGCACCTTTAACAAACTTAAGTTGTTTTATTTTATCAATAATCAATTAGTCAATAACAAACCTAATAAATTTTCTGTCTATGACCAATAGCAGCTAATGAACCTATCAAGATCAATTACAAATAAATGATTTTTCGTCTTCGCAAAATTAATATCCTTCAATCGTTATCTCCTTATTTACTGATTACGTCACTGAAAAGGGGCGCTACCTTAAATTTATTCGCCACAATGACAAATCGGTTGGGATATAGCGAATTAAATTCTTTTTTCTTTATATCTAGATGGTTTAAAGAGGGTATCTAAATTGTGTGATTTTATATTTACTTTATCCAACGAGTTGAAATGACATTCAGATGTATATTCGCGAGGTTGGCCAAGTGACACAGTTAATTTATTTTTCAATTGGCAATAATATTCATATAATTTATTTATGAAACTAGTGATTCAGAATAGTGTATTTTTCAATTTATTTAGTGATTTCTCTGAAAAGTCGGGCGCGAAATGACCGCGAATATCAGCACTTTGCGGAAGTCTTCTACTACATGAAATTGACGTAAAACCCTGATTTTTATTTGAAAGTTAATTAATTTAATTTCAAATAAAAATCAGTAAACGACACTAGTACTATACAATTTTAAAAAATCTTCAATTAGCATTAAATTATAGTGTTTGTTTTCAATGCAGGCTGCTTGATAGAACTAGTGTATTTTTGTTTTATATTGAAAAATAATTACACATTTTATCCTTGTACAACATTGTTTATATTTATTCATAACAACACCAAACTGGATAAATACAAGGAAATGGACATCTAAGAACAAAATCTCGTAAAATACTTGTATTAAAAATATCACAATAAGTAATAAATATCATTTAAACATTTATTTTTTTAATGTGGTTCTTATCCCCGGTATTCATTTAAAACGTCATAAATATTGCCAAAGTTTTCATTTTTAAACATTCAAAATATGTTCCGTCTACCAGGGTTTCCTTTTTTTATCGACATCATTAGGTATTTAAATGCACCGTAATTTTTTTTTAACTTTACAGTAAAAAGATCCATTGAAGATTGTAAATATTCTCGAAGATCCATGAATCGTTACCTTTATTTTATCGAATCTGTTTTGTAAATAATTTTGAAAACTGTTCTTGTTGCACGTCATATCTTAGTTATACATGTAAATATTCTTTCTTTCAATCAAGGGTTCGAATCTCGACCGCGACTGACCTAAGTCGATAAAAAATGGGTAGCAACTGTTCCTTCGCAATGCGCTCGACACTTTGAAGTAAAAGTTGCGGGTCCTTTGGATGAGACCTTTAAAACCGAGGCCCCGTGTCACGGCAGGCGTTAGCACGATAAACTGCTGCCAAGTAAAGGTAAAAATTTGAAGCCCTTCACCGATATATGGTGACATTTCTATATGAGTGAAAAATTCTCGAATGGGACGTAAAATAACATACAATCAATCAATCTTTCAATCTAACTGATCATTCAGAAAAATCATGCCTTAATTGATTGTTAACATCTCGTTCCAATTACACTATGTTTACCCAGCGCCATTTTGGAAACAAGTCCTAGGGTCATGACCACAGCAGAAATGACAATATAAAGACAAAAAACATACCAATTCTGATATACGATTTCTGTTGACATGTACACTTGAGACAGGTCGTAAGAAAAAAATAGATTAACCTTCCTTGTCAAACATATAAATACTGCAAGTAATCTTGGTTTGTCGTCCTTGACAAAAATATATTCTAGATTTTTCCTTTATTTCAAATTCCTATGTAAAACGTTGATCGCATATTGTTTCTATAAACATCTGACAAGTCTTGATTTTGCTGTTCTTGAGAAGAAGATTTTTAAGATTTTTTTCCCCATAAATTCCTATGTAAAACGTTGATCGCATAATGTGGCCACACCCTACCCAGGGGCATCATGATTTGAACAAAATTAAATCTACACTGCCTGAGGAAATATGATTAAACATGACTTTCCTGTTCTTGAAAATATTTTAAAAGGCCCGCCATAGCTCCATGCATGGCCATACATGAACAATCTTGAATTTACAACATGAAATATAGCTTTTACATAAGTTTCATCTTTTATGGTTCATTGGTTACTTATGCTGAATTATTTTCCCTTGTAAGAGGGCATGTTCCTTTAATTTAGAAAGATAAAATTATTATCACCCAAGGATACTATGTGGCAGGTGTAGTTGAAATGAAAAACGTGAAAAGTTTACAGAACACAGAAAACAGACGACACATGAAACAAGACACACGACAGACGGAAGCTGGAATCCCTTCCATCAAAAAAGCTCATCAGGGTCCCGGCTTATTTGAGCAAAGAGGCAATAAGCGATATAGAGTGAAGGATATTCGTAACGTTTTAGATGAAATTATAGCCACTAGGAGTTTCTGCAGTGGAGTTTGTATTGGAAGTGACTGTTGTAGACTGGAAACCTTTCACATTACGTTTGCAACTCATAGGTGTTAGCCAATAAATGAATGGGTTGACTGCATAATTCATCAAAAATATCACGATACCAAACTCTAAAAGCGTATCATAGTTCTTTTCTGGCCATACGAGAAGACCAAATGTCTCACACGTAGAAATAATATCATAAACAACATACGGAATTTGAGACAAAATGTAAATAATCACGATAAGGTAAACAATTTTCGTCATACGCCAATGTTGTTGCATATTTTTTAAATGTTTGGTTCCTAAGATTTTTAATTTTGAAAGCTTTACTGTTTTAATACAGTGAAAAAGCATTAAAGAAATTGAGGATAAAAATATTAAAGGAAAGCTTATAAAGGCGTAATAATCTGAGTCGAATAAATAATTTGGGCAATTGGTTGTTTCTGCCATGGCAATGGCATAACTTGTATTGATGATGAGAATAATTACAAAAGCTATAAGTGCCCTGAATACAGCCTGCTTAGCTGTATGAGCCTTCATGTATGCAAGTGGGTTGGTAACAAGAACATATCGCTCATATGCCATAAGTACAACATTAACACTAGAACAAAGGTAGGGTGTGTAGAACAACACAAAGAAAATGATACAGAATGGTTCAGTAAAACCATATTTGAAATTAAAATAATCTACATTTGGATATAATATGAACTCACGAGCAATGTTACACAAAAGAGACCAAGAGTCGTTGATAGCCAAGATCAGAATACACGTGTGTGAAGTCTTCTTGTAGAGTCTCTTTCTTCTCATTATCACAATGACAGCTGAATTGCCAATGATACCGAGCAGGAATACCAACAAAGTTATAACTGTAGTAGGGCATTTATATGGAAAGTCTTTCGAACATGGGAAGACCATATCAAAAGTATCGTTATACGTCCGGAAATACGTATTATTATCAATACTAAAGTCCTCTTCGGTAGATCCGGTCAGATTTGGAATGGTGGTTGAAGTATTGGCAAAAAGTACCTTATCTGTATCCCTTTGTTCATTGGAACTGTTCATTTTATTTTGTAATTCTCCTCTTCTTTTCTCAGGTTCTGAAATCGGAATAAAAAATAATATTATAAGTGACGTTAAAAATTTTAGAAAATAATTAGAGTGAATCAAAATTACATCGAGTAAGGAATGCAAAAGCTTTGACTGTCTTCAGGATGGTTAAAAGAAAAATCTTAAGCCAAACAAAAGAATCGTTTTCTTGTTTTTTTTAACTTACTTTAAACTTATCGCTCATTCGTAAGGAAAAGGCCCTATGCTCCATTCATTTTCTATATTATATTTTATTTGTTTTAACACGTCCAAGCATTGTAGCTAGAATGATAAGCACATGTATTACAGATCGTTTATATTCATTCCTCTAACGGCTTCATTTGTAACATGTCGGGTATTGTGTATATTTTAATTATTTAAGACATCATCCTGTTGCGTACAGAAATGATTTAAAAGGATCATTCAACGTTAATGAACCATACTTTAATTTTTCCTTTCAGTAGACTGTGAAAAATATAGATTTTAATACATTATTCATTGTTCATTGCTATTTAAGAAAGGTCAGAAAAAGTTAATGAAAATTACATGTTTCGTGAGAGCGCAGCTTTGAGCAACCATTTTGGTACTTATGTAGATGCAAAAACATTGTCCTACCTTATACAATGCATGAACAACCATGTCCAAACTTTTCGGTATTATATGTAATGCAGTTTTTATGAAAGGAAATTTTCAAAAATGAAAAAAAAAAATAATAAAATAAAATAAATTAATAAAATAACATCTCCATGCAATTTAAAAAAAAAAAGTTTGTTTAAATGAAACTGACTCATTTCTTCTTAAGACAGATATTTATTTTAACCATGGCTATCAGGAAAATTTCAATTAAACTTTATTTTATTATGTATTCAAAAGGGCTATAGTGTGTTTCAATCACCTGCTTCACTTTATATCCCATATTAACAAAATCTGTTTCCTAGAAAGATGCATGCTTCTATCCTAGACAATTCTTTCTCAAAAATGCTGTTTAGTTTTTAAAAAAAAAAATAAAATAAAATATTGATTCAAAATATCACCTTTTGTTTACAAATTACCGTTACAAGTCCTTCATATTTTGTTGACTTATCCTCTCTGATTTAAATAAATCGCAAATGTGAAGCCATCATATATAGTATGTTGCAATAATGTCTGTGGAACATTGCAATAATTCGGCGATGTTTAATTTTAGTGAAAGAATCTATATGCATTATGTTAGTGTGGCATTGAGGAATTTTAATAGATTAAAGTGTATAAGTCGTCCAAATCAGGTCAAAAAAGTCCTTTGTAAGATATTCTTGCCATAAATAAATTGCCAAACTTTGAAGGAAGTCTATTTGAAAAATATTTTTATAAGAATATATCGATTTTTCTGACAATTCAACAAAGCTATCTGACAAGTTGACAAATAATCTAACACATCAACAAAGTTATTTAACGATTCGACATGACTTTTTAGCAAGTTGTCATAATTATCTGATGAAACGAAATAAATAACTGACAAGTTATATAATAACATGTATCTGGCAAGTCGTCTTACATGTAACGTCTGACAAGTCGGCTTCATTTTCTGAGAAGTCGACGCAATATCTCAAAACTTGACAAGTGTGCATAACATCCGACAAGTGGATTTCAGAAAACTAAGACAATTTGTCAGAATGTATGTCGAGTCGTAAGATAATTATGTTGACTTGTTATAAAGTTATGATGACTTGTTATAAAGTTATGATGACTTGTCATAAAGTAATGTTGCCTTGTCAGAAAGTTATGTTGCCTTGTAAGAAATTTATTGTAAACTTGTCAGAAATTCAATATTTATTGTTCAACATTTTAAGAGATTCCCATTTTAATAAATTAAAAAAGACGTTGAATAATGGACAAAATATTATATATGTCATTAAATTTTAGGTGTTGTATCGTTTTATTTATTCAATAATTATAAATGAATAGATTTAAGATGTATTAGACATGTTTTAACCCGTGTTATTTAGAAAAATAGAAATGGTATGTATAAGGACGGGTTGCTTTCAAGTTTTTAATATTAGCGTTTCATGAAAACAATTAACATACTAATTTTTTTCAAAAGGTTCAATGTCGTTAAACCTAAACTCCTTATATAATTTGTACTTTAATCTCGGACAAACAAATTGGATATGGAAATATAACTAAAATTGAAATTAAAGCCATGTAAATATATTTTAAAATTATCAAGAAAGAGTGATACATTAACTATCAGGTCACTTTTCTCAGTCATATAGTTCAGCCCATGAAAACTTTAATAGTGATTATTGTGTTAGGAATGTATACTGTAGATTCCTTAGTTTTCACGAGTACTTATCATTGCGAAACACTAGCCCATAGACGTTAAATCGCGAGAACGCATGTGACAGTACATATTTTCGTTCTGTACATATTGTCCACAACAATGTGTACCTAACCTCACTGCACATATTGACGTCCATCGGTATATCTTTTCCCCGGCCGAAAAGTTACATATGTACATACTTTCACATGCAACAATATGTGCCTACATCACTGCACATATTGTCGCCCTACAGATAGGGTTGCTTAAGGGTTTTCTTCGGGTTTTGTGAATGTACTTAGTGTGTAAATCACATAGACGTTTTTCGGTCAACTGACGGTACATATTGTCGTCCTGTACACATCGTCACCGGCGTCATTGTGTTTGTCATATGTTCCTTCGATAATTTTTCACTTATATTAAAACGCCGCCACATGGCGGTGGAGGGCTGCGAATTTAGACCTATGCTCGGCACTTCCAGCCTTTGAGCAGTGAGGGATCTTTTTCGTGCCAGCAGCTACTGCGACATAGGACCTCGGTTTATACAGTCTCATCCGAAGGACTGTTCACATGGTGGAATCGAACCCGCGACGTAAGGATCAACTCCTTATTCTGCGATTCTAGAGCAAACGCTCTAACCACTGTGCCACCCTGCGACATTTTATATCTCCCCTTACTGCACATATTGTCGTCCTTCGGTATATATTGTCGCAGGCTGCTAAATTATACATGTACATGTCGATGGCGACAAGATGTGCGTACCCTTACTGCACATATTGTGATAATGATGATGATAAAGATGATGATGATAATTATATGATCAGAAAAGTTTAGGAGGCTAGATTGTAGGCAAATTATACATAAATTAAACTTTAATTTGAAATATTAATACCAATTATCTCCTTATTTTAATTTAACTGTAAACTAGAGGGATGTGAGCACTGAGCTCACAAAATGATAACCTCCCCCGTTCTAGTAAGAGTATGATGGCCAAGTCAATGTTTTTCTATGGGAAACCTCAAATATTTGTCAAATCAGAACATAACATAGTAGGTGCAAAATGGCACTATGTAATATAGATTATGTTTAAGTCTCATTAAATTTTATCAAGTAGTAATGGAGGGAATCGGATAAGAGATGGGTAACCTTATGTTATAGAAAGAGTGGAAGTGTCCATGTTTTGCTATAGGAAACCCTCTTTGTCTGTCCGATCAAAAAAAAAAAAAATAGAAGTTGCAAAATGGTACTATGTAAATAAAGATTCTGTGAAGTGTTACGGACGAACGGAGAGACGTAGGGAAGGACGGACACCCCCATGACTATACACCTCCCTCTTTTCAAGCTGACATCAAGTCGCATACAGTTTTAACCAATTTCATATAACTTCTATAGAAGCAGGTTAATTTAATGAAAAGACAACACAAAATATAAATGGAGGTAAAATAACATTACTTTAAAAACCACTTATTTGTGAGGGGTGGTTTCTCCTTTCAATCTCATTTTCTGAATGAATAAAATAAGCGTATTCTGGACGGGTAACTTTGAAGTAGTTGTTGATGGTTGGGAGGGGTGTGGATGTTCGGGTAAATGTGGTTCCTTTCCTAGACAACGTAGTTTGTATTAGTATTTAATTACCGGTTGTATCTTTTAATCAATCGTAAATGTAAATATTTTTATCACAAAAGAGACCCCTTGTATTTCCCTAGTAGAAAAATGCAGCGCTTCTCGAAAAAGTCCACTGAAATACAAATTTATTTTACATGTCTATATTACTAAATGATATTTGTTATTGAATACTAAATTATAATCAAAACATGACCATTTTTATAAATGATTAGAATTTTCAGCAGCTACAATATTCAAGAAATTAAGAAGAATCTATAATTTTGACTAATACTTAACACTTTATTGAGCGATTCCTCTGAAATATATTGTAAGATAAATTCTTAAACTTTTTACACAATAAAGAAAACAATGTTTTTAAGTGATGATATCTGGTCAAAGTTGAAATGTTTTAGTGGACATTAACGATAATAAAAATTTCTGTTTCCTATCATGTTATGCCCACTTTTAGTTTAAAGTATTATCTGACAATCTTTTGGTATAAAAGATAATACTACATAAGGGATTTTCGTTCACCAAAATAGATATTTGAAAACCTTAAGTTCCTATTTTTTTCATATTTAAAAAAAAATGAAAATTCGTTTTTTTCCCTCGGCTTCTAATATATACTGTACGTTTCTAACGACTTATTTTCAAATGTTTTGAAGAACTCTTGAATCGATACAAAATGAAGCAAAAACAAACAAAATTTATATATTGATCGTTAAATACGAGATAAAAATGTGTTTATTGACTTTTTACCACTCAATTTCTTTTTATAGATTCAAAATTTACAAAGGCTAACAAGTTTGTAGTGTGTTTGGAGAATCTTACTTATATAATGTATTCTGAAATTTAAGTCCCTTATTATAAATTTTATTTACTACAAAAAATCTTTTACTTGATTGATTGTATTTTACCGTGAACAAAATGAATTATTCTAAATTTGAAAAGCAAATCGCGTGATACAATGAATTTTTCTATTGCGTGTTCCGCTTAAATATAGTCTTTGCTAGATTTTAAATTCAGTGTACCATTTCTTTGTCAAATATTAATTATACAGTTGTAAAATGGAAAGAAAAATATGACCTTATAAATTCTTAACATATCAATATAAATAAAATATATGCAAATATTCTTCAATATTTCAATTAGTCAAAAGCCAAACAAGAATTCCTTCTTAGCATATCAGCTGAAGGCCAATAATGTAGGTATTTCAATACTTCCTGAATTTTGCTCGAATCAATTAGGAAATGACATAAAACCTGTACGTTACACATGAGGTAAACCCTTCACGTGTGAAATTAAAAGATCTCCGTAAAAGTTAGAACTAGTTACAATTGTTTTACAAGCCAAGTTTTCATTTGCAATATAAATCTTTTAAGGTGCTTCAAACTGTATTTTAGAAGTTGTGAATTCGTAGGGGAGATTAACTATATGTATCGTTGTTAGACTTTAGCGAACGTAAATCGAATTTTTACGAAACAGGAAGGACCATGAGTTCAAAAAAATTAAAGTGTATAAATTTTCACAACCCATAAAGATTATGCTTTATTGAATGGTGTAATATTATACAATTTCTCTTGAAAAGATTTCATGAACGGAAACTAAATTCGGAAAATGTGAAATGTGTTTTTCAATTTACCAATTGATAATAGGATAAATTTAAAATGTATTTCAGCCTTAAAGGAAATAAAATAGAAATGAAAATTTCACCCTCCAAAAAACAAAAAAAAAAAAAAAAAAAAAAAAAAAAAAAAAAAAAAAAAAAAAAAAAAAAAAAAAAAACAAGAAAACAAAAAATAAATGAATAAATAAATAAATAGATAAATTTTAAAAAGAAAAACAAAAAACAAAAACAAAACAAAAAGCATTTCCGCGGTGATATTTAAAATTAATTTGGGCCTTTCATACAACGTTGACTAAAGTAAGATCCAGCTACTGGTTTTCTAATGTTTCGAAGTTGTTTTTATAAGTTGTTTGTTTGGACATATATGTATAAAAAATTTATTCTATAATAATATAAATTAAGTTAGAAGGATACAATCAGAATATTACTGATAAAAAAGATATCAAAAAGATTGTTTAGTGTAAAACACTACCTTTCATGTATAAGGATTTTCGTTTTTTCTTTCTAAACAAGATATAAGCCGAATGCCTGTTTTTCCCCCAAGTCTTTTTAGTCTTTTCCCTTCTACTTCTCTTTTTAACTCGATATTAGAAAAGTTCTTTTAGAACAAGAATCTAAATTCCATACCCTTCTTTTTTCTTCACAGCATTATGGTGATTGTTTTGAATTTGACTATCATTGATCACTTTTCCTAAATATGTTTTTATTAAAAATATTGGTCTCCATTAGTTGCCCTAATTATATCCCTGTCCTGAGGCCTTAGTTTGAACATTTAAGTTTTTATTCATAACAACATAAAAATGATGCATATACATGTACATTTGCGTGTTTAGTCCTTTTCTTAAGAAAAAATCCTTTTAACATTCATATTAGCTATAGACATTTTAATATAGAATTCCGGTGAGGAGCCTTGGTGTTAAAAAACAGACAAGGACGTAAATAATTATACCCAAATAAGAAAAAATGGTGTAAAAAACAGACAAGGACGTAAATAATTATACCCAAATAAGAAAAAATCGTAGTATTGCCCTTATTAAGAAGATTTTCAGTACATAAATTGCTAATGGTGTTTTATTGTGTTACAGTCTGCTACAAAAGTTTCTTCCAACCCGTAGGGTCGTGCTTTGAATACACTTCAATTTGCATAACATGACTTTCTGCTTGTAAGCGAACATTTTCAGGAGATGATTCTTAAGATTTTCCAGATTTATTCATTGTTAAACTAAGGGCCCATCCAAGCGCCTGGAGCCATAGTTTTTTGCATCTCCTTGGCAAATTTGGTTGAAATTGATCCAGTGGTAGTAGGAAAGAATTACAAAACATCTAAAAAGTTTATGGAGTACGGATGACGACGGACAAAATCAAAAATCAAATGCGGTTCCTGTAGGCCTCTATCTATTGTCCTCTCGCTCAAAGTGAACAATATTTTCAGATTAACGTCCATTTACTACGTACAGCACTATCCAAATGTTTGAATCAAAGTTTACATGAAAATGTGAGTAAAAGTTCTTCGAGGTACATGATTCTTTATAGACTACGTATTCACACTCAGTAGTATTATACAGAACAGAAAAAGAAACAATTATGACATTCACTGACTAACACAAAAAAAAATTTGACGAATGATCGTGATCTTTAATGAAGAAGAATTTATTCAAACCCCTTCTACATGAGATGGACTTCAGGGTCCACGAATTAATTAATCACTTGATTGCTTATTCGCTTGTCTTGCCTTGCTTGCTTATTTGTACAGGTAAAACTTACTCTAATCTATAATATCTTAACTCCCAGAAAGGAGTTTTTCATTGGAAATAAAGGTCATTGATATGAATTGTTAAAGTTTAACAATTTTACACAAAGGAAATCATATCATGTTAAAACTGAGTAGGTTTACATAGAAAAAGAACTTAATTGACAAGGCAAATTTTCACAAAGAGCTAGGTTCGCTTTATGCATAAAATGGCCCTGTCCTTATATCAATTAATTGACTATCACCCTCTGTCCCATTTCATATATCAAAATAAAGTAGAGACTTTTTTCTTTCATTTCCTGTAACAAAATTTCTTTTTGAGAATCCAGGTATTGGATACCAGTCTATTAGAAAATGCAATATTCTTGAATTTTGCAGAAAACATGCGTATTTGACTATCTTCAGCAAAGAATTAAAATATGAGCACAACCCACGATCCAAAAATTAAAACATGTTTTATGATCTTAAGAAACAGATCATTCTTTATGTAATTGCATATTTTGGATCAGAGGTTGTGCTCTATATGAAATATTGAAAAAAATACTTCAACTTTTGGCCATTTTTAAAGGAATTTACAGGATATGAGGAAAATGACGCATTTTATGATGTCATAATACATTGACTAGAGAGAAAATTACGTCATGTTCAATAGGTACATGTTCACCAAGGGTCCAAGTGATAAATACGGCATTTTCAACCAAAACTGAGCAGTTTCGATTTTTCCGAAATTCTCAGGGCCAAAAGAGGCCCTAAGTGGTTCTTCCTCTTTAAAACAAAAATGAACAAAATCTCAATTTACAAATGGGATATGTTTTAGTAATATATCTTGTTTCGAAATGCTTTATATATTAATTAGTTTAATGAGTATGTTATGGTGATTAAAAGCCATATACTTCAGCTATAACTATGTAGGCAATTACACAAGAGAGCATTGTGTTGTAACCTTTACATTAACACTTTCAATTCATGTAAGGGAAAATATGAACCTTATATTCCCAGTGAATGTTGAATGTCTTTCAATCACCTAAGGACCGAGTTTTATAAACGTTGTATAATATTTGAGGGGATTTTGAAAGGTTGTAATTTTATTGACTTATCTCTCAATGAAAAGCTATCTATTAATCACATGAACAGATTTCGATCACTGATTAAACTGATTACACGAATCGTGATATTTGTCATCCATTGACAATTTTATGAAAAAACAATAGTCAGAAGAAAAACATGCATTTTCATTTGCATATTTCATATACCTAAAGATTGAAAACGACTCAAAACATGTAAGTATAAATACTTTAGGAAGTCTAGCAAGAAATAGGAAGGTTATCACAAAATGTCATCTTGAGAGTAAAAGAGCTTAACATAAATCTTCAGCTCTATACAAGCAAATCAAGGAGCAAGTATTGCTTGTTGTCATTAACACTGATGACTAAGCATCAAGGTCATTAATATTTATGTACAATCATTCTAATTAATGAGCCACTGAAGTAATCTAAACTAAGTTAGCCATAAAAAGGTACCATTAGTAAGTATTACAAAAAAGACAGATATTATCAATAAATTTGCAATGCATACCTGTTTTTTCAATGGATAAGGAGAAGATAAAATGATTGAGTTCGAAATATCAAGAGAATGTTACCATCAATGATAAAATCGAAACTGTAACACCAAAGTATTGAAACTTCTATAAAAAAAATCCCTGTCACTAAGGATTCTTAATTATTAACAGAAAAGAAGTACGTACTGCTACAAGAGGATATACAATTTCCTCAGGAAAAGGAATTTGTGAGAGAAAACACTTTTGTCTCTAAGGTTTCATTTTTAATATTGTCAAGATCAGAACTAAATATTAATACTAAACTAATTATGTCTTGATTAAGGGAACAGAAAATACACATTTGACAAAAGAACTGGCTTAGATGGACTGATAAATCACAGCTCAATGAATGCAAAGGAAAAACATATCAAAGTTTTTTTTTTTAATTAAACAGTTGGTGTTTCCTATATTGATATATTTTCAAAGGACAAAATGTTTACCGTCTATCTTTTTTTTCTTTAGTAGATTGGACGTGATGAGAAAATTGGAAAGATTAAATGAAGAATATGTAATGGTTCCAGCTTACAATGCATGTACGAGGGTTGTCCCAGAAAAACGCGAACTTTTTAAATATTTCATAAACTACTTGACCAAAATTATTCATTTTTGGCATAATGTTGAGAAATGATATTTTTGTCATTTTGGCTAAATAGTATAAAGTGTTAATGCCCTATGTATTTATAAACATCATTTAAAGGGTGTTAAATATCGGTAGTCGGCGCGCAGCGATTTCTTGACTTTCAAAAATAGCATTGGCAACACTGTTTTCTATATAGACAGGCTATACGAATGTATAATACAACAAAAAATAAATACTTAGAAATTTTATGATCTAGAGTACTCGTGTGTAAAAAATCAATAGTTTGACATCATAAATAACAAAAATATGCACAAACACTTTTAATTAGATATTGCATGAACGGCGACGTCGAGCGATAATGCAGCGCACCAAATTATCACTCAGTGTTGTGTGGAACTGGGTTTGACTCCTGTTCATACGGAAAAGGAGCTGTGAACGAGGAACGACACAAATATATGTATATATCGATCACAGGTTTATACATAGTAAAAGAGGTTCAAAGATGAATGGACTAGTTATTCGATGGAAGAAGCATTTGGTAGAAAACCACAAATTATGACAAACTGAAAAGTCTAGAGCTGAACGTCACACTTGAAGACCACTGTCAAGTATTCGAGCGATTAGGTTTATGATTTTGATGGAGAAATTGTCTATGAAAAGAATTTATTCCTTGATTTATTCTTAACTGTAGTACATGAGAAATGGATAACTCGGTAACTAAAAGAAAATGAAATGCAGTATTTGAACGAATTTTTAAAGACGCACGATCCCTGAACGAATTCAAAAACTCCACGAACTACGTTTTGACGTCGTCAGTGCTGTTTTTTGAATGATTTGTTTACCAAAGAGAAAAATATTATTTAAAGAGATATTTAACTGAAATTTCTGTGAATTATTTAGAAAATATTGATTTTAATGCAAGCCGATTTTTAATTTAATTTAAACAATATTTTATTATGTATAATCATAATAGGATTGGACAGCAGGCACTACCTATATAAGTCCTCTCCATGCCAATTTTTAATCTTATAATATTAGTGAAACAAAAAATATTGAAAATGTTCGCGTTTTTCTGGGACAGCCCTCGTAACGATTAATAAAATTTTCACTTATAAGGCTACTTATTACACTGCAGTTTAGAGAATGGGCTTAAATCCCACATTATTTTTCCACACACGGCCTATTGCAGATCTAGAGTTATATTTTATACCAGTACCAATCATACCAATACTTTGTTTACCTGATCATTATAGAGGGTTCACGGCTAGTGTGAGCGGTAGACAAGGAAAGCTTACTCCTTATTGGCACTTGATCCCTCTTTGATGTTTCCAGAGGTCCGTGTGTTTGCTATGTTTAACGATTCCCTTTGTTTAAAGGAATGATAAAGGGCAAGAGCCACTTAGGGCCTTTTTTGGCCCTGAGAATTTCTGAAAAATCGAAACTGCTCAGTTTTGGTTGAAAATGCAGTATTTATTACTTGGACCCTTGGTGACCGTGTATCTATTGAACATGACGTATTTTTTTCTCCAGTCAATGCATTATGACGTCATAAAATGCGTCATTTTTCCCATATCCTGTAAATTCCCTTAAAAATGGCCAAAAGTTGAAGTATTTTTTTCCAGTATTTCATAGAGCACAACCTCTGATCCAAAATATGCAATTACATAATGAAAGATCTGTTTCTAAAGATCACAAAACATGTTTTAAATTTTGGATCGTGGGCTGTGCTCATATTTTAATTCTTTGCTGAAGGAGTCAAATACGCATCCTTTCTGCAAAATTCAAGAACATTGCATTTTCTCAAAGCCTGTTTACCAATACCTGGATTCTCAAAAAGAAATTTTGTTATAGGATATGAAAGCACTAAGTCTCTACTTTATTTTGATATATGAAATGGGACAGATGGTGATAGTCAATTAATTGATATAAGGACAGGGCCATTTCATGCATAAAGTGAACCTAGCTCTTTGATCAGTTTTTTTTTATCTTCATCTTTTTTCCAGTTCCCAATGGCAAGTCAAATAAAAAAGGTATCTATTTTAAATATTAGATATTCAATGCATTATTCACCTTTAGTGTATGTTGCGTACTTGAAAGTGGAGGGAAGGGGTGGTGTCTTAAAGTTTGCGATTTAAATTTAAACATCCCGTCTATTGGAATGAATATCTATCGTCTATATTGGATTACAAAAGGAAATAAAATTCTAACAAAGATACATTGTTGGTCCAGTAAATGTTCTACATTGCATCTGTCTTTGCTCCTCACAAAAATGTTAATTGTTATAAAGGGAAAACTGTGCACTTCGCTAGTGTGCTACAAAATATTCTAGAATGAAATCCAAAGATTCAAGCTCAAAAGTCCAATTAATCAATAAAAATTTTGAGCAGAGCAACCTCGGACCTTTGCTAACATTAGAGATGTGAACAAATGCCAGGGAGGAGTAAGTATCCCCTGTCGACTAGTCATATCCGCCTTGTGCCCCCTTGTCATCTTGTAAACGGAGAAATAAGTACTAAAGACAATTAAGTATGAAAAATTGACCTAACAATTTGTATGAAAGGCGTCACTCAACATTCGACCTAACGACAGATTATGCTTTGCAAACAACGCGTTAGGTCGACCATAGAGCTTGCAAAATGTATTTAAACGAAATGAGTGATATCCCTTGTATCATCATTTAGCAGTAGCCTGCCTCGTTCTAGAAATTTTTCACATGATGAACATGATGAACATGCTCTAGCCTTTTGAATTAACTAGGATCGAGACACACATGTAAGCCCCACTCGCTAGATTGCTACATGAATAAGGAAAGTTGACAATCGAAATGTGGAAGTCATCATGTTTATAGTTGTTAGATTACCATCGAAGTGATGTAAATAACACGTAAATTCTAAAAAAAACTCCAAAGAACTTTCAGAAATCAGAACAATTGTTTTAATTCTATCAAAATGTATGATTCCAAAACTATATAAAACCATTCCTGGCGAAAAATTAAAGACCATAGTTTTTAACTTCCTGATCAAAAATATTCAATGAAATAAATCTAGAAATATTTTTATCTTCTGGCTAGCCCCCCTACATATATACTTTGCTGAAAATCTGATGATTCTACAAGCAAGTAGGCTGCAGTTAAAGCTAAAAAAAAAAACCTGAACTTATTTACTGATAAGAACTATGTAGTCTTTGGAGACCAGTTAGTGTCAAATCCCCATGGGAACAAGTTTTACTCCCTTTATTTGCTGATCTGTGGTATATAAATATGAGGAGAAAACTTTTGATATGGTCTTCATTGTTACATGTAGATATACATGTATCAAAGATATATTAAAACTAGCAGATATAATAATTTTCATTAATATGTCATCTCGATATATCCAAGTACATTCGAAAATTTCATATTTAACAGTATGGTAATTGCAAACTAAATGCTATAATATGAAAGAAGAAGACTTGACACTTTGTCAGAATGGATTAAATGTATCAGATGTATGTTAAAATCGCGCATTAAAAGATTGAGAGGCAATATGAAAACCATCTACCCTTCTGTATTCAATAATCCAGAAGTGAAAAAAGAATTAGATAGATTACATGATCAGTACGTACTGGTCCCTGCTGACAAAGCAGGTAACAACATTGTCTTTGTTTGTAAGGCTCATTATATTAAATGTATTTTAGAGGAACTTGGATTTAATTCTACAAGTGGTAATCCAACCTATACTCATAGTTCACTTTCTAAGGAAGAAATTCTTCAAAATCATATGTCAGTTTTGAATATTTTTAATATTCCAAACAACCAAAATGAATTTGAATTACCATATTTATATTGGATTCCGAAACTTCATAAAAATCCTTACAAACAAAGATACATAGCGGGTTCCAGTAAATGTTCAACCAAGCCTCTATCTTTACTCCTCACTAAGATATTAACAGTGGTGAAGGAGAAACTTCAAGAGTACAACAATATATTCGAGAAGTGGTGTAAATCAGATGTGGATAGTTAAAAATTCCAAGGAATGTTTGGAAAATTTGAAATTCCAAGATTTTACCAAAATCAACAGCTTAAAAACTTACGACTTTTCAACTTTATACACAACCATTCCCCACGATAAATTAAAGTCCAGGCTTTTTGATATCATTGACAGCTGCTTTTTCAATAAAAATGGAACTCGTAAATATACTTACCTTGTCATTGGTCATTTGCAAAATTATTTTGTTAAAAAACATTCTGATTGTACACACAAGTACTCTGAAGTTGACATTAAAAAGATGCTTGAGTTCCTGATTGACAATATCTATGTGGTTTTTGGAGACCAGGTCTTCCTACAATCTATTGGAATTCCCATGGGTACCAATTGCGCCCCGTTATTAGCAGACCTTTTTTGTATTCATATGAAGCAGAATTTGTCCAAAATATTGTACGTGAAAAGAAGAAAACACTTGCTGTGGCCTTCAACTCGACATTTAGATATATCAACGACGTATTGTCCATTAACAATGGCTAATTCCATTCTTATGTCGATACGATATATCCTGGTGAACTTGAGATAAAAGATACCACAGAGTCTGACACATCTGTTTCATATTTGGATATTTTACTTGAAAAAGACGTTAATGGTAATCTAACAACCAAGCTTTATGATAAATGTGATAACTTTAACTTTTCAATCGTCAACTTCCCTTACTTATGCAGCAATATACCTTCATCACCTGCATACGGGGTATATATCTCTCAGTTGAATCGATACGCAAGAGCATGCTCTACGTATGTACAATTTCTAAAACGAGGTAAATTATTGACAAATAAGTTGATGAAACAAGAATATCAGCTGTCTCGTTTAAAGTCATCATTTCGTAAGTTTTATGGTCGATACAATGACCTTGTCAGCAAATACAATTTACCATTGAGTCAAATGCTGACTGACGTTTTTCATATTAATTGTTAGGCCATTATTTACTCACTTAATTGTCGACGGATTTTTTCCGTTATTTCCCGATCATGACAAGGAGCACACGGCGGATGTGACCGGTCGGCAGGGGATGCTCACTCCTCTATGGCACCTGATCCCACCTCTGATGTTTGGAGGTCCGTCTTTGCTCTGCTCCTATTTTGTATTGTTTAATGGACTTTTGAGCTTGAATACTGTTCGTTATCTCCATATATTTCATGACAAGCGGGATGTCTTCAACTTATCATTTGTCGAATTCTAATATTTCTAAAGAAAAAAAAAACTTTGTCATGATCTTCATCTTTTCATTTGGTAACTTCCTATATTTATAAAGAAACATTCCATTATCACCTGTATAATCATCTTGGTGACTAAGTCCCCCACTCACACCGTACATGAGAACATGTTTTAAATACAATAAACTTTAAACCGAGTCTTTCAACAGTCTCCTTTTTTTTATTTTTCCTTGAAATTTTAAGTTTATTCCATGAATTTTCAATAACTTGAAACAAATCTACAAAACAATCATGCATACAGACGGTAGATTTTTGAAAAAATACACCCTCGATTATATATATTGATAAAAAAAAATTTCCAGAAACACAAACTTTATGATGAGACTATTCTTCTACATTTTCATATGTGCAAGTTAAATAAGTTAAAAATAATTCCTTTTTCGATATGAGGGATATACATGTATCAGTCTTTTAAATAGTTAACTACTTAAAAAATATAGTCAAGGAATGATATTTTTAGGAAAAAAGATTTTAGCTCTTTTCCACGTATTTACTATTTTTGAGAAAACGTCCACCACCACCATGCATGGCGTAATGTACAATATTAAAATGGAAGTCTTTGCCTTCATTTTCGCTCTAGAGTCGCGAAGTAAGGAGTTGATACTTATGTCGCGGGTTCGAATCCCACTGTGGGACGTGGAGACCGGTTCTTCGGATGAGACCGTATAAACCGAGGTCCCGTGTCGCAGTAGGTGCTGGCACGATAAAGATCCCTCACTGCTCAATGGCCGTAAGTGCCTAGCATAGGACAAAATTTGCAGCTCTCCACCGGCAAGTGGTGGCGTCTCATTATGATTGAAAAATTCTCGAGAGGGACGTTAAACAACATACAAACAAACAAACAAACCTTCATTTTCTTTAAAAAATATATCTGATTGCTTTGTAAACACCAACAGTAAGTTTTGCATCACTGACAATATTTATTATATGGCACTCCACCGGCAAGTGGTGGCGTCTCCATTTGAGTGAAATATTCTACACTACAAATTAGTATTTGTTTCAGTTTGTATATAGACATCGCCACATAAAGATCACATAAAAATATTTAATGGCACAAAATGTGTTGGGGTGCGATTGTAAGCCTGTATTTTTTAAACAAAACTTATGATAGCAAACAATGGCCACCCGACAGCAACGTTTCTTAAATTATTTGTTTTTTTCTAACTTTGAAAATTTAAATAGTATTCGCACAACTATAGGTGTTGCCTTTTATTTCTGTAAAGTTTCATTAAGATTTTATAAGCCATCTACGAGAACAGTCCCGAACAAAACTATATGGTAAATCAAAATTTATGTCACTCCGACATCTTTCCGGTGACCATCGATTAAATTTTTTGCAGAAAAACACTTTGACAAGTAAATTGATTAAATCAATGAAGTTTTGAAAAGATTGCTTTGTTAGTTAATGAGAAAAATGAAAAGTAAAAAAAAAAAAAATTAACTTCAAATCTTTGATATAGATTGTTCTTATCTAGAACCATAAGTAACAATGCTCTCACCTTTTTTTGATGATCACTGTAGAAGTTCTGCATAATATTCTCTGCAGTGCTGATATTTCCGTAAAAATCTCCAAGCTTTATTAGGATGTTATCGACTCTAGCATACTCTCCAAGTGGAATATGCATCTCCCTGGCTAAACCTTCCAAAGAACCTCTAACAGAATGTAATGTACCAGAGCATGTTCAGGTGATTTTTCAAGCACCTTACTTCGTATGTCCACACCTCAAAACTTACATGTACATCACCCTTTTGCTATGGTTCGCTCCCACTAAAAGTAGGAAGTTTAACTGGGTTAAGGCTGGGGATCTGATACAGAGCAGAAATCGGCTTCTGATACAGCGCAGATGGGGTAAAATACCTTGGAGAGAGTAAAGATTCTTTGGATTTAAATTAAGAAATAGCTCCTTCACCAAACTTGAATTGAACTTTGGATATACACTGAACTACTTGATGTTGTTGAAATGTAACACCTGTAGGGGGATGCGTACTGAGTAATCTGTCATACTCTTCTTTTGTCAAAACTCTAAAATGTTGTTCTCTACAAATTTTTCTTACCCTCATCATCTTTTGCTCCTGCAATATTTAACATTTTGATTTCAAATTGCAAACAGTGAAATAAATTTCATGCAAAATAAACGCAATCATCGCATTGTGCATTTATCACAACAAGATGCACACACACATGCTGACTCAAAATCTATTCATATGCCCTTGATAACTGAGAACACAAATACCTGATTGTCATTCCAAGCTCTCCAAGAGTTCCATGTCGTGCAGTTGATGGATAAGTAATATCTGTTAAGTGATTGTCGCTGTGCGCAGAAAAAAATTGAAACGAGGGACGGGAATATATTGAACACAAACAACAACATTTAACAAAAATTCATAGAACACATTGACAGTTGACAACACATAATGGACACCACGATGCACGATGATATCAAAAGCGAGTTCAAAATGACAGTCAATAAATAAACAAAAAAGAAAAAAGTTCAAACAGAAAGATTTGACGAAACCACGTTTTCTATTATTCCGAAAGTAAACGAAACAGCCCGTGAAGTCAAATAATAAAACAAAAAAGAAAAAAAGTCAAAAGAACAGGAATATCGAGCCCGATCTCTTTCACGCTTTCACACTTCAATTCTAGCACCTTGCTCACTAAGTCCGGCCGGTATACTCACATACATCACGAAGCAATGGAATCTGGATAAGGCCATGTAGTTCACTATCGCATCATCGCACCATCGAATGTTGGGTAGATAGTGCGATGACGCAATAATGAGATAGCGATGTAGCGATGACGATGAAGCGATGGTGCGATAGCGCGATGACGATGATGGAATGGCGCGAAAATGCGATGACGATGATGCGATGGCTCGATGAGGCAAAAGCGCAATGACGCAATGGTGCAATAGCGATGATACGAGGGTACGATGACGATGAAGCGATGCAAAGATGACGATGAAGCGATGTTCAATATCGCTCCATCTTGCTATCGCACAATCGTCATCGCATTGTCGCGCCATCGAATCATCGTTATCGCGCTATCGCCCCGTCGCATTATCGTCATCACGCATCGCTTCATCGTCATTGCGCCATTGCATTATCGCGCCATCGACCCTTTAGTGATGCGATAGTGAACTACGTGTTCCTATCCGGATTCAATACAAAACAGAACATATACAAACAAAAAGACAACCATATAATTAAAAAAACAGACAAACACGGTGTAACGATGTGCTCACTTAGATTGTTTTATATAAGTGTTAACGTTTAAGAGCTCAATTTCTATAGGACATGGTCCACAGCTGTAAAATGTAGGAAGTTGCGCTATCACAATGTAGATAAAGGCAATGGACGGGTGGTTTTATGCGGTTAGCTGACTATGAGTACAATTTACCATATATAAGCCTACATGCTACGGTTCCCACCAATTTATTGAATAGTTTTCTCCGCACTGTTACATGTAAACAAGGGGTATTCACTTGTAATAATTGAAGTACTCTAGTGGAGAGCAAAAAAATAATAATAATAATAATAATAATAATAAAATATTTAAAAAAAAAATAAGAAGAAGAAAGCCCACTTGAATTTGACGAAATTCCATTCTAGAAGATATGTAGCTGGATCAAAACGTCACAGAAACACTGGCTTGGTCCTGGGCGTTGGCAGCTAGTCTTGGACCCTGGTTTATTTCAGCCATTGTATATTTGTGTTATATAACATCTGTGACATTCTCCCTTGCTTGGGAAAATGACTCCTGACATTTTATAAATATCAGATGAAAGGGACCTGGACAAATATTTTCTCAAATTTTCTGTATAATATCACGACCTATATGTTTCTATAGCATTTCACACGGAAATATAATAAAAGAATGTTCAGAAACGTCTTCTATCTGGAAATTATTGAAACTACATGTACGAATATCGGGACGAGTTTGATTGACACATCCTTGCACTTTCACTAAGTAAACTTTATCCTTAATACTTAAGGAGGGATTCTTGTCTGGTTTCTGAATAGATGAAATATTTAAAGTATATTTGCTTATGTTTCATATATTTAGATGTAAGGGATTTAAAAGATCATATTTTTTCTTTCTTCGACATAATTTTACAACTTTAAATAAAAATGGTAAACTGAGTTTGACATCTAGCAGGGACTATATTTTAGGCGATACGGCGGCGTATGAAAATATCTTTTTTCTGCTTCTCAAAATAACTATAGAACAATGAATTTAGTTAAATTTTTTATACGATCAAAGACTTAAAGAAAACTTCAAATGTAAGTAAAGTTAATAATAAAGGACTGAAGTTTTAAAATATATTAAATAAATATAATTTTCCAAACAAACTAGAATTTTGTTAACTATTGAAAACGACTTTACCATATGTAAAAATAAGAAAAATTGAAATATACGAAGCATATGAAATTAAATAAAAAATATTTAAACTCTATTAAAAAAAAAAAAAAAGGAAATTCGGATTAGCCAATTTCTATTTTTAGTTAAATTCTTTACGTCAGTTTGGTAGTGTCATCTGATATGATAGACCCTAGATGGTAATATCTTTTTATGCAAAAAGAGAAACATTTAATCTTCTGAAATGGAAGTAATCATCGCATGATTGGTTACAGTAATTTTTTTATTCTTACAGTCAAGGAAAAAGATAATGACCTTGACCTGACCTTGCTTTTAAAATAAAACGGTTAATCTTAATCTTATTGATACCATAACTTAATGATAATGTAACCATGAATCTATGAAAATTTCATTAATTTTTAAATACTAGAAATATGAGAAGAATCCCTCCTCACGAAAAATAGAAATTTTGTTGTGTATTAATGAAAAATACTAAAACTATAATCCAGAGAAAAATTCAGAGTCCGATAAAAATGTGAGATAGCAAAACCAATTCACTAGTTTTGTCAGTCCGTGCTCGGTGATGTGTGCAGCGTTTAACAAATCGAACATACCCAGTGAAAAGTAAACATTAACAATAACAGAGCTCGTGCATTGTTTACAACAAGAGGCCCGATGGCCTTAACGGTCACCTGAGTACTGTATAAATAATACAAAAATTTAGAAGTTAAATACACTGATAGATGAATCTTTGTTGTCTTATTCCATTAACCTTTCAAATACATTATTTACAGTGATTTATTACCAAAGGTGAATGGAAAAGGGAATAACTTCTCTCAGTAGAAAACAAATTAATAGAGCCCTGCCCAGGACCATAATTCTTAACCAAATGGTACAGATGTCCAAAAGTCTGTTAAAAATACCCTTACTTATATTATTAAAACTTTTACTCAGTTTGCCTCCGATATGCCCAGAATCAGAGAAGAATTTCATAGGTACAATGCATTTTCACCACAGATTCAACAAAGCCCTACCCTAACACCAGAACCCAAGACCCAAGGTCAAGAAATTTACAAATTTGGAACAGTTACCCTAATAATCATAACAATGGACTTCAAAGAATTAACACATTTCCACTATATTATCAAAAGCCCCCCCCCCCCTTCGTTATGCCAGAACCCCTGACCCTAGGACCACAAATTTAAAAATTCTGTTCTAAGCTCCCTTTTTCAACATAGCTATGTAATTTATTTATCAGCTTAATACTAAGGAGCAGACAGGATTAATGAATGATTAATAAATAGAATTATTGCTATTCACTATCTAATCAATAGAGCCTAACACCCCCCCCCCCCTTCCAAAAGAACCCCCAACCCTGACACCATATTTCAAAATTTTGGAAGAGGAACCCTCACTATCATAATCATGCACTTATTTTGTTTAAATAACCTCCAGTAGCAGAGAAAAAGATTTTCAAAGAATTAATGCATTTTCACTATATAATCAATAAAGCCCCATCCTAACACCAGAACCCCGACCCAGGGGCCATGAAATTCACAATTTTGGAAGAGGCATCCTTGCTCATCATAACTATGTAATCAGTTAGTATGTTTAATACCCAGGAGCAGAGGAGAAGATTTTTTAAGAAATAATGCATTTTCACTATATATTCAACAGAGCCCCACTCTACCACCAGAACCCTTGACCCTGGGGCCATGAATTTCATTTTGGTAGAGGAATCAATGCTCATAACAATCATGCCAACAGTTTGACTGCTTGATGTCAGGCGTAAAGAAGAAGATTTCTAAAGATTGCATTAATTTTGGTGGTTTTGGCCCCACCCCTCAGGCCCCAGTGAGGCAGGGACCATGAAATTCACAATTTTTGTTCCCCTTTATCCATAGATACTATATACCAAAATTGGTTGAAATTGGTTGAGCGGTTTCAGAGAAATAGATGAAAATGTTCAAATGTTAACGCACGTCGCACGACGCACGCCGACGGACGAAAACAGATAGCAATAGTTTTCTCAGATGACCTAAAAACAGATATTTGACGGGATCTAAAGAAGAATGTCGTTGTCATTGAATTTTAAGAATAATCATGTAAGTCCAATTCATTTAATTGGTGTTATTTTTTTTGAATAAGCGTAGAATTTTAAAATGTAAACAATGCAACTGTGTCAAGGATTCTTTTAATGTATTTCAAGGTTGTTAATTTTGTTGTTTTTAAAATTTGTTTTTAAATAAAAACAACCAATTTGAAAGCTTTTTTTTTTTTTTTATAAATTCGAATAAATTTATAAAGTTTTTATAAATCCCAACAGGAACTCTTCTCTTTTTATTTGTTGCCCGCGTAGCACAGTAGTTATAGACTTTACTCTAGAATCCCGGAGTAAGGAGTTGATCCTTACGTCGCCGGTTCGAATCCCACTGTGGGACGTGGAGACGTGGAGACTGGACCTTCGTATGAGACTGTATAAACTGAGGTCCCGTGTCGCAGTAGGTGCTGACACAAAAAGATCTCTCAGTGCTCATTAGCCCTGAGTGGCGAGTATAAGTCAAAATGTGCGGCGCTCCACCGACAAGTGGTGACGTCTCCATATGAGTAAAAAATTCTTTAGAAGGATGTTAAACAAGCAAACAAACAAAATCTATTTTATGAAAATTGATCGCTGCTTATCTGAGGCAATAAACACAATTATAAAAGATTTTTTAAGAAGTGTCAAAGGTTAGCTTTTCATAAAAGTTCCATTAATGATGCAATATTGTACGTACTGCAATCATTTTTAATAAATGACTGAAAGACAGATATATGTACCTCTAGAAAACAAAGCTGTTTTTCTTGTTGATTGTAAATCACGATTTACTCTCAAATGATGATGACAGATGATTAAAAAATTGGATGATTGGATTGGTATATATTTTTGGACCTATTTTGATTGTTAATAAAGAAAATAATAAATTTCTAAAGTATTAGGAAATTGTAAACTTTCTATGCATGAGGTTCAAAACTCTACCTCTCTGCAACCCTCCTTAATAATCTATATAAAATTTTGTCGCTCAAAATCACATGATTTTGAAACTTTGAAAAAATTAAAATCTATAGGGTTAAACTTATTTATTTTACTCATTTAATCGTGATAAAAAAGGTTATTTTCAATTTAAAAAAAAAATGTTCGTATCATCTGTCCTAAATTTTTGTATAGTTGTACGAGACCGATTGCTCACAAAAAATAATTCTAGATTATAATTTGTATCAAAAAATATTGACATACAACAATTACCAGAATTCTTAAACGTTTTGTCTCGTTCATAAATACCAAATTATAACCTTGTAAACATAATATATTGCAAAAACTAAGTGATAGTTATTAGGATTTTTTCCTTGTAATCATGACATATAGAGTTACATAACCCATATAGGCAACTCTTAATCCCCATAAAAATACACAAAGAAAGCATTTCTTTGTACAATTGTATGTATATCTAAAATAAATATGATATGCTACAGTCAGGTAATTTGTATGACGAGATGCTGCGAGTGACGTCTTTACAGGATTTAAGAATAAGAATTATATAAAAAAGTCATCTGATACTTGGTTCAGAATCAGCATGTCCTCTTACTCTCCCATAGAATCTATCCTTAAGGAACTTTAAGTGCACTGCACCCATAATCATGCTTTATTCCCAGAATAGTTGCTATTAACAGAATCGTGTATTGCACTTTTTGTGAACCGTATGATGTCACTAGATGTATCATCCACATAATCCACGTTTAGAAAACTTTTAATAGTACATGTACATTTCGTAATATATATATATATATATATATAGAGAGAGAGAGAGAGAGAGAGAGAGAGAGAGAGAGAGACCAACATGGTGTATTACGCCCACTAGGGTTTTTAATTTGTTGTTTGTTTATACGAACCCGGGCATTTAGTTTTCCCGTTTGTCCAATATAGAATTCTATGCACGTCGGACAGTTTGCACAGTAGATAACGTTTTTGAATTTACAGTTCATTGGTGAGTTGGTTCGAATTTCCGTTCCTGATTTAAGTTGGATTCTATTTCCCTCTTCTAAATATGAACACTTTCCGCATCTTGGATCTCCGCATTTTTTAATGGTTGAAGTGCACTAGTATGCGTAATACACCATGTTGTGAACATTTTGCAAAATGCGGCAAAGGAATATTTAGGATTTTCCCTTTTTATAAACTTCCCAATGAAAACGAATATCTGCGTTTGGCGAAAGAAGACTACTTTATTAAACTCTTTAAACCAAAGCTAAATCGCAAATGATACTTAATTCTATAACATATTGTAAGATTTTATGCATATTATGTGTTAAAGTTAATGCAATATTTGTACATTATCCAATACGGCAACTTTACGCTACCTTGATCTATTATGACCTCACAATGAACTTTTGCTTTTGGACGTTATCAGGTAACCTACCTGACATTTTTATAACTGCCTGAAGAGCCTAAAATGGCGAAAGCACTTGCAGTAAATATTTTGTGATTTTTTTTGTGATTTTTATTATATATATATATATATATATATATATATATATATATATATATATATATATATATATATATATATATATATATATATATATATATATATATATATATATATATATATATATATATATATATATATATATATATATATATATATATATATGAAATATGACTCTTGACAATTAATATGCGATCTTATAGATACCAATTAAATCTTTCAAAATTTGTGGCCTAGAACTCACCTTATAACAAGACCCTTATTAAGACAAACTTAAATCTACCCTACCTGAGGATGCTTTTTTATAGATATGACTGCTTATGGTTTTGTTGTTCTTCAGAAGAGGACTTTTAAACATATCATAGATATATTTTCCTTTGTAAAACTTTGATCCCTGTCGTTGCCCAAACCTATCCTCGGGGTCATGATCTGAACAATCTAGAGTTTATACCACCTGAGGATACTTTTGTATTAATATGACTATTCATAGCTCATTAAAACATAATTTAATCTACACTACCTGATGATTCTTTCATATCAATTTGACTAGTTTTGACTTCCAAGATCTTAAGAAGAAGGTTTTTAAAGATATTTTCTATATTCCTATGTGAAACTTTGAACCCCCACCCCACCCCAGTTGTGGTCCCGCATTACCCCCGATATGACATGAACAAACTTTAATATACAGTATGTAATAAAGCTTTCACATAAGTTTCATTTTTATTCTGGCCCAGTGGTTCTTGAAAATCATATTTTTAAAAGATGCTACCAAAGAAGAAGGTACAATTGGGCTTAATTGCGCCCTTTAAAATCAATTTTTCAAAGTTATGAAATTGGATTAATTAGGAGTTGAGTATATGAATGTGCTAAATCATGAAAGAATATGGAATAAAGGAAGGACCAATCTGGAATAACGTCAGTAACATGGTACTTGGTACAAGTTTTAACAGACAAAGCCTCAAAATGACTCAATTCAGGGGCTATTTTCCTGAAGAAAACATTGCCCACAGCCGTTGCCCAATCTAATTTTCAGATATGTTGTGCAAAAATCCTTAAAAGAATCAGATTTCTCAAAATGTTTGTGGGCGATGCATGTGCTCTATACTATGAAATATATGGAGATAACGAACAGTATTCAAGCTCAAAAGTCCATTAAACAATACAAAATAGGAGCAGAGCAAACACGGACCTCCAAACATCAGAGGTGGGATCAGGTGCCATGGAGGAGTGAGCATCCCCTGCCGACCGGTCACACCCGCCGTATGCTCCTTGTCATGATCGGGAAATAACGGAAAAATCCGTCGACAACTCAGTGTGCAAATAATGGCCTAACAATTGGTATGAAAAACGTGAGTCAGCATTTGATTCAATGATAAATTGTATTTGCTGACAAGGTCATTGTATCGACCATAGAACTTACGAAATGATGACTTTAAACGAGACAGCTGATATTCTTGTTTCATCAATATAATTGTCAATACTATCTGAAAGAAAATTCCACTGAAAAGTGATGTCTTCTGCAACTTTTTAAGAAAAAACAGGGAAATGTACAATTTCATGACGACACAATTAGCATTTAAGAGATCATATGAGGAAAACGATTTGTATATCCCTACTGCAGAAAGGATAGAATTTTAATTTCTTACATCACTTACATATTTTAGAAAAGATTTGTATTGAAACCGTACCTTGTTCCTTTCACGAATTCTTTATTATATCCCATTTATGGATGGCGTAGAACGTCATGTGAACATAACGTGAATCCCCTTTACCTAAGGATGCTGTAACGGTACATATGTCGTTTTGTTCATATTGTTGTCGGCGACAATATATACTTACCCCCACTGCACATATTGTCGTCCATCGGTACATATTGTTGCCGGCGACAATATGTACCGAGACGAGCCTTATTTTCACCATGCATAATGGACGACAAAATGTACAGTCAAACAACAGCACATATTTTCGTCGGCGACAATATGCGCAGTCAAGGTCGGCATATTTTGTCGTCTATATATTGTTTTGACGGATATTTACTTAAGAAAGGAAAGAGAGATTTACAAACACACACACGCATGGAAGGAGACAGACAGCATTACTCTCAATAGTGTATGGAGAAAACTTTTAAGTCAGAACATTGTGTCGAGGATTGATATACGTCACCATGACATGTCAAGATACCGTTATTCTTGAGATATCTGATACATCAGCCTATTCTTTTTTTTTCTTGTAATATATACTTGGATATGAAATACATTTATTAGTTTGATTTTGTTCAGTAGTAATGATCATTTGAAAATTATTTTTTGCATTATTCTTATATACAATCATGTGCTGTTATAATTGGTGTTGGTGTTGCCATTTTTTGATCACCTGAACTGGAAGTTAAAGTGAGCTTTTCTTATCACATTTTGTCTAACCGTCCCTCTGTCTGTAAACTTTTCACAATTCAGCTTCTTTTCAAGAACTACTGGATCAATTTTAACCAGACTTGTCACAAACATCTGGAATAAAAAGAAATTCAAGTTTGTTCAAATGAAGGACCATGTCCTCTTTCACGGGAAGTGGTTAAAAATTAGTGAAAATTTAGTGACATATTTTAAGAATCTTCTTAAGAAAAACTGT
This sequence comes from Saccostrea echinata, assembly GCF_033153115.1. NCBI lineage: Eukaryota > Metazoa > Mollusca > Bivalvia > Ostreida > Ostreidae > Saccostrea > Saccostrea echinata. The sequence goes on from NW_026889777.1 coordinate 2,124,981, forward strand.
GTCAAAAAAGTTGAAACTTATTCTTCGTTATGAAGTGCAGATTCAGTTTTATTCAGATCATGTCCCTCGGAGGAAAGATGTAGCTACAATAGGTGATCAAAGTTTTTCATAGAATATTTAGAAAAAAATTCTTTCAAAATCTTTTTTTCAAGAACTACCAGGTCAGAAGAGATGATACCTATGTGAAAGCTTCATTATATAGCGTACTTTCAATTTTGAGGTGCTGGCACGAAAAAGATCCCTCACTGCTCAATGACCCTGAGTGCCAAGTATAGGTCTATTTTTGCAGCTCTCCACCGGCAAGTTGTGACGTCTACATACGAATGAAAAATTCTCGAGATGGACATTACATGTATAACAACAAACAAACAAAAACAATATCAATCTTGTTCAAATCATGACCCCAAGGGTAGGGTGGAGCCACAATGGTTGATCAAAGTTTTACATAGGAATATATACAGAAAATCTTTAAAAATCTTCTCAAAAACCATGCAGACAGATATAGCACCTGTGCACCCCCTGTCCGCTGGTTTGATTTTGTTTTTTTGCTTTGGTAAATTCTGTTGGGTTAAATTATATATACTCTCAATTTAATCCACAGGTAAAAATTCATAATTAAATCATTTACTTAACATATACAGTAACACACCTTTACATATAAATGATTTTTTTTTTTTGCTTGTCAAAAAAGAAATCTGAACTCACCCCTGTTCTGAAATTTCTGGATCCACCACTGAGGAACAGGGTAGGCCCGTGATTAGTGATGTTTATATAGAAGAATCATCAGGTAGACTCAGATTCAAGTATCTTCAAATCAAACTGGGCCTAGGTTGGGGCGAACAAAGTTTTACATAGGTATATATTGTAAAATTCTTTAGAAATTATCTTCTCAAAAACAGCAAAGCAATGATTAGTCATATTTATATGGAGCATTGCCCTGCATTGTCATGCGACATAAACATGTTCTTATGGACGACGATATGCGCGGTAAGGGTAGGTACACATTGTCGCCGGCGGCAATATGTACAGGACGGCTAAATATACCGTCAGAATCACGCTGCATGACAATAGCATACGAGACACGACAGTGTGGTTCACACACCAATAACATTCACAAAACCACCAAAAAAAAAACAACAAAAGAAGCAACAATATCTGTGGGGCGACAGAATGTGCAGTGAGGGTGAGACACATAATGTCGCCAACGACAGTATGTACATGTGTAACTTCTTCAGCTGGCGACAATTTGTACCGATGGACAACAATATGTGCAGTGGGGGTAGGTACATATTGTTGCCGACGTCAATATGTACAAAACGACAAAATCTACCGTCACAGATGCTTTGTTGCAAGTTCGGTTGAAATTTGTTCAGTGGTTCTGGAGAAGAAGTCAAAATTAAAGATTTTACAGGTGGCAGGCGAGATACGACAGACGGTTGCCGGAATCTCTTCGATCAGAATTGCTCACTTGAGCCTTCGGCTCAGGTGGGCTAAAAAGTACAGTCAAACTGCAATAGTATTCCTTACACTAACCACAAGGAAAAGAATTGATTTCACTTTATCTAAGACTTTCTTTTCTATTCATTTCCTGATAATTAAGAAGTGTATCTACCATTAAAGACTACCAAAATGATTTTTGTATTTTACATTTAAAATTATTGTAAAAATTTTTTAAGGAAATGAATTATCAATTACATAAATAACAGTTCTTTGTCAATCAAATGGGAATTTTTTTCTCATTATAATAGTAGATTATAAATTTTCCTACATAAGCCCTGTCCAAAAGGGCTTTATCACTTTCTGGGACATTATCATGAAACATTCAATGAAACAAAACCGTTCACGGTAGCTCAGTCGGTAGAGCGCTCGCTTCGTGATCGGGAGGTCGTGAGTTCGAATCTCGGCCGCGACAGACCTAAGTCGATAAAAAATAGGTAGCAACTGTTCCTTCGCCATGCGCTCGGCACTTTGAAGTGAAAGTTGCGGGTCTTTCGGATGAGACCTTAAAAACCGAGGCCCCGTGTCACGGCAGGCGTTGGCACGATAAAGATCCCTCACTGCTCAATGGCCCTGAGTGCCGAGTAAAGGTCAAAATTTGAAGCCCTTCACCGGTATATGGTGACGTCTCTATATGAGTGAAAAATTCTCGAATGGGACGTAAAACAATATACAATCAATCAATCAATCAATGAAACAAAAATTAGTCCCCGAAACTGCGTTTTACTCAAATCAACATGGCTTTAGTTGTTATTTTCACAATTTTTGAAAAAAGAAATGTTTCTACCATCTGCCCGTAGGGTAGAGGTACCATTGTTTCTCATAACCATTCATCCATTTTTTAAGAAAGCAGAAAAGATTTTTTAAGAATTAATTTCCACTAGTTTATATCATTAATAGAGCCCCTCGTGTCCCATAACATCAGAACCCTTAGTTCAGGAACAATTTGGGCCTTGCGCATCATAACCATTGCAATTTGTTTGTCTGTTTAATGTATTGGAAGAGAGAGGAAAGTATATTTTCAATATATATGACCCTTCAATTGACCCCATCCCTAACATCAGAGCCTCTGACCCATTGATAAAAAATTTCACAGTTTTGAAAGAAACACGTTTGCTCATCTTACCCATGCACTTCTACGTTTGCTAAATACTCAGAAACAGAGAATCTTTTAAAAGACTATATGCATTTCTTAATTTTGGTAAGGAGTTCTCAAAGCTTCATAGCCAAGAGTAAGGACATTTGAAGATTGCATTAATTAATTTAATGGGAAAAATTAATTTGTCCCATCCCTGAGGCCACAGGGAGGTAGAGACCATGAAATTCACAATATATGTAATCATTTACCTGTACCCATATATGCTATATATCAAAATTAATTGAAATTAGTTCATCTGTTTAAAAAAAAATAAGGATGTTCTAAAGTTTACGAACGATGCATGGCGCTCGACACAAAATGACGGATAAAAAATATAGCAATGGGTTACCTGAGTGACTTGGGTGACCTAAAATTATAAATTACGTACAGGTATAATAATGATATATTGATCGAGAAATTGTAAAACACTATTTAGAGAAACATGATACCTGACTGGGATGTTTTATCACTAAAGTAGTTGGTTCAATATCCTTAAACATTTTTTTTTATTTTTCAAAGAAATATACAGTATTTCAATCTTTCATATTTTTATATTATCAGTTCTTTTTCAATTCGAGCGAATTAATGTTTTTCAACGATTATTTGACATTATCTCTAATGCTCTTGTATCTTAAATACACTTTATAAGTGATATAACTTGTAACTGTTAAAATGGATTTAAAAAAATCATTATATAATTCAATGTGAAAATAGTTACGAACAACCTGTATGAAAGATATCAGAAGCAGAAACTCTGTCCCAGAAGATGTCCGTTTGGGTACACAAAGGGCGAAAATGGATGCAAAACATGTCAATGTAAACATCTAAAAGATAAACTACAAGGTCTATTAGTTTTTTGATCACAAAATTTAAAGCAAAGATAGCAAACATTCGATTTCTGATAATCATCACAATGAGATGAATTGTTGTTTCTTTTATGAATTGTCATTTACAACATCAATTACAAAATAAATACAATTAATTACGTGTCCAACCAACGTATTGTAATTTTACATCTTTATCAATCATTGATTTATGTGACATTACCTCTGTAACCATATGATAATGATTCAAGAATTTTTTGCAGAATATATATTGTTGACAATTGCAATTATGACGTAATAATCACAAGATTTATCGATAGATGTGATTGAAGTTATTACGGTGTAGTTAAACAATAAAGGAATACTTCGCGTTGTGTTTTGAAATACAAATTAAATCTAAAATTGTCAAAACGTTCTTGAATTAAACTTGAGATAAAAAAAAAGTTTCTTAAAATATAACAAGTAAAAATAAACTGTTCAAAGTTCCTTAACATTAAGTAAATTCATTTCACTTCAAAATGTTCATAAAATAAAATAAAGTTAGTAAACGCCCAAGCCAATCGAATATTTAACGAAGTCCATTAATGCTGTAGAGACGTAAGTTTGGTTTCCCTCACAGACAGAAAAGTTCTTGTTAGTTCTTTAAGCTGAGAGCGTCGGGGAACACTCAAAACTCACTGTGCACCATTATTTATACTATGGACATCAAAATTGAAGACTTTAGGAAGGTCTTGTCCTATTAGTGATGACCAAGTCTCGCATCATCCACGTAAGTCTCGTATCCAGTGACTCTTCATCACATTATGTCCGGTTAAACCCTCTGAACTCCAATGATCCCACCGATCCTCCTACCCGTTTTCCTTAGGTGTTGAAGTGACCGTCGGATCCAACAGCCTCAGGATACTCAATCAAGATGACCAACAATTATCAATAGAGATGACGACCGTGCACTTTATGAATGTTTTCTTCTACCATATATAGGAGACTGAAAGTCTAGCAAATAGCCACAAAATACAAGTAGAGATGTGTCATAACAATTTCTGCATCAAAACAAGGTTTACGGTTGGTCCGCTGTAACTGACCATCAAAATCTTTATTGTAAACCAGGACACTAAGGCCATATTCTAGTTCTCATTTACTTATACGAGTATTTCTCTTACAACATTTTTAATATTAAGCAATATAAAATAAAAAATTACTATTTAATTTTAAGCAATATAAAATTAATAATTGCTAGATAAGAAATTATTTTCACTCTTATATTATATAATGTTGTTGGTGACTGTGTTACAATATACATATTTAGAACAATAATGATTTAGGCTGCCCTGTTTTACGATGTCCATTTTGCTGGCGATGGTATATCATAGGCAAAGACGACAACCAGTGTTGGAGTTGTCATCGTAAATGGGGTCTCTCAAGATTTTCCTACAGGCTCATTCTTTGGATTACCAACGTCCTCTGTTTTCAAGAAAAATGTAGTTCATAAACTTTTTAAAGTATTGTATTTCTCTTAAATGTTGTTCATCAAAATTTTTAACATCATTTAAACATTATGTGTTTGACTTATGTTTATTTGAAGCAAGCATGGACATAGCTACATTGTTGTAAAATAAATATGAAGCCTTTACAAAATGATTTAGGTTTTGAAAAAAGATAGCAAGGAACAAGATTAGAATTTAGCAAACATGACTGTAATTATCTTAAAATAAATCAATAATATTTTTGAATACACAGAGATTGCTCTCTAGCGACAGGATAGTTAGAAATATAATTTCCCGGTTATGAAACTCATGCATGTCAAAAAAAAAAAAAAAAAAAAAAAAAAAAAAAAAAAAAATCGATAAATCATGCCTTATGACCCTGAATAGAGACTACTAACAGGAAATCCTTTCTTTAACCTTCTTATATTATATAAACGAGGAGTGATCAAAAAGTTTGCGAACTAATTGAATTATTTCGATAAAAGAAATATAATTACTTTTCAGTGCTCATTATTTTTTAAAGTAGTCCTCTCAAATTTTTGTGCACATTTGCGAATCACGTAACATGCCCTGTACATGCGTTCTGTTCAATGCAGCTTAAAGGTTTTAAGAGTCTTATATTTCTTACCATGTAAGTTATTTTTTTTTATAAGAATAGTCCATTCGTCACAAATAGCCAAATGTCGGCAATAGGATGGGTGGATAAGGATATCCTTTTTCAGAATTAGCATTGTGACCATTGCAACCCGACTCCACTGTCTTTGGTGCGTTGTTTGTTTATCCAATGTACATGTAGATAAAGTATGGGCGCCTTCTTTTTATTATATTTAATATATTTAAAGTTTTATGTAAACAATATTTTAAGGATTTAAAAATTATATTATCTTTAAGATATTCAACTATTTTATTAACTGTAATTTGGCGATCTTTCAAAACAAATTGCTCAACAAAGGGCATATGTCTTTCCCAGCTTACTTTCACTGTGCACCAGAACGAACATCATATTTAATCATCTCCTATCCTTCGCTTAAACAATCAATCCAATTATTGATTGGTCTTCTGGCAAGTCTTTTGTTTTCATAAACTTTGTACAAATTAATATGTGCTACTGAAAAGGAATTTCTAAGATATACGTTAGGTTTTAAAGCCCTTCGTTGCTCGAGTACGACTGAGTCAACCATTTTTGTCAGAAGTACTCTACATATTCGCAGGTGAGTTAAGGCTAGGTATAGGTATTTCTATACAAATAAACAAATTAAAATGCCTAAGGACTATATCTATTATACAGAGAAAGTTAAAACGCGTTGTCTAATACAAACTTGGTACCCACGACATGTGATAGCCAGTACACATGATGACGTCATATTATGACGTCATTGTTCTTTACTACACAAAATTTAAATGGAAATCAACAAAAATGTTTCAGCGCAAGGGCAAGCTCTATTTTATTTAACTGAAACAAGGTATATTTAGAAGCAAAATATTCCAAAGATTGCTGGTATTGCTGAAAAGTATCAACATCTCAGTTGTATAATTTCTATTGTAAAGTTTTTAGTTGAATAACGGTAAAAATGGATAGTCCGGTATAGGTTTCCTTAAATTCCGATCAAATGATAGAATGCCTAGGATTAGTGCAGCATTTTCATTAATCAATAGAATATTCTTCTTAGCATTATACAATTTTTATGTAAAAATAAATAGGGTAATTCCTTGCGCCGAACCTGTTTTGTTGATGTGTTTTTATTACCTCCAGTAGGTAAGATCAGTGACGTCATAATATGACGTCATAATGTGTACTGGCTATTACATTTCTTGGATACTAAGTATGTATAAGAAAATAAATCAGAACTTTCTATAAATAATAAATATACCTTTTGTGCGATTTTATAGCTTATTTGTATAGTAACTACTATACCTAGCCTTAACTCACATGTGTTGACGTCATTTTCGCATTGTGATGTCACAAACATGGAGCAAAACATTACCTTACATCTGTTATTCATAGATCATTTTTCTGACTATAAGTGTACCAAATTTTATTCTGATCTGAATTGTGGTTTTGTATATTTACAGGTAGTTTGCGAACTTTTTCATCAACCATCGTAATATTTAATTATATATAATATAATAATGATATTTAATATACTTATATTTTATAATAAAATATTCATATTATTATTTTTTAAATATCAATATTGATATTGAATAACGTTAACACATTTAAAAAGCAGGAATTCTTCTGATTTTTGCATAGTGATTAATCTTTTAAAATTGAGGTCGATGGTGCATTTTTGATACCAAGAAAATGACATTTATAACTAACAACAGGAACAAATGTGGACATAATTTAGATCTACATTTTGCAAAGAAAATGAATCTGTCAAATAATCTTGTATGAAATTGTGTGATCATTACTGTTCTTAATCTATTGGATGGAAATTATTGTTGTTAAACCTGTTAATCTAAGCATTAAAATGCTTTCTTTTTTATTAAAAAAGTAGATTGAGGGTTGGAACAATTGCAGATAAAAAAAACTATTAGCCGCGTAAGCAAATTATGTTAATTTTGTCTGTTATGATTGTAACAGTTACTCATACTTTTAAGAAACGAAAAAAAGACATTTATTGTTCATACTTATGTCTGTATAAATTATCGTATGAGGTAAGGAAAATATTGTATAAAAAAAAATTACGTATTATTTTTCTGTATATCATAGTTTGCTTCATTAATGACAGAGCCTTCTTTCTAAATATTAATTTTTTTTTCTTGATACAGCTGGCTTTACAAACTTCGTTTTGACAAGTTTGGAGACAATGAAATGTTAAATGGAAGTGGTTTCGTACGAAATGAAGGAAAAAATATTTCTATGTTCATTTTCACTGGCTTCATAGTATCCAAATACTAAAGACGATTATTCAGGTTGTGGTGTTATATGAGGATTGATTGATCGCATGTTGTTTTACGTCCCATTCGAGAATTTTTAACTCGGATAGAGACGTCCCCATATGTCGGTGACGGGCTTCAAATTTGGACCCTTACTGGGCACTTAGCGTCATTGAGCAGTGAGGGTTCTTTATCGTGCCAACGACACGGGGTCTCGGGTGTTAAGGTCTTATCCAAAAGACCCGCAGCTTTCACTTTGATATGCCGATCGCTTGGCACTAGAAACGGTTGCTACCTATCGACTTATCAATTAAGGACAGTCGTAGCCGGTGTTTGAACCCAAGACCTTCTAATCACAGAGCGAGCGCTCTACCGACTGAGCTACCGTGACGGTAGTAATATGAGGATAATAAACAGCAACCAAGCCCAAGAATATCGATAAAGATCACAAATTGAGAGCAGAGCTAACACAGACATTTGGAGACATCAGGGATGGTTGAAGTACCATGGAGGAGTGAGCATCTTCTGTCGACTAGTCACATTTGCTGCCGTTCTTGGTCGTGATCGGGTGAATGGAGCAATCCGTAGTGATTAGTCAATCAGTATAAAATTTATGTCTCTTAAAAATCTAAATTAAAACATTAAGAAACATTCAAACAAATCAAAGGTTGTATTTCAAACAAGAATTCACAAAATGTTGACTCAATACAGGGTTGTTGATGCCATTGTTACATGACTGCAACTTGCTTCAGTTTGAGTTAATCGTACAAAAACATAGGAATTTTGTATACATTTTAACACCATTAGCAGGCGATAAATGTACATTACTACATACATAATGAAGTTAGGATTACAATAGCATTGTTCATTAGAAAGTTTAGATGTTATAATTAGTTTGCCATGAATGTCTTAAGTAAAAATCTTAATATGAAACAAATGTGTTAGACTCAGTATTATCTTATTTTGATTTCAGTGGGATATGTCGAATAAAAAATGAGTATTGTATTTCGCATCACTGGTAACAAGATTTTTAATAATATGAGAGAACTGGAAATGTTGCATGATGAGGAAAGATGCAAAAGTCTTTTTTATATTCAAAGAAACCAAAAACGAAAAACAAAAACCAAAAAAAAAAAAAAAAAAAAAAAAAAAAACCATAATATTAGTTTTCCTCCGACGAAATCTTACATTCACCGAATTCACAGAAAAAAAATTTTTCTTTCAGAACACCTGAAATTTTTCACTTTTTCTACATTCAGAAGGAGACAGTTTCCCTCATTTTCTTCAAACATGTGAGGAGCAGTCAACAAAGCATTAAATGAAGTATCATTTGTTTTTATCAGGCTGTTAGTCCACGTAATGCTCTTCGTTCCCTTGTTATATATTCCGCCAATCCATGTTGCAATAAGTGGCATTCCTACAACATCAAGAAAAATAAAATCGATGTGTTTATATTATTTTTTACAAAAAAGATTCGTCTTTGTTTCGACTTATCAAATAATTACAATCGAGAGAAAAAAAGTATATTAACCTGACGTATTTCAAATGCAAATATTTTATTCCTGACTTGCAATTTTAATATCAGACAGGTTATGGGTAGTTGGAATGGTTTTTCGTCAGTTTGAAATACATTGACTTGGCTTAAATGTCTAATTAAAGACAGTTATTCAATGTTTTTTAAGCTAGAAGGTCCAGATGAAAATCATATTTTTGTCTTTGTCCACATGGAGTAACTATTTTGAACTTGCTTAAAGCAACATGAGCTGGATTTTCGAGAAATTTTCGCTGTTAAAATGTGCTATTTTGATAAATTTTTATGTAATCTGAACCTTTTTGATCAATTTGACTTAAATCAAGTATTAAATTGTTTCAGAAAAAAGATTTCTGTACAATCGAATTTATAGGATTATATAAGGAATTATTATTGTACAGGCCTAGGACAATAATGTAATTTTGCTTCAACCAAAGCTTAAAACTAATTCTTCCATCGTAAATATGAACAATTGAAGTTTATAAACGTTCTTTTTTTTCTGTCATTGAAATAGATAATTACAATTTCGCAACAAAAATTTCCGACATTTAAGTTGCTGTTCATATTGCTTTTTCTGTAATTTTGCAATATAAAATCTAAAAGTCCATTTTGGACTTTCATAGATGGAATTTGCATGGCTTCCTTAACAACAAAATACTATAGTTCACCATAGTTAACTATAGTACATGCTTTTTTACTTTGATTTAAAATGAACTTTATTGTAGAAGTTTGTAAACTAAATTCTGATCCTTAATATTTTTATATTACACACAAATAATGTAATTTTTGGATATAATATTTGGATAAATAATTACTAATTCCTTTAAGTATAAGAAAATCGCATGTAGGAATTTAGGAAAATAAATACAATTTGAAATTCATAGAAGAAATACTTAAACTCACTATAGTAAAAACTTTGATATCGTGAACTAATGTTAACTATAGCAATCTTTAATTAACTGTAAATAGTATTTTTGTTAGGATTAGCGTATACTTTACGGTAAAGGAAATATTTGTTATGAAAATCCAAATCAATTAGGTTTTGATTGTACATGTATAAAGTGTGAGACTCGAGCGATCCCCTTAAATGAAAGGATCGTAATTTGTTTGTCCAGGTCTCAAAAAATATTATTTCCTTCTGTAATGAGTAATACAATGGACCTATACCTTCCAGACACTGAAGTAAGTAGGACTAATGGTAAAGTCCAGGGGCCTGTTCACCCCTGTTTGGATGGTATAGCCCTTTTCTATATAAAAGGCTGCAGAGGCGCGCAGTATTTGTCATTCTGAAGTCAGAAGTCTGAACTGATCGGAAGCTTCTGAAGAAGAAAAGAAGGTAATTAGTGAGAGAAGTTTGAAAGGCTAGGGTGGAAGTAGTAGCACTAGTGAAAAGTAAATCAGGGGGTTGGGAGATACGAGGTGCAGTAAAAAAAAAGATGAGTGATCATGAATCAGATCTCTGGGCGGACCTTGAAGAAATTGACGTTAGACTACGACAATTAAGGGATACTTTAGAAAATGTAAAGTCTACGCCAAGCACATTTAATGTTAGTAAGCCCTCTGTTGTAACTGATCCAGGTGTAGATTTAAGGCAAAAGACTAATCGACGACAGCATAAATGAGTTGATGGGTAAAGCTGACATAACCCTTCCACAAGTGCAAGTAATATTAAAGGAGTAACGGGTGGATACAAGGAACATAAGACCCAAGGCCATTATTTCCATGTTCCTGAAAACAAAGGTATTTGGGGATGAAGCGATGTTTATACCAGACAAAAGTCGATGTACTAAGGGGTGTCATTGACTGAATCTGAATATACCTAATTAGTATACACCTCGAATCTCAACTCCGCGTGTACATTGGAGTACGTTAGGTGTTAGCTTAATGTCCATACCAACAAGTGTTACATGGAGTCTTGTGAAGGACAGAGACCCTATGCCTGCTGTACCAAGTACGCTGTTACCAGTGAATGAAAGCAGTGCTAATTGTCCTTCTAGTAACACGTTTGGTAAAACTGTGATTAAGCCTGCGGCATTTGATGGCACTGGGCCCTGGATTGATTACAAAGCACATTTTGAGGCATGCAGTAGCATCAATATGTGGAATGACAGACAAAAGGGCTTGTACCTGGCAGCATCATTAAGAGGCCAAGCACAGACGGTATTGAGGAACATGAAAACAGATAATGCTTGTGCGTAAAGAGATTTGCGTGAAGCGTTAGTTGCAAGATTGGCACCAACAAATCAGACAGAACTTTACCGAGCCATGTCAAGGAAAAGCACCAAAGGCCAAAGGAGACATTGCCAGAATTAGGGGAAAGTATAAGACGACTAGCACATCTAGCGTATCCGACGGCATGCGCATCACGTGAAGTCACAGAGATGATTGCAAAAGACCAGTTCGTCGACGCCTTAACTGACTTTGATATGAGTCTGAGAATCCAACAGTCGCGGCCCAAATCCTTAAATGACGCAGTTTGGCTTGCCGTGGAGATTGAAGCCTTCTGTAGAGCTGAACGCCAAAGAAGACACGATGTCAGTTTTGCCAGAACAGCACATAGTGAATTAGATAGACCATCAGAAGCTGATACCAAGGTACGGGATTTAAGATTTAAAACAATTACGAGATGAACTTAATTCGGTCGTCACTACGAGACCTTGAGAACAAAATAGCCACTTTGTCAAAACGCAGAGATACCAGTAGACAACCAAGATCAGATGAATCGAGTTCATTACAAAGATCTGACCCAACAAAGTTCCCTTTCAAGTGCCATAACTGTGGTAAGCGAGGCCACAGAGCTCAAGACTGTTATGTCAAAAGAAGGACAGAGATCAGTTGTAAAAAGGGCAAAGTATGCACACCATCCCCAAAGGAGGCAGTAGAACAAAATGAGATAACCGAGGCTAAACCAAAGAATATGAAGTCGAATACGAGTTCGATCACTCAAACACGAGTAGATATTCTGTCTGGCTTGTATATAAAGGCCAGTGTAAATTAAGTGCTGTGCACGTTGTTAGTGGATACGGGTGCTACACTTACAATTTTGTCAAGTAAAGTATTTGAGAACATGCTTAGCACTCAAGCCGTTGAGCTAATACCCGTAACCAAGAGAATTATACTAGCCGATGGAACGTCATTGGAAGTGCAGGGTAAGTGTATATTCCACTTTATGTTGGGAAATCATGAATTCACTTTTTAGGCAGTTGTCGCCGACATCAGCACCGACGGCATCTTAGGCTTAGATTTCCTGAAACAATTGATTGATGTTTCTTCAGGGAAAATATATGTTGGAGGAACTGAGCATGAGCTCCAACTTGAGGGTCACTTAGGATGCTTCAGAGTCAGTCTGAAAGAGACAATATCAATTCCAACAAGGAGTGAAATGATATGTCATGGACAATTACTTGCCCATAGCGATATGAATTGCCAGGAACCATTAGTAATAGAAGCGTACGAAAAGTTTCAGAAAAGCGGTAAAGTTCTTGTTGCGAGATCTTTGATTGGCCCTGGTGACGATGTCATGGTAAGGTTAATGAACTTATCGAGCAATCCTCAGATTGTTTACAAAAACATGGTAATAGGTACCACGTCGGCTGTGACACGTGTTGTGGAAAGTAAAGATAAATTAGGAGCTACTGGCTGCGAAGAGAGCTGTATTCCAGAACACCTTAAAGAGCTGTACTACGAGGCCATCAAAGATTTAAATTCTGATGAAGTAGAGAAAACAAAGAAAATACTCCTTCGTTTTAGGCATTAATTTATTAATCAAAAGATGACTTTAGGAGAACTTACGTCATCAAACATAGAATAAACACGGAAAATGCAAAGCCTACTAAACAACCTCCACGTAAGTTACCGCATCATGCAGCCGATTTTGTTGACCAAGAGGTAGAGAATATGATTCAGAAAGGAATTGTGGCACCTCTTTTCCAGTCCATGGGCTGCAGGAGTGGTACTTGTTGAGAAAAAGGACGGAATCAAAAGGTTTGTGTGGATTACAGGTCATTGAGCAGTAAAACGATAAAAGATGCGTACCCTTTACCCAGAATCGATGATTCATTAGACCGTTTGCAAGGGGCAACGTTGTTTTGTATCTTGGATCTGCATTCCGGCTACTGGCAAGTCGAGATGGAGGAAAGTGACAAGCCAAAGACTGCCTTTGTAACAAGAAACGGACTGTACCAGTTCACAGTAATGCCTTTCGGACTCTGTAATAGTCCAGCGACATTTGAGAGGGTTATGGAGACGGTATAAGCTGACAAACTACAAGATTTGCTTAGTGTATATTGATGACATTATTGTAGTTGGTCGCACTTTTGAGGAGACTCTGTGGAGTATAGAACGTGTTTCAGAAACCTGAAGAGGCAGGTCTTAACTTAAAAGTGAAGAAATGTTCTTTATTCAAGAAAGAGGTGTTGTTTCTGGGTATAAAGTATCTGGAGAAGGTGTTCAGACGGATTCTCAGAAGATCTCAGTCATTGACAAATGGCCTGTACCCTTGAATGTCACAGAGGTAAGGTCATTTGTAGGGTTATGTGTCTATTACCGTAGATTTATCAGTGTTTTTTTTTCTATAGCCAAGCCCTTGTTCAAACTTACGGAAAAGGGGAAAGAATGTATATGGACTGATGAGTGCCAAACAGCACTCAGGGCCATTGAGCATTGAGGGATCTTTATCGTGCCAACGCCTGCCGTGACATGGGGCCTCGGTTTTTAAGGTCTCATTCGAAGGACCCACAACTTTCGCTTCAAAGTGCCGAGCGCATGGCGAAGGAACAGTTGCTACCCATTTTTTATCGACTTTGGTCAACCGCGGCCGAGATTCGAACTCACGACCTCCCGTTCACGGAGCAAGCGCTCTACCTACTGAGCTACTGTGAACTGTTTTTAACCAGGTATAAGAAAGGAATTCTTAACGTACTTTATGTTAACCTTGTTTTCATTGCTAAAAAAAATACATAACCAGTAAACATGCTGTACGCAAGTATACAGAGGCGTGGATATTGTAATGAGTAATACAATGGGCCTATACCATCCAAACACTGACGTGACTAGGACTAATGGTATAGTCCAGGGGCCTGTTCACCCCTGTTTGGATGGTACATCCATTTTTCTACATAAAAGGCTGCAGAGGCAGTATTTGTCGTTCTGAAGTCAGAAGTCTGAACTGATCGGAAGCTTCTGAAGAAGAAAAGAAGGTAATTAGTGAGTGAATTTGAAAGGCTAGGGTGGAAGTAGTAGCACTAGTGAAAAGTAAACCAGGGGGTTGGGAGATACGATATGCAGTGATCCTGAATAAGAGTGAGACACCGAGTACTCTTAGAACTTGGTTGTGGAACACAGTGCAAGGTGCCCAGCCAGCTCTACATTTAACCCAGTAAGAAAGAACCTCAGTTTGTGTCACCGCTGTAAAAAAAAAAAAAAATAGAACACGGGACAAGTAACCCGGTAAATCAACAATAATCATTGTAAATAATATTAATTCCAAGTGTTAATCATAGACTCAAGTAGAGCCAGAGGAAAATTGTATTTATACTTGTCCAAATTAAGACCCTTTTTCCTTTGAAAAAGAACCCTTAGGTTACACGTTACATGTACTTCGTTTGAATACGAATTAGACAGAAATCAATTTAACCTTGGTGTTATTATGAATTACTTATTCGGAATTACAAGGTTTTTATTCGAAAACCTGTTTTTTTATCATGTGGTTCTTTAGAACTGGTTTCCTTATCAAGGCTTTATAAGAAATGAATAGTTTTTAAACATCATTTTAAGACGACACGTAGCGCGATAAAAATGTAAGTTAAAGAAGTGTCAGGTGGGGCTAGCGGGGACGGATACGGAGAGAAATGTTGCAATGCGATTGGACAAATTCACTTCCATGCAGCAATTCTAGAGTTACTAGAAAATTGGTTTGATTTGCTGAACAAAATATAGCGATTTAAGATATAATCCTCTTTCTGTTACAATTATTTCCAGTGGTAAAAGAGGCCTTTTGATAGATCTAAGGGGCTTTAACAAATATACATGAATATGGAAACAACAAGTGAAAAATATTGATGATAAGAGAACTGTTCTTATTTATGCACATAAAAATAGCTGGTGTTTTAAACAATCAATAGCAATGATATTACAAGCATATTTCATCAAATATAGACATTTTCCGATCAAGGTAATACAGGAAATATCAAGGGGTCCTAGAAATTTTGGTTTTCAGAATTGCTTTCTTTTCGTTTCAATGTATTACGATTTGGTCTCAATTCTGCGTCTTACATGTTTACGTAACTTACATGACCTTTAGTCAAGATATGGCATAGAAATTCTACAACTGTTCTTATCTTGATGACGAGCCTGAATGCCACATTGAGTATTATGAAGCATGTAAGATGTACAGAGAGGTATATATTATGATTTAGTTTGTTCAAGATATGTGCCTAGTAGGAAGGAAAAATCAATGTGGCTTCCTTCACAAGTTAAATTAATAATAATTGAATATCTGGGAGTTGTTTTGGATTGTAAAAATGGAACCATTCATATTCCTGATCATAGATTATTACAGATTCCACACACGATTTCCAATATTGAGCATTATATGTTTCAGATTCGTCAGTTTAAGTCAAGACTCATAGCAAGTTTGGTTTGACAAAGTATAATTATCTATGTCCAAAGTTATTGGTAGTAAATTTATGATTAGATGCTAAAGCATTGAATATTTTTTATCTAGCGATCTGATCCCATATGGAAAGCATAATTCCTAAAGAGATCAAGACATATTGAATAACAGAGATATGAAAATAGCGCAAAATTCTACTTTGTTTATGTACAAATAGGCAGTTATGGTTTCTTAGTTAATGATATTTAGCAAAAGGGAGGATGTGAGAAGAAACAGTTTTATAATACATTCGAACCTTTCAGCTTAATCTTTTTTTTTTTTACATGTAGATCCTTTTAAGAGTTATCTTTCCTGTTGCTCAGGACTTAAAAACTTTGGCAAGTCTCCACATACCTCATCATACTCAAGTTAATCATTTGCAACTGAACTGAACATTTATAAATAAGAAAAACTAGAAATGCTCACTATTTATCAATATTAAACGTACAATAAGATAAGTATTATTGAAACGCACAAATCAGTGTGCAAAATAACAACTTTCACAACAGACTTTGTTGACGATAGTGCAATGGATTTATAAGCCTGGGTGTCCCAGAATATATGATACCATTTCAAGATTCTGTAAAACCTAATGTAATGAATACTTGATTACAGCAAATGCATTATAATCATTGCATATACTGTCCAATTTTATTCACACAATTTGACAGTCATTAAAAAAAGAAAACAACAAAATGGGTTCACTTTGAAAAATGCTATGGTTTTTTTTAAATGATACCCTCTAAATGACGTTCTATATGTGTAAGGATAATGTCTAGACATAGACTAGGATTGATAATCACAGTTTCAAAATGAGGTTAGCTAGCTCTTTTGAAAATCCATTTTGATTGAAATTGCAGTTTTTTTGGCAAAAGTTTAAAATATTTTTAGAGACATATATCAAAGAAATTTGCCAAAGGATGTGTTTGTGACAGGTATTTCAAATGGTATCATATATTTTGGGACACCCTGTATAAATAAACTAATACGTTTTCTCATAGATATATCTGTTATTTACAAAAATCAAAGGTCTGCTATCTTTTTATAATTTTCCTTCGATCACGCCGTTATCATGCTATATGTTCATTGTTTATGATAAGGGTGTGGCTCTCAGTTTACTGCATACTTTTCCCTTGACAAACAATCATCTCTGACGTGTTTTAAGACTCTCTTACAGGCGGCGCCAGGCAAATCGCCAGTTCACAAACTATACAAAACCGGAAGTAAAAGTATTTTTTTCTTTCACGGGTTGTGGAGGACCCATGAGAATGTGAACAAAATAAATGATGTATTATAACAATTATTACTGTTTTTAATAGTTTAATCCTCATATAAATCCGTATCACTCTTGCAGATCCAAATCAGCCTTGGAAGCTTATACGGTTATAAGGCGTCATAACATTATTTCAGTTCACGTCAAATCATGGCTGACTCAAAATAATTCCTGAATCTCCCCTCCCCATTCGGGCGTTTTTGCACGAGACTTAAGCTGATTTTTTTATGAGATGAAAAACCATATGTAACTTTCCCGTATTTACCAGATTTATCAAAATTTAGAGCGTGCCGATTTTTTTTTTTTTTTTTTTTTTTTTTTTTTTTTTGTATACTATATTTGCGGGGAAGTGATTAAGTCCTGCACTTGATTTTCAAGCACCTGTTCGACTTAGACAGAAACAACCTTGCGTGCCTTGCTGGATGGCTATGTGGTTTTTTTGGTAATAAAATATATATAAAGAATTGTTTTGCAAGATCTGAATAGGAAATCTCTCAAAAGTTTATTTTAAATTAAGATCGCCTACTCAAAGTCGTGCATCTTTGGTAAGCATATATAATAGCAAAATTTAATAGTGTTGTGCAATCTGCATATAATGACATCAGGTATATCTCATATGCAAAAAAAAAATGTATTTATTACTAAGTATTTAATAAATATAAATTACGACGATGACTTTCAGTTATTCCACCATACAATCTCTCTGACTGGATGCAAGAAAAATTAGAAAATTCAACATTTTTACTTGCATATAACCATAGCAACCATCAGCTAATTGGCCATGCAATTCTATAGTGAGTAAATACTGAGTATGTTTAGCATATACTATGTAAAATGCAAGTAAATGTTACCATGTTTACAACTTATTTGATGATATATCCCAATGAATTTCTCTATATATCTTAATTAGAAACAAGTCATAATGTTTTATGTAAGTGGTACATGTAAATTTATTTCTATAAGACCTTGCTATGGCTCAAGAAGCTGAAAATCTCAATTTTTGAAAATGTTTCCATTTGTTTCCAATCCTGACGCATACCAATTAAAAGCGTGTAATCCTACATATTTTTTCCCTTCTAAACTAACAGTAATCACGTGATCAGAAGTGATCAAAAGTAATGGGGTCTCTAACATGAAATCTAAATTGTATATATGAATAATTCGGAGAGTTGGTATCAATTTATTTATGCTTCACATAAATGCAATTACATTTGTTAATTTCGTGTTTGTGTTAATTATATGAAACTATGTTTATAGCCTTTAAAAATACACTGTACATTATATGGTTTCTTTGTCGTAATCGGTAGCGCAGAAGACTTACTTTCTAGGGGTGCTGTAACATTTTCTGTAGAAAATAAAAACATGCACTATTTCGATGTAGTATGCTTGGGCTATATATATATATATATATATATATATATATATATATATATATATATATATATATATATATATATATATATATATATATATATATATATATATATATATATATATATTCATACCATGCGAAAATACTTTGGCATTGATCATACAGGGGCAAACTAAAGGACGCTTGATAATTGTATATACATGTAACATTTCAACATTTATATGTTTCTTCTTTGTATATCAATATTTTGATTAAAGAATTCTAAAAAAAATTTAAAATGCGAAAAGACATAGTTTTTTTAATTATCTAAAAAAGGGATAGTGTAATGATATAAAAAATTAATATTCGTTTGAATTCATCTGATATTTATGATTATCAATGAAATCTGATATCAACATACATTGAAACTCTAACTCAGTCTTTTCCAGTGATATGTTTGATTTATTACGCGTTGTAATATTATTAGCTGAGTTTGCAATAATAAGAAAGTCGGAGTTTCCAGGTATAGCATTACACCCATAGCAATAATTGTGTATCATTACTTTAAGTTTCCTGCTTTCGTCTTTTTCCTATTTATGACATCATTATAGATATTTGAAATTAATGTTCCACTTATTATGACGTTATTCATTGAGAAGCTTCTGAAAAAAAATTAAAAATGAATGCATTTAATCTCTATATACTAAAAGTTTCTCTGTCCTTTTTTTCAAATATTAGATATTATGTACATGTATTATAATTATTCTAAATATTATGGGTCATACTATATTAAGCTTCTGAAAAATTTGAAGTGAAAGCGCTACATCTCTACAAACGCCTCTCTCTCTCACTCTCTCTCTCTCTCTCAAAATATCATTAATATGTACGTGTATTATAATATGTACATGTATTTGTGTCTATAGAAGATTAAGAACTTTTGACAAATTTATGAAAATAGTATATTTTCTATGAACGCTTAATCCCTTGAATTTCTGTCTTTAGCTGAAATTGTTAATACGAGCATGATAGTGTTATAATTGCTTACCTTAAATTGTACATAAAAACTATCAGATAACACTGAATAGAATAAACAATTGATGCAAACAGACAGAACTTTTATGAAAAAGAAAAGATATCATACCTGATATATAATACGGCTTATTGCCAAATAATGTTCTTTAATAAATGCGAATTCATCCTTAGAATCAATTTCCAGAAGATATCCATTCATGTCTTCGCAAGCCGCCTATATTTATAAAAAAAAAAAAAAACGGTAAAATTAGGAAATGCAATTCAACTTCAATTATCAAATCAATGGATAAACAATCCTTTTTTTCTAATTTAATTCCTACCATTCTAACCATTTTAAATTTTTTACATCTACATGGATTAGTTATAGTCTGCAAAGTTAATGGTTTGAACTGTTTTTTTTTTTTTACGATTCAATAAATACTTAATATATTTTCTTTCTTTATCTTTTTAGACAGAATGATGGTGATTTCAATTTAAAAAAAAAACTTTATCCCTACAAAAGTAAAAGACTGCAATTTAATTAAATCTTTACACGACCATCTGCCCAATTCTTTAACCTTGATGTTCCTTTTTTTTCTCCTATAAAATCATAACTGAAATCATACCTTAGCGTCATTCCAACTGTTTCTTTTGTCATCAGTTCTGCTGTCATAGTAATAACATTCAAGAAGAGGCTCTGAAATAATTATTAACTAAATCTATATACATACATTATTATTATCCTTCGGAATTGTACGGTCAATCTGACTGGTTTGAGACCGTTACATGTAAAGAGACAATTTGTGATATTTCCCTCACACGCAGGGTGACAACTGTCTCTTTTCAGATGACAATGACATAGCGCAAGCGAGTGTGCAGCGTGACAACTGTGTTGTCTCCCTAGAGATGAAAAAAATTCTTAAGCGAGATAACTCATATATTATTTTGTAATAAGAAAGGAAAACAATGCGACAAGATCTGGAATCGAATCCGGGCCCCTTGAATCTCCAGTCAGGTGCTCTACCAACTGAGATATCTGCCCACCGGTGATTGAACCCGTCTGAACCACAATATTATTAATATATAGGCAGGATCCGTAAACAATTCATTTTATTGGTAACGTCTGTTGACATATTTTGAAAGTGTGGAATCAGAGCAATGGGACACAAGGAAGATTCTTCAGGATAATATAACTATTATGGACTGATTAGAATGGTCACATCACAAATCATCAAGTCTTAGAAGGGATGTCACCCTCAGGCGCAAGCGCCTTCGGGTTACAACCATACATACCTGATAATTTAAACAGTCCATAATTGTATAACATTCATATAACATCATGTAAATATAAAATTAAAAATTAAAGGTGTCTTATTACGTGAGGCAAACTGCAACTCTTTGTAATCGATAAACGATCACATTATTTAAAATAAAGATACGTTGTCGGGTCCAGCAAGTGTTCTACCAGGCCCTATCTGTACTCCTCACAAAATATTACATGTATACGTAATTGCTGTAAAGGAGAAACTTCAGACGTTTTATGCTACAGTATATTCTAGAAATGGAGTATATAAAACTTGGATTCTCAAAAACTCCAAAGAACTTCAGAAAATTACAGATTTTTTTTTTTCAAAAGTTAGTAAACTCAAAACGTATGACTGTTCAAGGCTTTATAAAACCATTTCTCACGACAAATTGAATACTAGGCTTTTTGATAGCATAGTCAACTGGTTCTTCAATAAAGATGGAACACGGAAATTTCCATATCTTGTGATCGGTCATCAACAAAATTACTTAAAATTCACTCTGATCCTACAAACTACTCTGAAGTTAATATATTGAAACGCAACAAGCAGTAATCTACAGATATTTGAACCTTTTAACTAATGATTTTCAAAACTGATTACAGTTGAGTTAAACTCGATTTAAAAACATCAAAGATTTGATAACAATGTTAAATGATTATCTTTTAACTTTAGAAAGTAACAGATGACTGTTAAAACACCCCCCCCCCCCCTTCTCAGCCATTCAATTATAGCGTGGAAGACTGCCATGCATAACAATTGCAGCTTGATTTCCACGATGCAATAGGTTAATCAATCTCGAGATCTGAGCGAAAAAAAATATTCTTTGCCATTTTTAAATGTCCGTTTTTCAGATGACGAAGATAACCTAGCGTATATCAATAAATCTAGCTAGAAAATATATTTAGAAGATGAACGTATACTTTATACATGTATTATATTTTCCTTCACAGGACAAACACTGTAAGCAATTGAGATCAACCAGAAAGATTCTACTCATCGATTGTTTCCTTATATTTATTCATATTTGATCAGCAATAATACTAACATTTTTGTTGCACTCTCAACCAAGAGCATGTAAGATTTTTTTTTAAAAACTTGTGAAGCAGAAATTACACAGAACATGTTCTGTTGTATCAGTGAGGTTCAGGGGAAATTACTTGAATTTTATAACAATTTTCAGTGGGTTTTTATTATTATTATTATTATTTTCATAATTTTTTTTTTTTTGAAGAAATGATAAAACACCTTTGAAATGGTCACATTGAAGAAGAGACAGGTTTTGATAATAAAACTGACAATAATTTATTGATTCCCTTTTCATCATATAACTTGGATCTTCAAAAAAATGTGTTGCACTCCTGAGATCTGAAAGACAGGCAGACCCTGTAATTGATACATCTATTTAGTAAAAATGTTATTTGTGTATTAATTTTCAAAAATAGAAATCAGAGAATTATATAAGGATAAAAGTTTTTCCATGCTGGGGAGCAAAACATCAAATGTTGCACTCCTGACTTAATTAATTGAGTTTGCACAGATACTTGACTGTCATTAATGCTGCTTGAGATTTATATAACATTTTAAAGTTTTAAATGGAATACACTTATTGTTATACACTTTGAAAATTCTTTTCTTGATTTAATTGTCATACATATTTTTAAAATCAATGATTTTCTGGCAACACTACATTTTGTCTGTTGCACTCCTGACATGGTACATGCAGAACATTTTTTTCAGCATCAGCCATGACCACAACTTGATTAAATAAAATGTGCTACATTCTAAATTTAAGGCTCAATACTTTAAATATTTATTTCCAACATAAACCATTTTTATTTATTTCACAAATCTTCAAATCATATTGAATTTTTAAAATGTCACAAAAAGGTGTTGCAGTTCTGACGTTTAAGCATCATTTTTGCTTTCAAAAGTTTCTTAAATTTAGACCACCTAATCAAAGTTGCGCATTTTGGGCAAGAATATATAGCAAAATTTACTACTGAAATGCAACCTGCAGAAAATTCAAACTTCAAATTTAGCCGTATTCCAGTCTAAGATTTCAGATATAATACTGTGTGTTTGGACCGAAAAAGACAAATTATGTTAATATGTTTTTAATTGCGCATGGAAAAGTAGTCCTCTAAAATGATCTATCTTGACTACACAACGGACTGATTTCCATTTATCGAGTTTAGTGAAATAGAGGGAATTTAGAGGATACTTTAACAAATACATTGAACCATTACATCTACTATATGTTTATAATGTACAGGGGGTGGGGCTTACAGGCAGTAAGATGAAACGGGGGACCACTTCACACATGAGTGACTGCAAACATCGTATTCGCTCTAGCGGACACAGGGCTGACATAAAGCAAACGAACCTAGGGTTCGCTTTTGGTGTTCACTCTGGTGTAAGGTTATGTCTGGTCGGTACTGTTAATAATGCTTCACTCCACTTTTGTCCCACCCACCCAGACCACTTACCAATCCTTATAACAAGAGCCACTTCTTTGATCTTGTTATTAAAACACACACATTGTATGTAAACCCATTTTTTACACAATTTAAATGCAAGTGCGAATTCGCATGCACTGATATTACATCTGAGACGAGAAAACAGCAAACGTTAAAAGGGCAAGGTCATTACAATCATGCGGTTCAACGTTTGCCACATTTTTTGAAATCTAGGTTTACCGCGAAATAGTCACAGAGTATTGCCAATATTTGTCCTTACTGGAGGCGGATTTTCATGAAAATGGCTGAAAATTTCACATTAAATGTTTATCATAGATCGGGAATATGTTGTCATACTTGCAAGCACGAATTTTAGTTTATTTGGAGGTTTCATGACAATATTTAGCTGAGGTTCCAGTAAAACATTGAAAAGAATGATTCCTGAGTCTCTCCTCCCGATTCTGACATTTTTTTATGAGATGAAAAACTATTTGTAATTAACTTCCTGTATTTACCAGATTTATATTTATTTAATTATTTATTTACTGTTTTGAGGGGGAGTGATAAGACCCTGCACTTGAATTTCAAGCACCTGCCTGACTTTGTCCGAAATAAACTTGCGTACCTTGTTGGTTGCCTATGGTTCTTTTTGTTTTTGTTTTTGTTTTTTTTTTTCGGGGGGGGGGGGGGTACTAAGATGCTTTACAAGGTTTGGAAAGGAAAATTGGTAAAGGTTTGAAGTTGTGCATTTTTTGTAAATTTATATAGGAAAATTTAATACTGTAGCGTTGTACCTATATTAGTAAGAATTTCATTAACTTCCGATAGTTTATTCTTTCATTAGTGTCTCCATTAAAGATAATTGACTGTTCTGTGACCTGTGTCATTAGGTAGCCCAAAGTTTGAAATCTGAATATGTTACACTTCCCGATTACATCTTTTAAAATGGAATATGAAGACAATGAACAGTAATCAAGTTCAAAAATATATTCGAACAATACAAATTCGGAGCAGAACAAACACGGAACTCTAAAAAATCAGAGATGAGTTGGAGTATCATCAGAGATCAGAAAAAAGAAACCTCTCAAAATGTTTGTTTTGAACAAAGACCGCCTACTCAAATTTGTGCAATTCTTGTCAAGTTAGTGATTCAGAAAATTTGCATAATTGTGAGCGAGTTCCATTTTAATTAGTGTAGTTACTATAGTTCTGTCGCGAATTCTGTCGCGTAAGTGCAGTAACAGAACCCTGATCTATTACACAAATGCTGCAAACAAGGTATTACATTTCTGCATAATTATATGAATCGTAAGTAAGAGCATCTAGTTGTAAGTATTCTTTAATTAATGATTTACTGTGGCAGGTCAAGTTGACATCACTCCAAGTTCCATCCCACAGGCAAGTGACGACCCCGTCCCCAGTCTGGTTATATCCGTCCATACAGGACAATTTATGTCTGCTACCGAAATCTAAAGCAATATCTGAACTAAACCTTTAGGCATTTGCCGGAAGAGACAAGTACGATGGATGACATTCTGAAAAAAAAAAAAAAACCATAAAAAGAGAATGTTCAGATCAATTTCAAATTGAACTCGTAATAAAATGTACTTTAGCGGGATTAATTGTTGAAGCAGAGAATTTCATGTAAGTATAGTTTGAGTTATATATATATATATATATATATATATATATATATATATATATATATATATATATATATATATATATATATATATATATATATATATATATATATATATATATATATATATATATATATAGATAGATAGATAGATAGATAGATAGATAGATAGATAGATAGATATATATATATATATATATATATATATATATATATATATATATATATATAGATATAGATATATATATAATAGATATATATATATATATATATATATATATATATATATATATATATATATATATATATATATATATATATATATATATATATATATGACTTTAAAACGTTATGGTAATGGCGTTACCAACAATACAATGACGTCACATTGAAAATTCGGGAAACAAGCAAAAGCGTAATTGTTGAAATGCATATAAGAATTAAACAAATATAAAATAAATTATACTAAACTGTTCAAAGTTGGTTTTAAAGATTTAATAAAATGTTTTTCTTTTTCTCTTCTTTCCAAAGTGTTGTCAGTAAACAATTTTTAGAAGGGAACAACGGTGAAATGTCCTTTACCGCAAAGGTCCAGATGTTCACTAACTTTGACCTGTCTATATTCTGGATGTTGAATATGCTGTCTGTGGATTCGAATACGGGTAAGGAGAGTAGTTCCATGCTCGCTGATGTAAAATTGCCCACATCCTCCACACTTTATACAATATATGACGTTTTTAGAACCACAAGACATATTTGCACTAACTTTAAAATTTTTTGTTCCAATTTTAAAGATGTTCCCTTCTTTTATGTATGGACATGTTCCACAGCGACGGTCGGGGCATTTGCTGACTGAATGCGCGTTATATTGTTGAAAATGCGACTTACATAATAAGCGGCTGAGGTTTTTGGTTGCTCTTACTATTGATGAATTGGAAATTTTGAAGAACTTCTGACATTCTCTCGTCGGTTTTAAGAACTCCATTGAGATGTTGAACGAATGGAGTCATGTTTCTATTTTTTGGATTGTGGGTCGTAACGAAAGGAAGTATTTTCACCTCTGCAGTATCCGTAGAGGTTGGATTATATTGGTTACGGTCTAGTTGTTCTGCTTTTTTAATTCCATCTTCTATAATTTTTAAAGGATATTGCTGATCCAGAAGATACTCCTTCAATTCTTCTAGACGTTCCTTTCTTTGTGACATCACTTACTATGGTACAAATTCTTCTTGATGAATTGTATGGTATTGAACGTTTGGAGTGTCTGGGGTGGCATGAACCAAAATGGAGGTATTGAAGGGTGTCCGTCGTTTTGTAGTATATATCAGTTGACAGTTTCTCTCCATCTCGTGTTATGAGGACGTCCAAAAATGGTATACTCTCCAGATTCTCCTCCACAGTAAAATTAATGTCAGGATCAAGCTCATATATATATATATATATAGAGAGAGAGAGAGAGAGAGTGAGAGAGAGAGAGAGAGAGAGAGAGAGAGAGAGATACATACTTACATACATACATATATACATACATAGATGTTCACTTTTATAAGGATACCCACTTTTGATTTTTGAATATCTCGAGTTTAATTTAACATTAGTGCTTAAAAATATGCAGGTTTGTATGATATTCCAATTTTAACATATGATGAAAATTTTGTTTCCTTATCAAAATTATTTCAAAAGTTATATTGATTTTAAATTTTGACTTAAGTCTGATCTCAGTTTATGGTCTTGGGGCCTGTATAGACTTAGTGTTAACTAATGATCCTAACACAGTTGGGAGTGTTACAGTTGATGAACCAATATGTAGTTCTCACTCACCTGTCTCTATAGAAATTTCATTTCAAAGATATAAACAACAAGCCTTTAAGCGCACAGTAAGGAATTATAATATAAGGCAAATTATCAAGGCCTGAATGAAGACCTACAAAATGTCAACTGGGATGAAAAAGTATTAACCACCAATAATATGAATGAAATCTATCAAAATTTTACATACACTCACCTACACCTGGTAGATAAACACATACCAACTAGGCAAATTACGATGCGTCCTTCAGATAAACGATATATTACCAGAGAAATGCGAAGGAAAATGCGGCAAAGAAAAAGAATACATAAAAAGGCAAAGCATACCAAAAATCCATTACATTGGCAAAAATTTAGACAAATTCGTAAGAATACGAAAGGGTGGAACGGAATACAAAATCAAACTTGATTCACTGCTTATTGATAAGTCTATTCGACCAGGAAATTGGTGGCGCAGTGCAAAATCTGTTGCAAGGTTAAAGAAACAAAATTCTCCTCCACCTTCTTTTAAATCACAGGATGGTAGAATATTGATTCATCCAATTGATAAAGCTGAAGAACTTAATAAATGTTTCTCAAATACACCACGTATTGAAAATGAGCCAGACTTGCCTGAACATGGAGCTGGAGCTCCAGAATATTTCTGTGATTTTGAAATAAGTGATCAAGATGTTCTTGATCAGTTAAGTATACTTGATCCCTCTAAACAATATGGACCAGATGGGATTTCTTCCAGAATTTTAAAAGAAACCCGTTATTCTATATATAGACCATTATGTAGATTATTTAACCTATCACTTACAAATAAAGTTCTTCCATACATATGGAAACAAGCACATATTACACCTATTTTTATAAAACAAAGGCTGTCCCCAACAGCCTAATAATTACATACCAATATCAAAGACTAGTTCTATATGTAAAATAATGGAAAAAATACTTTTTTAAATATATGTTTAATCACATTAAGGAACATGACTTATTGTCTAAGTACCAATCTGGCTTCCAACCTGGGGATTCTATTGTTAACCAATTGGTTGAAATCTATGATAATATTATGTCAAACCTAGACAAAGGCAGAGATATACGCTTTATATTTTGTGACATTTCCAAAGCTTTTGATAAGGTATGGCATAAGGGAATGATTTTTAAACTTAAAAACCGTGGTTTAAAAAGTAATATACTGGGTTGGATTGAAGATTATCTTAATGATAGACAACAAAGAATGAATTTGGAAGGTTTTTCATCATCGTAAAAAAACTATAGGTGCTGGGGTGCCTCAAGGCTCTGTACTTGGTCCCTCCTTGTTTTTGTAATATATAAATGATATAGCTAAAGATATATACTGTAATATTCGATTGTTTGCTGATGATACTTCTTTGTTTGCTATTGTAGACAATGATGTTAATAATCCAACAATGTCACTTACTCAAGATCTTGAAAAAATTAGAAATAGGTCCAAAGCCTGGGCTGTAGATTTCAATAGTGAAAAAAACTGTTAATGTTGATTTAACAAGGAAACACATAAGTTTTCCTGATAATCAATTTAAACATGGAGGTGATTATATAAAACAATAAAAACACATGCACATCTAGGAATACATTTTCAGGCAGATGGCTCTTGGAATAATCATATATCAAATATATATGAAAAGGCATGTAAAAAATTGAATATACTTAGGTTATTGAAACACACGCCCTAACAAAAATATACTATAGTTAACTATAATTAACTATAGTTTACTATAGTTAACTATAGTATATCAAAGTGTCAGAGTTATCACTATAGTAAATCAAAGTTTTCAAAGTGATCACTATAGTGGCATAGTTATCACTTGAGTTAATCAAAGTTTTCAAAGTTATCACTATAGTAAATCAAAGTTTTCACCATAGTAAATCAAAGTTTTCATAGTGATCACTACAGTAAATAAAAGTTTCATAGTTATCACTTTAGTAAATCAAAGAGTCAAAGTTATCACTTAAGTAAATCAAAGTGTCAAAGTTATCACTTTAGTAAATCAAAGTGTCAAAGTTATTACTATAGTAAATCAAAGTTTTCATAGTGTCAAATTTATCACTATAGTTAACTATAGTAAACTATAGTTAAGTATAGTATTTTTTGTTAGGGATCCTCTAGAATTATTACTGGGCTTAGATTTAATTCTTCCAAATCTTGTTTGTATCGTGAACTTGGATGGGAACCATTATATCTTAGAAGAAAGAAACATAAACTTCAATTGATGTATAAAATAATTAATGGATCTGCACCTGATTATTTGTATGAATTGATTCAACCTTTTTTCCAGTTCAACATGCATATAACATAAGGTCTGGATATGATAATTTGCATATACAAATTTGTAAAACAATGTCTTACTATAATAGTTTTATTCCCTCAGCTATAAAACTTTGGAACAGTCTTAGTGAGGATATCAAAAACTCTTCATCATTATCTATCTTTAAAGCAAAGCTTAAAAGTTGGGGAGCAACTAACAAACCATGTAGGTACTTTAACTTTGGTAATAGAAAAGAGAATATCTTACTTTGTCAGTTGCGAAACAATGCCAGCAATCTAAATG
This sequence comes from Saccostrea echinata, assembly GCF_033153115.1. Lineage (NCBI taxonomy): Eukaryota > Metazoa > Mollusca > Bivalvia > Ostreida > Ostreidae > Saccostrea > Saccostrea echinata. The sequence goes on from NW_026889777.1 coordinate 2,154,418, forward strand.
CCCATTTTAAAAATCATTTTTATCAGATGTTCAATCATGTAAAAAGTGTGGCTTTTATACTGAGGATACTGAACATTATCTCATCAAATGTCCTTCGTATACTGTTGAAAGAAATTTACCGGTAAAAAAAATTAAACGATATTGATGTTATTTTTATCTTGACACTTTGTTAAGAGGAAAATGTCAATATTCCTATCATAAGAACTTTATTTATTAATATACTAAGAGACTATAGACTAAGTATATTGTAATATTAAACTTTCATGTAAATTAGTTGAATCTGATTCGTCGAGAAACATTTGTTAAAAAACACTATTACCCGCTGAATGATGAAGCCACGCCCTACAGCGTAGCAACAGTTAACATTGCTTGACGAAGGGTGAAATTCCAAAAAAAAAATAGTGACTGCGCAGAATTTATGCGCGCAAGGTTCACTGTAATATGCATTTGTATAAAACATTTAGTATAATATAATAATATAATAAATACTGCATGTAGTTGAGTGTAACATTGAAAATTTTCACCCCTCGAAAACCATTGTCAACCTCGGCTGCGCCTCGGTTGACAATGGTTTTCTTGGGGTGAAAAGTTTCAATGTTACACTCAACTACATGCAGTATTTATATAATATTAAACACTATATTAAATGTACAGTTTTACAATACTTATATTAAAGCTGAAACAGTAAGTAAATAATTTATACATAATCAGGGGATCATCATCTGTTTTTTATACAATATTGAGGAATGATACCTGATTGTGAATCTTTATTTTTGACTATTAGTATTATTATCATGTACAAGTATTATTATTTATTGTCTTTGACTTGACTTATTATACAAGGAGAGGGTATGTATTGGCTTTGCCTGTTTTCCAATCCTTATTGATTTATTCAATAAAATATGTTTAAATTAATCTTCAATACGAAAACATTTTTAAATGAACATACGTGCCGCAGAACAATTCGGAGAATGGAGGACAATTGTACATCTTTCATTAAATGCACACTCTTTGTTTTGACATTCTTCAGTCATTTCCTGTGATAGATATAGATAAATGATGTACGTATCTCCCCATTCCTCTCTCTCAAATTGTTTGAAAAAAATTATAAATGATTATTGTTTCTTAGATATACATTATACTGTAATAATCACCATGGGCCAAGACTTCCTTCGACCAAAGACCCAACCGTCTTCATCTGCTAGTCGTGTATCAGAACTAGTGTCATTTTCATAGTTCAATTCACAAAAAATAGCTGCCCGTCTGTAGTTAAAGGACAGACATCCAGGACGAACAAGACATTCCTCAGCACAGTCTAAAGGACTGACCTGTGCGATAGTGGTCAGTAGCCTTCCCACGAGTCGTTTACCCCATTGTAAACTTTCATAGGCATGCTTCAGAGACCCATTTGACAGCGTAAAAATTAAAAATATGAAAAACCCATTGAGTATCTTCATCGCTAAAAAATACAGCAACCTCACTAAAATTTAGATTGTCTCAATTTATCAGTAAGAGTATCAACCAATCATATTTCTTTAAACACAAGTGACTATTGGTGCCATGAATTCCAAATCATTTTTCACCGTTACAAACCAAACAAAAATGGGATTAAAAGGAATATTGTGAAAATCGAAATTCAATATTGTTTGAGAAATACGACCGATATAGTTTGACGAGTAGGAGTCATGTACATTATCCCGAAATGTTTCTATTTGCATAGAATTGAAATATTGCAACTTGTTGTACTCTGAACAATTGATTATTAAATAAAAAAGTAATCTTGAAATAAAATTTCACAAGTGTTTTATTATAGATGTTTCAAGTTTTTGAAATTACATGTGGATCTTGTCTCATATGTACATGTATCATATCATACAACATAGTCATATGTATGTAAAATACAGTTAAAATCATTTGTTTTTATAATGTGATTGGAACAGAAGACAAATGTATGATTCAACTCTATACTCTAAACAAATCTAGATGTAACAATTTTATATAGGCTAATTTTTCTGAAGCTTATAATTTTAGTGTACTTGAACATTTACTATAAAATTAAAATGTAGAATTTTCCAGTATTTTTAAGGATAGATGGCTGGTAATTTCTTTCTTTCTTTCTTTCTTTACAAAAGGCAAAGAATATAAATTGAAATGAATTGTGCAAGTATACTGCGCTTAATAGTAATGAAAAAATGTACCCATCTTATCTAGGATCACCCCCTCCCCCCGAACGAAGACTTCAAGTGAGCCCAATTGATTTCAGTTTGATGGATGATTGTATAACTGTCTAAAACTCTACCTCGACAGACATTCACCGAGGATATGTCAATCTTAGTGTAAAATGTGTTTTTGCTTCAAAATATTGCTTAATATTTTTTTATACAATGAAACATTTAAACCATAACCAATTATAATGGTTTTCTACAAGGTTTTGCCACATGTTTTGCATAAATTCCACGTTTCCCATTAATCACCATTTACTTTCGAATGCCACTCAGATATTTATGGTTTGTAACCACTTTAAAGTTATATATCTAAAAAAAAAAATTTAATGCATGTCCCTATGGCCTTAAAATCTTTATCAATAAATAACCTGAATTGTTACAATGTACCCTGGGATAATTTTTATGGTGTTAATGAAATCGATTTATTGGTCTCATTCATATTTGATAGAAACAATATATCAACAGGAATATTCAAATCATGTAAGATGTGTTTAATACAAAGATAGAATTACCAATGATAGAATCCATCTAAAATAAATGAATAAAGTCTACTGCAAACTTTTTGTTTAAATCATTAGATAAAGCTGTTTTCCAACCTTCACCATATGTCACAAATTTTAAAATTTACACTTATTGATTCATGCAAAAAAGTAAAGAAATTACACTGATATTTTTTTATAATTTATTTTTATCTATAAATGATTAATATATATATATATATATATATATATATATATATATATATATATATATATATATATATATATATATATATATATATATATATATATATATATATATATATATATATATATAATTTTTCGAAGGATAGAGAGAAAGATCATTTCATTATTAATATTACCTGCATTTGTTTAATGATATATATCAATAAACATATATATATATATATATATATATATATATATATATATATATATATATATATATATATATATATATATATATATATATATATATATATATATATATATATATATATTAATCAATTATAGATCAAAATAAATTATAAAACAATATCAGTGTTATTTCTCTCTCCCTCTTTATCCAGAGTATTCTTTTTCATTTTATTTGATTTTTTATTTATAAACGTACATGCTAGGCACCAATTAAGCTTTTATTTTAATTGAATGTCATTTATTTATTTATTTATTTATTTATTTATTTTTTTTTTTTTTTTTGCATGATTCAATAGGTGTAAATTTAGAAAAAAAATATGACATATGGTGAATGTTAAAAAACAGCCTTATCTAATGATTTAAACAAAAAGTTTGCAGTAGAATTTCTACATAAATTTTAGATGGATTCTATACCGATATATATATCAATATCATTATTCGAGAAGTAGAGAGGAGAGAAACAGAGAAGGAGAGAAAGAGAAAAAGGGAAATCTTTTTAATAAAGATAATGCCTTTTAATGCCTTTTATTTCGATTACTGCTTGAACTACATGAATATATCAAAATATACTATATTCTATAGATTTTTTCTCAATTATTATAGGTTTTGTCCCCAAAATTATACTAAAAACTCAAAATTCAATGCACATATTTTTACACAGGAGCAGTATTCGTTGTGGATATCATGTTTTTAATGATTGAAAAGGTGAACACACTTCAAGATCTGAATGAAAAATTGCGCTTTTCTAATTTGATGTTCTTTTAGACATCATGAATGTAAAAATGAATGGAATACTGTGGTACATTTTTTTCTAAAATCATTACAATCGTCCCAATGAAATAAATAAATTACTCAAGCCCTAACAAAAAAAAAAACATTCTATAGTAATTATAGTTAACTATAGTATCAAAGTAAAAACTCTGGAACTTTGATTTACTATAGTAAACACTTTGGAACTTTGATTTACTATGGTAAAAACTTTGGAAGTTTGATTTACTATAGTAAAAACTTTGAAACTTTGATTTACTATAGTGAAAAAGCTTCAGAGAACTTATTATAAACCCGACCGTTCCCTTAAAACAAATAATGTACAAGAAATGAATTTTAATGTAAGGTTGTCTCTCGCGCCGATAGATGAGCAATATTTATTAAAATTTATTAAAATGTGTTTAATTTAATGCAGATGTAGTTTAAGGTTTTTTTTTTTTTTTTTTTTTTTTTTTTTTTTTTTTTTATGGGGAAAGGAAAATAATAATGCATGATCATGCTATAAAATAAAATTTGCGTCATTTATAACCAAAATACTTGCTCCATCAACTTCGGTAAATATGTATTTTTAAATTTATAAATGCAAATATTGCATTCGAATTAACTAATTCCACTAATTCCCACATCCACGCCCCCCTCCCCCCCCCCCCCAAGCAACGGAAAATTAGCAAGACATTAATAAAATACTTTAATAAGTTGACAAATCTCGATATGATATAGTGAAAACTTTGAAACTTTGATTTACTATAGTAAAAACTTTGGAACTTTGATTTACTGTAGTGAAAACTTTGGAACTTTGATTTACTATGGTAAAAATTTGGAACTTTGATTGACTATAGTCAACTATAGTAAACTATAGTTAACTATAGTAACTATAGTTAAATATAGTTTACAATGGCATTTTTTTGTTAGGGAGTAGCTACATTTTTAGAGATATGGATATTGTTTTAAGCTGATACCAGGGTATAACCCATTAAAACTCGAGAACTGAAAATTCCAATGGGGTCCTATTGCAATACAATTGTAATATAATTGTAAACAATACAATTTACATCTTTAAAGCACTATATGTGTTCAAAACTTTTAGCACTATATTATTTTAACGATAGCATCATTTAATAACAGATGCAAGATTTTAAATTTACGTATGTCAATATCGATAGCATTTATGCAATAATAGAATTACAGATATGTTTTCAATACTTATAGTTACTCTTTCAAACTCTCATGTTAAAAATTGTTTGTTTTTTTTAGGGATAAAACCTATAAACTATGTAGTTGATTACAGCCGACAATGCGAATTAACCTTGTGCTGAAGGTATGGATAAAAAAAAATTAGATATTTTATTGATTGACGGTAATTCTGGGTTCGAAAATGATATATGGGCAGATATTACAGCTACAAACATTTAAACAAATCGCTGCCAAGAGAGAGAGAGAGAGAGAGAGAGAGAGAGAGAGAGAGAGAGATATGGGTTTTTGTTTCTTGTTTAAAATCCCTATCGAGAATTTTTAACTCATATGGAGACTCCACCACTTGATGGTCGAGAGCTCCAAATTTTTACCTACTGGTATACACGGGACTTAGGGCCATTGAGCATTGAAGGATCTTTTTTGTGTCAGCACCTACTGCGACATGGGACCTCGGTTTTTACAGTCTCATCCGAAGGACCAGTCTCTCCATCCCGCAGTGGGATTCGATCCCGCGACGTTAGGATCATCTCCTTACTTCGCGACTCTATAGCCTTAAACGTGCGATCGACGAGAGAGAGAGAGGTAAATCTAAGATGAAAAAGGTAAACATGACGAACAGTAATGAATCTATAAAAAAAAAAAGAAAAAAGAAAAAAAAAACAAACAAAAAACAATACAAGTCTGTGAATAGGGCTTCAAGGTTAGACTTAGTATAACACCAATTTTTACATCGCAGAAATCTACGTTTTCCATATTTCGATCATCAACACTAAGTCTTATATATTTTTACATGTATACATATAACTATACAAAATTAATCATAATAAACGTAATATTGACACGGAAGTCCTGAATACTTTTCAAAATTGTAACCTTTCAAATTTAGTTGGTTTTTTTTTTTTTTTTTTTTTTTTTTTTTTTTTTTTTTTTTTAAATATTTTTTTCATTAATCAAATTATACACATTTGTAAAATTAAATGACTTTTCTGAAGCTCATTCTTGTTGCTTGACCCACTGAAGGAAAACGTGAAAACATAAACTGAGTGATTGTGTCATTCTATTGTCCAAAGAAATGACAGGGAGTGTACAATAACACATATAATATATCATTACCTACAATAACGTAAATTACTAGTAATAGTTGGGAGAAGGTGAAATGCTGAATAACTTAGATAGGTTTACTTTGTTAATTCAGTTCATTGTTAAATAATGATTACAAAGTGTGAAACGAGAAGGTGGAATACACAAAAGGCCTTAAGGCATGCTAAATGCTTGCAAGTTGCAGGCATCTTCATCCAAGGAAAAAGCATTTCATATGAATTGCATTGTATAAAACGTAAGGTGTTTTCGGTGAAAATTATGTGATTGACTACATGTATATAAGACATTCAATCTTGCAAATAGCTGTATAAAATGTAAAAGTTATGAATATGAAGTACATGTACAAAACTGGTGAATCCAACAAACGTTGAAAATATTGTGTATCTCAATGACTATAAACAAACATGTACAAGCATGGATTAAATATGAGCAGCCGTATGCTAACCCCATATATATGTAATTTAGAGGGAATGGCCTAGCTACAAGTAGCTAATGCAAGAAAGTTCTTGTAGAAAATACATTTCAGATTTCACAGGACGAAGGACCATCTTAAGCAATCGCTTAATGGTGGCTTAATGGTAGCTTAATGGTCGCTTATAGCAGTTAATTCCTTTAAGCCACCTTAAGCCACCATTAAGCTGCAGCTTCTAGGTGCTTAATGTCCAAAGTTCATTAAGCTACCATTAAGCCACCTTTAAGCTGCAGCTTATTGGTGGCTTAATGTCCAAACTTAATTAAACCACCTTAACGCATCCAGTATCAAGTCTTTAAACTAACTTGTTAAGTTTGAAGTTGTTTCAATATCATTTACGCAAATACTTATTCAATTCATAATTTTTTTCTCCCTATTTCTAACATTTTTGTCAATGCGTATAAACTCGGGAACTGAGAACAGCTTAACCAAATGCCTTAAATTTTTCGCTATCTAAAATCACTTTGTTTGAATACTTGTTTTAAAATTATTTTTATCCATAAATACATACTATATATTATTATTTTTTTTTTAAAAATCACATATTTTTCTTTCGTGTTTGGAGAGCCACGTTACGCTGCCGAATTCATAGGAAATGTTGTAATTGGAGTCATTTTCTTCTGGAATATCTCTAAGTCTCTTAATTTTTCTTTGGGTAGAGAAATGTCTAAGAAATAAATAAATATATATATAGGTATAGATTTTATTGCCAATCATTAAATTACTTCATGAATAATTTGAATTAATTCGTGTTTTAATGCCATTTTTTTTCCTTTCTTTTAAAATACTGCAGAAGTAAGAATTTATTTGAAATAATGCAGAAGTAAGAATTTATTTAAAATAATGCACAAGTAAGAATTGATTAAAATATAGTCGGTCTTCAATGATTGTTATTTCAAAATCAATTTTCAGAAGAACAGCCGATCAGATTAAACAGGGCATCCGACCAGATTTATACACATTGAGAAGCGGGGTAAAATAATCAGTGTACAGTATATTGACTAGTTAGACAATAGACCTTAATTAGGTGTCCCCACCAGTCCCGGTCAATTAACAGGAAACTATACACGGGAACGTACAGTGACAGATTTTGATGATCTCTTATTTTTACAAAACTTAAAATTTAAGCAAGCATATAACAAATTAGAAATTATGATTGTACACAAAAAGACAATTATTTTGATACCCATAATGATATAAAAAGAATTAAAACTGAAGATGATATGTTACAAAAATATTTTATAACGTAATTGTTACGCAAAGATTGTCAGAAATCGTAAATATCCGCAGCATATTTATAAGAACTATAATCTGTTTTTTTTTTCCATAGTTTTCTTTTGATGATAAATTCCTTTTTAATAACAAAATTTTGTTATATCTGTTGAATTTCAATCTTTTCATGCTTATAAATCTGCGAATAACAGAACGAGGAATTCAGTTACTTAAAATCAAAATGTTGTTTCACACCGTACCATTACACCGAACTCTGGTCCACGGTTCAGAAATATTAACGTAATATAAAACTTTATCAAAATTTCTTTTTTAAAAAATATATAATATAATTATTCGTGTTATTGATTAATAAATATAAACATCAGAAAAAAAAAATACATGTATAGGTACCTGTAACCATTCCAAACAAGTTTTGTTAAAAATAAAGGTTGTACATTGTATATTTAACTTCATTTTCAACAGCTTCGATAGCTCAGTGGTTAAAGCGTCCCCCCCCCCCCCCCCCAATCTAAAGGTCGTGGGATCGAATCTTGTTTGGAATGTTTTTTTTTTCATTTTTTTTTATTTTCTAGCTTTTACATTATTTTCGCCGAATGAACAAATGTTTAAACTCGACATTTATAATTTTTGTGAAGAAATCATAATAAAAATAATATTTAACCCATAAAAGCAGTTTTATCGACTGCGTAATGCTGACTTAATGGTGGCTTTAAGGTGGTTTAATGGTAGCTTAATGGAGTTCGGACATTAAGCACCTATAAGTCGGGCTTAATGGTGGCTTAATACTGACTTAATGATTGTCTAGAAGCTACCATTAAGCACCTATGAGCCACCATTAAGCTACCATTAAGCTACCTTTAAGCATCCATTAAGGACTTTGAGATGGCTTAATGGTAACTTAATGGTGGTGTATTTATTACTTAAATGTAGCCTAAAGGTGCTTAATGGTGACTTAAAGACAACCATTAAACCATCAGTAAGGACCTATAAGCCACCATTAAGCCAAACTTAAAGGAAGTGTTTAATCTTGTGTTTCAAGTTTATAATGCCTTTTACACAATAGATATTGCATGAAATGCACCAGCGTATCATGCAAAATGTGCCTTGATGATCGTTTTAGGTCATACACTCATGAATTTTAAACCGGAAATACATTACGTCTACATGTACATTTATTTACATTTCAACTATCTATTAATTTAATTCGAACAAATATTAATTGTCAATGTATCTTTAGGATTTATTTCTTTAGTTTACCTTAAAGAATTGATTTCTGATTGCACTATTACTCCCCATGATTGGCGTTCATAGGAATGTGAACTTGGAAGTTAGAATTTCTCTCAATTAAATCTTAAATCATAAAGACAGATAAACAATTCAATATTGACAGGAAATATTAAAAACAGATCCTTGAATACGTAAAAGTTGAATCTCATAATTCATGCACATTGATTTTCATGGCAAATATATTATATGAAAATTCATTTCCCCCCAAAATGTTTCCGATTATTTTGACTACCTCATTTATGATGCTCTTTCATTTAATCCAATGGAACTTTCAATTCATTGTTTGCTGTTCATTAACCCGATTATTTAATATTTAACAGAAGCAATACCTTGGTTCACGTTATTCTTTCTTTTGAAGACTTAATATATTTTATATCAAACAATACTAAGCTATATTAGGACCGTATCTATTTGCCTCTTGGCGATTAAATTTTCAGAGGCTTTCGTATCTTTTTTTTTATTGGATGATCTGGTCATTAGGGCGTAAATTCTGTAACCCTGATGTTTATCTTATGATGAACATCAAAAGGCAAAAGTTGACAAATTTATGAAAACTTTATAAGGCCATATGTACAAATGTCTACCTAATTGCAGTGCACTTTCTATTTCAATTCTTTTAATTGTGGAAACAGCAAGACGGATTCTGATAGGGGTAACTGATACATGTTATAAAGCTGAGGCTATCTTTACAGGGTAAGATAAAACCATAAAACAAATTTTATCTGTACAATACACGAAATGTAAAATTTAGATAATTTTTTTAAATTTATTCTTAATTCAACCATTTCCTACAAAAGATAACAATTTCAAACATATGTTGTAATCAATGTTTTTAAGACAATTATGTTTTCAGTTTTGCATGGTACAGCATATAATTTTGATTTTCTTTTAACTGCACAAAAAATCGAACGTTTTATATCAGATTTAAAAAAAAAAAAAAAAAAAAAAAAAAACTACCACCTCCTCTACAATTGCAGAGAAATTGGTAAACACTCTTGTTTGCATTTAACAGGCTTATATATCAAGTTAACGTATTACTGTACTACTTTATCTTCTATGCAACATCCTCGTAGAAAAAGAATAATACTGTTAAAAAATAAACGTCATACAGTAGCTCCATAACTTTAGACAAAGAATATCCCTCCTGCGGTGATTGTAGATCTTTCTTCTACTCCAATTAATAGAGATAGAAAAGTCTTACATTGTAATTGTTCAAAAATCAATGCCTTAATTTCAGAACGGCATTTAAAATGCTGAGCTAATATATAAAACAGAGAAGAAGGAGAAAAAAGCAAGAGAACTTTATGGCAAAAAAAGTGAAAACAGTCTAGCGTATTATATGTAGAACTTAGCTTAAAGTTTACATTCAGGTACTGTATACAGGGACATTTTCGCCCCCGTTTTATTTCCCCCTTTGGCGCCCGTAAAGTGGGCGAATTTTAAACTGCATCGCTGAATTCAAAAGTATTAATTAAAAATATCAAAATTACTGTAAACTAACTATTATTTGCGTCATCTTTTATTCCTAATTCGTCAATCCGCGACAATTAATTTTCGCTACTGAGGAAACATCCTCTACAAATACAAGGCAAAATAAATGACTCGCGGCGATTTATGTTCGCGAGTAAATGTAAGAAGCGAAACTCGCGAATATTTCTCGCACGCGAATAAAAGTTAGTTTACAGAATAATCCAGAAAATTCAGAGTAGAAATATAAGACAGCAAAACCAACGCACCAATATTGTCACTCCGTGCTCAGTGCATCGTAAACAAATTGAACACACCTGGTAAAAATAAACATTAACAATAACAGAGCTCGGTCCCTGTTTACAAACAGAGATGTGCGACGTGATAATATAAAAATTGCCTTTGTCATTGAGTTTTAAGATTTTCATGTAATGTCAATTCATAAAACTTAAGTATTTTTTAAATAGAATTTTAATAATTTATATTGTGAACAAAATGACAATGCAACTGTATCCAAGCCCCTTTAAGTAGCATATATTTATTTCAATTTATTTTGTAGTTTGAATTCATTTTAGATCCACACTCTCATCCTTCAGATATTTACTTAAATAATATAATACTTGCTTTCTTTGTGAATACAGTGGGAATTATTTGTTAGAAATTTGCAGGGAAAAACATGCGCGGACCAAGATGGGGTTTGGGGGGCCCTCTGGAATTTGCATATAATGAAGCAAATAAAAAATGACTTTGCACCCCCTCTTAAACACGGGGACAATACCATCACCACAACATAGGTTTTTCTTTTATGTTTGGGAATAGACTTTATTATTTTTTTTTTTATTTTTGCTTGTCAAGAAATTTCTGGACCCCCCTCCTGGAAAAATTGTGGATCTGCCCCTGAAAACACATGATGCATTAAACGTAGTAAAAATCCAAAACATATGTGGTATAATGATGACAATTCGTCAACAAATCTTGGCATACCACTTGATCATCTTGAAACGGTAAGGCTGACGGAAATTAAGCGGGGATAAGCTACTGTATTGTAGTGTTTGGTCAAGGCAACATCCGCGTAAAAAAATACTGTACAGTTTGTTGGGAATGTTTTCAAAATATAGCTTTGAAAGGAGATGGAAGAGTTGCCTACCAACTGCGACTGAGACGTCCGCGAGTAATAATGCCAAGTCAAGACAGGACCCTACCGTCAATGAAACCATATTAAATACAGCTGGTAATCGGATTGCCGATCAGAAACCAACTGTGGGAGTTTGTTATGCAAGCTCGTCGACCGTACCTTGATGTTCCTACATTGTATCACTTGCATAGGGGCTCGGTTTCAGGCAATCTGATTGTTTGGCTACGTTTACTATGTACAATGCCACATGGTGTATTTCTTGTATTGTGTGTTTTCATCTGTCTGTCTGAATACTTTCAATAAAGTCGAAAATAACTGAAATTAGCAGTTTTGAAAATATCTTTATTCTATGTTCATAAAATGTGAAGTGTCTAAACAGAGGAAAAGGGGCAGTGAGAGGGGCGGGATTATACAAGAAATTTGCTTGTTTTCTTGTTTTCATGGCTCCTGATCTTACCTCTGATGTTTTGTAGGTCCGTGTTTGCTCTGCTCCTATTTTGTATTGTTTATTGGACTTTTGAGCTTGAATACTGCTCGTTATCTCCATATACTTCATTCTTCAATTCGAAAATGTTTCACTCATATTTGAACACCACGGATTGCCCAGAGAATGTACTCGACAGTTATGATTGACTGGGTGCTTTTTGATGCCCTCAATTTATCCGACACGAGACCTAGTTTAATACGTTCAAATCTGAAAACCAGTCTATCCCCTCTAACCCCCCCCCCCGAAAAACTGGCTCTAGAGTAGGATTTCCCCCCGGAAAATAGACTCTAGAGTAGAATTTTCCTTACGGAAAAATTACTCTTGAGTAGGATTTCCCCTACGGAAATCCCACACCAGATTCAATTTTCCGAGGGGAAATTCTACACTGTGTCATAGTTATAGAGTGCGATTTCCCTAGAGCCAATACCGCCATAAAATATCATGGCTGTACTTATGAATAAGGGGGGAGTGGGCGACGTACTGTTACTTGTGTCTTTTCTTCAAAATGGCGACCAGTTCTATTAAAACTTACGAAGAATAAAAAATAAAATTTCAATCTCATTTTTTTTTCATTAACTGTGCAACCAATTATTTTGTTGTAGATTAAAATCTTATTCCATCATCTAGTCAAACTGGTTTCTGAAAAAAAATTGGTAATATGGTAAAATCGACTGGAAAAATTTTAACTCTATCCAAACAAACAAAAAAGTATTTAATATTTTCAATGGCTTTTTTTCTCTCTGTTTGTAATCCCTAATAGTCTCAGATTCAATGAATTTGAATACATAACAGATGTGTACGGGTGGAATAATCAGTATATTTAGACATAATTCCCATTTATTACAATTAATATTATTAAGTAAGAATGGAACGTGTCCTAATTTATGACCTTGACCTTTGTTGAAGAGTTATCAACTTTTTTTTTAATTAAGTAATAATAAATCAATTTTAAAAAATCTATACGGTAAAAACAAATGTTTTCAATTGTCATTCTTTTTCTAATGATTTAATGCATCTTTCCACCACAGTATTTATTGATATAACTATTATTTGAATTTTTATTTTTAAAAAAATCGCTTGTCTCCATAGACTTCAATGCAATTTCTGCTAATTAATTATGCTTTCTCTACGTAAATCCTTTCTTACTGTAAAATGTTTTGAATTAATATTCAGAGTATTATATACGTGATGGATATTTAAGGATAGATAGAGAATTAGGTCCTTTTAGGGATGGAAAACCTTAACTTAAATATTGTTTGAAACTAAAAAAGAGTCAGTTATTTGTATCAAAAAAAAAAAAAAATAAATAAATAAATAAATAAATAAATTTTGCAAAACTTTTAGAAAGTATCTGTTCTCTGCTTTCAAATCCAATATTTCATCGTTTGGGTTGTATATCCTTTCAAATCGGCTTGCAAAAGCATTTTTCTTGTATTGTTGTATTTAGGTTTTGGCTTTTTCCCCCTTTGAAGAACTATTCGATTCAAATACTCACAAAACGGATGGTACATCCAATCATTAACATAAATTCTAGAATTTTCTCATACACACTTTGTAAAAAAGATGGATCTGTAAATTAAATATTGGGCCTTTAGACGGCAAGCAAATTACCAAGTCACTAATAAAAGTGTCCTGATTTAATTTTAAAATTCCTGAGCAAATGCCTACCGATGCGGCGAGAGAGTGTGATGAAACATCGAGTCTTACGATTTTTTTAGCGACTTGTTTTCAATTTCCCAAATTTTTACAAATTCGACATTTTTTTTTAGTCGAAAACATATTTCCATTTAAAAAACAGTTGACCATATAAGCTTTTTGCCACAACATATTGTCGATATGATTAAAGAATTGATAAAAGAGGGGGAAGTCCTACTCTGAGAAAGAAAGAGGATCGAGGAATTTTGGCTCTGGTGTGAGAGAGGTGTGAGGTTTCCCCTCGAAGGGAATTCCCACTCTGGAGTACAGATTCCGTCTGAAAGCTGTCTATGGGGGAAATCCTACTCTACAACATCGGTCTCCATGTCCCGCTTTGGATTCGAACCCGCGACGTATGGATCAAGCTCTTACTCCACGTCTCTACGCACATACGAAATTCTGATGAGTCTGCCATTTTCACTTTGTGGGAACGCCAAATGAGCTTCAGTTACTCAAGAATTATTGATCAAAAGTGTTGTTTAGTACCTGGTTTAATTTAGATGTTTTGGAATTTAATAAAGCATTATTGTAAAAAATAGATAATTATATTTCAAAACAAATAACACGATATCACCTCAAATATTAACACTGCATTTCTTTATTATTTAAAATTATGTAATGCCAATCAACTGGCTTATATTTAAATACAAGCATTGTATAATACGTCTTTATGGGAATAATGTTTCGATATTTCTAGTAACATTTACATAATTTGTTTATGCATTAATATAAATATTTTTCATGTATTTTAATTTCTTGAAACGAAAAATATGATATCAAAACAGCTAACACTTTAAAAGAATATCCATAAAAAGCCTACCCATTAAGAGAAATCTTGTTTTCTTTCAGAGATGAGAGTCATTTCGATTAGGGCTCTGTTTGCCTTTGCTGTGTTAATTAGTTATAGCAATGCGTTTATCAATAGAGAACGTTTCACAAAATTTCCTACTTCGCATACAGCTTTGAAAAATGATTTCTTTCTGATGGAAGACCATGCAAGAAGTGCATTATCGTGTGCAACCAAATGCTCAGAAAAGAAGAAAGACTGCCTAGCATTTTGCATGGAATAAGCAAACGCTTCAATGCTTGTTGTATAGTAGGACTTTTGAAAACACCTCACTTTCTACACAACACGATGGAGAGTGGGAGCATTTCATCATCAGAGGTATGCAGAAACTTATCCTCATACCATCTTATCATTTAGGTTTTCCTATATTTCAATGTTTTAGTCATGTCAGGATAAACTTTGGCATTCTGGCTCTGGGGCCATTAAACTTAGACGTGATCACTTTTGATCTCAGTCTCACTTTTATCAAAGGAATTAAAAGTGGAAAAATTTGATTGAGATCAAAAGTAAGCTTGTTTAAGTTTTATGGTCCCAGTGCCATCTTTTCGGATGCTGACAACTTATGAATAAAGGTACAATGTATCATAAATTAATTTAATTCCAATATATTTAAGTTAAATAAATTTTCAAAAGAAGTTAATGAAAAGATAATTCGGTGCATAAAAAGTATCAGAATTAAATCTCTAAAACTAAACATATCTCATTTTATTACTTGTATGAATATAAGTATATAAAACTAGACCTTCTTTGGGCAGTGGACAGAATGATACACCCTGGCATCCCGTGCACAATGGCACCATGTAATAAAGATTCTGTGAAAGTCCCATTAAATTATATTCAGTGGTACAGGAGTAGTTCCTGATAAGAAATGGGTACCCAAAAACGTTAAGGACGGACGGACACTCCCATCACTATACTGACTTCAATGAAAAAAAGCTAATGACAATAGTATTTCATTTGTACGAATAATTGCTTAAAGCCGTATTTATTGAATTTGTTGAGGGAAATCCTGAAGTAAAAACTGAGGCAAAATATCTTCCAAATTTCAAGAATTTTTACATCTCTCTCTCTCTCTCCCCCCCCCCCACACACACACACACAGCAGAAAATGCACTGAATTAATTTGTTCTCATTCTTTCAGCCCTTCAAAGTATTGCAGTTACCAAACCGACAGAACAATCATCAATCTTTCTGTTCTACGAATCTGGTCTAGCTGTGGATGGAAATAGGAGTACGGATATCGATGATGAATCCTGTTCACACACAGCCCATTCAGATGATAGTCCATGGTGGAGGGTTGACCTTCTGAACGTTTATTACATTGTAACTGTTAGAATGGTCAACCGTGGAATGGATAGATATGGAATTGGTATGTATTACGAAACAACCGCAAAGACCTTTCTTGTCCTGGTAACAACATAATTAAAGCCAATTTTTATTTGTAAAACTGTGTTTGTTTGTTTGTTTTTAACGTCCCTTCAACAATTTCACTTATATTGAGATGCCATCACTTGCCGGTGGGGAACTGCTAATTTGGACCTGTTCTCGGCACTCACGGCCATCGAGCAGTGAGAGATCCTTATTATGCCATCTCCTACTGGGACATGGGACCTCGGTTTTCGTGGACTCATCCAAAGGACCGGTTTCCGTGTCACCCAGTGGAGTAGAACCCGCCACTAAGGGAACAACTCCTGAATCCGCAAATCTAAATCAAATCAATTAGAATGTCATGTGCATGGCATGTATTTCACCAGTGTTTTCATTCCATGAAAATATTTTTCATATTGCCCAATAGTCAATGTCCAGTATTATTTGTATTGTTGAAATCATGCACTTTAAGATTTAATATAGGTAAAATAATGAATCCGGAATTTTAAAAAAAGTGATTTTTTGTAGATGTGTCTGATCGCCTTCGTAACGTTACCATAGCAGTCGGAGATACCTTGTCAAGTATCTCAAAACTGTGTGGATATTATGGTGGACCTGGGTCACTTGGTGAGCTGGTCACTATTGACTGCCCACCCTACATCACTGGACGCTATGTCAAAATCTCATTGGTCACTGCTGTATTGACTTTATGTGAAGTTGACGTGTTTGTTAATCCAATATGAATTAAATATACAGACTCGATGTTTGTTTTGAATTACAAATAAAAATTGTTCTTGTTGGATTTATTATTAAGATCTGTCAGCATTTGTGTAGTTTTATCAGTAAGACAATGATTTTTGTCTAGTAGTTCATTGTTTTAATTATAGAGGAACAAAATGAAAATATTAATATTAATATTCACGTATATGTCAAGCTGTTTTACTTTTTATTTTTTTTATTCTAAGATAAGGTATCTCTCATAATTACAGAGATATCTCTTATTTTAAAGAGATAGACTCTATAAAAAAAGAAATATATCTCAACTTAGAGAGATATCTCTCTAAAACAGAAATATCTCTTTCTCTGAGAGAGATATCTCTTTTTCCGAAAGAGATATCTCTTTTGCTTTGAAATATCTCTCTTTCGCCCAGAGAAATATCTCTTAACGTTTAAAAGACATCTCTTCACTTTGAGAGATTTCTTTCTAAACTCACTTAGTTATAAGATCTATATCACTAAGTTCAAGCTATATTTCTGTAAGCTAAAAGGATATCTTTCTTTGTTAAAGAGCTATATCACTAACTTCAAGAGGTTCTTTTTCGATTAAATGCCATACATGGTGTATATCTAGTATTGATCAATTCACTATGGCATGCATTTTGTATTTCATGAGATCTGTACATACAAAAAAGAAGAATCTTATTATAATTCATCTCAAATCATTTAAGACAAACGATAGAAGAAAAAGAGTCAAAAGCAATGTAAAAAATAATCGAAAGCTTGAGGGTTATTATGGAACACTCTGTGCTTATGTTGGATGCAAGAAAAATATTAATAGTATACAATTTCTATTAAACAATTATTTAGCATATTTGACAAAGAAAACGCAGCTTTTAATGGCATTTCTTACTTGGAAAACAATATGTACATTATATACCAAACAATTTAGAAATTGTAAATCTTTAAAATTTAATGAAATTCAAAATATAATTTGTAAACACTATGCATTTAGAGATATTTCTTTGCATTAAATATCGAGGACATCCAGTTTATTTTTTATAATTATAATTTATTCAATGCTCAAGATGATCATTAAATATACATGTATCAATTGTAGAGAAACTTTATAATGAAAAAGGATCTAGATCTAAAGATGAGAGATATAAAACACTATTTTTCCAAGCGTACTCTAAGCACGATTTTTTTTTTGGGGGGGGGGGATGCAGTGAACTGCGACAGTCAAAAAATTCTGGCACATACATGTATGGATTTTCTCTTTAGTTACGATGGCTGTTCCGAAATTATTGAGACATTTACTTTTACTCTATAAAAACAAAAGAAAAAAAAAACCACAAAAAAAAAAAAAAAAAAAAAAAAAAAAAGACACACACAAATGTGCAAAATTTCTAATTCAAATTATAATTAGATAGGTCCCGGTGAAATAATAAATTTGCTTACGTCTATTGACGTGGCGCAGCATTGCTACGTCATTTTGAAGTCACGCCAGCCGTAGATCTTTTCTCACGTTGAAACGATCGGGAAGCGTCAATTCTTCTGTCATCACATATAACATTTTAGAAATCAAACTCTCTTTTTTTTCTTAAATGATTCTTTAAAGAAAATAAAATGTATGTTGTTGTTATCCCAATGTAAAATTACAAGTGTCATATACAGGCGGACTCAGCATAATGCGATACCAATGCTTGTACCGCGGGTAAACGTTATTTAATCCGTAATACGGTCGTTGTCCGGAGGTCGAGCCTTTGTTTTTCCTCTGGTTGGACTATTTGTAAGAAAAATAATATACCTAGAAAAAACAAACTCTTAGACATGTTTCCTTTTCCACATTATTATTATTTTAGCAGGTCGTTTAAACTGGACAAGAGTTCTCCACAGCGGTACACAAAATTTAAGGTATGCTCTGTGGCAAATTACGCACAGTGTACATCAAATTTTTTTTTACGTGACCTGAGTCACGCAAGTGACTTATTGATATGAGTTTTTGTCCGTCGTTGTGTTGGTGTGTAGTCGTGCGTAAACTGTCACTGACAACATTTTCAACTTCTCAAGATCCACTGGACTAATTCCGTTTAAATTTGCCATAAAGTATCGTTAGGTGAAGGGAATTCAGGTTTGTTCATATGAAGGGCAGTGCCTTGTTTCAAGGGGAGATAATCATGAAAAGGCAAACATTGGGTGGCGTCATTTAAAAATCTTCTCTAGAACCAGGTCTGAAGGTCGTGTGTTCGAAATACGGCCGCGAATGACCTAGGTCGATAAAAAATAGATATAGCAACTGTTACTTTGTCAAGCTCTTGGCACTTTGAAGTGAAAGTTGCGTGTCTTTAGGATGAGATTTTAAAAGCCGAGGCCCCGTGTCACGGTAGGCGTCGGAAAGATAAAGAACCCTCATTGCTCAATGGCCCTGAGTGCCGAGTAAAGGTCTAAATTTGAAGCCCTTAACCGCTATATGGTGACGTCTCCATATGAGTGAAAAATTCTCGAACGGGACGTATGACAAAAAATAATATGTAAGCATCATTATATAACACTGAGACGCATTTCTTGACATAGTTATATGATAATTCTAAAACCAAAATTCTATTTCACTTGTGCTCGGTTTGACAGCAGCTCCGGTTTGATATTTCGACTGGTGAGACCGATGCTCTTCCTGGGAGAGTGTTTACAGTACTGTCATTACCAAAACCCATAGATCCAATGCTCGAGGCTATATTAGCTAGTACCTTCCATCAATCTATCAAATTTATTGCAGAGATATCAAATTTCAAAAACATACTTTTAGATACCACATCTACCCTGATCTCTGGTGAAATCAAAAATAAAATTAGCTTTGTTTGGCCCATGAGACTCTTATTTACTATGGCCGACTCACATAGATTGGTGGGGTCCGAAGAATTTTTTTTCAACCAATATGGATCATAATTTTTATTTCGTAATATTCATCCGGATTTAGGTGTTTGTACATGTATGTTTGAGTAATATATACAGAATGGGGAAGAATGATGTAAATGCTTGACTGATTGAACAGTAATTATTTATAAGCGTCTATGTGATGTTGAATAAATGCGCATCACGAATCTAAGTATGACTGTCGAAGGCGCTTTATCGAAATGTAAACACTGTATAGCAGAACTTGATGGCATAACTCTCTGTGGTTATGTGTCTTTAAATGGCAAAAGAATACTGACAAATCAAGTCAAATAATAGTTCTAAATACAAATTTCATGGCACAATGTCCTGTCCGATTTGCTAGATGAATCTAGCGACCATGGTTGAATTCGTGCATATGATAACGACTGTATGCCAATTTAATGTCGGCGATTTTTAATACCATGTATACAGTTGTAAACTAATATGGTTTGAAGATCATTGACGAAACTGGGAATAAATTGGGACCGGTTTGTTGTAAGACTATAGGAAACCCATGATGCCCGGATAATAGTACTAACATGTGTCATTTCTGAAATTGAAAGGGCTTTAAGTGCTCCACTGTCAAATACCTAGTCCAATTTCATATACAGGTATTTCTTCTTCTTCTTTTTTTTTTTACTGAATCTTATATTTTCACCCATATACTTTGTTTTGTATGTTTTTATTTGCATGTCAAAAATATGGCAAATTTACCGAGTTGTATTTTGAAATTTAAAAAAATATAAGTTTTTTGGAATATCAGTCATATTAAATGTAATGCCATTTTCTGCTTAGAAAACGGGGATCAGAGCTCATTGGCTAGGAAGAAGCAGTAATCAGTGCAATATTGAAGGGGGAAGGGGGCAAACTTTAATTTAAACTACCTCAGGATGCCTCCATATCAATATCACTTATCATGGCCTTGCTGTTCTTAAACAGAAGAATTTTAAAGATTTTTTTCCTATGTTTTCCACTGTCATGGTAGCTCATTCTGTAGAGCTCTCGCTCCGTGATCGGAAGGTAAGGGTTTCGAGCCCCGGCCGCGACTGAACAAATTCGATAAAAAAAAAAAATAGGTAGCAACTGTTTCTTCGCCAAGCGCTCGGCACTTTGAATGAAAGTTGCGAGTCCTTCAGATGAGACCTTAATGACCGAGGCCCATGTCACGGCAGGCGTAAGCACGATAAAGATCCCCCACTGCTCAATGGCCCTGAGTGCCGAGTAAAGGTCTAAATTTGAAGCCCTTCACCGGTATATGGTGAAGACTCTATATGAGTGAAAAATTCTTGTACGGAACGTAAAACAACATACAATCAATCAATCCTATGTTTTCCTATGTAAAACTTTGATCTCTCATTGTGGCCCCACACTAACCACCCTAAATTTCAACAAATTTGAATCTACACTACCAAAGGATGCTTCTATGATAATATGACTAATCATGGCTTTATTGGTCTTGAGCAGATTTTTTCAAGATGATTCCTATATTTTTTCTTATGCAAAACTTAATTGACCCTCTGTTGTGCACCAAGATTTGAACAAACTTGATTCTACAATACATAAGGTTGCTTCTATATAAGTATGACTAATAATTGCTAAGTGGTTCTTGAGAAGAAGATTTTAAAGATATTTCCTATGTAAAAGCATTTTATTGTAGAAAAGGATTTATCAAGAGAAAGTTTCAAAAATGTTATTAACTAAGCAGTAATTAATTAACAAAGATTGCATTGAAGTCTAAGGAGACAAGCGATTTTTCTTTTAAAAATAAATATTCAAATAAAAAGAATATTAATAAATACTCTGGTGGAAAGGTGCATAAAACATTAGAAACAGATTGACAATTGAAAAAGATTTTTTTTTTTTTTTTACCAGATAAGTTTTTTATAATTAAATTTTTCAAATAAAAAGAGATGGAGATAACTCTTACCAAAATTCAAAGTCATAAATTAGGACACATCCCGCCCTTACATGCTAATAGTAAAAAATGGGAATTATGTCTAGATATAATGAGTATTAAGCACCTACATATCTGTCGTGTATTCAATTTCATTGAATCTGTTGATATTAGGGATGGAATAACTTCTTTATTGCTGATTTAGCGTCCAACTTCTCCTGCTAGCTTCTGAATGCCTGACTTTCCCAAAGCTTTGGCTTATATACTCTTTGGTTTGGCTAGTCCATTCCAAGGGTTGCCAGGTCATCCTATTATTTCAGGTCTTCAATGCATTTTACTTGAATGCCCCTTAACCATTACACCTATATATTTCTATGTAAAACCAAAGGGTTTAACTCTGTTGTTTCTTTAGCATTTGTAAAGCTTTATACGTAGATTGTTAACTATGTACGATCACAACTTGTTTTTCTAACAATCCTGTGCAAAATGTAAAAAAAAAATTATGTCAATAAACATCCTTGTAATTTGTAGACCTTTAATTTGTCAATACGTGAAATGTAAAATTTATTGTGTTGCATTGCGCTAATGCCCACAAGGTAAATAAAGTTTAATAGAAAATATCATAGTAGTGTTACCATATTTTATGAGGCTGTGAGTATGATTTTTTGAAATAAAATGTTTTCTTTTTTCATATTGAACACATTATTAATATGCTTCATGTAGAAGAATTCATGATTCGAAAGAAAATAGTATAAAAAATCCATCGGACCAGTTTGTGATCATATTAAGGGCGATGCGGTGGGGTTCATACCCAAAAGTGGCTGTGGCTTAAGGGGTCTGGACACAGTTGCATAGCCGTTTTTGTTGATAACTTCAGATGTGTACTGCAATGTATACATGGACAACCCCTCCCTTACTTACAGGAAGAAAAAAATAAATCGGTACTCCGGCATTGTTAAAATAATAATAATCAAACAACATATATCAGCTATAAAATTCGTAGTTATAGAGCGATGCAACGGGAAAGACAGTCATAGAGACTCCTTTAAAACTTTCAGTTTTGTGAGCATAAAACATTAAAGCAGATTATGATTAAGTAGCGTAAGAGAAAATAACCTAAAAAAAAAATAGACCCCTTACAAGAATGTATACAAAACTGTCCTCCACACATGTTCTTGAAGGCCTTTATATTTACCCCCCCCCCCCCTTTCCCCAAGCTTTATTTGAAATGCAGAAAATCTTCTATTTTTTGTGTTGAATGAATTTGAAGATTTAAAAAAGGAAGGTGCGCTCAAGGTCAAATCCCCTGTGATTTGTATTTCAGTATGATTTTACAAAATAATTGGTATTTTTGCATAAATGTCTTTTTTAACCCTTTTCGTCGCCCCATATACATGTATACTGCCACCGTTTATCAGAGAGAAGTCAGCATATGGCTGTTCTCTACGATGAATTACACAATGCATTCAGCTCCTGATGAAAAAAATTATCGACTGTTTTATTATCATTTTGGTAAATTGAGGTTAGTATATGGATGCTCATATAATTTGTTAACCCTTTATACTCATCAATTCAGTATGATTCATTTTGAACTGATATCAGGCCAGTATATGGCTGATACATGTAAACTGTATTCTAGTAAGTGATTTACTCTTAAGTGTGTTACTTGCGGTGAACTAATTAATGTCCATGAGGTCAGCATATGACTGTTTTTAGACTGTATTGTAGTCGTGAGCAAAGGAAAATTTTTTTATTCTTTTATCTTCCTACAAACATTGAGACTGGGAACTATATACGATATACATGAGGTTAGCATACAATTGCTCATATTTAGTCTAAGTGTGTTTCTATATTCTTAGGGATTGAGATACACAGTTTTATTTACGTTTATTTGGTGCATATTTATGCACCAGTTTTGTACAATTTATTCATAAAACAGGGTAAATTATATGCCTTTACGTTCTATACAGTGTTTGCAAAATTGAATGTAGTAGTCATAAACTCCTTTACTGGGCAAACATTTGTACAGTGTAATTTATATGAAGTGCCCTTTCCTTGGATGACGTTGCATGCGTCATGCAATGTTACAACGCAAAGTGTAATAACGCAAAATGTAATTGCATTTTGCGTTATTACATTTTGCGTCGATGAAATGCATGGAGATAACGAATAGTATTCAAGCTCAAAAGTGCATTATTAAACATTTCAACGCAGAGTGTAATAACGCAAAACGTAAAATCAAACTTTTTCGGATTATTTCATTATGTGTTATTACATTTTGCGTCGAGATCAACGCAAAATTCAATAATGCAAAATGCAACACAAGATTTTGGGTCATTACATTTAGCGTTGTTACATTTTGCGTCGAGATTAAGCAAAATGCAACAGCTCAAAATGTAAGAACACACCTTTTGGTCAGTCAGGTTGAGAATAATTTTCAATTGAAAAGTGAATGAAGAAAATAAACGGCAAAAAAAAAAAAAAAAAAAAAAAAAAAAAAAAAAGGAAAAATAAACATATGCTAAATCTTACATTAGACCTGATTAAAAATCAGTTGATAATTATTCAAATCATAGGTGATGCAAATTAGAAACGTGCGTGTACACAAGTGTGTGTGTGTGTGTGAGGGGGGGGGGGTAATTTCGTTGATCAATGTATCAGTTTGCTTTTGCTGATGAGCATATATTATAATATTTGTGTAGTTATTTTTATGTATGATGATTGATGGTGATAAGGGTGATATCTGGTTCATTGACAAAATTAAGAACATTTTTTCAATGCTATGCGCTTATGAAAGATAATTCTTGATACAGCATTCGTAATTGAAATAAGCCCAAGAAATACATGTAGCATCCCAAAACTCAACAATCTTCATCGTTGTCATTCCGACTCATAAGTTAAATATGAAAATTCATTTCTTTGTAACATTTTCAAAACTTAAGCTTCTCCGTTTGATGAAAACAATCAGCTATACCAACTTCTGATCAAACACTTCAATTTTGCAAATCAACTTAAGTCACACACAAAATACACAGTCAGCCCTCCTATGGGAACGATAATTCTAGAAAAAATATACCAAAGTATTCCAATCATCTTTTTCTTCCTATCTAAAAGAACAACGAATTAGATCTAGAGAAAACGCGATTTTTTCCCACTAGATCTTGAAATGTGATTATGTTAAAAAGATGACTAAGTTTTATTTGTTTATCTATTTTTGATATATTCATTTATTAAGTTTTTTTTTTATTTATCCACTCTTTAAAGATGAAAAATCAATCTAGAGCTGCCGGACATTTCAATGCAGTGCAATATTGTGTCAATTTAAGAAGTTTTTCTTCCTTTATCGTTTATTTGCTAAGATGACTGCAATTCAGTTCAGTTGCACTGCGGTGTGGTTAATTATGTGGTTTATTATTTTATAATTGATACCGCTGAAATAAAATCTTCAATTTCGTCATTTCCTACATGTACACTTCCCTTTTATAAAATTTTTGTTTGTAATTGGTTGTATTTTTTTATTTTTGATATTTTCATGTTATCCAAGTACGTTAACTTTGATCATGTACCTCTTATCAACGTAGGAAAAACGGTCAGGGCTTTCTGATCTCATATTATGCAACTGTTCAGTGTGTATGCTATAAAAGTCTTTCGAGTGATAAATTTATTAAGAGTTGATTAACATGTACAAATACTGCTCCTATATTAAACATAACATTTTACATTGCATAATGTGCTCTCTAAAAATTTTTTTTTCAAAACATGAGAACAGGAAATTATTTATTTATTGTTTTCAAACGCGTTATAAACAAAAAAAAAAACTCTAAAGATCACAAGTTTTTGCATAATACAATGTACAAATTAATCAAAAACGGAAAAAATAAAGGCAATTTCAGTATTGAAACGATCTCTCTTTCTCCTTCTCTCTTTACTGTCCCCTTCTCTCTCTCTCTCCTCTCTCTCTCTCTCTCTCTCTCTCTCTCTCTCTCTCTCTCTCTCTCTCTCTCTCTCTCTCTCCAAAGTATTCTTTACAATTTGATTTTTTTTTTTTTCAAATTTCATAAATGTATCTGGTAGGCATCGATTAACCTCTTATCTGTTATCTAAAGTTTATTTACATGAATCAATAAAAATACATTTTTAAAAATTGTGACATATGGTGAACGTCGGAGAACACTCTACATTGTAACTTAATGTTTTAAACAAAAAATTTGCTGAAGACTTTAAACATTAATTTTAGATGGATTATATCATTGTAAATTTTATTTCTTGTATAAAACACAACCTACATTGTACATGAATGGAATTTTGTGGTTAATATTTAATGTCTGTCAAATATTAATAAGACCGATACATCATTTTTTTAACGCCATAAAAATTATCCCAGGATACTTGTGTAACAATTAGTTATTGCTAAAGATTTCAAAGTCAAAGAAACATGCAACTAGCGATATATATTTTTAAAAACAACTAAGGAGTAATTTCAAACCAGAGTCAATTGAAAGGAATTGATCAGGAAAACGTCAATAATGCGAAACATGCGACAAACGTAATTAAAAAACAAAATAGAGTTATTGTTGACATTCTTCAGGACAGTAACAAAAAAGTAACTACACATCTTGAAACTATACACTTAAGTTGACCGGATGTGGAGGTTTTTTTTTCCTTCATAAAAGTAGGTACCGGTGGATGTCTGGCGTGACAGAGGGTTAAACAGATAAACAGATATCGTAATTTTAATCCCTTTGACTCAAATGAAGTGCCATTGACATCACATTTTTGATCATATTAACCGGATTATACTGACAAAGTACATCATTCAAAATTGGTTACAATTTTTCCCTTTTTTTTTTTTTATCAAGTATTGTCTTAGCTCAAACTATAAATTAATGAAATAAGCTTTGTATAAAATTGTTTTACATACCTTAAAGGTTGTTTATAGTACGAGGCTGAATCAAACACTCGTCTCCTGTTCCATTGACATTTTGTACATAAATATAGTGAAATACATTTCAAATAAATATGGTTGTGTATAATGGTGTAAGAAGAAAGGGTCTGAATTTGAAACTTGGAATATTTATTATAAATGCCTGTAATTTTTGGATTTTAATCTACATTTTTAGGGAATCAATAGTTTTGTGTTGAAAAAATTGCAATATTCAGATCTCTAAGAAATTGGAAACATGTGAGTAGAATAACTATCCATATGTGCATGAGCTGGCTTTATTTATTCTAACGCATTATAGAAAATCTATTACCGGAAGATTTTTTTCCCTTTTAATATGCTTGATGATTCGTCAGATCATAGTCACATACTTTTGAAAGAAATATGAGTGGATACTAAACAGACCGATAAATAGACACCATTAGAATTTGAGTGAGATCAATGTATTTTGACGATGAAAGCTCTTAAGGGGTGCCTCATATTTTTACTTTTTACGCTCTCAAATGGGTCTCTGAAGCACGCCTATGAAAGTTTACAATGTGGTAAGCGACTCGTGGGGAGGTTGCTAACCACTATAGCTAAGGTCAGTCCGTTAGATTGTGCTGAAGAATGTCTGGTCCATCCCGGATGTCTGTCCTTTAACTACAGACGGGCGGCGATATTTTGTGAATTGAACTATGAAAACGACACTACTTCTGTTACGAGACTGACAAATAAGGACGGCTGGATCTTTAGTCGACGAGAATCCTGGCCAATGGTAAGTATAATAATTGTACAATTTACGAATTTTAGAAATTTATTTTTTTGAGAGAGAGTCTAGTAGTAATCTAGTTGTAAATTCACTATACAGGAGATAACTGAAGAATGTCAAAATAAGACGTGTGGATTAAATGAAAAATGTTCAATTGTCCTTCACTCTCCGAGTTGTTCTGCTGCACGTAAGTACATTTACTAGATTAACAATAATTTCAGTGTCTAAAAATATTTGTATCAATTAGCCTATTTGAGAGACTTCAAAAAGAATTTCGTATTTAGGCAAATTTTTTGAATTGTGAAAATATCTTCAAACTTTAAGATACATACCCCATAATTAAATTGTGTGTTAATGTTTTACCCATCAAGAAAAAGTGTATCATTTATTTTAATAAATCGATATTAATTCTTTAATAGAAATGTTTTGTTATTATTTTTATTTACTAATAAGAGGCTGCCGTTTAGAAGCAGAAGCTAATTTTGAATTTTCTCCACAAGGTTATATGTGAATGTTTTCCATTTAGAGACATCCTCTGTAATGACATGACCTCTTATATAGGAGCCAAGACACAGAATTTCTACAAGAAAGCTATTACATTAGGGAAAAAATGCTTGCTTTGTGTCATCGTGACCAAGGCAACATTAATTTTGAAAAAAAAAATTGGTATTTTGGAACTTATTAAAGGTTACATTACTAACGTTTGCATCAAAGTGGAAATGTAACTGTTTCCAAAAGTCGTATTTTGTTCGGACGAGATAAAATATTTTGGAAAACGACTGCTTCACACGCTATATATGTTTAAGGGATCACTGTCTAGTTAGTAGAATATGCCAGTGCATCAACGATAGTTGGAAACGTGGGATAATAAGTGATTCCTTATATTTCCATTTCATTGTGAAATAAAATTGTAAATTTAGATTTTAAAACTGTAGACTAATAGATTTAAATTACACGAGGCCTCACATGTCAATTTCAATAGTCCCCGCCCACTGATGTCAAACACAAAGACAGCCGCTCGAGAATTACATGCATATTAGGCCTCCTAAGAGTCAGACACAAAGACAGCCGCACGAGAATTACATGCATATTAGGCCTTCTTAGCTTTTGACCTTTCGCTTTGCGAAAATTGCATTTCGATAGAATGATCAAGAAATCAACTCTCCGAACTTTCAAAGAAATAAGACCTTTTAAATAGAAATGGAAATATTACCGTGAAAACAAATAATTGGAAAATAATACTATTATATTAATACTAGATTTATACAAGATTATACTAGCGAAAGAGAAGGAACGGAGGTTGTTGAGATCACTAGTTTTTAATGAGTCTTTGATAAACGTATTTACTTTGAAATAAGATAAAAAATATACATCTGAGTAACCGAGCACCAGTTATAATATTCGATACTCGGACGCCCGATCGAATATATGATTAACCGGGTACTGGTTGACATCCCTTATATATAGAGAGAGAATATTACATACTAAAATCCATATCATATGTCATATCTGCCCGAGGGCTGATGTGGGGCCCAAGGGCTGATATGACATATGATATGGATTTCAGTATGTAGTATTCTATTTATCATATATTTAAAATACTTAATATGCGAGTTCACATAAAATCACTGAAGAATGTTTCGTGCATGTTTATGACCTTTTTCTTTAAAATCTAATAAAGCAAATTTTAGGTCTTTGAAAACATATTAAGTCCACAGATGTTAGTAAAGAATTATTTTACATGTATATTTAAATAAAATCAAGTTAATTAACTTTTAAACTTTAAACAAACGTTACTTCCGGTTTGATATGGATTTTTGCCCACCGGTCCGATACGTGATATGGATTTTCCGACCGGTCCTTGATATGGGGTATTGTGACGTCGCCCGTATCGCACAGTGCAAAATCGATGTATTTACTACTAAGTGTATGATATATATATATATATATATATATATATATATATATATATATATATATATATATATATATATATATATATATATATATATATATATATATATATATATATATAAGGAATCACTGTCTAGTTAGTAGAGTAAGCCAGGGCAAAACGATAGTTGGAAACGTGGGATAATTTGCATAACGGGCGAAGCCTGTTATGCATAAATTATCTCACGTTTCCAACTATCGTTGATGTCCCTGGCATACTCTACTAACTAGACAGTAATTCCTTATATTTCCATTCTATTGTGAAATAAAATTGTAAATTTAGATTTTAAAAATGTAGACTAATAGATTTAAATTACACTAGGCCTCACATGTCAATTTCAATAGTCCCCGCCCACTGAGGCCAAACACAAAGACAGCCGCACGAGGATTACTTGCATATTTGGCCGTCTTAGCTGCTCCTGACCTTTCGCTTGGCGAAATTTACATTCCGGTAGAGAAAGAAATCAACGCAACTAACTTTCAACGAGTTATCACAGAGAAAACATATATATATATATATATATATATATATATATATATATATATATATATATATATATATATATATATATATATATATATATATATATATACATACATGAGCTACCAGTTTTACTGGGTTGGCCCCGAAACAGTAAAATTTCCCCCCACACAGTAACGATTCTAACGTCTTTCAATTTTTAATTATCTCTTAATTAGGGCACATTGTGCCTCCTAGACCCTCGCCGGACTTTACGCATGAAGGAACGAAGACAAATCATTTGTTTTCACACTTCCATGTAACCGTATAATTGTTTATTGCATTTTTATAATATTATCTAAATATATAAAAATTTGCTTCAGAAGCACGTATCTTAGAACTATGTTGGCACTGTAAGTCAAACATAATATCGTATTAATAATTTAATTGATGTACACGCACTGTTGAGAATTTAAAGGCGCCCCCTAAAAGTATTTTACATGTACTCTTCTAAAGTTTCCTTCTAAATTAAAAAAAAACTTACCGATAATTCGATAAACTATCAACATGATCAAAAATCAGGGAAAATTTACTTTTTAAAGATTGTAAGTAGTTCGATTGTATTGACCAAATTTTCTCTGCTTTTCACTGCATGTGTAAAATGTATAGTTATATATAAAAATATCAAGTTTTAATACATACTTACAACTTGTAGATACCGATACAATTATATTATATGAGTATTATCTTTAAATCGTACTTTTTTAATGTACGAGGGGGAAGGGCTGGGGGTTCAGTTGGTTTGAGTTATAGTATGTACATTATTATATATAATTGGAGACATTCTGACTGTTTTCAATCAATTTCCATTTATTTATTTTTCATTGATATGTACGATCATACTATTTGTGTAACGAATTAGTGGGTCAAAAAGTTGTGTATGTGTATTCTTGAGTAATTATAATGAATAGGGGCGAAGTTGATCGCAACAATGCCGCTAATTTTAATGCTTAACGTAAAGTCTGCAACAGTAAAATTCCAAAAGATGGAGAACCCTGTATATATATATATATATATATATATATATATATATATATATATATATATATATATATATATATATATATATATATATATATATATATAAACGAAGAAATTCACCTTAAAATGACACTCATTCCCACCCAAAACCGGAGTTGAATTTTCGACCTTCAAAACCTGCAGGCATGCTTATGAAGTTATCTTAGGAATAAGGCATCTCTTAAGACAAACTTACGACATATCTTAGTCTTAAGTGCGGTCAGCGAACTCTCGTCTAAACCTTTTATCCATTTTTTTTTTAATTTTTGGTCATTTTTTTTTTCAGAATGTCATCCATCATTCTTGTCTCTCCCAGCAAACGTCAAACATTTTAGTTCAGATATTGCTTTAGATTTCGGTAGCAGCCATAAATTGTCCTGTTTGGAGGGTTATAATCAGACCGGAGAGGGAGTCGTCACGTGTCTGTGGAATGGAAATTGGAGTGATGTCAACTTTAGTTGTCAAAGTAAATTCACTCATGCCTTCTTTTAATTAATAAAATACATACATATACATGTATATTTGTACAGATGTCTCATCCATGTAGGACTATGTTTAATTCTTTACATATTCTTTGCATATATGTGGGCAACAGGTAATGTTAAATGTTATACCACAGAAATACACCGTGGAACCTTTTCTCAGATATCTTTTCTAAAAGTGTAATAATGAGAATGACGAAGCCGTTTCTTACCGAGCTTTTATAATAATCTTATATGTATTCTACAAATATTCTATATTTTTTTGTAAACTGAACATGACAGTCGATAAATCTAATGCATTAAATCTTTCCTGATTGAAGTCGCTTCAGGACAACTCTCTACAGGTCAAAGATAACTCACCCCAAATTTAGGACTACAGGCCTTGTCAAGACAACTTGCCAATGTGATTTATTTATAAACACATTTTAATAGATAATTAATATTTATAAATATATATCAACTCTGAAATATTTCTTTATGCTAAAGAAGGACTTTTAGAGCAAGTTTTATTTATCTACATTTGATATAGATTTTACATGTATATATGTTTTCTGATGATACTTTTTTCGTTATTTCTGCTTAACAAAATATCTTTCAATGCAAAAAAAAAAAAAAAAAAAAAAAAAAAAAAAAAAATGAATAAATAAATAAATAAATAGATGTCTTTATGAAAACGTTGCAGTGTGGATCACTAGTTTTAAGTGTTAAATTACGTAACCTGTTCAAATAACACTTCAAACGGGGATATTAACGGTATTTCCATAAAAAGAATATTTTGCATCAAAATCATTATCGAAAAAAACATAATGCCAGGCTGTTGACACATGTAGCTGTAATTTTAATATTTCAAAGTGAGGAGTTCATAAGTGTATTTCCGCTGACATATACAAATAACTTTCAAGGCAATATACAAGAAGACAGTTAAGATTAGAAAAAAAGACCCCAAAATAAAAATGATTACAAAAAATGTCAAAATATCCCATTGGAACAGTTTACATCAGTTTCTATTCAATCATACCAAAATTGTGCATCTT
This sequence comes from Saccostrea echinata, assembly GCF_033153115.1. Taxonomy (NCBI): domain Eukaryota; kingdom Metazoa; phylum Mollusca; class Bivalvia; order Ostreida; family Ostreidae; genus Saccostrea; species Saccostrea echinata. The sequence goes on from NW_026889777.1 coordinate 2,186,861, forward strand.
CATTCGTATTTAAAATGTTTTATAGATAATTAATTATCATGCCTTTTGTGTGAAATAATTCTCAAACTTAAATCGCACAATAATGTAATTAATTTTTTATCACGACATTGTTTCATAATATTAAAGCTGTGGTAAGAGAAAAAGCTCCGCGTGCAATTGCTGAGAAGTCTTCTCCAAAATGAATATAATTTACTAAAATGTATCGAGACAGAGATAATGCACTAACGCAAATGAATATCAATCCTAATTCATATTAAAAATAATTGAAAATAAATGAATGAGAACAGAGGGATATAATTAGTAATTTTGATATAAATACTTCTTCATAACTTTAGAAAATAGCAAGCTTGTATTCAACATGATCTTCACTGATCGAATCGGGCCAATATAGGGGGTGAATGTTTGATATGAAGAAAAAAAAATCTTTTTTTGAAGAAAAAAAGAGGGCCACAGTGAGTCATATTGATATGTCACTATCCTTAAGTAATAACGATTCAAATTTGTTTCAAATACGGTCCCCATGTCTAGGATAAGATCACAACAAAAAGTCATAGAGTGATATAGGAATATATGAGAAAATATTTTTGACACTTTAATTTTCAGATTTGTACGGATACAGTTGTACATATCCACTTTTACTAAATATTTAAATCGGCTTCAATTATAGCACAATGGTTGGATCAAGTTTGTTCACAATGATCAAAACTAAGTGTGATAAATGAAAATTCTTTTTAAAAAAGATTTGAAGATTTGCAACAATTCTCACGAAAAATGTAAAAAACGTACAGTTATAAAAATCAAAACACCATTAATATATTGATATATCATAATCCACTTAGGAGTAGATTCAAGATTATTAAGTCAAAGTCCCTGACACCGATATATCCACAATAAGGGATTATAATCATTTAGAATGGAGGGACAAGGTTACTCGGATGAGCATTGTACATGTAGCCATGGCCTGCTGTTTATGCAGAGATTTGTAAGAAAGTTTCCTTATATTTCTTTTTCAGAAAACCTGAAGACAAAGTGCTATTATAATTACAGTAACGTAGTATCCAGTTCGGTCAATGGGTATAAATGGGATGAAAATAAGGTAATGTTTGTTGACGATTTAAGTAAGAGGAATATTTACCCGTACTTGTACTTATGAACATCATAAAAGATAATCATGTCGACATTCTTCTTCCTATCCTCACCACAGGGGATTGTATTCCGGATTGTTAAATATAAAATAAATTTAAAAAAAAAGAGTCTTCTTTAAATACATTTAAAAGTTGTTAGAATAGAGATTCTGACACTTTCAATCAAGAAAAACCACGTTTAAAAAGACATACCACACACACATACATAAACACTTGTATATAGGCCCCATATGGAGAAATGATGTACAGTTTATTCATGAGGTTGCTCTCGCGTGATTTCTTCTCATTAATATTCATAAGATCCTGCATAAACTCGAAATATTCCATTTCTTTAAATTTTCATATTAAAACCTGCAAGCACAGTTGTGTTTTGTTTTTTAAGCCTCCGTCATAGTTATTTGGGTAGAATTTTGGGTTATTAACAGTTGAGAACTCATGAAACCATCTTTTTTGGTAATAAGTAGGTCACACTGATGCAAGAAATTGCCGTTTTCAAATTAAAAAGGCGGTCGTAACTCTTCATGAAATGATAAATCATCTGTATTTTAAAAAAAATAGGCATTCGTTAGCACCTATTAATCGGCGGAAGAACTCTGTCAACTTACAATAAACACTTATATTTAATCACCAAAAATGATAAAGACACCAATTCTGTGCTCTTTCCTTCATTAAAACATTATACTCTTACTTCGGAATTTCAAATCAAAAAGGCGGTCGCAACTTTCACTTTGGCATCAACAATATTGTCATTTCCGGTAGAAGATAGTAAGAAAACAAGATGTGTTTGTGAAACACTGATGCCCCCGTATGGCAGCTTATCGCGAAGGTTAAAGTTTCTCAAATGCAAGTCAAAATCCAGGTCAAAAATTAAAAATGTTAAATTTGAAAGCCCTAGCTGCAACTGTTCAAAAGTTATGGCGAAGGTTAAAGTTTTTTAAAAGTAAGTAAAACGTCAAGGTCAAGGTCAAAGTTGTTGGTATCCAAAGGAAGGTCTTGTCACAAGGATTACATATGTGAAGTATGAAAGCCCTAGCACCAACCATTCAAAAGTTATGGCCAAGGTTAAAGTTTTTCGAAAGTAGGTCAAACTCCTATGTCAAGGTCAAAGGGTCAAAGTGGTTGGTATTCAAAGGAAGGTCTTGTCACAAGGATTACATATGTGAAGTATGAAAGCACTAACCCTAACCGTTCAAAAGTTATGGCAAAGGTTAAAGTTTTTCAAAAGTAAGTCAAACTCCTAGGTCAAGGTCAAAGGGTCAAAGAGGTTGATATCCAGAGGAAGGTCTTGTCAGAAGAAGTACACCTGTGAAGTTTGAAACCCCAAGCACCAACTGTTCAGAAGTTATGGCCAAGGTTAAAGTCTCATAAAATTTTGCAAAAGTGGGTTCAACTCCAAGGTCAAGGTCAAAAGGTCAAATATGATGGTACCCCAAGAAAGGTCTTGTCACAAGAAATACACATGTGAAATATGAAAGTCATAGCTCCAACCAATCAAAAGTTATGGGCAAGGTTAAAGTTGACAACAGACAGACAAACAGACAAACAGATAAACAGACAAACAGACAAACAGGCAGACAGGACAAAAACAATATACCCCCGGGATCTTTCGATCCAGGGGCATAAATATAAACATCGGCGGAAGAACTTTATCCGAAAAGTTAGTATATAAAAATCTGCGGGTTTTTCTTCGTTCTCTTTATAAACCTTTATGGAATCTGTCGCCATTATAGCTCCAATATGGCCGATATGTAAATGAGAAGAATGAACACCATTTTTCCATATGCTATGATCCTCATGCAAAGCACCACACATTGTATTTCTTTTGCCTTGTATGAACCCCTTGTTGCACATAAATAATATTAAGTAAAGTAGAACAGAAGTACTATTTATTTAAATTAATAACAAGATGTGTTTGTGAAACACTGATGCCCCCGTATGGCAGCTTATGGCGAAGATTAAAGTTTCTTCAAATGCAAGTCAAAATCCAGGCCAAAAGATAAAAAAAATGTTGATACCCAAAGAAAGTCTTGTCTCGAGGAATACACCTGTGAAATTTGAAATACCTAGATACAACTGTTCAAAAGTTATGGCGAAGGTTAAAGTTTTTTAAATAAAAGTCAAACGTCAAGGTCAAGGTCAAAGTGGTTGGTATCCAAAGGAAGATTTTGTCACAAGAATTACATATGTGAAGTATGAAAGCCCTAGCACAACCATTCAAAAATTATGGCCAAGGTAAAATTTTTCAAAAGTAGGTCAAACTCCTAGGTCAAGGTCAAAGGGTCAAAGTGGTTGGTATTCAAAGGAAGGTCTTGTCACAAGGATTACATATGTGAAGTATGAAAGCCCTAGCATCAACCATTCAAAAGTTATGGCCAAGGTTAAAGTTTTTCAAAAGTAGGTCAAACTCCTAGGTCAAGGTCAAAAGGTCAAAGTGGTAGTTGGTATCCAAAGGAAGGTCTTTTCACAAGGATTACATATGTGAAGTATGAAAGCCCTAGCTCCAACCATTCAAAAGTTATGGCCAAGGTTAAAGTTTTTCAAAAGTAGGTCAAACTCCTAGGTCAAGGTCAAAGGGTCAAAGTGGTTGATATCCAGAGGAAAGTCTCGTCACAAGAAATAAACATGTGAAGTTTGAAATCCTAAGTACCAACTGTTCAAAAGTTATGGCCAAGGTTAAAGTTTTTCAAAAGTAGGTCAAATTCCTAGGTCAAGGTCAAAAGGTCAAAGTTGTTGGTATCCAAAGGAAGGCCTTGTCACAAAGAACACACATGTGAAGTTTGAAACCCCAAGCACCAACTGTTCAGAAGTTATGGCCAAGGTTAAAGTCTCATAAAATTTTGCAAAAGTGGGTCAAACTCCAAGGTCAAGGTCAAAAGGTCAAATATGATGGTATCCAAAGAAAGGTCTTGTCACAAGAAATACACATGTGAAATATGAAAGTCATAGCTCTAACCAATCAAAAGTTATGGGCAAGGTTAATGTTGACAACAGACAAAAAGACAAACAGACAAACAGACAGACAGGACAAAAACAATATACTCCCGGATCTTTCGATACGGGGGCATAAAAATTCAACACCAAAAAATATTCACATAAGATAGCTGTAAGCCTTAGTTGAGAATCTTACTGATCAGTTGTCTCGATTGCCAACACTTTAAATGTAAAATGACGTGGCAGAGGTCAAAGGGTAAAAACAGGGGTTTTCCATGTTTTAAGTTCTATGCTGTTCACATGATAAAAATTTAATGATGTTTAATGATTTTTTTTCTTGAACAATTTCTTTTTCAAAACATCACACTTTGTGGTTGAATACTATCAATAGAAATATTGCACATCTGAATCTAATACAAACTAATATTGTCTTGATATTGGCACTTTGATCTAAAGAATTTCAAAGATCATGTCCTATTCGATTGTACGACTACCTTTCCTTTTAAATTTTTTCCTTCAAATTTTGCCCTTATACCTGGTTATCTAAAATATTTAAGACTTTTATGTATTATAATGGGAAAATAATAATTTTTTTAAAAATAGTTTTTAGAAGACAGATTTTACTGGTTTATTTCCCGAACTATTCGCTAAATTGAGCATAAATAATCCAGTAAAATGCGCCTTATAGAAACACCCCAACTAGCAGAGACAAACGTGCCATGAGTTCTATTTGACAACGAAGTAGGGTCTTACATATCACTAGCTACACGTAAGGCTGACAACGATCTCCTAAGTGTACCCTGCATAACGTTTTAGTCTTTTAAAGAAAAGGACAGAACATCTGTAAGATTTATGCAATTTCTCAACAAAAATATAGCAAACAATTGAAAACTTTGAAAGATAATGGCTATAGAAAATGGCACTCAATTTTCTTTTTCAGGTTTGAATAATGTAAGATTTTATGAGTAAAAAATAATACGACTTCAATCTGTGCCTTTTCCTTCTTATTTTTAATGATTGTTGTTTAGGACTATTCTGCCGCCTAGATATATTTACACTCCTTGATGGTATTTTGCTCAGGTGGCAGAGGAAAGTCTCGGATTAGTTATCGTCAAAAACAAAGTAAAAAAGGGGAAACTTGAGGTTTGAATGCATACTTCATGTGTTTTTATAGATAGAATAATTTATATGTGCATTTTGTTGGAAGTGCTTGCGTTATATATATACAAGTAGAGCTTTTTTAAAAAACTTGGCAGTCTTTAGCAACAGCCTTAATTTCTTCATCAACTTTTTACTGACATTAGCCCTATGTGAAAGTTCAACCAGACGCTCGGCTTTTTCCGTAAATTTCGACTCTGCTGCTGGTCGGAGTAGGCCTAAGCCAGACAGTGCAAAACAAAGAAAAAGAATAATACAAGCTGACAAGCAATAAAGAACATTTCTGTTTACAATGAAAATATAGAATCGCTTTTTAGTAATTGCTATAAAAAAAAAACTAAAGTGCTGTTTGGATTTATTTATGGCCATTTTCAATAGTTCGTTTTGTCAATTTTTTTTTAAGATTGAAAATCTTGAAAAATTGTTAATTAAGTCATACGAAAATTAGATCACCAGAAAATTATCTCCTTTGCCTTGAAAAGCATTTTAACCAATGACATAATTGGAAATTTTTACATCATGTAATTCCTACCAATCACAAAAGAGAGGAAGTCCATAGTCCGAAGACAGTAAAACACTTCAACTCTGTATACCGTCTTCCAAGGAAGACTGTAATAAGCCACTTTAGTGTCACTATCATTATTCCAAGGATATGGAATAGAAATACGTAAATAAACCAGATAAAGCTCAAATCCGAAACTTCCTCAGAAAAGCAGGGTTGATTCATGGGATGAATTGTAGCTTGCATTTGAAAGGTAGCTGGCTGAAACAATATATCTTGCTGTTCAGTGGTATGAACAGGTGTCGGTTTGCATTTTGTGAGTTAGCGAGTTAGCGAGGTGCATGAGCACGGGCCTGGAAGCTGTTACGGATCTAGTCAAAAAGTGAGTATAGGCTAAATTTCATTGAAATTCTGAGATTTTCCCTGTACATGTGTCATCAACTGGGCTCAATAAGTAAGTAAAACATGTTTTGTTCGTCAAAGCGCCAAACTCCTCAAGGGATTAAATAAATCCATTTTTAGTGTAGGGAGAATTAAAATTCCCCAAGACAAATTCTAGAAGTAGTTCAGTGCCGAACGTTTGGTTGCCAAAAATATCTTCTGCCACCTCAACTATGTAGTTTCGATAAATATAGATTTATTTTTCCACTTTCTGAAGTTTTGAGGAAACACGATATGTAAGCATAACGTTTACATATTATCTGATTATCCTCATCTCTCTGTGTGTTTTTAATTAAGATGAGTTAATTTTATTAAATATTAGGATATGTGTGAAAACATGAAGGGATATCCTGTCGAAATCGATTCTGCAGAAGAATTCAAATTTCTCAACGAAACGTTCATCAAAGTTTCAGGTATGTTATCGTATACTATCATTTTATTTCCTTCAAAAGGAGGTCTCTATGCAAATTTTCAAAAGTAGGTCAAACTCCTAGGTCAAAGTCAAAGGGTCAAAGTGGTTGGTATCCAAAGAAGGTCTTGTCACAAGGATTACATATGTGAAGTATGAAAGCCCTAGCATCAACCATTGTGAAATATGAAAGTCATAGCTCCAACCAATCAAAAGTTATGGGCAAGGTTAAAGTTGACAATAGACAGACAGACAAACAGACAAACGGACAAACAGACGAACGGACAAACAGACAAACAGATAAACAGACAAACAGGACAAAAACAATATACCCCCGGGATCTTTCTATCCGGGGGCATAAAAAAATGGAAAAGGGGAGATCCATACCCCAAGTGCCTGTGAGGAGGAGGACGCATTCTCTGTTGCCTGGTTACACCCGCCGTGAGCCTTATGTATTGACCGGGTAGATGGAACATTCCGTAGCTAAATTTAGTATAAAAACATTGGCCTAACAAATAGGTATGAAACACATCAGTCAAAATACGACCCAAAAGCTAATTTATCCGTAAAACTAAACAAATTTCATCTGAATCTCACATCTAATATCTAAGCATGGCTTGAAGTCAAAAATGGTAGCACATGTGTGTAGTGCATGGAAAACGTTCAAAATAAACAGTGTCAATAACACCAACGAAAATATGAATAAATGCCATACATCTAGTAGCAAGTGTTAGCGCTCAGATAGAAGGTATACAGGAAACTGCAGTGAGTTGCCTCTGTTTCCGAAGCGAATACCAACATGTAGGGCCCAGAATAGTATACCCTCTCCAAAAAACTGTAATCCACATATCATAAAGCATTTCTTTAAGCTTCACCGGCGAGATCATAGCTAATTCAAATGCAATCCTGAATGTTAGACCGGAGTCAATCGCCAATTGCATATCATATGGCAAAAACATGTACAACGTTAACAGACAGGACTCCCACTGCCAGCCCGAAATTCCAGCTGCATGCACCCTCACTTTTGTGTCTCATCAAGATATCTCCAGTTCCCTGCCCCCTCCCCCTTCATATCATTTTAGTAGATCTATAACCACAATAAGTTGTCAAAGTTGAATTGCCTTGATGAAATTTTAGCTGATGAAAGTTAGATAACCTGGAAGTGGGGTTTTCATACTGTCTACGGCCTCGAAGGGGAAGTAGCTAAGTGTAAAACAAGTTCTGACCCTTTGTAAGACGTAAAAATTAGAAAAAAATGAGAGACAATTAAGTATATTTCAAGGTAACCGAAAAGCCAAATTGAAAAACCCAAGGACACAATGAAAACTTGTATGAATTTATTGAGAATGACATGAAGGTGAATTTACCAAAACACTCAGCATGGGGATGGGGAGGGGGGGGGTCATAGATCAGGGCACGTTGACAAGAAAAACTATGGGAAAGTAGCAAAGTTTAGTTTTTAGAAAGAGAACTTGTTTGATTGTTTGATCCCACTCAAAAAAAAATTGAAGGTCACTAACCTTTCGGTCCAGGAACAGTTCCGCACCGCAGTACTTGAAGCCAGAAGAAAACTATACCGTTTATATAAATAAGCCAGGAAAAACAATTAGCGAGCAAACCTATAGCTAGTGGTGATTAAACTCTATATAGACGAAAAATTGTCAAATCGCCTAATGAAACAGATGACAGCAGATAGGGTTCACGTCAACTTCAATTAATGTAAGGTCGTTATTCAAAATCGAAAAATGACCCTTTTGCCTGTAGAAAAAGAAGAAAAATTTGCATATTCTACGTGAAGAAAAATAACCCCCGTAGAATAATGACTCCTTTGAAATTTTGTTAGGGATATACATGTATTTTTCTTTTTGATTAAAAAGATTAAGAACTATAAATCAAAAGGGGCTGTGGACCAAAATGCTCACCTAAGGCATACGTAAAATGAAGATACAGGGATGATATATTGGTATCATTTCGAATAAAAATAACCTGTCTTTTATGATAAATTGAAAACGCTAAACAACTTCAATCTACACTATGTGGAAATGCTTCCGTTTTGATTTGACAAATGCATTATTTTTTTTTTTGGAAGATTTAATATATATATATATATATATATATATATATATATATATATATATATATATATATATATACAGACCCTGAAACGTGCTACTACCCCAAAAAAAGCGTGTGACTTTCGTGCGCTTTCCTTTCGTGCAAACCGTGTAACGTTTCGTGGAAACCGTGCTGCGTTTCGTGCAAACTGTGTATATAGCGTTTCGTGTAAATCGTGCAGCGTTTCGTGTAAGCTCCAAAGCGTTTCGTGCAAACCGTGTTGTGAGAAGCGTGTGAGAACCTTCTGAGAACGTGCGACTTTCGTGCAAGAATCGTGTGAGAAACGTGTAGGATTCATTCGGAAGTCTTTTTATTTTAAATATGGCTATTGATGGATCAACATGTTATTCTGTGTTGTTTGTAACTAATGTCATTCGGATATATGATACCGGTGGTATCTTAAGAGTGAAAAAAAAAACGAAAACAACGAAATAAAATTACTCGGTAATGTATTACATATTTGTATGATTTTCTTTAATTCTTTTTTTTTTATTTCAATAAAGATGGACAGAAAATGTGTTAAAAGTAATTAATTATATGCACATAAATTTTAAGGTATTTGATTCTATACATTTTTTAAAGGGAGCAATACTGAACATTTTTTAAAAGAAAATTCATTAGGAATCCGGTCTTTTCCTTCTCATTCATTTATTTGAATCTCTTCACCATTCTACAATTATGCGATGTGGGATTACAAGAATATATCGGTGATTAATACAAAATAATAAATAGATATGGCAGGTGTGAAAAATTAAAAGCAAATTTTAGTGCGTTGCTATAAATGTGAAGTATTGGAATTCTAGGCCGGGGAGCACAGTTAATTGATTTTCTTTTCAAACGAACATAATTTTCTTATTTCTTATTTTACAAGATTGTGATACAAATAATTTTGAGACGATGAGTCATTTATAGTCTTTTTTATGCATAAAATTGGTTGATTAATAATAGTCATATAAATGAATTATAATTGACATGCATTGACAAATACAGGGTTAAATATTTCCGGGGGGGGGGGGGGGTGATCAAATGAAAATACTGAGTTTCTGTTGTAAACAAGTCTTTTATTGATGGTTTCTTTTTTAAAATAATTTATTGCTTTTTTCGGGGTGCGCCCGATGCACCCCTTAAAAAATATTGTAATCTTGACACTTTCATCACTCTTCTTACGACTGTGATCAAGGTCATTTACAACAGCGATCACGGCTTCCGCGTGCCGGGACTGAAAACTTCCTCTGCAATTATCTCTTGTCAATCATAGCTAATTAAGATGACATCCGACAATAACGATTGATTTTTATGCCCCCGGATCGAAAGATCCCGGGGGTATATTGTTTTTGTCCTGTCTCACTGTTTGTATGTTTGTCTATTTGTCCGTTTGTCTGTTTGTCTGTCTGTCTGTTGTCAACTTTAACCTTGCCCATAACTTTTGATTGGTTGGAGCTATGGCTTTCATATTTCACATGTGTATTCCCTGTGACAAGACCTTTTTTGGGTACCATCATATTTGACCTTATGACCTTGACCTTTGAGTTTGACCCACTTTTGCAAAATTTTATGAGACTTTAACCTTGGCCATAACTTCTGAACAGTGGGTGCTTGGGGTTTCAAACTTCACATTTGTATTCTTTGTGACAAGGCCTTCCTTTGCATACCAACAACTTTGACCTTTTGACCTTGACCTTGGAGTTTGACCTACTTTTGAAAAACTTTAACCTTGGCCATAACTTTTGAACAGCTGGTGTCTAGGGTTTTAAACTTCACATGTGTATTCCTTGTGACAAGACCTTCCTCTGGATATCAACCACTTTGTCCCTTTGACCTTGACCTAGGAGTTTGACCTACTTTTGAAAAACTTTAACCTTGGCCATAACTTTTGAATGGTTGGAGCTAGGGCTTTCATACTTCACATATGTAATCCTTGCGACAAGACCTTCCTTTGGATACCAACCACCACTTTGACCTTTTGACCTTGACCTAGGAATTTGACCTACTTTTGAAAAACTTTAACCTTGGCCATAACTTTTGAATGGTTGGTGCTAGGGTTTCATACTTCACATATGTAATCCTTGTGACAAGGTCTTCCTTTCGATAGCAACCACTTTGACCTTGACCTTGACGTTTGACTTTTATTTAAAAAAACTTTAACCTTGGCCATAACTTTTAAACAGTTGTATCTAGGTCTTTCAAATTTCACAGGTGTATTCCTTGAGACAAGACCTTTGGGTACCAACATTTTTTATCTTTTGGCCTGGATTTTGACTTGCATTTGAAGAAACTTTAAACTTCGCCATAAGCTGCCATACGGGGGCATCAGTGTTTCACAAACACATCTTGTAAATTCGTGAAATTAAACGGTTTTATTAGTATTTAATGAGTATAAATAAATACCCATGGGTTTTATTTCTTAAATTTATCCGATTACGATATGAATATATAATCTTTATTGCCCAAGACATACATCTTATAGCATTGAGTTAACGAACATCAAAAGATTAAGGTTGTGTGGCATGGTAATACAAATATATGTAGTATATAATGTTAAATTGTAACAGACTTTAGTAATATACAGTTTGACCATATATACATTAGACAGGAAATGATTTTGTGACACTTTCTCGTACTTCAAAAGCACGTTTGAGATAAATACCTAAATTGCACAGTTCTTTAAAAAAAATTTACGCTGAGCAGTTGTATTAACTTAAAAACTGAAGGTTTTTTCCAGTAATACTAGACATTGACCCGTGCGTGCACGGATTGACATTGTAATGAATGCATCCATGATGTGCATATCGGACATTTACAAAATAGATACATCGACACATTCATATATTGTAAGGTACTTTTGAAATAAACAATGAATGTGAATATAATTCTGTTTCTTTTTTTTTTTTCTTTTTTTTTTTTTTTTTTTTTTTTTTTTTTTTTTTTTTGCAAAATTGTTGCGTAACGGCGTAGCGCAGAATTGGAATGACCCACAATTAGCTATAAATCAAGTCATGAGTTCGAATCACGCCGGAGCTTATATAAATTTCACCTTTCCAAACAAATTTAATAAAAGAAATTGTGGATATTTATTGAAAATATGACAACAACAAAGAGTTGAGCACTGTTGATACATATCAAGCAAAGTAATGAAAATGAAGAAATGTGTTTAGCTGGTATTTTTACACAATTACATGTAGTTATTAAACTAAAGGTGTAAAAAATTTTATAACAATTTTTACACTGCAGGTCTCAACTTGTTCAAAGTATGACCTCAACAATAAAAGAGTTATTAAGCACTGCTAATACATATACTTCATATATAAATAGGTAATAGACATGTATATTATCTGTAAAAGCAGAAATGTAAATGGACAAATGTGCTATACTGGTATTTCTACACAATTTAGCAGATGTGGAGCAGAACAGATTATCTTGCAAATAACCTCCCTCCCCCCCCCCCCAAAAAAAAAAAAAAAAACAAAAAACAAAAAACAAAAACATACTGGTTGTTCAAGAGATCATAATAAAAATTAAGAATATCAAATGTACTTCATATATGATATAAGAAAATGCTCTCATGACTGTCTGTTTTGATAAAAATTAATGTAATATCCTTGAATCACTGAGAGTAGTAATATTTTGAATCGATTCGATTAAAACAAAAACCTCGGTTTTTGAATAATTTTGATTCAACTTTTGGAAACAATATGTTTGCTTCAGTTGTGTTTAAATCTGTTATAGTTATTAAAATTTCGAAATAAATAGTAACCAATTTGAAAGTTTTTTTCATCTTTTATGATTCAACAAATGTAATGTGTTTTACTTTTTAGCTCACCTGAGCTGAAAGCTCAAGTGAGCTTTTCTGATCACATTTTGTCTATCGTCAGTCACTCTAGCTGCCTGTAAACTTTTCACATTTTCGACTTCTTCTCCAAAACCACTAAGCCAATTTCAACCAAACTTGGCACAAAACAATTCCTTATGTGAAGGGGATTCAAAAATTGTCAAAATGAGGGACCACGCCCTTTACCAAAAGGAGATAATTAAGAAATATTGAAATTTTTTGGTAAATCTTCAAAAATATTCTTCTCAAGAACCATTTGACCAGGGAAGTTGAAACTTAAGTGGAAGCATCCTCAGGTAGTATAGATTCTAAACTCTAAAAATCATGACCCCCAGGGATAGGGTGGGGCCTCAATGGGGGGGTGAAATTTTACACAGTAATATATAGGTAAAATCTTTAAAAATCTTCTTCTCAAGAACCTTTTGGCCAGGAATGTTGAAACTCATGTTGAAGCATTCTTGATTTCCTTTCAATCTTATCATGACCTTTCATGATCCCTGGGGGTACGGTGGGGCCACAATGGGGGAGGGGTATCCATGGGAGTATTTATAGGAAATTTTTTTATGAATTTTCTTTTCCAATACTACTTGACCAGAGAGGTTTTCTGAAATGTAAATTAATATAATGTACATTCAAATTTGATGATGACGATCACAGGGGGGTCATGATAGGGTACAACCACAATGGGAGAGGGGGGAACAGAATATTTACTGTAAATTTTACATATGAAAGTCTTTGGAGAAAAATCTCAAAGTTAGAATATGTATCAAAAGCTTAATATAAAAAACTAAATTTGTACAGATATTTCTGATTTGTTAAAGCTGTTTGGGTCAGAGTAATTGACCATAGTTGCTCAAGTGAGCGGTGTGGCCCATGGGTCTCTTGTTTATCCTAAGTATAAAATATATGGGAAACATAAATTATCATTATCTTAGATAAGCCACGCAAGGGTATCCTAAGTAGGAAAGTAGGAATTTGAAGGTACTTCTTGCTGCAATAATGAAGCCTTTTCCTGGGGTTGGGGTACAACTCTTTTTGGATCATACAATATATCATTTCCATTTTTTAATTGAAATCATACAATGTAATCAGGAACATTTTAAAATAAATGTTTCTAATGTTATTATTCAGATCATAAATTTTTCCAAAATATTTAGTAAAGTCTGAGTTTATCGCAAACTTTAAAGTTTACTGACCTTTACCGATTTTATTTTGGGACAGCCAATGAGAATTTGGGAGCGGATCTTGAACTGAATATGGGAATTTTTCATACTTCATACATACATAATGCAGCAAAAAATAAAATACATACCTCATTAACATTTATATATCTGTTTAGTGACAAAAATTAATCTACTGCAGTATTAAACGTTTTCAATCAAAAATCATTACATCACATGAGAACTGCCATGGCTGCTGAAGAAGACAACTTGTTTTCACGCTGGTGTATTTTTTCTTGTGGCGATTTAATAAAACATAAGTTTGTTTGCTACGATTAAATATAATTCCTTTCATCATTGAATAAATATTTTTACGATCTTAATTTTGTCCCACCTCATAGTTTTGACAATTACCACATATGCATGGATTAAATTTTACAAACAATCGATATTTTAGCAGCATTGATAGAATGAACTGTACGGACCGCAAGGGCTGACTTCAGACTACCTATCAAGCGTAGTTACCACGACAACCAATGCATATTTAGAAGAACAGGCTGTCCCTTCTATATAACGTACCGAAGATCAATAACAATAATTTAATAATTTTTTTTTTAAGTTAAAGAAATTTTTGGAGGTGAAGTTATAAATCTCAGCAGTGAAGGTAATAGAACAAATTCAAGTTGCAATCATTTAGACACATTTCAAATTGAAAATATCGGTTATATTGACGTTATTTAATTATTTCGATTTATTTCAAAGTTAAGAAATGAAAATAATGTTATTGTAATTTCTGGCGGGAAAAGAATGCTTACTTCACTTAGATGTGATTCTAGCTGGAGTTGTAACACCCACCCACCCCCCTTTCCCCTAAAAAAAAGCATAAAAGAAAGAAAGAATAAAATAAAATCGGGTGGTTACATTAATATTGCTACTACGATCATGAGCTTTTTGACTTCCTTTGAGATGACCAGAGACATAAATAACTTATAATAAATGCGTCTCCGAGATGGTGAATGATTACCCAAGCGGCCACAATATCACATTTGCATGGATAAACTCAGAAACATTAATACGTGTAAATTTTCATCGGAAATTTGCTATATATTTTGTTCATATATATTTATGATTTCTTATTAGAGAAAATTATAAAATAACAAATGTATATCTACTTAGTACAAATTACTTTTCTCTTCTCTGATTTGAACACCGTGATTTAGCGTGAATGTAATACGCACGCGCAAGATTGTAAAATCCAAAAAATCCAGATGATTTCCGGAATTTTTTAAGGAATTTTCGTTGATTATTAATTAGCGAAGCTTATTTGAGAAAAAATAAAAACAAATTGGTAATCTTCAAGTACCAATGATGTTTAAAATATAGAAAACAAACGACAGTACCTTTCCGATTTATCGGTATTAAAGGCCAAAAATTCGAGTCTATTATTTTAATATAGTAGTATAGATTTCTTAATATATCGTCATCTAATATCACTAAAGTAAGGGCATTTTAAAATAAAATAAAATTCATCCTCAATATCTAAATGGCACATTTCACAATATCTGTTATTTACTGTTATGTTATTGTGACGACCATATTCAATAGCTAGGTTATGGGATGACATACGTATTTTGCTTAATTGCTTCTTATATTTGATTGGAATAGCTTTTGTTAAGTAATATCGGAGAGAGAAATTATCACATGCTTAAAAATTTTGCATCTGATGAACAATTTATTTGCTCGAAACTTGTTTGAATAAAAATATCTACAATTCTCTGTTTAATAATAGGAAAATGTGTTTTTAATTGAATGCTTTCCTGACTATGCCAAAGGTCGCCTAGCCCAATTTCAAACAATTTTTCTCTTATATTTGTTACCCAGATGTTTATATATATATATAATTTATATATATATATTTTTTTCACATTCCTCAAGTAACATATTAAACAAGCATAAGAGAATACAATTTTCACTTTTTAACACCTTGAACCAGAATTTGATAGTTCTATGTAACCTTAATACCTTCTGTTTGTAAACATTGAATTAATTTGCCAGTGCATTCGAAAATAAGATAAATCCTTAATAATCATATATTAGTTGTTTTATTAATCACGCAGTTCTATTTTTTTTTTTAATTTTTAGGACATTTGACATGTATACATATATATTGAATGTATTGTTAAGAGCCGTGACCATTGATAACATAAACTGATTTCTTTTTTTTTTTTTTTTTTTTTTTTTTTTTTTTTTTTTTTTTTTTTTGTCTAGACGGGGTTTGAAATCAAGGATTTTAAAAGGCGGTTGGTATAATATTGTTTTTATTTGATAAACCAATGCCTCAAAAGAGAACTAAATAATTACAATACCTATCCCCCGGCTTCTCTATCATATAAAATTTTAATGATTAATTAAAGTTTAACTCTGTAATGAAACGATATATTTACCATTCTGAATAAAGTGCATTTAATAAATTACATGTATCGGGTCGTGCTGGAGATATGGATATCCTTTTTTTTTCTTAGAACGGGCACTTGTTTCTATAATATTTTTTTTCCCGATGGTATACTTACTGAAATAAGTGCCTGTTATATTTAGTCATGCACAGATTCGAAGATTCAACAGTAAGATCTCGGTAATCTACCCCCCCCCCCCCCCACCTTTCCTGCACAATGTTCCTGTTAGATGCAGTTTACATATTACCTTTGCAAATTATAAACAAAACCTAATTTAATCAAATGAAATTATCTTTTTTTTACTAAATCAAAAAATGTATAAATCAATCAATAATTAAAAAAAAAAGGAAAAGAAAATCAGTCCGTTTACATAAATCATACACAATTGAATCATTTTTTTTTTTCAAATCAATAACTGATCAAATTTATTTTTTAGTAATAAAACGACTATTTAATATCAAACAATAATTGGAAAAACATTAAATGCTGTGAAAGATTATGAATTACAAATATAATATTTTTTATTTCTTCAGTGCGTAATTTAGAGTCTAGTGAAAAAAGGTTTGTACACAGACGATATTAAGTATTTCACCGGGCGGGTAACATACTCACTGACATTTATATATTAATTACAACTGAACATTGAGTATTTTATCTGTTAATATAGTATGGTGTAGCGAGTTTTAATCTTACCTTAATCTGAATGATTGCAATTCTTAACTAATCTTTGATTAATCAGTAATTGAAATAAAGTCCGAGAGATTCCAAATAGAAAATCCAGATCGAGGCCATAGCGTGCAAGAATCGTGTACAAAGCGTGTGAGAAACGTGTATAAACCGTTTCGTGCAGGCTTTCGTGTAAACCGTGCAGCCTTTCGTGCAAAGCGTTTCGTGTAAACCGTGTAGTGTTTCGTGCAAACCGTGTAGCGTTTCGTATAAACTGTTCAGCGTTTCGTGCAAACAGTGTAGGGAGCGTGAACCATTCGTGCAGCGTGCGTGTGGGGTAGTAGCACGTTTCAGGGTCTGTATATATATATATATATATATATATATATATATATATATATATATATATATATATATATATATATATATATATATATATATATATATATATATATATATATATATATATATATATATATCAGAGAGAGATAGGGAGAGAGAGAGCTTGAGCTTTTTATAATGTCCATCTATCTGTTTTTCACTTATTAAGTGATATCCTTGTATTATCAACTTATTTGTCATTAGCTTGCCTCGTTTTAGAAATTGTTCGTAAGAAGAACATGCTCTCTCTTATCAGAGAAAATGGTTTGAGTTTTAAATGCAAAACTTGGTTAGGAAGTAATGAGATTTGGAAAGGCAGTGGATTTTATTGAATCAGGTACAATCTATAAAGAACTTTCAAAACTATACTGTAAGTGCACTAAAAATGCAATATTTGACCCCTTTTTCTGCGAAAAAGAAATTACTTATAACCCTTATAAGAAACAAAACCCAGGATAGATGACCCAGGGTGATGATCAGTGGTGATCTTTATATGAAGAATGCAGAAAAGAACTGGCTGTTTTCAACATATTCAGAACATGGGAGAATCATAAAAAACTCGTAACTACTAATCAAAAATATAAAACTGAGATAATCAACAAAAACGACAATATCATAGACACAAATGAGTATTCAAATAGAGTTGCTCCGCTTATCCAGTCCAAAAAGATTTTATCGCATTTTCAGGTCCGAAAAATAGTGAAAATGCAACTCTAACGAGAAATCATTTTATAAACATATTTAAAAAATTGCTAGTGAGCAAGCAGACCATATACATGTATAAAAAAAAAAATGAATTAACCGAATCGACTTACGGAGAACTTGACATTCTGATAACAATTGATGAAATTGTTTGTGCTATGGAATGTGAAGATAACAAACAGTTTTCTAGCTCAGTCCTTATAGACAATACAAATCGGGAGCTAAGCAAACACAGACCCCCCGAAAACAACAGAGGTAATGGAGGAGTGAGTATTCCCTGACAGGATTCGGTATAGTACATGTAGAATAAATTAATGAAATAAGGTATCAATGGAAAATTATTTGATATTATTTACTCTATGTATATTGCATATTGGCTTGAAAAGCTGCGTGAAAGTTGATGATCAGTTGTCTAGATACTTTTCTTTACAAACATGTCCTATGTAGGCTGAACGTCTCTCGCCAATGTTATCCTCATTATTTGTTATTTCTTTAGAGAGAGAGAAATATTCACACATTTTTTTGCAAGTGTTCAGCTTCAATATTTGCGGATAATTCTGCTTTCTACTTAGAAAGTGTACAAGGACGGCAGAAGATGTTTGATATATTGAAGTCACCAACAGTTCAATGGAAATATATATCAATTATGTTTAAAGTTTAAAGATTAAAGTTAGAATTTTTTTTTTTCGAAAATGCGAATACCTTGAAAATTTTTAAATATGATTCTTTGATAATACTGAGCTTGAAATTTTTTTGTATTTACATACAAAGGTGTTGCTTACAAATACAATAGTGAATTTGACTCTACACAGAAATTAATAGCCACCAAAGCTAAAATTGAACTTTTTGTAGGGTGAAGGACAATAATTGTAATGTTGAGACTACACTTTCTTAATTTGATACATAAATAAAATCTATTCATCAAAATGGTTTTCATAAAGCTCTATATGTTGAACAACTACATATCAATTTTTGATAAGAATTAAGTTGATTCGAAAATCTACAAATAAGTTAATGTTTTATTTGAATTTGATAGCTGTCCAGTGTAAATGTATGTCCAGAGAAAAAATCGAATTCTGAAATGATCGGTAATTTTGTCCTTAAAAATATCCAGTTCTATTTAATCAATATCTCCATAGAATTTTTTGTCCTTATCGACCAGATACACACCAAAATTAAGAATTAAGACAGATACCAATGCGAAACTGTTGTACAGACAAATAGACTAGTGTGTGTTCTTTTTCTCGATATTTTGGTTTTGTCTTTCTTCAACCCCCCCCCCCCACAACCAAAGAAGAATTAAATTACCGATAATCTGATTTTTTTCCAGGAACATTCATTGCATGGATTGGTTTGAGACATGTGGAAAATGGAAATGTTTTCATGTGGCAGCACAGCCGTAAAAAAGTTAGTATAGAAACGCTGAGGAATTTTGGGTTTCCATTTGATTATGATCCTAAAGATGATAAAATGTGTTTCATTATCACCAAGACCAAGATGAAAAACATAAATTGCAAGGAGAAGTTCAATTACTTGTGTGAAATGGACGTTTGCTAAAATAAATTTAACAAAGTTAGAACGAACATTGAATTTTTAGTGTACTGAACTATACGTTACTCGTGCATGCTCGAAAAAAGAATAGTCAGAAATTAATTGAGAAATAATAATAATTGTTTATACTTCCAGCTGTTTTCTTTATGATAAACAATTTGAAAATCCATTTTGTTGATTTCTTTATAATTACGATGAAATGTAAATTTCTCAGTATAATCAGTATGTATATGAATGGCTTATGAATGCACTCATGAAAAAAAATGTAACTTGTTTATAAAATAAGTAGATGAGCTTTATCTTATTACAAAATAAATAAATGAAGAGTAATGCAATAACATTCAGGAATTTTAATCAGAATATTGTCTTTATTCAAATACATTTAAATAACTCTGATGAAACGTCTGCTACAAAAGCGCAGCGTTGTCGTCCATCATCGAGGGTGACAATCTAGCCTCCGTCAAAACTGTCAACAAGAGCCGAGAAATCGTCACATACACACCAACGTTATCATGTAATGCAGACATCGCTCCACAAACTCAGCCCTTGTCATCTGGTTTTGTAAATAATATTCCTATTCATTTGCTAATATATCATCTACACAAACAGGTTTCCTCACCAATTCTCGATTGCAGCCCGACCTTCAACATGGAAACGGAGAGGTGAAACAGCTTCATCTTGTAGGTTACATCTTTCTTCAATGCTAATCAAATGACTTTGATCGGAATTTTAAAAAGACTCATTCGTTTTTCATTTAATAAATGTTGATAATTAATAACAGAAATATACTACCGTTAAATTCATATTTTTATTGGACTATTTTTTTAAAGTAAAATTTGACGTCAGATGGCGGTACTATGGAAATTCATTTACAATGCCTCGTTTATTTCAATCCCATTAAAATAGGAACCATTATCGATTCATACTAACATTTTTATTTCACATATAAATCTAAATATCAGGAATCACTGTCTAGTTTGTTGGGAATGTTAGAGACATCATCGGCAGTTGGAAACGTGGTATAATTTATGCATATTCCTTTTCGCCCTTTATTTAAATTATCCCACGTTTCCAACTATCGTTGATGCCCTGGCCTTCCCAACAAACTAGACATTGATTCCTGAAATGGTTCTTCCGTAATATGTAGAAAGTTTTATTTAAATATTGTTGAATTGCTGAGTTGTATAAAGACGGTTTGATGAAATTTGAATCTACCAAAGTAAAATTTTGATCATTTTCTCGTCCATGGTTTACATGCATTTATAAATTTTATAAAATTCAGATACTCCTAGATTCTCGACAAAGGACAGTCATATGGTAATGTTTGAAATATGCAAACATAAAATTCATAGTCCTGTAATTCCTGATTAGATTTCTTAGAATTGTTTCGACTTTTTTTTCTAAAATATTGTATTTTAATTTTCTGAATAACTTCATTGAAGTCGATTATTGTTTTAATGCAAATTATTTGAAGAAAAACCGAGGTCCCGTGTCACGATAGGCGTCGGTACGATAAAGATCTCTCACTGCTCAATGACCCTGAATGACGAGTAAGGGTCTAAATTTGAAGCCCTATACCGGTATATGGTGAAGTCTCTAAAGGAGTGAAACATTCTCAACGGGATGTAAAACACCCAATGCTGTTTTGCACAAACATATGGGATATTTCTAAAAATAAAAAAGAATCTTTCATTTATGAGAAAAATTTAAACAAAAGAGTTTATTGGGGGAGGGGGATTCTCAAACCTTGAACGGATCCCCCAAAATGCGATCTGGAAGATAGATTTACTGAGATTTACGACCACGCAACGATAAAGACCACAGTTTTTGAATTGTTTTATATTTAAACAAAATCCCCAAAGGAACACCATGCACTTATGTAAATACATATATTTGGGTATGTCTAATGAAAGATAAAGAGTTGAGTTGAGGGACCTTCTACCTGTCTTCTCCTAGTTCTCGATTAGGGTAGATCAATTCGTCAGTTTTTTTCAGAAAAATATAACAAATTCATGCTGTCTATTACTAAAATCTAAGTCCAGAATTTTTGATTTATACATACTTTTTAAAAGTGCGTTATGTGTCTCCATTCTCCATGGTAAACAAGAGGCCCATGGGTCCATGGGTCACCTGGACTGGGTTGCTCAAAACACTGGTTAACTTTGACCACTGGTTAAGTTAGCTCGTGGTTAAATTCTATATCCACTGGCCAACTAACCACTGGTCAAATATCTGTTGCTCAAAATAAAATTAGCCCCTGGTTAGTTAACCACAGGTTAAATGATTTAACCAGTGGTTAGTATCCCACAATGCATTATATTTGTCCACTTGTAAACTAAAAACTAATGGCTACCATGGTAAATATCATATATTAGTGAAACGTGAGAAGTTATAATGTTACAACTGTATTGAAGAAGTGGAGAAACACCCATAGATGTAACAGTTATCAACACTAAACAAACGGTTTAAGTCACAAAAAGTCAAGAAAGCACTGATTTGGCTAAAATTGAACTATGCTGTAAATTCAAGTGGAGTTTCAAGAAGAACATAGAGTGGTATAGGAGAATAAGCATCACGGTCGAGGTGGATTATAGGCTGTGTAAAGACTGATGATGGGCACCATAGCCCTCATTTAACCTAGTGTCAAAAAAAATGCATACTGACTCGCCATATCTCTTCGGAATTATTCCTATTCAATACTTGGCTATACTTACAAGGTAAGGACATCAATTTGCATATCTCATACTTAAATAATAAATTATTGAACACTTTTACCTGTTATCACCATTCTCTGTAAACGTCGTCTGCTATGCATCGGAGGAAATTCGTACTGGTTGCATTCTCGCTTTAAATGCCATGCAAGAAGGAACTCATTTTTATGTTTTAAGTCAAACACTTACAAAGAATAAAAAACTTTCATCACATTTATATCTTTCTAACATCGATGGTTGGTAGTCACTACTATTTTCACTTCTGTAGATAACAGAAAGGTCATGGTCGAATACATAGATAAAGTGAGTTCGTCACCAAGGCATTTCGCTCCGTACCCATACACTATGTAACTAAAATGCATTAATGCTTTATCTAAAGCATATTAAATAAATACTACAACTTTTAATAAGCATCAATATTTAGAGAAAATGAAGAACTATATAGATATCTATAGATATTAAATGTGCAAATCATTTTTTCTTTAATTATTTTTTATTTATTCATAATCATAGAGGGACCTAGTCAAAATGAATGTTAAATCAAAGGAAATAGTACTCTTTATGTAATTCAGAAGGCAAGAAGCATCGCTTAACAAAATGGGGTCAATGAAAAAAATCATGATCAAGCGAATAATAATTAACATTGTAAAAAATGATTAAATAAAAAAGCAAAACATTTGAAGAGAAAGGGGGAGGGGGGTCAATTCCCAATCTATTTTAATGTAGTTTAATAATTTATGTTTGTCTACCATACTAATATATCAATTTACTTGTATCCGTTATTAAGCCTATATATACAAATGACAAACAATTTTATTCATTTTTACACACAATTATATTTATCATCATTTTTTTTTATCAGCAGGGGATTGCCACTTGATGAAATTCTTTTCAACACCAACAATTTTAGCCTTGAAAGAACCCATTTGAAACATTCTTGCTGATGCTGAAGACATGAAATCTTATCATTTTTCAGATAGTGTTGTTATCCCCTCTTCCATATTGCTGCAAAGCCATTTCTACTTGACTTATAAATGACTGTGTCTTTGTTAGTACTCCTCAACATTAAATCCATGATTACAATGTATACAAGACTTCGTTTCTTTTGTTAATCCTCCAAAATCTACAATAAACAATAACTAGGTAGCCATGATTATCCACTGGACAAGAGACTTAACCCACCTCTGCGGAATGGCTAACTTTGGCCAATATTTAACCACTGGATAGCAAAGTTAACCAGTGGATAAATTTTGAGCAACAGGACTGGGTTGCTCAAAACACTGGTTAGCGCTAACCGCTGGTTAATTCTCTTATCCAGTGGTTAACTTTTAACCATTGGTTAAATTCTGTTGCTCAGATTTTATCCACTGGTCAACTTTGCTATCCAGTGGTTAAATATAAGCCAAAGTTAGCCATTCCACAGAGGTGGGTTAAGTCTCTTATCCAGTGGATAATCATAGCTACTTTGTTCTTGCTTTTTTTTTTTTTTTTTTTTTTTTTTTTTTTTGTAAATTTTTGTAGGAAAACAAACAAAACAAAGGCTTATATGCATTGTAATCATGAATTTAATGTTGAGGAGTAGTAACAAAGACACAGTAATTTTTAAGTCAAGTAGAAATGGCTTTGCAGTAATATGGAAGAGGGGATAACAACACTATCAGAGATATGATAGGATTTCATGTCTTCAGCATCAGCAAGTATGTTTCGAATTGGTTCTTTCAAGGCTACAATTGTAGGTGTTGCAAAGGATATCATCAAGTGGCAACCCCCTGCTGATAAAAAATGATGATAAATATATGTATGTAAAAATGAATAAAATTGTTTGTCATTTGTATAGAGGCTTAATAACGAATACAAATAAACTGATATATTAGTTTGGTAACGAAACATAAATCATTAAAATACATTTAAATAAATTGGGAATCGACCCCCCCCCCCTTTTTCTCTTCAAAATGTCTTGTTTTTTTATTTAATTTTTTATAATATTGATTATCATTCTCTTGACAATTTTTTCTTTGGCCCCATTTTGTTAAGCGATGCTTCTTGCTTTCTGCATCAAATAAAGAGTGTACTATTTCCTTTGATTTTACATTCAATTTGAATAGGCCTAGGTCCCTATATGCTCTATGATTATAAATAAATAAAAAATAATTATAGAAAATGATTTGCACGTTTGATATCTATAGATATCTACATATAGTCCTTTATTTTCTCTAAGTATTGATGCTTATTAAAAGGTGTGGTATTTATGTAATACACTTTGGATAATGCATTAATCACTGTAGTTACAAAGGGTATTGGTACGGAGCGAAATACCTTAGTGACGAACTCACTTTATCTATGTATTCAACCATGACCTTTCTGTTATTTACAAAAGTGCAAATAGTAGTGACTTCTAACCATCGGTGTTAAAAAGACAGATATAAATGTGACGAAAGTTATTATTTTTTTTCTTTGTAAGTGTTTGACTTAAAACATTGAAACAAGTTCCTTCTGGCAAGGCCTTTAAAGCGAGAATGCAACCAGTGCGAATTTCCTCGGATGCATAGCAGACGACGTTTACATGGTGATAACAGGTAAAGGTGTTCTATCAGTTATTATTTAAGTATGAGACGATGCAAATTGATGTACTTACCTTGTAAGATTTGAATAGGAATAATTCTGAAGAGATATATGGCGAGTCACTATGCATTTTCTTTGACACTAGATTAAATGAGGACATGGTGCTCATCATCATCAGTCTTTACACAACCTACTATCCACCTTGGCTGTGGTGCTAATTTTCTTATTAATACCACTCTATGTTCTTCTTGAACCTCCACTTGAATTTACAGCATAGTTTAATTTTTGCCAAATCTGTGCTTTCATGACTTTTTTGTGACTTAAACCGTTTGTTTAGTGTTGATAACTGTAACATATATGGGTGTCTCTCCACTTCTTCAATACATTTCAATACAATTATAGCTTCTCACTTTTTTACTCATATTGTATTTTCCCATGGTAGCCATTTTTTTTTTTTTTTTTGGTTGACAAGTGGACAAATGTAATGCATTGTGGGATATTAACCACTGGTTAAATCATTTAACCTGTGGTTTACTAACCAGAGGCTAAATTTATTTTGAGCAACAAATATTTGACCAGTGGTTAGTTGACCAGTGGATATAGAATTTTACCACCGGCTAACTTAACCAGTGGTCAAAATTCACCAGTGTTTTGAGCAACCCAGTCCAGAATTTAACCAATGGTTAAAAGAGATTTAACCAGCGGTTAACGCTAACCAAGGTTTTGAGCAACCCAGTCCAGGTGAGCGATGTTGCCCAGCCTCTTGTTGTATTTACTACCGCCCGGTAAATTCAAAAATTACAATATGACATTATTAATACCAGTTTTAAATTGTTCATTGCTCTTTATCACAACTCTTTTTATATGGGGTCTAGAAGATGTATATCCATTGAAATCAGGCTTTAATACATCAAGATATTTTAAAATAGTACTCAGATTTTAAAGCACCCATAGACATGGATAAATGATCCTTCATTTTTTCCATATGTTTAACTCATGTAATTTATCTGTAAACATACCCCCACCCCCACCCTCAGGAACAACAAGAGCTTTGGTATGAATTTGTTAAATAATAATTCAAAATTGCTGTAAAAAGGAAAGGGAGATGTTTTGAAAATATTTTCCATTGATTTCTATAATGGAAAACACACGCTTTTGCAAAATTATAGAGCGTAAGCATAGTTTCCGAATACTTCTGATTGTACTTTCATTAACATTTCTCCACAGCTTTTAGAAAATAGTAAAATGGCGGTTTTTATATTCAAAAGCGCATTTTGCTATTTTCGCGCGTTGTTCTGGCAAATATACATATCTAACATGTACATACTCGCTCCGTTTTATTTTTGTTGTAGCAGTAGATTCAACTTTTCAGTTTCTTCAATACACATATACTTGTAATCCCTGCTAATCTGTAAAGGATTAGGAAATGAGGGAGAATTTGTTAGTTTATCCCAAGTTTTCCATTTTTATCCCGTTTGATATAGATTTGTTCTTAACACTGTGAAGACTGAAAAATGAAATTAACACGAACAAAAAAAGAAGAGTTTCCTGTATGTTTATTCAGAAATTATTTCTATATATATAGCAATCTGATTTAAATCCGCTGTTTGTTTAATTTGGCTATGTTTACGACGTACGACGTAGTACTTTTGATATATATTTTCATTGTGACAGTTTTTTTTTTTTTTTTTTTTTTTTTTTTTTTTTTTTTTTTTATCTTTTAATTATTAAAAAAGGATAACTGCGTTATCTATCCTTTCGCTTTTATAAAAATGCACCTTTCCTTTCAAAGTACACCAAGTACTAAAAAAAGATTTTTTTTTCAGTTTTCAATAATAAATCTGAAGATTAGGAAAATGGTAAGGATGATATTTAATTATTTGATTAATTATTTCTACTACATGAAAGACTGGCACAAAATTCGACAGGGATTTCTGATACAATGGGTGCACACAATCGGGGCGTAAGGTGAAAGAATATTACTAGATGTATATAATATATCTCCCAAAGCTATGGAAAATTCCTTTTATTACATGTTTATGGCTCAAAACGTGTCGCACACTAACTCTTCTTTACAAATAAATCATTTTTTTTTTAAATAAATCTGTTCCATATATCAAAAGAGCCAGTTTGTTTTACACTGAGCTCATGAACGATTTCATTGTGCATGTAAAACGTCAAATGACGTCATAGTGCATTTTGTGCATTTTACTCGTAAAAGTTCCAATATTCAACAACAAATATCTCTGTAACGGATGTATGTACCTTATAATGTCCGGAATAAAAAAATATAGGGCATATTCCCAGCTTTCAGGTTATGGCATTCATTTTTTTTTTATTTTATTGTGTTTGTAATTTAGATAAAGCCAGCAGAAGATAGCAGAAAATCAGTCATTTATGCGTAGTTTTATCAACTTCCTGCAATGATATGCGGTATTCAGTTCAAGTTTATGATAATTTCTCAACATCGCACATAAAAATTTTGAGTAGAAAAAATGTTTAGTTTCTTCTCTAGTTTCAGAAAATATCAATTATTTTGTTGTAACCCGAATATTTAGAAAACGCCAACAGTTAAGTATCTGTGATGCTGAAAATGCGTCCAAATGCGTTTCTTGATGTATTCAGAAATTTTAAACTGTTGACATTTCACCTAACTTAAGCACAAGTCGTACATGTATATTTTACAACGTACAATGAATTCTATTATCATAATGACAACATTGTTTGTGAGTGGATACATATGGAATTCCATATACGACAGCCAACTGCTTACTGCCAACTGCTCACTGCCTACTGCCAACTGCCACACATATTTGAATAAATTTTCATATTTATATTGATATTTATGTGAATTTTCATAAAAGCAGGCGCGGATCCAGGATTTTTTTTACAGGAGGGGCCCAGCCCAGTAAAAAAAATTCCAACCCAGAAATTTCTTGACAAGAAAAAAACAAAACAAAACAAAAACTTAAACTCCTTTCCTTAACGTGAAAAACCTATTTCGGGGTGGGGGGTGGGGTGGGGGGTTGACATTTATGCTTCGTATCTATGACTTTTCATATCAACTTAACACGGATCCGCGTTTTCAAGGGGGAGGGGGTTGCAAGGTCAATTTTGGTTGGTTTAGTATAGGCCTATACATTAAATAACTGTACAAATTCCAGGAGATGGTCTAGACCCCCCTCCTCCCACCGACCCCCCCCCCCCCCCTCTAGATCCGTGTATGTAAAACATAACTTATTTGGGAAAACAAAGAGATATAAATCTTTAATTTGAGGAAATATTTCACTATAGAAATTAACGGAAAATGGAAATTTATTTTCAAAACATCTTCCTCCGTGAGTTAACAAATCCTTTTTTTCAGTTTTTGTTTTGTTGTCTTACGAGGGGGGGGGGGGGGGGGGGCACGTTTTTAAAGATTAAAAACAGGACAATAGTCATTTTATTACCAATTTCAAGTGAGATAACAAAAAAAAAAAAGTACTTTATCACTTTATCAATCTCATATGTTAAATTTTACACAAGTTAAAACATACGGTGAGATTTAAGAGTCATTTATCCATTTTCATGAGTATTTGAAAATGGTGATGTTTTTAGCCTGATTTCAACTGATAAAATTTTCTACCCCCTTATGAAAGGAGTTGTAAATAAGAGCAACTTCTTTTTGTCACTGGTTTTCAAAATTAGTACTTAATACTAATGAACTTTTCTTTGCATTCAAACAAGTTTTCATGTCCAAATTGCCATTTATACTGAATTAATTGGTGGAAAATGTAGGCGGGAATCGAGAGTTAGTGTACGTGGTAATAACAAATAACAAAATTTGGCGGATTTAGGAATTTTTAAACTGTAAAGACGAGGAAGGAGTAAATCGGAAGAAGGGGTATTTCTTCTTAAAAACAAAACATTTAATTTCTGCATTTCGTTGCAGGCAAATAATTTGATAGCTTTTTTTGATGCGGGTAAGGGGGGGGGGGGGTCACATACGACAAAAGAACAAACTTTTAAAAGGGTCTTGAATAACATTTGTTGGTAAATGTATTTATACTAGAAATATTACTGAAAGTTATAATAACAAACAACTTTTGCCTAGTTTAAAATATCTTGTTATATCTTTCGGATTTTCTTTTGACCCTAGAAAAAGTACCTATGTGTGGGGATTTTTATATGTGTCTTATGTAAATCGTTTTAATGGCTAATGTTAGATCTGTTA
Source organism: Saccostrea echinata (assembly GCF_033153115.1). Classification (NCBI taxonomy): domain Eukaryota; kingdom Metazoa; phylum Mollusca; class Bivalvia; order Ostreida; family Ostreidae; genus Saccostrea; species Saccostrea echinata. The sequence goes on from NW_026889777.1 coordinate 2,215,790, forward strand.
GATCTGTAAAAAACATTTTTTATTTGTTATCTCATTTGAAATTGGTAATAAAATGACTATTTTCCTGTTTTTAATCTTCAAAAACACGTGCCCCCCCCCCCCCTCCTAAGAGAAAACCTTTGGGATGAATAGAAACTAAAAAAAAAAAAAAGATTTATTGTTTCACGGGGGAAGATGTTTTGAAAATAAATTTCCATATCCGTTAATTCCTATAGTGAAATATTTCCTCAAATTAAAAATTTATATCTCTTTGTTTTCCCAAATAAGTTATGTTTTACATACACGGATCTAGAGGGGGGGGGGGGTTGGTGGGAGGGGGTTGTCCGGACCACCCCCTGGAATTTGTAGAATTATTTAATGTATATACTAAATCAACTTAAAGTGACCTTGGACCCCCCCCCCCGTCCTAGAAAACGCAGATCCGTGTTAAGTTGATATGAAAAGTCATAGATGTCAACCCCCTCCCCTCCACCCCCACCCCCGCCGAAATAGGTTTTTCTCGTTTAGGAAAGGAGTTTAAGTTTTTTTTTCTTGTCAAGAAATTTCTGAGTTGGATTTTTTTTTTACTGGGGTGGACCCCTCTTGTAAAAAATTCCAGTATCCGCGCCTGGTTTTATGAAAATTCACATAAATATTAATATAAATATGAAAATTTATTCAAATATGTGTGGCAGTTGGCAGAAAGCAGTGAGCAGTTGACAGTAAGCAGTTGGCTGTCGTATATGGAATTCCATAGATACAGGATTTTTATTTTTTTTAATTTTCAATTTTTTTTTTTTTTTTTTTTTTTTTTTTTTTTTTTTTTTGGAAGGGGGTCAAAAATTCTGACACAAATAAAAAGAGGGAAGAAAACTTTTCCAGTTCTAAAAAAAATCTTTTATGGGTGTGTGTTACAAAGTAATGATTTTTGTGGACAGACCTTGTATGATGAAATGTGAATACTGTTCGTTAACAGTATTCAATCTGAAAAGTCCAATGAAACGATACAAATTTGGAGCAGAGCAAACACGGACCTCAAAATTTAGAGGTGGGATCAGGTGACATGGAGGAGTGAGCATCCCCTTCCAACCGAACACACCTGCCGTGTACTCCTTGTCATGATCGGGAAAAAACAGGAAAATCCGTAGACAGTACAGTGTATAAATAATGGCCTAACAATTAGTATGAAAAACGTCAGTCAGCATTTGACTCAATGATAGATTGTATGTGTTGACAAGGTCATTGTATCGACCGTAAAACTTGCTAATAAAGAAAACTAATGAATAATATTTCTCTCAATATTTTACTGCAATTGAACAACAATAAGGCAGCAGCAAGAATATTCCAATAATTTCACATAATATATATGATCTATTTTTATGCCATAAAATACCATTATATGCTCTACATTTTCATTTTATTTTACAAAGCCCTGCAAAACAATATACATGCAACGCATTTTTAAAATTTTAATAACAAATTTATTCAATTTCTTTATTTCTTCTTTTGATAAATTTTTATCAAGTGACAACTTACTTATATGCTAATACAAAGCACACATGCCACGCACATAGTACCTTTTGCTCTAAAAACATTTTTAATGCTAATTTAGTATGTTCTCAATCAGAGTTTATTTTCCTTCCGTAGTAAATTCTAGGTCATTTCGTTACATTCAATGACATTTAGCTCCAGGCTGGACAGATAAGACGTTTCTATACATTTATTTCAATTTTATGAAAGGGTGTGCGGGTTGTTATGGACGACTGCGTTGTCAAAGAAATTGGTACCCCCCCCCTCCCCCAACCTCACACCCAATAGGATGTCCGTACCGCGAGTTTTCGAAAATTTGAAATTTTTTTTCTTTTTTTCAAAAAAGTGACCATTACAGTTGCAAAGATCTATGAAAAAAGAGAGATAAAAAAGTGTTTAATTTCTCATATTTTGAAGGACCCTGAACTTTGACCTTCACCTTAATATCAAGAACAATGGAGCAAAAATCCATTTCAGTTGGTCCCATGAAAATACATTCTTGGAGTTTTGGCTATTTTATGCAAGTCTAAAAGAATGTCCATTTAAAAAAAAATAATTTAAAATTTCACCATATACCGATGAAGGGCTTCAAATTTAGACCTATACTCGGCACTCACAGCCATTGAGCAGTGAGGTTTCTTTATCGTGCCAACGCCTACCGTGACACGGGGCCTCAGTTTTTAATGTCCCGCAACTTTCACTTCAAAGTGGCAAGAGTTTCTGCCCTACTCTCTCTCTCTCTCTCTCTCTCTCTCTCTCTTCACAATCTTGGAAAATATTCTTCAACACAATATATCGGCCACAATATTTGCAAATGTTCACAGTACATATTCTCGCCGACAACAAAATGTGCCGAAGCGTGACTGTACATTTCGTCGAACTTTATGCAGGAGGAAACGACACTATGTACAGAACAACAATATTTACCATTACAGATGACTTCATAACACATCATGGAGCAACAACTAGCAATACAACTTTGAGTTGCACTCGGGAACTCGAAATCCTTAGTATGCCAGAGAAAGCAGGAAATACGTCAGAAAATAGTGGTATTTGTGTGTAAATGACTGTTTACGGTTTTAAGTGGTTTAGACTCTGTATCATGCCAAGGGCGGCCTGTGAGAAACGGGTAATCAGTACAAATCTTATCATAAGAGTTAGTAACATCATCGAAAGAAATGGAGGCTTCACTTCGGGAAAACATAGTTAACGCGGTATAAAAAATGAAAACACTTGAGAATCGAACGTATGTTACTAATAATTATGAGTAAACTAAAGACAAGTGATATAGAGAAGCTATTAATGAGCAGGTAGGGCAGCAGACTGTATGTGAAATGTGTAAGGGATAGTATTTTTGAGAAACTCATTACGTGTCTGGCGTTATAATGCTGTTAAGTGTGCTCCATGATTACAAACATGTTGATTTTAAAATTAGGTACCACGAGTTCCATTAAATCATACGGAATGAAACTTCACACATTAAAATAAATATATTTACATATGATGATATGGTAAACTTAAATTTCTTGAGTATAATAAAAAGACGATTGAGATTGTCCGCGAACGTTCAAACAGCTTTGACTTCAATAATGCATGTTGTATCAAACGAAGGTAATAAATTAAAATAAATAGTCTGTTTACTATATATATCAGTAAATGGAATACTGTCAAATTATAAAATGTGGAAATTACTTCATCCACCTTTCATCTTACTTAAAATGCGTCAATTTTATCCATTTACAAGAACATTGAATTGATTTACTGGTTTAACGAAAAAAATGAACGCAATTGCAAATGTGATAAAGTTTAAAATCGTGAAGTAATAATTTTTTATAATTTTGAAGATTTGTTACTTTTGAGTGAAGTCTTATTAAATTTTTTGCTAGAAATTAGTCCCCACCTCCTTTATGCAGTCTTAATAGTACTGCGCTGATAAAGGGTCGACAATATACAGTGAAACCTATATTATCCAACATGTACTAGTACTTGAACACAAATTTTGTGTCGGAATAGACAGAGTGCCGACTGCCCAGTATAAATAACACTGAAAATAATAAAATGGGAATAAAAAAAGCTTGGAATTCACATTGAAATGGATTAAAAGTGTCGGATTAAACAGTGCTTTATGTATTTTTATGATTGTAAATGTCGAATTGAAGGTAACAGTCTCCTTCCTTTCATAAGATGTTTATTTTCCAATAAATTCTGCTTCATGGGGATAAAAACAAAAATAAAAACAAAAAATGCATAAAAAATTGCATTGATTTCTTAATGTAAGAAAAGTTTCGTAAACTATTAAGGCATATTATGATATAAATTGTTCCCCTTAATTTTTTCCTTCTAACTTTCTTAATCACGATGCTCTTACAGTTAACAGTATATATGTATCAATGTACATAATTTTTTCAACAATGGACTGAGTATCTGTCAACAGGCCTTTTATTTTGCCTTGCGACTCGTACCATTTTTTTTTTTTACCCAAAGTTTTTCTCAATGTTTTTTTTCGTTTTTTCTTATAATCAAAGGTCAAACAAAAATTTTGCATGTTTATTTATCATATGTCTCCTTGCGGCTGATTCAAACAACGCTCAACATTTCTCTTTATCTCTTGACATGGGTAATACAATTGAACAATATCGAGCCGCAATTGGACTTTTCTATTGTAAATGTAGATGTACATCAAAATTACTGCTATTTTCTGTACTACGATTTAATGATTTTTTTATTAGGGGTCAAGTATATTTCAAAAAATACCAAATGCTTACTGTCAAAAGGCGCACTAGAACTAGTTATTTATTTTTTTGAATTATGTGTTACAAATTATGTACTTACTTATATTGTTGTCATGAGGACGTATATCATTTCTTTTTTTCTTGTGCGAAAAACACGTCCCAAGAAACGATCTGTTTAATGCTATTTTTAGAATGATTAATTTACGTATTTGTAGACACTCACGTTCTGTTATGGGAAGATGATTCGATTAACATTTCTGAAAATGAAAGTTTATTTTTAAATGTGCAATTGTTTATTAAGAGATCTGGTCGTTTTTGAATTTATATATTTAGATTCATTTGTGCATACTACATCAAATCAATTTTGAACATGCATAACCTATGTAAGCTGATAATCATACTGACCTTTGGTTCCAGTGTAGTTTAATTTTTGAACGTTATTTTGTGTAATTAATTGTTATAAAGGAGAGGACGTTCTAAGATGTAAGAACTTATGTCCGATCCTTTTTTTGTAACATCTAAACAATAAAATATGTTCAAATCAATACCAAATTAACGCACTTTGAAAAAAAATTCGCACGGCTTGGTCAATATTCTTGCAAATTTAGGTAAGTAATTTTCTAAGTATTTAGATGTATTAAGAAATAATTTATTCCCCCACAATATGATGGCCTTTTTCCAGTTATTTGATTACCTGTAGTATTAAGAGGTGTGAGGTACATTTTTTTATATATCATTTTTGAATAGGTTTTCCTATTATATCACAAATGTAATAAGTTTCACTATAAACCCTGAAGAATGCTGAATCACACCGGAAACAGTTATGTCACACGCCGGAAACAGTAATATCACCCGACGGAAACAGTTATAACACCCTCTCGAACACTTTCACGTGTTTTTATGTTACGCTTTGTAGCTCGGGTTCGAGATTTAAAGACGTCGGTTGCTAAGCAGACGTAAACAACGGAGCGTAATTAAGTAATTCTTAACGTCATGAAAGCATTTTTGGATTATTTGTCTAAACTTAAACAATTTAAGGTTAAACATTTTTTTAATTTTAAAAATGTTATATAACATATACCACATGGCTTCTCGTGTGACCAGAATGTTTGCCCCTCGGTGACAGGAAAGTCCTGGAGTGCACGTGTTATGTCACCCTCTGCCTTCGGCATCGGGTTACATAACACTCCAGGACTTTCCTGTCACCTTGGGGCAAACATTCTTGTATAGTCACCCTCTAAGCCATATGATATATGTTTAATGTCCCCCGCTTTCACTGAAAGTGGGGGATATTAATTTGGGTATGTCTGTCCGTCCATCTGTATTTCTGTCTGGCTGTAACACTTTCATTTCCGCGAGCTATCTCGAGAACTCTTTGAGCTTTCGCAATGAAATTTTGCATGGTAACCCCTATGGTCTAAAGAAGAACCCTATTTATTTTGAGGTCAAAAGGTCAAAGGTCAAGGTCATAAATTCTGTCTGTTTTAACACTTTCGTTTCTGCGCGATGTCTCGAGAATCCTTTAAGCTTTTGCAATGAAATTTTACATAACAACTTTCTGTGGCCTAAGGAAGACCCCTATTGATTTTGAGGTCAAAAGGTCAAAGTTCAAGGTCGTAAATTCATATTTTCCGTCCGTGTGTAACACTTTCGTTTCCGGGCGATATCTCAAGAAGCTTTTGAGCTTTTGCAATAAAGTTTTATACCATAACTCCCTAGGGCCTGTCTCGCCCCTCTCAAAGTGTCCCGCCCCGGTTTTTTATTATTATTATTATTTATTGTATTAAAAGTCGCTTGGCACTATTTTTAGCACAGGAGCATGTGGAGAATTATTACGTATAATACAGGTTGTCTGCGGACTTTATATACTTATTACCTCTATTAGAACTGTTTAGTAAAGACTAAGTTAGACACCATGTGTTGTGTAAAACGAACGTGAATATAAACATTATATGTGACTTAATGTTTGCATTTAATTTGCTATTAAGTCAAGTGCCTCAGTGGTCTAGGGGTATGACTCTCGCTTAGCATGTGAGAGGTACCGGGTTCAAATCCAGGACGATCCTCTTTTTTTTCTTTTTTTTTTAATTCTTTTTTTTTTTTTTTTTTTTTTTTTTTTTTTTTTTTTGATTTACTAAATGATAGTATTCAGCATGTGAAATGGAAAAGTTATGACGTCCGGCTTGTACAAACTCATAAAATTACTATTACAGTGTGATAAATATTCTATATAAAAAGACTCTCCTATACACATATTAAAGAATAAGCAATCAAATCTTTATATCCATAGTGGCATTTTTTATTTGCTTCAATATACATGTATACATTTAATAATTCTACAAATCCAGGGGGGGGGGGGGGATCCTACTGTGCATGCTCTTCTTTTTCCTTAAGCGGTGGAAAAAAAATTTCTGAATTAGCTTGTTTAATTTGTATTGTATTGTATTTACTTTTATGAAGCTACTTTGGCCAAAGTACATATAGTTAGTTTGCTATTAATGCTGAGATCAGCGATATGACCCCCGATCCTCTTTCTTTAATACAAAAGGGTGCGTAACTTTTTTTTTTTTTTTTTCAGGAAAGCTTATCTCAATTTTTTAATCTATTTTACGTTAAGAGCATCTTTTGATTTGAAAAAAAATTAGATGCGCTTATTTTATGAGGAAAACTTTGTTCTGCTATTTGAGTTGGGGTAGCTAGAAAACAAATTAGATCGGGGTCAGAATATCTCAAATTCTTTCTCTTTCGATCTAAAAACAAAAGGAACACGAATTTTGTTGCAGACAGAATTTTGAAACAATATACTTTCAATCATATTTTTTCTAAAATAATTTCATAAAATAGTATGAACAAATATCTATTTTGATGATTAGACCCATCGATGGATTATTCTTTTTTCGAGATAACGCACGATTGGCTTGGATTGCAAAATTCCCACGTCAGCATCTGGCTTAGTCCCTATTGAAACTTTGTTATGTTGTACATGCAGACACATTTTTGGAATATTTATTAATTTGTGTTTTTATGCTCCCGAATCGAAATATCCCGGGTGTGTATTGTTTTTGTCCTGTCTGTCTGTTTTCAACTTTAACATTGCCCATAACTTTTGATTGGTTGGAGCTGATGCCCCCGTATGGCAGCTTATGGAGAAGGTTAAAGTTTCTCAAATGCAAGTCAAAATCCAGACCAAAAGATAAAAAATGTTGGTACCCAAAGAAAGGTCTTGTCTCGAGGAATATACCTGTGAAATTTGAAAACCCTAGCTGCAAATGCTCAAAAGTTATGGCGAAGGTTAAAGTTTTTTAAAAGTAAGTAAAACGTCAAGGTCAAGGACAAAGTTGTTGGTATCCAAAGGAAAGCGAAGTCACAAGGATTACATCTGTGAAGTATGAAAGCCCTATCATTAACCATTCAAAAGTTATGGCCAAGGTTAAAGTTTTTCAAAAGTAGGTCAAACTCCTAGGTCAAGGTCAAAGCGTCAAAGAGATGGATATCCAGAGGAAGGTCTTGTCACAGGAAATACACATGTGAAGTTTGAAACCCCAAGCACCAACTGTTCAAAGTTATGGCCAAGGTCAAAGTTTTTCAAAAATAGGTCAAACTCGAAGGTCAAGGTCAGAAGGTCAAAGTTGTTGGTATATGAAGGAAGGTCTTGTCACAGGAAATACACATGTGAAGTCTGAAACCCCAAGCACCAACTGTTCAGAAGTTATGGCCAAGGTTAAAGTCTCATTAAATTTTGCAAAAGTGGGTCAAACTCTAAGGTCAAAAGGTCAAATATGATGGTACCCAAAGAAAGGTCTTGTCACAAGGAATACACATGTGAAATATGAAAGTCATAGCTCCAGCCAATCAAAAGTTATGGGCAAGGTTAAAGTTGACAACAGACAGACAAACAGACAGACAGGACAAAAACAATATACCCTCGGGGTCTTTCGATCCGGGGGCATAAAAATTTTATTCTTTTAGCTATGAGTAAGTATTTAAAGTTTGTAGGTGTTCTATGTGACCAAGAAATAGTAATCATTTGTGAATCGTGTAATATTTATTAATAACTCTAATTCTCTGCTTCTGACAAACAAGTTAATGAAACAAGAATATCAGCAGTCCAGTTTAAAGTCATCATTTCGTAAGATCTATGGTCGATACAATGACCTTGTCAGCAAATACAATTTATCATTAAGTCAAATGCTGACTGACGTTTTTCATACTAATTGTTCGGCCATTATTTACACACTGAATTGTCGACGGATTTTCCCGTTATTATCCGATCATGACACGAAGCACACGGCGGGTGTGACCGGTCAGCAGGGGATGCTCACTCCTCCATGGCACCTGATCCCACCTCTGATGTTTTAAGGGTCCGTACCCGTGTTTGCTTTGCTCCAATATTTGTATTGTTTAATGGACTTTTGAGCTTGAATACTGTTCGGTATCCCCATGCATTTCATCTGACAGGTTACCTAGATAAAGGTGATTTACTTGCCAAATAAAAGAATATATTGCTAAAAATTATAATTTCTCGCGTTACGATAGTATAGCGAGAAATAGTTGTCCTAACGACATGTAAACAAATTGTGTGTACAGAAACGGAAGTCTCTTTTATTTATTAGTAGCATTTGTATACTGGGTAACAGCCAATGAAATTAGATTTTGGAAATGACGTGTTTGAATAGTTTTCTTGTAGTGATAGAGCTCAGTTTCTAGCGCACGCTCTGCCCGAGCAAGTCTAATTTTTGCGGGATGGACGCTAGGAGAATGGAGTTTGCTCAAACTATTTCGGAAGAAGTCAATTTAGCAGTTTCTAGACAGCAAGCAGATTTATTGAACAGTTTGCAGACCATGATAGACTCTAAGCTCTCGAATTTTCAGCAGAATATTCAACAAATCTCAACTTCGCAGATAAACAGAATCGAAGAGAATCTCAGCGACCATTACGTTTTCCGGAAGAAAGGCAATGAAAATCAATACAAGCATGAGGCGCGTGTGCTATCAAAACTAAAAGAAGCAAACGAGCATCTTAGTTCAGCCACGGTAAACGAAGAAAATATTGAGTCAGCCAAATCTAGCATCACAGAAGGTATTGAGTTAGTAAAGAATAGACAAAAGCTTATAAAGTTAGCAGACACGTCTCAGTTAGGATGGAAAGTAGTAAAAGAATACGAAACTAATCCTATTGCGGCCGACTCCGACGATGAAAAGAAAATGTATCGAGCCACAATGAGAGCAGAACGGAAGGCCAAAGAGGACAGATATTTGAAAAGAAGATCTTACAGATTTGCACCTTACTTCAAGAGGCCACCTGCAGAAACTTTTTCTCGCATGGAGACGGATGAAAAGAATTCTACAAGCAAGCCAGGCAGATGCTATGACTGTGGGGCGAAGGGCCATTGGAGCCGGGACTGCCCAAGAAAAGAAGAGAATAAGTGAAAATTTCAATGCAATAGTTAGCGAATTTGAAAATGAAATTTATCCAAAAGTTGACGAAATTTTTTTAAAAATTATTAGTCCGGTTGGGCGTTTGAGGTCACAGGTGAGTGAATGGGAAGCTATGGGAGCGAATGAAAGCATTGTTCAATTGATCAAGGTAGGTTATAGAATTCCATTCAAAACTGAACCACCATTGGTAGTATTACGTAATAATAGGTCAGCATTGAATGACAAAGAATTTGTGACAAAAGAAATAGAAAATCTATTAAAGAAGGGGTGTATTTCAAAGGTTTGTAATATTCCTAAAGTTGTCAACCCACTGACTGTCGCGAGAAACAGAAACGGTAAGCCACGCCTAGTACTTGACTGCAGACATAAATCTACATTTACATAAATTTAAGTACAGATATGAAGATGCTTCAGTAGCTAAAGAAATGTTAAAAAGGGGGATTTTATTTTCACATTTGATCTTAAATCCGCTTATCATCATATTGAGATTTTCAATGATCACAGAGATTTTCTAGGGTTTTCATGGGAAGTCGATGGGAAAATTCATTATTATGTTTTTAATGTTTTACCTTTCGGTATATCTACTGCAGGCTATATATTTACGAAAGTTCTGAGAGAACCTATTAAGTTTTTGAGAGCAAAAGGTATGAGAATCATTACTTTTTTAGATGATGGTATTGGAGCTGAATCTTGTTTAGATAGCGCAAAATATGTTAGCATTTACGTTAAGAAACATTTTGAAAAGCTAGGATTTTTGTTTGCTGAAGATAAATGTGAATGGCATCCTACCCAAGACCGAATATGGTTAGGATTGTTCTGGGATATGACAAAAGGTAAAATTTTTATTACAGAAGACAGGATTGAGCGTCTTAAAAATGTTTAAACATTGTTCATTTGAAAGTTATGAAAAGTGCTTTCTTCCAAGTTAAAGAATTGGCAAAAATTGTGGGCCAGATTATTTCAATGAAGGCAGTTATTGGAAATATTGCCAGACTGAAAACAAGACATTTGTATGATTGCATAATGAGCAGAGCAAGTTGGAACTCAAAGGTAAAAATGTCCGCTAATGCTTTAAATGAAATTGAATTTTGGCGGGAAAGTTTAAATTCTTTGAACAAAAATGGTTGTCTTATTGAAAGCTTTGACGCATCAGATGTATGCAATTTTCATTTATTTTGTGATGCCTCGGATGTAGGCTATGGTGGTTTTATTGAATGTATGTCGGATGACAACGAAAAAATCAGTATCGGAAGTGTGTCTGGCAGTTGGACAGAAAATGAAAGTCAGTATAGTTCAACATGGAGAGAGCTAGAAGCTGTTAAGAGGGTTGTCAAGAGTAATATTTTACATTTAGCCAATGAAAACATCAAAATTATTTCAGATAACAAAAATGTTTCTGGGATTTTACAAGTTGGTAGTAGAAAACCTTACTTGCAAAATATTGCTGATGAAATTTTTAATACTTGTTCAGAAAACAATATTCAAATAAATCCTCTTTGGAAGCCCAGGGCAGAAAATAAAAAAGCGGACAGTTTGAGTCGTTTGACAGATATGGATGATTGGTCAATTGATGATGAAATTTTTTATTATTATGAAAAACTGTGGGGTGTGCATACAATTGACAGGTTTGCCACACATTACAACAGAAAATGCATTAGATTTAATTCAAAGTATTGGTGTCCAGGCACAGAAAGTATAAACGCTTTTAACGCTTGTTGGACAGAGGAAAACAATTGGTTGGTTCCTCCTCCAAATTTAATTTTAAAAGTTATAAACAAATTTGTTTCAGACAAAGCAAAGGCAACTTTGATTATTCCAGAATGGAAATCATCTCCATTCTGGCCGATGTTGTTTGATGGTAAAAAATTTAAAAGTTTTGTTCAGTCTTGGGAATATTTACCAGAGAAAAAGCTAATAACTTGCGGTAAAAGTAAAAAAATCAGTATTTGCCAAGTTTCCTCTGGATTTCAAAATGGTAGCACTAAAAATTAGATTTTAATTATTTAAAAAAAAAAAAAAAAATGGAAAGGTTGACGGAAAGGTTGACATGTATTTCATGCACATGGTATATGTACATATGAGTGATTTAAATTTTTTTATTGATTTTAGGATTAAAATTGCAGTCGTTTGTAAACAGAGCAGTACAAGATAGTGGTGTCCCTTTGACAAGTAAACTGGGAAACCTTAGCAACCACATGTCAAAGTATCTTCTGTTTTCCAAAAGTGAAAATACAAATAAAGCGTAATATACAAACAGTTTTCAGCGATGGAAGAAGTTTATCAGCGATCATAGTTACAGTGAAATTCCAGCAAAACCTGTGCGTGTTGCGTTATATATAACCCATTTATTGGATAATGGTGCATCTTATTCCACCGTGAATTCTACAATTTATTCGATCAAATGGATGCACAGTTTATGCGGTTTGGATGATCCCACAGAAAATTCGTTTGTAAAATCACTTCAAGAATCGGCAAAAAGATTAGCTGCAAAACCTGTGCGTAGGAAAGATCCCATCGACAACGATATGTTGCAGAGTTTATGTTCATTGCATAAAGACACAGACGATGTTTTAATTTTAAGAAATTTAGCAATGATACTGTTAGGATTTGCAGGGTTTTTGAGATTCGACGAGATTAGCTCTTTAAAATGTAGCAATATTTTGGTTGGAGATGATTATTTAAAGCTTTTTATTGAAAAAAGTAAAAATGATCAGTTGAGAGAAGGTAACGAAGTGTTAATAGCTAAGGATGTTATATGCGCTTGTCCATACAATATGTTTTTGCGTTATGTATATGCAGCAAATATTAATTTGTTGTCTTCCGATTTTATTTTTAAGCCAGTGTTCAGAAGCAAAGGTGTTGCAAAGTTGATAAATAAAAATAAACCCATTAGTTACACAGCAGCAAAAGAAAACATTGTAAGTATGTTGAAATCTGTGGCTCCGAATTTAAATATTGGAATTCACTCACTTAGGTCAGGTGGTGCTTCTGTTGCAGCCAATTCAAATGTTGACGAAAGATGTATACAAAGACACGGTCGTTGGAAATGTGTTTCAAGTAAAAATATTTATATAAAAGATTCAGTTGTTAAGAGGCTTCAAGTATCCAAAAAATTAGGTTTATATAATTTGTTAATTCCCCCGTCTTTCTCTCCCTTTCTTTGGTAATTTTCTAGCGTCCTCTTACAATGCGCTACAATGCATATACTGTTGTTGTTGTTCTGTGATTAGTGAAGTGCAGTGTGGACTTATAATTTCTCGCGTTACGATAGTATAGCGAGAAATAGTTGTCCTAACGACATGTAAACAAATTGTGTGTACAGAAACGGAAGTCTCTTTTATGTATTAGTAGCATTTGTATACTGGGTAACAGCCAATGAAATAAGATTTTGGAAATGACGTGTTTGAATAGTTTTCTTGTAGTGATAGAGCTCAGATTCTAGCGCACGCTCTGCCCGAGCAAGTCTAATTTTAGCATTTTGATTTTTTTTTTTTTAAAATTTACATAATTATACATAGGTTTGTAAGAATGAGTCCGCCATTCATTTTGTTTACCTCGCAATTGCTGCGGACTTACAGGTTTCCATAGTTTTTTACACACAAAATTGTGAATTTTTATCTATGGTTTTTCCTGGGCGGCGAGGGAAGCATAGTTGGGTTTACATTTTACCATATAATAGTACTGCTCTGTTTGCTGTGAGAAATAAATCCTAGCGTCCTCTTACAATGCGCTACAATGCATATACTGTTGTTGTTGTTTTGTGATTAGTGAAGTGCAGTGTGGACGTTCAGTTAGTGACACGGGGCCTCGGTTTTTAAGATCTCATCCGAAGGACCCGCAACTTTCACTTCAAAGTGCCGAGCGCATGGCGAAGGAACAGTTGCTACCCTTTTTTATCGACTTAGGTCAGTCGCGGCCGAGATTCGAACTCAGGACCTCCCGATCACGAAGCGAACGCTCTACCGACTGAGCTACTATGAACGTCCATCAGATTAGAAGACAAAAACTCTTGCTTGGGTTTAAAATATTACAGAAACATTGGATATACTAATTCAGAACTCATAAAATGGCGAGAAACATGCAACTCATTCATAAAAATATAAATAATAAAATAAATAGAATAAAAAGAATATTATCGTAGGAGAATTACGTAGTGTGTGACTTAAGGTTGAAAATAATGAATTCTGTGGGGAAAGTATATATTGGATAGGGTCTTCAATATAAGAGTGTATTATGCATGGAGTGCTTCATCACTCATTCGTCCATCATGAAAAAAAATACCAGGTTTAGGCTATCTACATGTATTTCTTCAAAGTTTCAGTAAGATTTATTATTTTTAAGGTTTAGTGTAGGCTAAGTCAAGTACACATATGCATTATAACTTTAAACTGATTGTACAGGTTGTATGGTTATTTTAAAGGTAAGACTAAAGGCATATCTTTTTGTTTCAATCTTTTTTCAACAAGTAGCTATTTAACTATAAACCAGAAGGCAATTTTTAAGGACTTTAATTTTGGGAGTTGATTTCATCAGCTCCAACTGTTTAAGATACATAGAGATAGCCATTTGAAGGTGACATTTCACATTGGCAATTTTCCTTGGTATTAAGTATTGTGATCAGACGTCTAAACTTAAACATGTTATATGGAATTTATTCAAGACATAAATAGAAGAGTAAATTTTTTGCTGATTCTATATTCAACAAAATGATGGAGGACCCTGGGTTATAAGAGTCAGTGGGTAGAAACTTCTTAACGTAAATCATAAATGGTACCAATTTTGATACACCAGATACAGTCCATTGGAATTTCACAAAGTGGCTACTGTAGCTTCAGTCAGGGAAACTGTCAGAAACATAACTGTAGGAAGATACAAAACAATTGTTTATGGACAAGGAATTTCAATTAAAGCATTTGTCATTTTTTTCCTTAGTTATATTACGTTCCTCCATTTATTATGCAGAATCAACAGCAATATTCTAATTGACAGCTATAAGCTTAAATGCGTGTGTCATTTTGTAAATTTTGTATTTACTGCCACCCGGTATAGTCAAAATTTACAACATGACATATGACAAAAGTTCACATGGTTTGCATAATTATTTTAACAGTACTTTTTAGCTGGAAACTTGTTCAAATTATAAATTAAGTTTTTTTTAATTAGTAATTTTTATGTTTTGATTGTTTGTTTGTTGTTTAACGTCCCTCTCGAGAATTTTTCACTCATATGGAGACGCCACCACAGGACAATTTTTAAATTTGAGAATAATGCAGTGTCATGCAATGTCTACACAATAGTTCATATTTCTTATGACTACAAGAAAAAGTAAACTATTCTTGCAATCCAGTAAGATAGGGAGAAACGAAGGGGTTGCTCTGTGTCGTTTATTAGTGATGTCTGTCCTGATTCTATCATAGATCTAGGTAATGAAGGAACATTATATAATGATTTATGAGTCTCTAAGGACATTAGAAGGCAACAAGTTGATGTGGAAGTTCTGTATTCCCGGAACTGTACATGTAGTTAAGTATCTGGAAGGGTCAAGTTTATGGTGTGTAAACACCTCAGTTATGAAGATTATTTTGGTGGAAAAGCAATAATTAAAATAGAGTTAAGAACTGATGGAAATGGAATAAAAATATGGTGAAAAAGGTTATTCTGCCTTAAATTCTGCTTTAAAGTATTTATTTAATCCTAAACGAAGAAAAATTTTACAGGGCTTACCAAGCATAAAAAAAAAATTGAAAATTTAATTTTGATTCACTGTGTGGAGAAAAACATTTGATGATTCATCAATTTGTGTAAAATACATACATGAAAGCACTATAGGCCAGACTTAATTCTCTAAAAAGCTGACCTATTACAAAATACAATAACATAATTTAATTGAGGGCAAAAAATACCCAATATAATCCACTGTCCAATGCATTTTAACACCTATTTTTAACATAATTACATAAACCTGTATTTGCTATAAAATAATCCAAGGATAATCTAATGTAAAATCTGTTGCTTAATTCATCATAAACTTACATATTTAAAACATCAATTAAAGCAAAAAGCACATATTCTGACTATTTAATTTCTTAAAGTCATTCAATTTAGGGGGAGGGGGTCTTGAGAAAATTTAAAGTGTTTAAGTCAGTTTACCCAGTAAATAGGATAAATTTAGGGCTGTTGGTCGTGGTTTCCAAAGGTTTCGGCCATGTGGCGTTTGCGCCGAACCATTCAACTGATTTATTGTAAACCAAACTCATTTACTGTGAAAATGTGTGCTGCTTTCAACAAATTCATGCACTGCTTTGCTTGCTAAACTATTTTTAGTAACGTTCGCGGTTAACTCGGAACGATGACTACATACATGTACATGTAAAGGTTAAGTAAAATACATACAATATAATTGTAATTACCGTTCGCGGTATACAAGTACCTGGAACGGCCAATATTATGCTTATTAATAGTAAATGTATAATTGTGCTCTCATGTTATTTGCTGCTGCTGCTTGTTGTAATTAACTTGGGGTCGTCCTGTATGCTTGGAGACCCTTTCATTTTAAGGAGGTTCGATCCTGAGCTTTTGAGCAGATTTTGGTCTGGACATTTATTTATAAAATTCTGCGTCATTTTTAAGTTCAAACATTAAATCTGAATTCTACAATGCAAATTAAACTATATCCAATGAAAAAAACACGATTAAATTCCATTCGAAGAGGATTAAGCCAGGAACTAAATTTTGTGGCGGAAGGTTTTTTAGGAGAAAATGTTCATTTTGTCTCCTTTTGAAATATATACAGTACTGTTAAGTTTAGATTCCTATTTTTCCACGCTGGTTGCACACAGAGCTGTTTTTTGCAGTGAAATGTTTTTATGCTGGTTCTGAAATATCTATTAAATTATTTCTTATGTATTCTTTCATTATATTGTGACAAATATAGTAAATATATTCTGAAAGTCCAGGAGAAAATTTAGCCAATTTTAACATAAAATTAACACTTTTTTAGTAATATCTAAAAATTTACATCATAGACCCCCACTTTTGTTTTTATTTTCTGAATATATAAGATAACTTTGATCAATCTGCCTAAATTCAGAAAAAGTTTAAGACTTTAAAATAATTTTCTTGCTTATTAAATTTTTAATGTCAGAAAAATCACATTTTTTGAGTGCAGAAAGGTCAAATAATTGATTATGCGAAGCAATTTGAAACTTTTTCTTAGTCACAATTTTGAAGTGTCTTTTTTTAAATAGACTAAAAGTTTAATTTGTCCCATGATTTATTTGGATAAAAACTTTGGAGGGAAAACGTCGAAGATGTGATTTTTGATTAAGACACAAATTTCAGTGCAAAAAGGTCATATTAAATGTACTGCAGCGCCAAAAGAAGCGTATTGACCCCCATTTTTTGTTTTGATTTTTAATTAAGCTATATGTGTAGAAACTAAAAATATACTTGACAAAAAAAGTTTAAGACTTTAAATATCAGGATCCAACCTCGTTAAGGATGCCACGACCAAAATTGCATATATATATATATATATATATATATATATATATATATATATATATATATATATATATATATATATATATATATATATATATATATATATATAGATAGATAAATAGATAGATAGATAGATATAGATATATATATATATATTAAACATGTTTAAAATCATGTTTGTTTTATTTTCCTCTATATACGCGAGGCATTCTTGATATACCTGCAAAAGTCATTTTAAGTCAAATTTGTCTGATTTATGGAGATTCTTCCGTTTCATTAAGCTGGTTGAAAAATTAAAGTCCAAAAATGGCCCAGAGGTTGTTAAAGATTCCTCAAGGCCAGGGCGACCAAAGACAGCTGTTACTGATGGATACATGGTTGCAGTTAAGAAAAAGGATGGCAGATGTAGTTTAAAATATCTCGCTAGTGTTGTTGAGATCTCATCAGCAAAGGTACATGAAATTTTGACCAAGCACTTCAACCTACGTAAAATATGTGCACGATGGATACCGCATCTCTTGACACCAGAACACAAGTCAACGCGCTTAAAATTTGCCAGAAAACAGAAAAAAATATATAAAAACTGTGACAGGAGAAAGTTTGCTGACCTACTAACAGGTGATGAAACTTGGATATACTTTTTTGAACCGCAAAGATGATGTGGGTTAAAAAAAATAGTGAGCGTCCTGTCATTGCAAAAAGGTGTCAGAGTGCTAAGAAAATTTTGTATGCTATTTTCTTTAATTATAGTGGCCCAGTTGTGCAAATTCCAGCTCCGCAAGGTCGAGGTATCTCGGGACATTTTTACAAAAATAATGTACTGGGAAAAAAAATTTAAGAAGTGTATGAAAAGAAAAGACCCAGGGTTTGACACTAAGGCACGTCCGACCGACCCAGTCTAGTAAATGAGTGGTCCGGTCGTGTAAAATGTTCGTGAAGTAGACCGACTGGTCGTGTGTATGAAATAAATGATAACCCTCATTTCAGTCTTTAAATTAAATATTCTGAAAAGTTTTTAAAATATTTGATGTTTTTTTTAGTCCCCTACCGGTGAAACCGGAGGGGACTATAGGTTTCCTCTGAGTCTGTCCGTCCGTCTGTCCGTCTGTCTGTCTGTCCCTCTGTCTGTCTGTCAGTCTGTCCCACTTGGTTTTCCGCACTTTTTTCCTAAACGCTTGCAGATATTGAGCTGATTTTTGGTATGTGAATGTATCTTGATGAGTTACAGATCAAGATTGCATTTCGTTCCGCTTCATTGATTTTTGACGGAATTACGACCTTTTCAATTTTTACGGGTTTTCCGCAATTTTCTTCTAAACGCTTGTAGATATTGAGCTGATTTTTAGTATGTGGCTTTACCTTGATTAGTTATAGATCAAGTTTGCATTTCGTCCCGATTCATTAATTTTTGACGGAATTATGGCATTTTCAATTCTTAACGGGAACGGAATCAGATTACACTTGCCGGTAGGGGACTAGTATTGCTAATGCAATACTCTCAGAATGCTTGTTTAATTCTTATTTGTCTGATAGTAAACATCACCCATCGCTCTTTAAAAGAAAACTTTCCCGCATGACACAATCGCTATTTTTAACCTGTAATAGACAAGTTGCGATGGAAACTATCTTCGTTCAGTATTTAAAACTAGTATGAAGTTACTGAATAATATATTCTTTAATTCACAATGTATTTATTTTTAAGTTAATTATTTTTTTTACTAAGTTCATTGATTGTTCCTTAATTAAGGCTTATAATATTTGTATGTCACGCTTAACCCGACTTAATGGCTAGCGACCTATGGACGAGTCTGTCAAAATATATCTTAACAGGTGCGAGAGACAGTATCTTTATTGAAGTATGGTTTCGAAACTTTTTTTTCCATTATAATTAGCAGTTTATAAAAAGTCAATTTTCAAGTTTGGTCAGGGCTAGTGATTTTATGGTCAGGGCTAGTAAAAATAATTGGAAGTAGCCCGACTGGTCTAGTACTCATAAAAGTTAATGTCAAACCCTGAGACCAAAGTCATGTTTGAAGAACATCAAGCTCATTCATGACAATGCCCCAGCTCATAAGAGTAAAATAGTTCAGAGTTTTTTTGAAGGGTGAAAGGTTGTTCAGCCCCCCTCCCCCCCCCCCCCGCCATATTCTCCCGAACATAGTTCCTGTGACTTTTTTCTATTTCCTAGACTTTAAAAAATGATATCTGGACGCCGATATACTTCGCGCAGTGCTGTTGGTAGTGCTGTTTACCAGTGCTTAGACATTATTCCAAGGGAAGACTACCTAGAGGCTTTCAAAATCATTGGTATGCAGATTGCAAAAGTGTGTGAATGTAAAAAGGGTTACTTTGAAGGTATAATCTATTTTACATATTGAAACAAATTGTTCTTTTTATTTTATTGATATACTTGCAGAATCTTCTGATCGTCCCTCGTAAATAACTCAAAGGATTTATTGAAAGTATATCAATGTCATACAAGTTATGTAAATACATATGTTTGGGTAGGAATTATAAAGAGCTCGGCTTAGGGATCTTCTACCTGTCTTCTCCTCGTTCTCGATGAGGATAAATTAATGCATCAGTTTTTGGAAAGAAATGTAATAAAAATAATTATGCCTGTTGCTATAACCTAACTCCATATTTTTTGTTTTATACATATTTTTTTTTAAAAAGTGCATTAAGTGTCTCCATGATAAAGAATGTTGATGTACACTTTGAAAAAAAAAAAATCATAGTGCGTTCATTTTGTCCTAGAATTCTCACGGCGATGTCCTAATTGTATCTCACTTCCATTCTCACTGACCTTGTAGTGTAGGACAGCGCCGCGAGAATTCCATCGGCATCGAAATCAAGTTTTTTAACGTGCCTAGATGACCGAGCGGTCCAGCGCGCTGTACTTCTACTGCTAGGTGACATTCTGTAGGTCGAGGGTTCAACCTAGGGTTGAGGCGGAAGTGGGTATCCGTGTAGGACAGCGCCAAAAATTATATATATATATATATATATATATATATATATATATATATATATATATATATATATATATATATATATATATATATATATATATATATATATATATATATATATATATATATATATACACATGTATATATATACATGTATATATATATTACATGTAAAAGTAATGTAAGAGTAACGTCAGAGTAATGTTATTATTTTCAGTATCATGAAATTTAATAATAATAATAATAATAATAATAATAAACTATGCCAAACTGTTGTAAGACGATTTTATGATAATATGAATCATTTTAGTTGGACATTTAATTTTATTTTAAAGCTGAACACGCTTCGTAAAAGGACTTTGTCCGCCATGTTCGATTATTAACTCGCTATATTTCAGGGCCCCTATATAAAGCCTTTCACTTAGTCACTCTTCAGTGTAATCAATTGTCACCAGTGTAGACGGAAGCATACTAAACAGCACACTGTTGCGACACAAAAAAAATAACTGTGTATTACTTCTAATGCAGGACAGTAAGATGCCCCCCAAAAAACTTAAAACAGTTGCACTGGTCAGTGCAGTGTACAAACAAACACAAATACACCTTACTGCAATAAAATGTATACAGAGGTAATGTATTATAACCAGCACAAACACGTGTCGCCATTCGACGCCGATACCCGTGACAATTGCAATAAAGCAGTCAGGTGTAACGAATTCGAAAAGTTTATCGTGGTGCTGATATTTCAGATAGAATAATCGAATATGGCGTATGCCTACGAGTCGTGTTTAGATTTAATCGTGATATCTCATATATGGAAACATTTTACTAAACTGTTCTTTGATATGCATCAAACTGCAAAACTGTAGTTCTCCGGGAAAATGTCTTTGATGGGCTAGAGAGTTATACATGAAACAAATACTTAAAGTGACAATGAAGTGTTATATTCCGATGTTCAGTTAAATACTTATTCAATTTAAGATTACAAATGATTGATAAATCAAACAAAAATCAAATATACATAACGAATACTTTATCCGATTCCATTTGTTGTATGAACCTTTTTTGTAATTGTATTTCTTTCGAACAATGTATAAAATAAAAGTTCTAAACATCTTGACATTTGTCAAACTCACACAAATAATGTGCATTCAGCATTTTACTACACTCTTGAATCTTAAGGTGCGTGGCAGTCAGAAAGAAACAATCACCATGATTTGGGTTGTTGTTTGTTTGAATCAAATCTTCAAGTTGCGTTCTACTTGGAATATTCAAGTGTCTTTCATTCCATTTCAGAACTTGACCAACTGGTATATGTTTTATACCAATCCACACAATGAAATTGTCCCCTGTACATAAAAATAGAAATATGATCCATTTCAATGTATGATAAATTCATAAAAAAATACAATACCGTATGAAGTATTTTCAAACAATTATACATTAATCCAATTATAGTTTAAAAAATTAGAAACGCACATTTGTTGTTTTTTCATAAGGGAGATAAATAATCTATCTCAACTATTACAGCTGCAAACAAATTATAATAATAAAGGTTACATCTTCATCCCTTTCTGTCCGTATCAATTCGTAAAGCTGAGTTTCTTCTGGCGAGATATTTCAAAATGTCATATATTGGTACAGATTGCAGTAAGATTTAAAAGAGGATTGTACTTTCCAAAGAGAATGATCTAAATTGGATCCGACTCATTTAAGGGTAATTTTTTTTTATTTTTCATCCAATTCGGTAGTTATGGGGAGGGTAATGCTAATTTGCGTTGAAAATTTTGCATGGCTTCTCCCTTAAGTAAAATAATAAAAAATGATCACGTGATGGTGAGCAGCCACGCTGATGGGCTGAAAAGGCCAACTGTAGTTAGCCTGGCTCATGCAAGTCATTTAACCATCCACTTAAACGTTTTATTTATTAGACGTGCATGAAAAATAATGCTTAAGGCCTAACATGCAAATCAATTAATATTGAAACAGCTTTCAATAATAAATTTACATTTCTTTTTTGTGGGGGAGCTAGGTACATACATGTATTATTAGTTACATAGTTTTTTAGTGACAGGGTACGGAATGATACCTGGTTAGTAAATTTTATACCTGGCGAAGCGAAGCCGAGCCAGGTATGGAATTTACTAACCAGGTATCATCCCGTACCCTGTCACTAATAAACTATGTAACGAATTTACCCCACCGATAAAATATTTATGCATTGTCTGTGGTTTGTAAAATTGTTTTTCTCACTATATATATGTTTCATCACTCATACAATGCCTATTATGACGTCACGTTGTGACGTTATGTTGTTTAGCGAGTGTTTCGTGCTATAGACTAATAACGTACTGACAGTTTTGAAGACTTTCAGTAAAGGGAGAAAAAGGTTCCATCTTCGTTACTTACATTAGTTAACTGTAACATTGTCAACAGACACTCGGCAAATCGCGTGAACTCGAGTTGTTCGAACGTTACAAAACAACGATAACTCCCTATCGACCATGTATTGATTTTCAAGCGACTAGGTATAAGTAATACACTCCCTTCACGTGACAGACTTCAACCAATCGTAAGCCAGGTTTTCATCGAAAAATCAACAGAGGTGGGGTATATATATATATATATATATATATATATATATATATATATATATATATATATATATATATATATATATATACTGAAAGGAAAAAGAAACGCAGGGTAACATAATATGCGAAAATTTTTGACTGTATAACCGAAAATTATGAATTTTTTTTCAGAGAGATATCTTGGTTACTGTGCATTAAAATCAGTGTTAAGACCTACTCAACCGTGAAATGTATTACGTCACATAAGGAAAGTGGTAAAAAGCCGAAAACACGTGCAAATCGATGACGACATGTTTTTCAACACATTTGGGCACGCATAAGGAAAGTGGTGAAAAGCCAAAAACAAGTGCATATCGATGACGTTTTGTTTTTCAAAACATCTCGTAGTACCATTTGCTGCACTTAAGTTATACACATCATTTTCGATATTTACAGTCGATTTGCATTTCTTGAAATCAAGGTACGGTTGACGGAAGTACCATGGGGTCTGGCTATTGCATTGCCTAACTAAGGACAAAGACAATGACAGGTTTCTGTGAAGTTTGTTGTGAATTTTTCCACGATAAACGTCTTACCCATCCTCAGAGAGGGCGTAGAAAGGTTTCCAACCAACCGTGACGACGACGTTGACGCGTAACAGCACCACGACAAGATCGGGCTATTTATCCTGCCACCTGTATAATCACCATCACATTACCCTAAAACTGCTATTAATACAGCAAGCTATCATAATCGTTACATTCACCCAAAACTGAAGGAAATCGATAGCGCGATTTTGGTTTGTGAGCTCGTCAACTTTACGTAAGTGTTCCTCTAACTCGCGCATGCGTGCGTCGTTTGCCTATTTTTTTTTTTGGGGGGGGGCATGTTTACCTCCCTCCCAATGCTGCAAGGGTTTGTCAAGATATTCTCGAAAACAATCACTTTTATCCACTTGACTGGTCTCCGTCATGTCCATCTTTTTCGCATCAAACGTCTGTGGACGATAGGGTTTAAAATGTCCAAGCTGGTCTCAATCAACTAAGGGCTGCCTTCTCGGAAGGGTTTAATAAAATCCCTATTAAAAGGATAAAAACACTGATGAACTCTATGCATAGGAGAATCAAGGCTGTGACAGATGCGCGAGGAACACATGTGAGATAATGAGAATTTCATTTTTCACTTTTGGGGGGTACCGTTATATGAGTTACAATGACTCAAGAATTATTGGGGAAAATCAAATGAGATTTTGGTTACATTTTTATTAAAGATGATTTTAAATGTTGGTTAAAATAACTGGAAAATACGTCTAAAATATATAACATTATAACATTATTTCACCTAAAAAGTTTAAAGTTTATCCTGCGTTTCTTTTTCCTTTCAGTATATATATATATATATATATATATATATATATATATATATATATATATATATATATATATATATATATATATATATATATATATATATATATATATATATATATACTACGATTATAACTCATGTATACAGGTACATGTATGTATAATATTAATGAGGGTATAATGTAACATTTGTAACTTTTTTCCAATGCAGGAAGAAATGCAAACACAGCACACAAAAAAGAACATCCTAATGTGGCATATCGATTAAACTTTCACAAAAAAGAACATCCTAATGTGGCATGTCGATTAAACTTTCAAAACTGCACTGATTTCAATTATCATATTGATGAGCGTTTTCAAGAGAATGTTCCTCTCACACTGGACGAAGAAGAGAAATTGAATGTACAAAAATTTTGAAGTAAAAGAAAAAGTTTCATATACTGTTGGAAGCCTGCTGACTACGAAACTAATGTTGCGAAGTAACGATGTTATTACAAGGGAAGAATCCATAAAGGGTGTGTGTGATGTAGTAAACAAAACATCAAAGGATATACTTCATTGTAATAAACTTGCTTTTCAGAAAACCTCTGAGGAAGATCTACTTCAATTTGACATCCGTCAATTAGCACTTTTACTTCAAAAATCTTCTCCCCTTGTGTAGAATGTACTTAACACTATAACTTTCAGCGATGGAAAAGTGTATGACACAATAAAAGTTGTAATAGCAGCATTTGTGTTATAACTCCACATCAAAGTATCTTAATAAACTAAAGCATCTGGTGGCATATCCATGTACAATAGCCGATTGCAGAAAGAAGGTTTTGATATTATATGCAAACTTGGATTATCAGTCAGCCATTTCAGTGTTCATAGAACATTAACCAAAGCCCAGTCCACATACAGAACAATGATGCAGCTAATAAAAACTCTGTTGACAACAGCAAAAAAATTCAACAGTTTGTTTAGAATGAAGACAGACATTTGCAGTTGATGGATCACGACTATTTACCGAGCAGTATATACATCTGAGAGGTACATTCAACATGACCTGAAGAAGTGTCTTATGAAAATAGAACCATTTGTGTCACTTTCTGAATTCATGATCTAACCTTCTTGATAGTAACATCAAGAATCATAGAAAACATAGAAAAATCATAGAAAACATCAGATAATACATAAACTAATTTGGGCAGTGTTGTGTGCTAATTCACAGGAATTGATCTTAGTTGAAAACTTACACAATATTTTCATTTTTATACTAATCAGTTTTGTGCATGTGATCATGAACATGTAGTTCCTTTAACCGCACATTGTCTCATGTCATCTTTTAATTATTTTATTATGAACTCATACATTCTCAAATTTCCAACAGAACAGTCAAATGAAATGATTTGAGCCAAAGTTGATATAGCATACTAGGGGTGCAACGATACACTAACCTCACGGTTCGATACGTATCACGGTATTCAGTTCACGATACGATACGTATCACGATACAAGGTTAAAAAGTCTTTCAAGTTTGTCATCATATTTTTTTTAATCTTGACAGGGTTATATAAAATGTTCATATTTTTTTTAATAATAATTAGAATAAAATTTTGTTAACTTGAATTGGATTGTTGGGTAGATCTTTGAGTTTTGACAATATTCTAAACCAATGATGAACATTTACAGGGAACTACGGGGGCTTTTCTTAATAATCTTCGTTTTAAATTGGAATGAAAAGGGAAGACATTCATTCTTTTATTCCTCTTATTTACGTAGAAAACCAGTTGTCATATTTCTCGTGTTAACATGTTTAGTCAACAAGACAGTGAACACACGTGATGAAATATCGTGTATTACCAAAGAATACGTTTAGATCTAAAGGATTTATCATTTGTCTTAACATCTATAACTTATAATCACATTAAGTCCTTCTCCGTCTTCCGTAAATGCGTTATCGGCGACCTCACGTTTTGCGCGGAAGCCATTTTGAAATTGTAACAAAGGAAACAAAACGGACGATTCGGATAATTCTGGACCGATCGAACCGAACCGTGATACCAGTTTAGCGTATCATGAATTGAACCGTGGAAAAATATACCGCGATATACCGTCAAACGGTTTATCGTTGCACCCTTATAGCATACAGGTTAAAGTATATATTCTACGTTATGTGAGAACCCTAAAAGTCCTATATGAATATTAAAGTTTTACTGTCTAATACTTTGTTGAATAAAATGTTATTTTTAACATTGTAGCATTGCTTTTTTGCATGTAAATGAATTTGCAGGCTGCTAATCAAATGATGGGCATAATGAAAGAAATATTTAAAGAATTGTAAGTTCTGTTTACTAGATATATGTGGTTAGAGCGTCTGCTCTAGAGTCGCGGCGTAAGGAGTTGATCCTTACGTCGCGGGTTCGAATCCCACTGTGGGACGTGGAGACCGGTCCTTCGGATGAGACCGTATAAACCGAGGTCCCGTGTCGCAGTGGGTGCTGGCACGAAAAAGATCCCTCACTGCTCAATGGCCGTAAGTGCCGAGTATAGGATAAAATTTGCAGCTCTCCACCGGCAAGTGGTGGCGTCTCCATATGAGTGAAAAATTCTCGAGAGGGACGTTAAACAACATACAAGCAAACAAACAAACTAGATATATGAATATATGTTCCTGAATTTTAAACAAAAACTGAAAATGTTAATGGTAAATAAATTTCTTTTGTCACAGTGAAGCAGTCATAGTTTATTGTACTATCTATACAGATAAATAACTTGTTCATTTAGATTGTCAATCATGTCCATGTTAATTTTCTTGTTTTTAAATACATACTCTAGATATGAATTTCTGTTTTAGCTACCACTGGGTATACTGGAAAAGAGTGAAAATAAAATGAATGACATGGTAGAGATCTTGGAGTATTTACATCCATTTGTACAACTTTCAAGAAGTGAAGAGGAATTGCAAAATGTTAAAGTCCTATCAGTTAGTAATTGTACATGTTTTTAGCAAACCATTGACTATATTTTTATATGCTTTAAACTAAACTTATATTAAGAAAAGTTTCTTTCATTCCTTTAAAACAAAAATTACCAATATAATATTTTTATGTTAATGCATCAATAGAGAAGAAATTTCTGCAATGAGAACAATACCACTTGGTGGGGACATACTTTCTTGTGAAAAGGTAAGAGGAGCCCATATGGTTCGGTTAGATAGTGACACACCTGAGGAACGACTTGAAGGGTGCATGAGTATAATAGAAGACTTTCATGAAAAGATAAACATTATCCAGGTTTGAGTGATTGCTGATGATTACAATAAAAAGACATTCTCCCAACTACATGTGTATATTTCTTAAAAATTCTAAATATTTTTCCTTATATATATTTTTGATGCTGATGGACAAATTTTACAGTGTAGACAGTCCTAGAGAACTATGAAATTTATATCAACTTAAATGCTTAATAAACAGACAAAACGTTACCAAAAATGCGTCAAAAGATTATCATGCAATTGGTGAATTTGTAGATTTAGCCTGTGAATGTCATGTTATTGCAGAAGCATTAACCTTTTTTGGAATGACTGACATCAATAGTCAATGCATAAGAATTCCAAATGGAATTCACTTGACGGATGTGCCTCTAAAAAAGCGAACACTAAAACCCATGATTGAAGAATTAACATAAAATATCCCAAAGCATCGAGAGACTTGAAAATGAAGCTGATGCAACAGATTGTAACGGTCTCCAACAAGATGGTGTATATAACTATGTAACTAATTTTCTTAAATTTTCCCTACTAAGGAAAATCTGTGTGATGGCCAACAGAAGTGGTAATAGAAACAGGGTCATTCGCCATTGGAAATATGCGATGCGTTTGTATCACACAGCTCACAACGTGAAATACAGATTGGAAGTTTTTCTCCTACAGGCTGGTATAATGACACTGTATTCACCTCGAATAAAGCACCAAGTAATTTGGAACATATTCATTACTTTGAGTGGGGGCAAAGGAGGAAATCTTGATGGTGACTATGTCATGGAATTTTGAACAAATATATGCTATTTCACGTGTAAAATTGGTCAATCGAAATCACTGTCCAGAAGTAGTTAAACGTATTGGAAAGATCACGATGTTCTGCCATTATGTAAACCATCACATAGAGAAGCAAATTCAAGGTGCACCAGTTTGAAGGAAACGTGTCTCAAGATTCAACAAGTGATTAACAGAAAGTTGTAAGAAAATTGCAAACTGCAGATGTGTTCATAGTTACACCAAACAGGCACCATGCATCATTCCAGCAAGAGAAGTCTGACATTTTCAATGACTTTAAAGTAAAGGAATTCCACAAGTGGCTAACTGTTAAGAAAAAAGAATATACAGTTTGGGGAAAAAGCTTTTCAATAATTCAGTTTACATAGCTTTTAATGGAATACAGTACAACACATAAGGAAGTGACAGGGATGGCGATTTTGCTTGTTTAAATCCCACAGGGAATGAAAATCACTTTGTTATTAGTGTCAATTAATTACTAGTCTGTCCGCCATAAGCGTGTTTTACTAATTGAATATTATATGACTTTTACTAAATGATTGAGTCCAATACATTGACATTGTATGAGATATCTTTATTAATTTTTCTTTAACACCAAGAACATCTTCAACAATATTTAGGATATTTTGTGCCAGTTCCTCGTCATAGATATGCTCTGTTAAGATGTCTTCAGTTGCAAAAATGTAGTGAACATTTGAAACTATATCCTCAATAACTTTTTTCACTTAAATCAGTTAGTAATCCAATGTTTAGAATAGATGTATTGGTATTAAGATCGGATATCATTTTATTTCTTCATTCCTCTATCTTCCGTTTGATGGACAATTTTTGAGTGTGGGTAATGGTCTGAAATGAACGACTTTTAGATTCGGTCAGTCCCTGTACCATGTCATTATCTTCAATAATGAGACATGATAGGTGTAAATCGGGACATTCTGAGCATGAACATGAAGACTTGCATAAGAAGAAGAAGCATGTATGTAAGTCCTCAACACAGGCGGTATTTTCTGGAGTAAAATGCTGGACTAAGTACTTTCTTCTGCATGATTGTATCGTACAAAATATTTTTCAGTTCTCATATGTTGCAGTTTTGCGGATGTCTGTTGAATGAAGTCCATCTCTTCCTACTCTTTCGCTTTGCTACATGTAGCATGTATGACTGGAATGTATGTGATGCACCCCAGTGTATTAATACTCTAACATGTGGAATATTAACTCCCATTCCAAATTCAGGGGTTGCAATTAAAAAACGTATTGTACTGTCTTGTTTTGGAAATGTTTCGATAATAGTTTTCTTATTTTTTGGTGAGGTAGAATGATGATACATTGCATAATAACAATTTCTTACTGATGGAGTTCCTTTGTACGAATTGTCAAAACCAAGATTTTCTTTTAAATAAAGGAAAAGGATCCCACAAGTCTTGAAATTCCTACAGTATATAATGCATTTTTTAGTTTCATGTTTTTGCTCCTGGATATTTTTACATAACCAGTAAAAAGTATCTCAAACTGTATTTGGAGCCCGAATGGAAACATGCATTATGTTTGGTCGGTCACAGTTGGTAATGACCAATTCATAATCTCTCATGAAAAGGAATTCTGCAATATGGTTTCTGGTAATTGGAGTTACAGTTGCCGTAAGGGCTAAAAGGTTTGCCTTTGGAAAAATACTCCTCAATTCTCCAATCCTAGAAAAATCTGTTCTGATATGGTCTCTCCTGTTAATAAAATGTGTATTTAATTTAATGATGATTGACAATGTGATAGCTGCTTGATTCATAAAATAAATATTCCTCTTTTATATGACTCCCCATTGTTCTACACAGTGGTACTCATCAATAACAATAAATTGCACAAACTTCTGATATGGTAAAGATGTCAACAACCTTCTCCATGAACCACTACATGTAAAATAAGCCTCCGGGCTCATAAGAACGATAGGGAATTTGCCTTCCTTAATGTATTCCAATGTGTCTGAAATGATAAGAAAAAATTATATTTCCAAAATATCTGAAGCCATAAACAAGGACCTAATCTCTGTTATAGACATGTAAAATCAATGTTATACAATGTTTGTCTCAACATTACATAAAAGCATTTTATAGGCAAATAAGCCTACTGTCAAACTAAATACATTCTTCTATACATTTCTGATTTTTTTTTTTATTTATCTAATAAGTAATTAGAAATTGTGTAATATGTAAACTAATTTTATCATTTGCAAACGCCTGTGTGTACCGGATGACTAATGACCTAAATTATTTGGTCGATCTAACCTAGTGTAATGCCATAGGCTATATACAAACCTCTGTCGTGCTCCTCTCAAAGGAAAATAAACTCCACGTTGTATTTTTTTTTTCAAGTAAGTAACTTGGTCTTTCCTAATTGAAACCAGCGGCGACATGACAAGCACTATGGCACACTGAAAAGTATCTGCAACTTCATGCATCAATTTCGGTAAAATAGCGTATAACAAAGACTTTCATAACCCGTGATGCTGCAAATACGTCCAACCTATTTGCTATTATTTCCAGGCCTACTTTCTGTAATGTTTTTAAAGAAATATCAATTTTAAGATCAGCCAAAATTCTGGTTATCCTGCTGTCAAGCGTTTCGACCAATTTTAACCTTAATCACAGGCTTTATCAAATCCTGGATAAGCCTTGTTCGGAAGTATAATTATTGATAGTGGAATGCTCCTAGACGGTTTGTGTGATATAGGAAAAAGAGTACCAGATCACCGAATGTTTACATCATTTCCTGGTTAAACGAGATGGAGAAGAGTACTAAATGGGAAAGCGTTACCTGATTGGCTGAATTCAGGTATGTAAATATATTCATTTTAAAGAAAAAATATTAATGTTTGAAATAAATGAGGGAATATTACAGAAAGTATAGAAATACGAGGGGGGAACTAAAAGAGTGGGGTTGATTTTAGATGTAGAGAGCCATTTACTGCCGATTACTGTAAGTTGTAAACAACTGCAAATTTGACCTATAAACGCCACGGCACGGTATATTTTTATAAGTCCTTAGAATGAAGTTTCAAATGATACCAGAGATTTGTTTGAACGGGAATTAGTAAAGTACTGGGAGGGCATAAGTTTTGTATAGAGTTTTATTGGAAATTAATTGATACTTTTTACCCTATAGAGACCCCAATTTTTAAAATGTTTATTGAACTGAAAGGCATGAAAAGTTATTTTTAGCTATTTTATTGAATATTCAAGTCATATCGAGAGAAAAAAATAGCTAAAATTTGAATTAGTTTTCTGCGGGGGTTCGAGTTAGAGGTGAGTTGGGTCCTTTGTAAAGATGGGGGGGGGGGGTTAGAAAGGAGAGAAATCAGTATAGCGTTGTTGAGTTGACATGGCCAGAGGAGGAAAGTAAGTTAAGAAAGTGCATCAGATTGCTCTTATGATGAATATTTTCATAACGGACGAAGCCCGTTATGCATAAATTATCCCACGTTTCCAACTATCGTTGATGTCCCTGGCATACTCTAGTAACTAGACAGTGATTCCTTATATTTCCATTTCATTTTGAAATAAAATTGTAAATTTAGATTTTAAAAATGTAGACTAATAGATTTAAATTACACGAGGCCTCACATGTCAATTTCATTAGTCCCCGCCCACTGACGTCAAACACAAGAATTACATGCATATTATGCCTTCTTAGCTACTGACCTTTCGCGTGGCAAAATTTGCATTCCGTTAGAATGATCAAGAAATCAACTCTCCTAACTTTCAAAGAGTTATCACAGAGAAAACAAATAGAAATGGAAATATAAAAATATATGTATGTATGTAATTTGTATGCATGTGTGTATTTATATGTTGTGTATTACATATATATGTACATTATGGAAGTGTAGGGACTGTGAACTGGTGTTCATTTTCATTTCGTTTCTTACACATCTGCACTTTCGGTATATTTTCGAATAATTTAGATAGCCCTTAAAAGGGCCTTTTTGATGATCATGTGAAAGGAGTACATTTTCTGTCTTGACACCACATGTCTGGTAGTGTGTGTGATCCTCTGGATTGCCTCCCTTGGACTGCAGGGTGATGAATTTGTGGTTATGTTGTTTCTTTGTTGTAGCTTACAAAGGTCTGTGTTTTTCCTTTCTTGCTGTCTGTTGTTTCATCAGGGTGACCCTCTGCAACTCATTTTCTACTGCTTACTAGTTTTTGTACTTAGAGTTACTTCCCCTAGGCTTGTTAACCAGACATGCAGAATTTCAACATGATGAAATCTTAATTATTGTGACCTTAGGCTTCTGATTTTTTTTCATCAATTACTGGAATGGCTTTAAACTGCATGTATCACATTAGACATTTTATGTATTTACATGTAATTACATGTAATATTGTATAACATGTACCCCACCCTTGGGGGGGGGGGGGGTTCCATTTTTTAAATATTCAGCTATGTAGCAGATATGTAAAAATTAATTGTAATTTTTTTTAAGAAACTTGAAAAACATTGCTTTTTCGTGAATGCTTTATGTATAATTTGACTAAATTTTCTGATTCATTTACATTTAAGCACTGTAGAGGAATTTCATTTTTCAGCGTCCTCGGCCCTCCGAGAGGTTGGTACCTGATCCGCATGAGCATTTTCTCTACATAAGAAGACGATGGAGACTCGCTATCCCCCTGATGTATTTTGTCGGACAGTTTTCTGTACATTGCAGGTAAATTTTCCATCTTTTAACTGTCTAGCTTCTTATTATGTAGTACATTTTGGGGTTTGAAGTCATAATTATTGCATTTCTTGATTTTTATAAAATTGATCTGAATTCCCCTATTCTAGGCATAAATTTCAATAATGTAGCTTATGGGCATTACTATTTAAATCTACAGAGACTGAACTTTATTTTGTTATCAAAAGGATTGACTTTCTCTTGTCTAAATTAATTGTTAACAAGTATAATAGGGGGCACCTACTACTTCTCTAAGTGCCTTTCACTGGGGGGGGGGGGGAACTTATTTTCATATACTTAATCAACAGGAGGGATTAGATAAGAATCAATTAGTATATCAGAGTCATAAATTATTTAATTTTCAAAAGCATAAAAAAAATTCTGAATCAGTTTTTTTAAAACCTTTCAATTTTGCTTTATTAGCTACGATTTTTCAAATTTTGGAGCTTTTCTCAAATTCTGGGTAGAATCCACCCTTATGAAAAAATTGACACAAATGTGACTTTATATAATTTTATTAACATCAAAAAAAAAAAACAAAAACAAAAAAACAAAACAAAACAAAACAAAACCATGCAATTATATAAATATTTTATTCATGACAATTACAACTATATCCAGGTGTGATCACAGGAATGAAAGATATCCATTCCCTGGAACACTAATTGCAGCAGGGAGGTGTCATTAATTAAGATGGTCACTGTTTCCAAGACACTAAATGACAGGCCTCAAATTTCATACATATAAATTGGTAAGTATCAGGTCTTTGAAAATTACAAAATTGACTAATTCTGGGATAGGTAAGTATGTAAGTATAGGAAAAAGAGTACCAAATCACCGGATGTTTACATCATTTCCTGGTTAAACGAGATGGAGAAGAGCACTAAATGGGTAAGCGTTACCTGATTGGCTGAATTCAGGTATGTAAATATTTTCATTTTAAAGAAAAAATATTAATGTTTGAAATAAATGATGGAATGAGGGAATATTACAGAAAGTATAGAAATACCAGGGGGGAACTAAAGGAGTGGGGTTGATTTTAGATGTAGAGAGCCATTTACTGCCGATTACTGTAAGTTTTAAATAACTGCAAATTTGACCCTAAAAACGCCACGACACGGTATATTTTTTCCCCCCATGTTTTAATAAGTCCTTAGAATGAAGTTTCAAATGATACCAGAGATTTGTTTTAACGGGAATTAGTAAAGTACTGGGAGGGCATAAGGTTTTTATAGAGTTCTATGGGAAATTAATTGGTACTCTTTTCCCGAGACGATCGATGCGGCAAACGTGTAGGAATGAGAGTACCAAATCCCCGGATGTATACGTGATTTTCCTTTTTATGGGAAGTAGTATAGAGTACTAAATACTGTGTGTTACCCAATTGGCTGAATTCAGGTATGTAATTATTATCATTTTAAAGTAAAAATATTAATGTTTGATATAAATGATGGAATGTAGGAATGTTACAGAAAATATAGAAATACCAGGGGAGATTGTAGGAGTGGGGCTTAATATTTTTCGCAGACTGTCACTATTAGTGTAAACAACCGCAATTTGGACCTAGAAACGCAATGGGACCCTATATATATTTTTTTTCGGGCTTATTTTTTAATAAACGCTATAAATAAAGTTTCAAATGATGCCAAGGATACATCTGAAATTGAATTAGTAGAGTACTGAGAGGGCAAACATTTTACTTTATCCATTTTAAATAAGGGTGTCCTTAGAAAAGAAATGCGTTGAAAAAAATATAACCACTGATCTGAACAATTCATGCCAACAACAAATGTAATGTATTTTTCCAGTATAGATTAAGGGTGAATTAAATAAACGCGTAATTAACGTTAATGACTGATATTCACCTAAGAGTGGCGGGATGCAATCACTTGTATTGTCAGTAGCTTTTAGGTATGGTTCTTAAATCAGGTAATTTAGTGTTTAAGATTAAAACTAGGAAACTAAGAGTTTATTCTGTATATTTTTGGATCTATGCTTTGGCTGATGAATTCAATATCTGCCAGGCATGCCATTGAATTTTGATACATGCATGGCCACCATATACGCAAAGCATGACTATTTTGAAGACCCACCACAGCCCAAATTAGAATTGTATGCCTTTGTATAAGCAAGTGCTCTTTAAGAAAAATTCACCTCCTCATGACTGACGATTATTGCTAAATAGTTTCGCCTCATGAACGCATCTGTAAAATCTTTTAGTTTTCAAGCAATTATTTTATAAAATCTGGAGGACAAATCTTCATTGCAAAATAAATATTGACTCTCTCTCTCTCTCTCTCTCTCTATATATATATATATATATATATGCACCTGAAGAGGGATTGCACACACACACACACACACACACACACACACACACACACCCTATATATATACCGTATAACGGGTATTTTCTGCCGTTGTCCAATTTTTGCGGAATTTTGCGGATAGGACAAATCCGCAAAAATTACAATCGCAAAATATTTTTCAATATTCATATAGATATTTTGTATATGCAATTATGATAAGTGGTGCGTGTGTCTGACAGGGTCCTCATTAACGCAAGAACCTGCGTACTGGACGCAGCAAAATTATTTGGAACGCAAGGTTTTTAAAAGCGATGCGTCCGCAGACTCATGAGTGGTCATATCCTCGTTAGCAAGAAAATTCGGGTGTCATCGAAATTCGAAGATTTTAGATGTTAGGATTTATCCAAAACATATTGAATCAGAACCTTCCTGTAAATAATATCATAAGTTGATACAAAAACATCTTTACTTGTACCTATTTCGCAATTATTAATCCGGCCAAACTCCGATAGCTGCAAACAACACATGGTAGCTTTTCTTGTTTAAACACTTTTTAATCTTGTGTTTTATATTGAGACAATAATTACTGCTTGTATACACAGTGTGGCTTGATCGTCTCGTGAATTTCACCTAATGCAGACGACTGACAGGATTAGTTACGGCTCAATGCACATGACACCTGTGATTGTTAACCGTCAACTTTAGGGTACTAGATTAAATGCAACTGTTTGTTTTAGCTTAAAATCTAAACACCAAATTAATTTTGATGGCAGTTAATTAGAAGCGTATTTTAGAATATGGCTTGGATGCATTTATTATCATTATCTATATATTTAAATATTCTAATAGATCGCATAAAACGTCTGTTAGAATAAAGATTTGTATTGTTGTTTGGGTGGACTGACACTGCATTAATTCATTTCAATTGGTATTCGAAATATTTTTACAAAAACTAACTAAAAGATAGTAGTTTAATTAAGCTTAATAGCTTAATACCAGTTCTCATACAGCTTTGATCAATATGTCTTAATGAATTTATAAACGTAAACATGACAGCGTTCTGATAATTCATGAAGTTTAGTGATCATACCCCGTAAATAAATTTTTGCGGTATAGTGCAACCGCAGAAATTGAAAACGCAGAAATTAATTTGCTACCTTTTAGGGGTTAAATCGCAAAAATTTCCAACCGCAGAAAATACCCGTTATACGGTATATATATATATATATATATATATATATATATATATATATATATATATATATATATATATATATATATATATATATATATATATATATATATATATTAGGCTGAGATTTGAGTTTGTGAATAAGTTATTTAAATTACTTAGGTATGTTCAATGTAATAACAAAAATGTAAATTTCAGAAAGAAGACGCTAGGAATGGTAGGGAAAATATATATACACTCATTTTTTGCAATACTACGGAAACTTTTTAGAGAGCATGAACTGTCTAAAAAGTAACTATAAGTAAAAGAGAGAAGTGGGAAAACGTTTCAATTTTAGATAATCATATTCAATTAAATAATTGTTTTAAGAATAAGTACTTCCTAATAATATCATATTGTTTTCAATGATGAACAGAATATTTGCCAACAAAATTATTTATGGAGGGAAATAAGCGAAAATAATTCCTCTATCTTTTAAGGAGAATTCATAACATCGATACATATTTAAAAGAAGATAATTTGAATAAACCAATTAATTTCTTAATTATTTACCTTTATAATTATCCAAGATAAACTGGAACTCTTCGTTGGATTGGATTTGTAGAAGATATCCGCCCTTGCTCTGACAGTATATCTAATTAAAGACCTAAAATTTAGCTAACAAGACAAAGTTTATAAAGTTGGGCGGAGAAAATTACATTCAAGTATTTCTGTTATATTTCTTATATAATTTTTTATGATTACATTTTGACCACATAATTGGCTTAAGTTTATGGCATTTCCTTGGTGGTAAAACAAATATCTTGATATATACAGGTATAAGCTTGTACAAACATAAACAATGAAATCATGGCCTGAAACTTTTCGTTTGTTGGCCATATGACTTTGCCACAGGGTCGGAGACCCTGATGTCTTTTACAATCTTTATATGGGCTTCCACACCTCTGGAAAATGTTTTTGGTCCACGCAATAATATCTAACTGCTCTACGACGTTGAAATTGCCTACTAGAGAACCTTGCATCAGGGAACATATAAATATATGCATATCACATCCTCAGGAAATAAACATCACCCGGTGTCCAGAATAATTCTCTGCTTTATCATCATGCCTTGACTGAAGTAGCTATTTCTTATGACCTTGATCTTTTCCAAATGATCTTAAATTAAACCTACAGTTAGTTCATATATGATATTGTACATGTATTGTGTTGTTTTCTCCATTGAAAGTGTAACCAGGGACAAAGTGAAAGGAACAGACATAAGGATATCCAGCTGACTATTGGATTCTTATATAAAAACAAGCTTTGTTTGCGTAGGGTTAAATTATGCCAATACGTTATTTCCAAGATCAGATATAAATTCAACACACTGAGCCGTATTTTTACACATATGCAGCACATATACCACTTTTCGCAGGTATATTTAACGCATATCAGGGATTTCACACAAGGTGCTTAAAAAACAGGATAAATATCGTCTTAAAATGAAACAAGTTTTCCTCAAACCCCTTCTCTTACACACATACATGTATATAAACACACCTTATCTCATAAGACATGTCCCTTCGGAGGGTGGATTACATGTATAAAATATTTGGTAAGTCATGGACGTGTAACTTAAAGAAATTTAAGATATTTACCGTTAGATTGCTAAAAATATTAGTAGATGAAATAATATTAAACAGAAAGATAAGGGTTGACATAGATGACAAATAATATTTCATAAGGTGTAGACTTATATTTGATTGTAAATAGAAGACAGGTAGGTACTAGTAGTACAAAAAAATATGTTAAAAGTATGATTTGATATTCTCTAAAGCACTGACAGGATGATTAAGCCAGCCATAATCCCTATGTCAGTTTTTAATATTCGCAGCACAGTTAAGGCTGCAATAAGGAGGCGGGGCCTAATTTTTACGGGAAATGCTTACTATGACATCACACAAAAATATATGTTCTTCAAATTACCACAAAATGATATGATTTGCTATTT
The DNA here is from genome assembly GCF_033153115.1 of Saccostrea echinata. NCBI lineage: Eukaryota > Metazoa > Mollusca > Bivalvia > Ostreida > Ostreidae > Saccostrea > Saccostrea echinata. Next base: position 2,254,126 of record NW_026889777.1, read on the forward strand.
TAAACTGTTGGATAGCTTTAAACTACATCAATACTTACTATTGCATGTATTTTTGTTGTTGGTTAAATCCCACATGTATATGTAAAGAATTCACTGATCGAAATGCACTTGTCAATGTGACGTCATATCGCAAACTTTGACGCAGATTGTATGCAGTGAGAGGCGGATCAAGTTATATTTTATACAACGAAAAATGTATTTTGTAATTAAATAAAATATATTTGCAGATATATAAGAGGCCATTAACTTGGATGCGATGTCTATTTTATGATTTTATTCATATACTTCCAGTACATTTACTAGATAAGCGATTCTGCCGTATATTTGTATGCAGATTCATTGAAGGGTAATAGAAGGGTCATAATAAATCGATATATTGCAAGGGCATACCCTCAATGAATTATGACAAGCTTTTACACATAAACTCAAGAGGTATCAAGATATTTGAAAAGTGCTGCGAACCTGATGAAATCTTGCAAATGAATTAATTATATCTGTCAATATTTAATGTACTTGACCAGCAAAATATTCAACATAAGGTCTAACAAACGTAATTTTAGCAATTATATAGTAGAATCTATATAGGTTCGTAGCACTTTTCACAAACTACAAAGAGTGCTGAAAATAATTATAAATTAAACTTAGATTTTTAACGTGGTTATGCCCTTGCAATATTGGAATTTATAGATGACCTCAGTATTGCAGGTAAATTTGCTAAAACCACGTGACTGCCACATTACGTCACAAGTCTAGATAAGAAATCTAATCATCCTCAACATGTAGTTTTCAACCACATTACATTTGTCCGATAATAGTAAAGTCCTAATAAGAATTGCCCATCGTTGTAAAGAATGTAATTTCTATTTAAAAAATTCGCCGATATTTCCATTTGTAACCTTAACTGTACTGCGTTATATTTAGAAAATACAATTATCGAAATAACATGTATAAGAAATATTACAGAAATTGTAAAGACTTCGTTGTAAATTGTCTAAATTACTCGTTTTTGCTCATCTGTTGATAGGAAACTGCAAGTATCATATTTTTTTTTTTTATTAAAAATACATGTTAGAATCAATTTGCAAATTCTTTGGTCGATTCCATTACCTTGTATGCAAATAATGCGTCGTTAGGTCGAATGTTAACTGATGTATTTAAATAGTAAATGCTATGCCATTTTAATACTAAACTGACATTCATATAATTCTTGTGTCTCATGGCATCACGTTTTAATAGTCGCATACTTTGCAATGCAATTCAAACAATCAACAATACTGGGGAAATTAAGTATCATTTCCTATTTCATTATAAAATGATTATAACGGATAACTAACAATTTACATACCTCAGATTGGTGGTATGTTTTAGAACTTGTATCTTTTTCGTATTCATAGTAACACGTCTGTAGGGTTTCTGGAAAAAAAAACCATAAAAATAATCTGTTTTGCATGACGAAAATGCTATTTATAAAATTTTCAGTATAGTAAAATCATATAAAAAAAATCTATTAAAATATTTTACGATGATGCTCTTGAGACCAGCGGCATTTCAAGAACACGTCCATAAAGATCCTCAGCAAGTATGTTTATGATCATCATCAATTGCACGTCTCGCCTCTCGCACTGTCGGACATTTTTTTTTTTTAATTTTACATTCTTTTGATCAGGTTCAAGGTTGCATTCTTCAAAAGATTACCGAAACTGGTGATTTCATACGATTAATTTTGCCATAAATTGCTTCCACCCGTACGAGATTTCAAATTACACATACCACCTGTCATACCATTATGCAACGTGTTGAACCATGACTCACCCAAAAGGGTAGGATGCACATGCTGATAAAAAAAACAATAATTTGCAGCATCCAAATGCGTTCCAATGATATTTACGCTTAATTTCTCTTATTACGCACTTGATTATTTTCAGTTTCATTTAAAATGATTTTTCTGCCTGATGTCTAATTTAGAGGTTGGTTTGTAATTTTATAATCGATATATGCATGCATATACATTGTATGTATGAACGTTTGTGGAAACGTGTTTTTTCTTATTAAACATGAAGAAAAAAAATACAGACTACGACACGTGATATTGACGTCACTCCAGGTTCCGTTCCACAGACATTCCACAATTCCGTCTCCCGTCTGATTATATTCGTCCATGCAGGATAATTTATGCTTGCTACCAAAATCTACAGCTATGCCGGAACTGAAATTTTTAACCTCCTTTGGAAGAATTAGGTTAAGTGGATGACAGTCTGAAAATATATATAAAGAAATTAAAGCTTTAAAGGACTTATCGCTTGATCTTTCAAAAATCGCAATTTTATGAGAAATATTAACTATAACCTTATTTATTAAAATACTGAATACAATAAATGTTGTTGAAAGCATATTTTAAGAGATATTGAGAGTTGAAATTCAAATACGGCAATATGCATATTTCAGTCGGATTTCAGCGAAATACTGCCCTGACGTCATAGGCGACAATTCGGTGATAGAGAGATGAGAATATGCACTCTATTAACGGAGTTATCAATGACAAATGCAGCTAAATTAAGAAAAATGCGGAAAAAATTCCTTATATGCTTTTCAATTACTATAGAAACATTAATTAGTTCTAAGGTATAAGGCTTTTAAGATATTTTCGTTTTTTATTCAAAACATTTAGAACCTGTAGCTCTAATTACGGCAATGTTTCGTGATCGGGAAATTATTTTTCAAGATCGCCATCCTTTAAAAAACATATGAAGACTTGCATAAATTAATATTATATACAAAACGAAGAATTACGGAAGCCCATTGAGGCCAGTTCAGAGAAAGAAATATTTTTTATTGCGTTTAAACGCAATAATTATTGCGTTTAAACGCAAAACATTGCGTTTAATCGCAATAATTATTGCGTTTAAACGCAAAAGATTGCGATTAATCGCAATGTATATTGCGTTTAAACGCAAAACACTTTGCGTTTAAGCGCAAAAGATTGCGATTAAACGCAATTTTTGGCGTTTAAACGCAATACTTTTGCGATTAAACGCAATACTTTTTGCGTTTAAACGCAATAATATTTTTGCGTTTAAACGCAATATTTTTTGCGTTTAAACGCAATAATTTTTGCGATTAAACGCAATAGTATTGCGATTAAACGCAATAGTATTGCGATTAAACGCAATAATCTTTGCGTTTAAACGCAATAATCCTTCCTTATAAGGATTTGTTTTGCATTTAAACACAATGATACTGTAGTTACAAAATCAAACATGAATTAGTCAAAGCTTATAATTACATGTACTAGGACCCGACACTTCAACTTCAAGAAGATCCGATTTGTTCTGTGTCTTTTTGCAAAATTTTCCAGTTTTTGAAAATTGTAATAAAACAATGGCATCCTAACAACCTGAATGTCTTAAATGTATTAGAACCCAAAACTCTTAATGAAGTCTCTGATGAATTGCTTACGTGTATCACAACTGTTAGAGAAAGTTTCAGTGGTATTAATAGCACTTGTCAATTTGATACATATAGTACACATCGATCAATCTGTTTTCATTTGATTTTGATTTTGATCTCATATAAATCCATCACATATGTTCTTGTGTTTACTGTATGCAACCATAGGAAGGATTATGAATGTACATTGAAGTCTAAATACTTCATCATGTACGTAATTCTAACATTTCCTCAGTCCTTTCCAAAAATCCCTTTATACATGATTTAAACTTGTGACTGCAACGTATGGGACATTTTTTTTTAGCAGAACAACTGACCGAAACTTCATTAAAAATGTAGAGAATAAGCTTAAGACATGTCTCGTTCTTAGGATTCCTTTGTTTTTACAACCCGACATTTTTTTTTCTCCTCTATAAATTCTTATTAGTGATTTACCTTTCAGAGGGTGTTTGCTCGGAGAAATCTGATTCTATAAAGAAAACACACAATTTCCTAATAAGTAAAAAGAGAAAGAAATAAAAGATATAAGTATGCGTGGGTCCATTGTACTCTGCAAGGTTTGATACAAATGACTGCCTTTAAACACAAAGATTATTGCCTTTGAACGCAAAGATTATTGCGTTTAAACGCAAAGATTATTGCGTTTAAACGCAAAAATTATTGCGTTTAAATGCAAAAATGTTTGCATTTAATCGCAAAAGTATTGCGTTTAAACGCAAAAATTATTGCGATTAAACGCAAAAGTATTGCGTTTAATCGCAAAAGTATTGCTTTTAAACGCAAAAGTATTGCGTTTAAACGCAAAAATTATTGCGTTTAATCGCAAAAATATCATTGCGATTAAACGCAAAAACTATTGCGTTTAATCGCAAAAGTATTGCGTTTAATTGCAAAAGATTGCGTTTAATCGCAATCTTTTGCGATTAAACGCAAAGTGTTTTGCGTTTAAACGCAATATACATTGCGATTAAACGCAATCTTTTGCGTTCAAACGCAATGATTATTGCGATTAAACGCAATGTTTTGTAATTAATCGCAATAATTATTGCGTTTAAACGCAATAAAAAATATTTCTTTCTCTGAATTGGCCTCAACGGGCTTCCGTAAAGAATAACAAAGTTATATAATGTTTAATTTGTGAATCAAATAAGTTAATACATGTGATAAGATGACAAACAAATTGCATTGTTATGGCGAGTTTCTTCGTCTTCGCTGCCTCTCCCTCGCTATCGTCGATGCTATTTTTTCAATGTTAACAGATTTTTCAGATTTTTTCTTGCTGACAATTCTAACATATAAGGTTGAATATTCAATTTTATATCGATAAAATGAGTTATTTGGTTTTCCACAACGCAGAAAATTCAGTTTGTATCGCGTATATTTTTGTAAGATTAATGAAGAGCTGATCAGCCTTTGTCGCCTTTGACGTCACAGGGTCACGTGATCGCTATCTAATTAACTTAGATTCTTAATGCAGGGGTTTTCATTTGCGTCAATAATTGGTTAATTACTGCGATTTATCCACAGTAAAAACACAGAATTTATAAATTGTGGTCATAAAGAACGTAATACGCTTTTAATTTCAAATAATTTAGGAACATGCGATAAGTCCTTTAATCGAGAGTAACTGAATATCTTTATTCAGATTTAAAAGTAAACATCTTTTGTTAAGTTTTTTTTATTATTTCAATATATTGCCGTTGTCTTTTGATAAATTATCAACTTGTCTGTAAAATTGCTTTTATCAACATCCTTTAATATGTTATGCTTTAGAGAGAAATCACATTACTAGCTTCATGTACATGTAACTTCCATTCTAATGCTTGTATTTCTCTCCCAAAAAGATCTTCATTACAAGAAAAAAATTATAAAATAGTAAATATCATAATTATAATAATTTTTCCCAAGTTTTTGTTTCGGCTATAAATAATTACGATAAATGTAAGTTTGATTGGACTTGTAAAGTAGATCTTAGAGAAGTGTTATTACGCCTACAATTATTTGTTATAAAAATGATAAGGGAACCTATAAATGCATTGCAATGCAAATGGTAATCGATTGTTTGTTTAGAACGTGCATCGTGCATCATCCCATATTTTCGAATGATAGATTAGGAAAGTTTTGCTACGTGTTAAAATGAATGTCATTCGCGATCGATGGCGTATATTCATTCAAATCATTAAAGAAATCCTATGGTTCACACAGTAGCATGCAACTCATCGAAAACTCAGATTATCCGGTGTACCAAAGAATTTTGACCCGCTTGAAAATTGACCCGAGCCTTATTTTTCTACGTTGAATAAAATTTTGAACCGAAGGTGGCTTTTAAACGTTGAAAATTGAGACCAAAATTCGTGAAATTTATATCCGAGGTCATTTTTCAACATTTTGGAATTAATTTTTCTTGGCACTTCTGACCTTGACGAGTTGAAAATTGACCCTGTTGAATATAGACCCAAACAACTGCGTTTTCGATCTCGAAGTTGATTTACATGTCATTGAGTTATATATTAACATGTATCACCTAATATATTTATCAATTTTAGAATTTGATTTTTTTTTTTAGAATAATAATTAAGGGATGTTTTTTAGTTTTGTGTGAGTTATTGGTGTGTAAATCAGACAGACTTGTCATGTAGACATATTTCATGAAGCGCGCTTCATGAAAAATATGCCTACGTGCAAGTCTGTGTGCTTTACACACAAATAATTCACACTAAACTTAAGAACATTCCCTATATTTACATTTTACATGTTTAAATGCACCAAAAATATACTCAATATTTGAATTTCTCACTGCCCTATATCGTCATATTTTTATTAACGTCTCAGTAGCTTCATTGTGACGTCACGAAAGTGCACGAATTTCTCCGGACATATTTCTACGCGTGAGTATACACAAAAATGGTTTTCAAATCAATTTGACGGCTGGCTTAGTAGAAAAACACAGCCAATGTTAATATTAAGTAATAAAACCGGACTGAAATCCGGTATAAATCCGGTATAGATATTAACAGTTTCGTTTAAAGTAATTTTTAGCAAGTTTTACGGTCGATACAATGACCTTGTCAACACATACAACCTATCATTGAGTCAAATGCTGACTGACGTTTTTCATACAAATTGTTAGGCCATTATTTATTCACTGAAATGTCTATGGATTTTCCCGTTTTTTCCCGATCATGACAAGGAGTACACGGCAGGTGTGATCGGTCGGAAGGGGATGCTCACTTCTCCATGGCACCTGATCCCACCTCTAAATTTTGTGGTCTGTGTTTGCTCTGCTCCAAATTTGTATCGATTCATTGGACTTTTCAGATTGAATACTGTTAACGAACAGAATACTGATATAATTTTGTAAAGAAAATTCCAATTGGGTGATCTAACCTGTAATAAATTTGATAAAATGTAGTAGAAAGGACCACTGGTTACTTTCTTGTCAGTTATTTCATTTCTTAAAAAAAATACATAATTCCAAAAGTACAAGACAAGTATTTGATTAATGCTATATTTCATAGTCATGAGTTGCTTATGTTTATAAGTAGAAGACTGTCAGAAATTAAAAAAAAAAAAAAAAACAAAAAAAAAAAAAAAAAAAAAAAAAACAAAACGACGATAGTGTGTTTGGAGGAATGTATTTATCAAAGAGATAGAAAAGTGTCATCATTTACTCCGATGCGAGTAGTCTAGCGTCAGGAGCTTACACTGTTGAAGTTGATTCAAAAATTTTTCACTTAATTTGGAAAGAGTTTGAGAAGGGTATGAGCTCTACTTGGTGAGAGCTTCGAGCGATTGAATAAGCTTTAGCTTCATTTAAAGATAGTTTGGTGAATAAAGAAGTAAAATGGTTCACTGTGTAAAAATTGTTCAGTCTGGCAGTATGAAACATCATTTACAATGATTATCTCTTGCTTACAATATATTCAAGATGTGTGTATAACAAAAAAAAAATTTCAGTTGACATACAATGGATTCCCAGACTAGAAAATGATAAAGCTGATTTTCTAAGTAATATCACAGATTACGATGATTGGGGTGTTACTGCAACATTTTTTGAATTCGTTAACAATTTGTTCGGAACTTTTACTGTTGACAGATTTGCAAATTATAATAATTGTAATTTGGGACGGTATAATTCAAAGTTTTGGAATCCTGGCTCGGAAGCTATTGACTGTTTTACCCAAAACTGGGAACATGAAAACAATTGGTTAGTACCCCCTATTCACTTAGTAGTTCGCGCTATAAAACATCTAAAAGCCTGTAAAGCTTTCGGGGTCCTAATTGTTCCAAACTGGCCATCCGCTGTTTTTTGGCCGTTTATTTTTGATAAAGATATGACGAATAGATCGTACGTTAAAGATGCTTTACTTTTCAATGAATGTACAGATATACTTATTCAGGGTGATAACAAAGCATGTTTGTTTTGGTAAAAAAAAATTCACTTCTGGGATACTGACAGTAAAGTTAGACGCAAGGTCTTAAAAATAGAACGCTCAAGTCTGTTGATAAACTCATGTCGAGTTCAGCATGTATATGTATATGTAGATACGTTTTGAGGTGTTACTTGCAGATGAGCTGGGGCCTTGGTACACCAGATTGTTTGTATTGGTTAGATGTATTGCAGTTGATATATGGTCCTGATACATCTATTTAGTCAGTGTATTGCAGTTGATTGAGAATCCTGATACACCATGACCTTGTACTAGTTTCAAATTAATCTTTGTATTCCGTTAGATACATTTTTCAGATATATTTAAAACGGGACGGTGGTCAGATAGTGCAAGGATTGAAGATCAGCGGTTACAGCAACTAAGGGACCTTTTACCAACTTACTGCCTTAAATTAAGAGCAGGGAATACATTAAGTCAATACAGGTACGCATTCAATGCTTTCTGTCGATGGTGCGGCGCTTTTCTGCCTTCTATTTCTGCATTACCCACAACGGATGAACACGTGGCTCTATATATAATCTCTATCGCTAAAGATTGCAAATCATCAAGCAAAATTCAATTAGCTACACATTCCATAAGCTGGGCCCATCAGCTAGCAGGACTAAAAGATCCATGTGAATCTGCTTTAGTGAAATTAACAAAGGAGGGTGCAATAAGAGAGACTTCCAAGCCTGTTGTGAAAAAGGAACCAATCACACCAGATCATTTAAAATTATTGGTTCAGAGATACAAATCGAATAATTTATATAATATGCGTACTTCATGTTTGTGTTTTTTAGGCTTCGCAGGGTTCCTGAGATTTTCGGAGCTCGTAAATATTAGACTTAATGATATATCATTTGATGATGTGTGTATGAAAATTAACATTGTAAAAAGTAAAACAGATATTTATAAGGAAGGTCACGAGTTGTGTATTGCTAGAACTCATGGTGATACTTGTCCCGTACATATGTTAGAAGAATATATAAAATTGTTAGATGCTGAGGTTGATTCATCAGAATATTTATTCAGATCTTTGACGTTCTGTAAAAATACAAATACATATAAAGTTAGAAGAGATAATCGGCCTCTGTCTTATACTAGAACACGAGAAATTGTTTTAGATGCTTTTGGAGAAATAGGGTTAGATAAGAGTAAATTTGGTCTTCATAGCCTACGGTCAGGCGGGGCCACTTCCGCTGCAGCTGCTGGTATTAGTGATTGTCATCTCTCTCGAGAGATGACACATTAAGTTTGATTTCGGATGTGAAGTCCCAGTGTAAGCTGCCATTAATCAATCGGCAATCCTCGGGTGATTCCAATACGCTCCACACAAAAAGTAGGCACGAGCCACCCGAGGAGCACCGAGTGGTCCTTAATAAGCGATGATGCGATTTTCTAAATATATCGATAGAGATGTTAAACAATGAGCGATCTGTCTTATTGTTGATTTAAAGAAAACAAGCTGCACAGGAATCATAGAGAGTCAGACATACAGGATCGCCTTTAATTTTTTGGTACATTAGTCATTCTATAACTTGCTGCCATTTTTAAATAATGCAAATCTTATTCAGCGAATGTATTATGAGGAAAGAAATTTTAGAAATTAAAAGCACAGGGTAAGCGGAGACATAAATGTCTTTAAGAAACTACAGGCATCGGAAGAAAGATCACAGAGAATCATTATATGAGTATTTTCTTGCATGTCTACACTTTTCTTTTTAAGGATTTATAATTAAAGAACTTCGCGATCAATGTCTTGCAATCATTTACTTTATGCAGTTTCAAATTGCATTAATGGCAAAAAAAAGTCATCAAATCACTTCTTCTATATTATTGAAATGAAGCCAAAATTATAATATATTCCTAAAACAGCCGTCAATTCAGGGTTGGCAAATTGGGACTCTTTTTTCAGATAATTTGTAAATGCTTAATTTTAGCTGATAGCATGTAAATGTTATTACTTGCCTCTATTTTAAAGCATGTGAGCGTTATTTCTTTGGAATAGCTATGTAGAAAGTGTGTAAAAGTAGGCTTGACATTGTATGTGCTCAGTTTGCAAGTTAATTACGTTGATGGCAGTTTTCACTCTTCTATGCTGTATATCGTCAGCACCGTGCGCATGTGCTTATATTTTATAAAGCGTTAAAAGTTGATTCTGAATAGTAAACGGTTTTGATGTAAGTGTAGTTCTTTTTCCCCTTTATATCCCCAGGGGCTCAATGGCCATATCACTCAAAAGAATGAGATTAAGGAATATCTTTAGAAAGGGTCGGAACTTATTTAAGTTAGCGCTTTATTAACTTTTTGTCTGCTGACAGAGTAAGCAGTTGGATCAAAAGGAACGCATAGGTTTTACCCATCTTCTTGTAAAAAATATTTACAAATTTTACGAATACTGCTTAGTGGTTACATTTTTAAATACATTGTACAAAAAATATTTGTAATTAATAAAAATATTTTCACATAGATTTAGTATTACAGGCACGTGTCATCAGGTGGACACCTCTACATTTATTTAAACATTAAAGGGGCCTGGACACAGTTGCATTGTTTACATTTTAAATTTCTCTATGTTTATTCAAAAAATAACTTCAATTTAATTTGAATTGATCTTACGTGAATATTCTTAGAATTGAATGACAGCGACATTCTTCATAATATCACATCAAACACCTGTGTTTGTTAACAGGGCACACTGAAACTCTGTTTATACCCCCCGCTTGAAAAGTGGGAGGGTATATATTGATCGGGGTGTCCGTCCGTCCGTCTGTCTGTACGTCCGTCCGTCCGTCCGTCTGTTACGCTTTGGGGTACCCATCTCTTATCCTCAACTCCTCTTATACCACTGAATGAAATTTAATGAGACTTTCACAGAATCTTTATTACATAGTACCATTGTGCAACTCTTATTTTACTTTTTGATCCGACACATATTTCGGGTTTCCCATAGCAAAACATGGACTTTGCCATTATAATCATATGGGAGGCGGGGGTATCATTTTGTGAGCTCACTACTAACTCTAGTGTTGTTATTGTTTACATTTTACGGGGTGTGTTCAGTTTGTTTAGTCTGCACACATTACTGATCACGGACTGACAATACTGGTGAGTTGGTTTTGCTTTCTCGCATTTCTACTGAACTTTCTGGATTATGGTTTTCATATTTTTCATTAATGCACAACAAAATTTGTACTTTTCTGAAGGTTCATAAACCTCTGCTCACTCATATAAAATGTTTCTTTAACTCTTATGATTTTCCGAAGGAAATGTAAATGCTAAGTAAAATTCAAACAATTGTAGCATGGCTTGCGGGGCAAAATTGGACAAAAAAGACACTTCAACTTGACAATTTTATAAAGGGATAATAGACATTTTTGTCATTAAGAGTTATCTCTCTTATCAGAGTATCGATGTACCCTAAGTATTATGGATAAAGTTAACTTTGTGAAAGTGCAAGGATATGTGTCAATCAAACGCGTCCCAACTTTGTAGTTTTAATAATTTCCAGATAAAAGAGGTTTCTAAACACGATTTTAATATATTTCGGTGTGAAATGCTTTAGCAACATATGAATAATGATATTATTTAGAAAATTTTAGAAAATATGATCTTCAAATCTGTGTCCCAGCCCCTTTAACCTTTTACTGTTGTAATTGTTCACTGCAAGCCCCCTCCCTTACACACTTTTTGTTGGAGTATAGTCATGTCCTCCCCAAATAAATGTGTTTTTCGAAAAAATCAAAAAGTATAAATCTTCCCTTCCCATCCACAACATAGGATTTTGGTGTTTGAACACCACCCTTGATTTTTCAGGTAAGTTGTAATTTTTTTTCTAACTGCTACTCCCCTTCCCTAAAAAAAATAGAAAAATCTTCTGCCTGTAATAGCTGAGAAAAAAAGTTACATTCCACTGTTTATTCTGTGACATTAATGAAGCCAAAGAGATGACATTTCAGGCTTTCTGGAAAGCCAAACTTGTAGATTGTTTAAAAAGCATGGGCGGTGGAGGTCAGAAAAAGCTAAAGACGGCTAAGTGAAAGAAAATATTCAGGAAAAATTATTTGTAACCCAAAACTTAGGTATTTAAAGTTTATATACAAGTCATTCCCATTATCGCTAGCTCTTCTTTGTCTTTCGAAAAAAGTAAACTGCACTATCAGAGCGCTTCATATCCTAATATACGTGTTTGTGTTTATTTTATAAATTATTTATGTTCGTTTGAGTGGCACGAATAAGAACATAATGTAATATAATAGTTGTTGGTGATTTTTATCAGCTTAAGCCGGTTAAAGGATCATTTTGCTTTAAAAATGAATTAGTTTGGCATTTGTTTCATCCAATATTCTTGACAGAAAATGTTCGTCAAATTTCAGACACTTCTTATTCTGGATTATTAAATCGTATTCGCATTGGTTATCCAAGTGAAAAAAAATATCTCTTGTCTTGTGTCCAGATTGTTGTACAATGAGATTGATTATAATGATTATTTACATATTTTCTCAACAAAGGAAAATGTTGAAAAGTATAATACTATGCAGATAGAAAAATTAAAACATAAAACAATTATTGTTCGTGTAAATGCTCAGCATTCCATTTCATCAGATGATAGTAATGCTGTGGGAGAAGTACCAGATTACATGATTCCAGTTAATGATGTTGATGCAGGGGGATTAAGAAGGCATTTACTGATTTCAGAAAATGCTAGGGTAATGTTGACAAAAAACATCAATGCTGAACAAGGGTTGGTTAATGGTGCTATGGGTATTGTAACTGAAATTATTTTTCAAGGTGGTATTCCTTCAGTTGTGTTTGTCAAATTTGATGACCCAATGGTTGGTAAAGCACGGTGCAATGGACAAAATACTTTACATACATCAATACCTATCCGTCCTGTTCAAAGTGAATTTTTATATCATGGGCGTCGAGTTATCAGAACACAATTTCCTTTAATTTTGGCTTGGGCTTGCACAGTTCATAAAGTTCAAGGAATTTCTTTAAACAAAGCAGTTATAGATCTCGGCAGTAGTATTTTTGAGTATGGTATGGCATATGTTGCCATAAAATTAAAGCTAGTGTCTGTCATGTTGTTACAAAAGAATATAACCGATTAGGAAAAAAAAATACTGACATTAAAATGTATAAGATGAATTTTGTACCATATTTGCCATTATGATGCCTAAAATTCTTAAGAAGTGTTGCACTCTTAAAAATTGAAACACTTCAAAATCCATATGTAATTTAAATTGGTATTTTATTTTAATAAAGCAATTGTGAGAGTGTAAAAATTCGAAAATTTTCTAAAAGTTTGAAATATTAAAAAGCAAATTTCAAAGGAAGAACTAAAAGAAGAGAATTGATTTACTCATCTCCAATTCTAATGGAAAAAGAAATGAGTACAATTGTATATGCAGTCAAGGATCATAAAGGCAGATATGGTACTCTGTATTTCAACTATCATTTGTGAATTTCTATATTTTTCCCTTTTTTATCAGTCTGACGAAAGTGGGTCAAAGCGTTTAAAAGTCATGAAGAAATCTGATGAGTTGCTTCATTACAACAATTCAAAGACAAACAAAGAAATGAAATATTTTAATTTTGTTGGCGCTGAAGGCGATAATGCAATGATTGTCAGATGCTACATTACATCTTAGTTCAACACCATTAAACCTGGATTGACCTTTAGATTTCAAAATTTGACAACCCGGGGAAAGAATGAGTTTTGGGCAACCAGCAAAACAATCATATCATACACGTCTACAGTTGATGTAAGCCCAGACATTGCTCTTCCATGCTTGCCAGAAAAATTGCCACCAGATAAACTTGCCAATTCTTTACAGGAGGCATTAAATTCCCCAGAAAAATCTAGCATTATGGAGAAGCTTGTTAAGGTAGATATGTGTAACATTTAGTTTTTATGAGTACAGTAACTTACAGAAATGTTAGATTTTGTTTCGCAATTTTTAGTATTTTATTCTTTTCATATAGGTTTCTCCTATTAAGTATGTAAGAGACGGCAATCTTGCAGTGAACTCAACACCCTTGAAGGACAACAGCACAGTTGCCAAAGTTTGTCTTTTTGACAAACTTGCAGAAAATGAGTATGCCGAAGGAAACCATTTGCAAATTACAGCAGTGTATCTAAAGAAGTACTTAGATGTTAATGAGTTGACTGCAACTGCAGTATCAAAATGTCAGGTATATAACAAGTAAAAAATATTAAATTTTTATATAATACTCTTTGTTTAGAATTATGTCTGTGTTTATGATTTTATTTTAAAATTTTTCCTTTTTTTACAGTTTTTATCTGACCAAAATTTCCCCGAGATGATTGAAGAAGATTTACAGCAGTTTCAGAATGACCAAGACTTTTTTCATTCTGTCAGTGATTTGAAAGCATCAGTGGTAACTTTAACGGACATCCTTGAAATTGACATTAATGATGTCTGCGCTAAAGATGGTAAGTTATGAGAATGTGCTGTTTAGTCTACTTAAGGTGAAGTTATGTTTGTTTGACATCATATTTTAAACTAGAATTCCTCCTACTGTGCATTGTTTCCTCCCCCCCCCCCCCCAAAAAAAAAAAGCATAATTTTTCAGTAAATTCAACTATACATTAAAAAAAAATTTAAAATGAAAATATACTTTTATGTAGTAATATGTTTTCTTAACTTGTTTTTTTTCCCTTTAAGATTAAGACAAATATTTGAAATTAAACTTTTAAATGCATCAAAATTGACACACAGGAATCTATAGGTAGGGTATATTGCATCTTTTTTGATCGAAAATATTATTTTCAGCCTGTAGAGAAAAAAAATGTTGAAGGACAAATGCCCTCTCTGTGGTGGAAAGGATAAAAAGAATGAAAGAAACATCAGAGTAACCTTCTTGTATCCCACTGAATCCAAGCAAGATGAGAGGTCCACTGTCTTTAAAGACGCTCTGCGAGAAATCATGAAAGACAATTTAAAAATCGAGTCAAAATCTGCATGTTTGAGTGCTCTTCTCGAAATGTTGCCGATAAAATTTAAATGTTACATTACTGCAAGAAACTCATTTTACAACATCTCACAGTTGTAGAGAGCCATAATGTTTTAGTTTTTTCTGATTTTTTTTTTTTTAAATTTTATTTTAGATTTTTTGAAATAGCTGATTTTTTTTTTTTTTTTTGGTTGAATAGATTTTTTGTTTTAGCTTTTTTCTTTCTTTTTTTTTTTTTTTATAGTTTCACTTGCTATAGAAGCATATGTTCTCAAGTGAATTGATGCAAGATGAAAGAGGCGCCGCTGTATTTAAAGAAACAATTTACAAGAAATTACAAAGAATGTTGACTTTTAAATTGAGAGCATGTCTTGTGTAGGTGTCCATTTGGAAATGTTTCCAACATTATTATATTAGTGTGAGAAATACATTTTTTAACCATCTCAGAGTTGTTTAACATTTGACAGTTGTATTGTAGTAAGCAATAATGTTGTAATGTTAGTTTTTTTTATGGAGTTTTTGTTTTACTTTTTTTTTAATTTCCAATTGCTATAGAAGTATGTAGCATTAGTAGTCATCATTTTTTGTTGTTATTGATTTTGTTAACTTTAGCACTCGGTACATAATATTTACAAGTAGTATTATTTTAGTACAAAATAGCTTTCAAAACATGATATTCTTTATTCTAGTCATTACAACTAGTCAATTCTTTTTTAACTCTACTGGTCAGTGATCAGAGAGCTTATGCAATGGTAAGGTGTCTGTCTGTCTCCAATTCCTCAAAACGCTACTCCTACAGTTTTGGTCTGATTTCAATAACATGGCACACAAGTAGACTAAACTTAGATACTAAAATTCTGATTATTGTTTTTGAATTAAAAGAATGTTGTTTCGATGGTTATGCTTAAAATAGAAAATTCTGTGAAATTTTTGTTAAAGGCAACTACTCCTATAGTTTTAGTACATTGCAATAAATCTTACCACAAAAAAGAGACTAAATCAATGATTATTATTCGCATTTATTGCTGTTGCATAGTTAGTTTAACGTACAATTCTGAAGTGCTACTTTTTAAAGTACAAACTGTTAGAGCAACAGTCTCATCAGAGACTTGTGGTCTTCACTAGTCATCATTTAATATTTGGTTGTTCATTAAAATTTTCAAGTCCACATTTCCATTATATATTCTGTAATTGTTGGATTAATGTCTAATTACTGTAAAGTATAATTTCCTTGACTGTTATCACAGGTTGTGTCAATAAAGTTTTCATATATTCAAAATGAACTGATTATTTTAAACTAAAGTTTACTTATGATATCTGCAAGAACTCTTCATTATGGACATGGGTTTTGTTCATCAATAGCTACCGAAGTTTAAATGTTCATAGTTCATTTGGACATAATAGATTTATGCGTTAATGAACACTTTATACTGTCTAACCATAGTTTTTAGAAACCTTACTCGATAGAAGCAAGCCTACTCTTGCAATCTTGTCCGGCCCATAAATTTGGTGTGTGCACCAATGTTTCTTGTTTTTCTAGATTTATGAATCTTTGGCAGTCCATAAAATTGCTTTCAATATATTCATAATCAATTAAGACGTCTTCTTCTCTTTCTGTTAAACTCTATGATGTTTTTTGACGTTTCAAAAAATTCTAAATTTTCTGCATTGTTTTTCTATCGCTGTTGTTTGGTATTTCTTCGTAGTACTCGGTGTTCGACAGCATATTCATTATATGACGCGGAGTTTTATAAAACTTAGAATCCATGATGACAACTGCGCCACCTTTGTCCGCTTCTTTTATTAGTCCCCTAACGGTGAAACCGGAGGGGACTATAGGTTTTCTCTGAGTCTGTCCGTCCGTCTGTCTGTCTGTCTAGCTGTCTGTCTGTCCGTCTGTCCCTCTGTCTGTCTGTCAGTCTGTCCCACTTGGTTTTCCGCACTTTTTTTCTAAACACTTGCAAATATTGAGCTGATTTTTGGTATGTGAGTTACAGATCAAGTTTGCATTTCGTTCCACTTCAATGATTTTTGACGGAATTACGACCTTCTCAATTTTTCAGGGTGTTCCTCAATTTTCTTCTTAATGCTTTCAGATATTGAGCTGATTATTGGTATGTGACTTTAACTTGATGAGTTATAGATCAAGTTTGCATGTCGTTCCGCTTCATTGATTTTTGACGGAATTATGGCATTTTCAATTCTTAACGGGAACCAGATTACACTTGCCGGTAGGGGACTAGTATTGCTAATGCAATACTCTCAGAATGCTTGTCTGATTTGTTATTTGTTAGCTCTTTTGTCCTTTAGAGGTTCCTTTCCATACTTATTCTCGTAGTCTAACAGCCAAGCTTCCTTGCATCGCCATTTGTTGAATGTTTTCTTTTCTTCTCTTTTACAATCTGATTCCCACATTTTAAGAAGAATTTCGAGAACTTTAATCGATGCTTTATTCCTCATTTCCTTTGCCATTTGTAAATCAAAATCAATTACTTTCTTCTGACTGTTGCTTGATCTAACATAATTTCTCCTTTCACACGTTCTTTAGCTACCTCAATCCGGATGGCTTTTTGGTCATCAGGCTCTCCATGGATTGGTTTAATTCTGAATTTTCTCGGTAATATCAGCTACTGTTGAACTAGCTATTTTTCAAATTGATCTGCATGATTTGCATTATTTACATGTTTCCAGTAAGTTTGTTTTCTTCCATTTAACATTTGATTCCAAATTGTTTTGATTTTCTGTTTGATTCTTGAAGCTTCATTTATTTCTCTCTGTAATAACTGCGTTGGAGATTGAATTGAGCATACCTCGTTTTCGGCAAAAACGGCCTTTAATAGTTTCCTCTTCATCCAAAAGTGTAGGTAATTGATTTTGAACAGGATAAATTTGCAACGATTTGTGCAACAAAACAGGACAATAAAAATGTTGCACCAATTGTTTATCACCTAAACAACGTTCTGAAAACCGATGAAACTATGTCTAAAATATTTGAAAATCGAAAATTCATAAGCAGTAAGATGCAGCCGTTGTGGTATCTGTCCATATATACAACAAGGACAACATTTTAATTTTAGCGGAAACAGTTTACATTTGTATCCGGCTCGTGCACCATGTGTCAGACCTTGACTACTATTTAGGCATAGTGCATGCAAAGTACAACATTATTGTTATTATTATGCTGACTGTTGTATAAAAATGACAATATTTCCCCATTTCCAATGTTTCATCACCTCTTACATTCATGTTAGTACACCCTTATTTTCTACATGTGCGTCATAATCTTTTTTTTTTTAATGTTGAATGTTTCATGCATTAGGTCCTAATGTAAAGACAGTTTCAGAGAATTTCAGCTAAGTGAAGGGAAACAGTTGCAAGAAACTATTTTAGAAAAACTATTTTGTTTATTTTTTTCTTTAAGTGTAAAATATTTGAAACTATGTTTATATATATTATAATACAGTGTGTTAGATAACGGCGTCTGTGGCTAAATCGGTAGCGCGTCGGACTGCCAATCTCGGGGTCGTGAGTTCGATCCCCGGCGGGGCGCTGTCTGATTTTCTTCAGAAAAAGAAGCCGTGCACTATTTCGGCATAGTATGCTTACGCTATATAAATCCTTAGAATACTATGCAAAAATAGTTGAGTATTGATTATATTGAGACAAACTGACAGGAAGCATAATGATTTATAATAACATGTCATGCCAAACTAGAAACGTTATATACATTATAAAATGTTCTGGTTGCGGTGACTTATATATCGGAGAGACGGGAAGTACCTTGCCGGAAAGGATCCGAGTCCATAAGCACAAATTAACGTGCCGGAATACTGTAAACTTTAAGTCAGTGAACACCTAGAACACCTAGACTTATGCGGAAATAAAACTTTCAATATTTCTACTTCCTTATCGTAAATATCTGGTAATGAATAAATACAAGAACAGAAAGTCCAATTTTTTTTTCATCAATACACATTACCTTGAAAAAAAATAGCACAATTTTAACTTTGTGAAACCAAAGTTACACAGACGATGGGTAATGCTCTTTCGCTTTTGAATATGACTGAAACAAGGAACCTCGTTTTCATATTCAAAATATCGAACCCGATCCAAAAATTAATATTCCTCATATTGCAATTTGCGACTTAATTACATATTAAATTATCTTTTTTATTAAATTTATCAATTAAAAAAATATCAATCAATGTCACGTTTATATACTTTTTCTTTAAACTCTTTTGTGGCATAAAGTTAAAACTTTGATTCATTTAATTATTATTCATTATTGTGGCCAACCCTTAGACTGGGGGCCATGAATTGAACAAACTTAAATCAACACTAGCTATGGATGCTTCAGTATGACTCATAACACTACTGTTCATCAGAAGAAATTTTTTTAAGTTTTTCCTTAAATATACCTGTTTAAAACTTCGAAGCACATTGTGGCCCAACCCTGCCTCTGTGGGTCAAGATTTGAACAAATTTGATCAAAGAAGAAAGTACGTTATGTACCAAAATCGGCCCTGTCCCCAAATCTGTCGAAGATTTTTTTGAAGCATGTCTAAGATGTCCTCTTTTTAATTCAGCTTAATTTTTTTAATTATCTCAACTCAATTTTCCTACAACGCTGTCTGAATATAGATAGTTTCTTTGGAAAATAACACCATGACGTTATGACTTCAACCTAGCGACACTACACAAATACGAGGGTTGTTGGAAAGTTCGTTATATTACTTTCAAGAAATATTAAAAAAGAAACATTTTCTTATATGAAATAGTTATTTTGTTGATATGTGAAGTTTCATTCCATCCGATTTAACAGAAAGCAATTTACTTAATTTTTAAAATCAACATGTTTGGTATCCCTGGAGCCACAGTATAACGTCAAAAAACATTGCGTCATGGTGTTTTAAAAAAAAATCTCCCTTTACATTTCACACAGTTTGGTCCAATAGCCACTTATTAAAAACGTTTCTCCATCAATTCTATTTTATATTGCTAACAATCGTACCAGTATAATTTAATTTTGTTTGTCCATGTTTTATTTCTTTTCTATCTTACCGCGTAACTATGCATTTACAAGATCAGCAACTGTGAAGCACCTTTCTTTTTTCCATGACTTTAGCAACTCAAAGTTTCTGTTCAGATTTTTACAGATAATCCATTTTCTCACAGACCGCCCTTGTCTGATACAGAATTTTAATCATTCGAATACAGCCTCTATCATTTATACACATATGCACAAATCGCTTTTGATATTTGCTTCCTACAGTATTTCAGAGTTTATTCTGAAGATTTCCAGAGTACAACACAAAATTTTGTTAAATATACCTTTAAAAATTGGTTTCTATATAAATCTATACACATTCCTAATGTTGTACTGAGCGGTCATAAAAAAAATCGAAGTTTGGCCGCGGAGTAAGATATTTGACCTGTCGATGAGAAATTGGACTGCTTACGTTAAAATTGTGGGCGGGATCAGCTAAATTTAATTTACAATCGTTGGTGTTCGACAGTGACGGAATTGACCAATTTTAACCGCAGTGTGATTTAAGTAAATTTACATCATGGAAGCTTGCACAAGATACAAAGGTATAACAAAACATTTATTGACTAGGTTCTCTGGCAAAATGCGTTTTGTTGACCCATCGAACGGTTAAATAACGGCCCCAGAGTGAGACAAACAGTTTGGTTTTTGGGTCCGACAATATACGTACAAATAAAAGATTAATTTATATGATTTTAAAACGAGAGAGAAAGGGGGGGGGGGTAAGAGCGAAATGCGTAACGTATATTTAATAGTACGTTTATTATAAGTATCCGATTATTCTAATTCAAGCAAGAGTTTGATTTTTAAAAGCTAGACTATTTTTTATGCGAATTACTTGGTTTGTTTTTAAGATTGCATTAAAACTTTTAACACTATTTTATAAATGTCAGATTCCCTATAAAAGTTTATGAGAAGGCATTAAAGATATTTTCGAAAAATATTTGAAATTTTAATTAATAGATAACATTGAAAGGGCAAATTTCCCAGCCCATTCTCGCGACGTCATTCACGAATTTATTTAAACAAAATGTGTTTTAAACGTTTCTGTCTTGTCATCTGAAAAAGTTTCAAAAAAAAAAAAAAAAACTGAAAAATTACTGTCATTCGATTAATAATTTTATATGTCACCAGATGGTCCTTCTCAAATGCACGAATCAAGTACCCCCCCCCCCCCCCCCAAACAAGCTGTAGCACTTCTTTGGATAGTTGGCATGGGCAACCTTCTATCGAATTTTCTTTAGCAACTTACTGAGGCTTTTTCACCAACTTAGTATAGCTTCTCAAAAAAAAAAAAAAATAATAATAATAATAATGAATAAACAAATAAAAAAATAACTAAATAAATAAATAAATAAATTAAACATGTATAAACATTTACTTTTTTGAAAAACACTTTTACGATCTTTTTTTAAATACTTAAATATAATTATAAATAAATACTGTTGCTTGAAGTTTCGACTTTTTGCTTAAAGTTTCGCTCAATATGAGAGCCTATCTTTAAGTAAGTATTGTGAGCCTTTGATACCAAACCTATGGAGAGGATGATTATAGGCACTTACGCCTGCTTTTCAATCCATTTCAGGTAGAGCTCTCGCGCTGTGATCGGAAGGTGGTGTGTTCAAATCACGGCCGCGACCGACCTAAGTCGATAAAAAACTAAAAAATAGGTAGCAACTGTTCCTTCGTCAAGCGCTCGGCACTTTGAAGTGAAAGTTGCGGGTCTTTCGGATGAGACCTTAAAAACCGAGGCCCCGTGTCACTGTAGGTTCAAACTTTTTTTCATTCTTTTTTCACAACCAATTTTCCCCCAATACACTAAATTCCTAAACTTTACCTATGCTACAGCTAGCAAATAGAGGGGGTGGGGGTGGGTTAGTCTTTCAATGAACATTTTCAAAGTTCGGAAAAAAGTGGGAAGGGGCCCTGCGTCCCTGATTCTTCGTGCCTGATAAATAACTTGTTTTCAGACTTGTCCACACTGACAGATAATTTTGTTTCACAGTACTTGTATTAGATTGTGTGATACACTTACCAGGGTTCGACATTAACTTTTTTAAGTAGTAGACCAATCGAGCTACTTCCGATAATATTTACTAGCCCTGACCATAAAAGCACTAGCCCTGACCAAAGTTGCAAATTTACTTCTTATAATCGAGAATTTTAATGAGGTAACTTCTGAAACCATATTAAGAAAGACATTGTCTTTTGCAAGTGTCAGTTGTTCGATAGTTCCCAGCAAATTGAGTTTGGTTCATCAGGACAGTATCATAATCCTTAAAGAAAATTAATTAAATAAAATCATTATCGTAAATATTAATAAATTTAAAACTGTACTATACGTAACTATTTTAACCATATTGATACTGAACGACAGTAGTTTCGACTGTGACTTGTCAATTACAGCCGTGGCTAAAATAGCGATTGTCCTTCATACAACGATGGCTTTGGAGAAAGAAAATTTCTTTTAAAGTTATTAGATTATTTATTTGAACATTGAATGGGACAGTTATTTTATCAACACGACCAAACGGTCTAGTTCCCGTACATTTTACACGACCGGACCACTCATTTACTAGACTGGGTCGGTCGGGCGTGCCTTAGTGTCAAACCCTGCTTACACTGCCGTAATAGGGTGAAAGAATTTTCTAGACAGGTAACCTTGTGAAAAGTGAACCCATCATCCGATACAGCTTTTATTTATTTTTTTTTTTTTTTGTCCGAAATTCCTTTTTGAACCTTTCTGTCGCTTTCTCATTCCAGTCTTCTTTTAACTTCACTGGATCTTCGACAGACAAGAAATTACATCTCTGGTATATGTGGAATGATCTTAAGTAGAATATACGGGTAAAAAATAAAGAGTCATAGCTGCCTCTCCGACGACACGGCTGACTCAAAAATTTAAAGGAAATCACCTGATTCTATTTATAGATATACCTATTCAATTCAAGATCAAACTATGTAATATGATTTGAGGACGAGTGTTATATTTTCGTAGTTGCAAGTATGTCAAGTGACAATCATTTAATTTGTTCAATACTCAAATTCTGAGACAAAAGATTTATAAAATCAATAAAAATAAAACAAGTAGCTATGAATTTACAAACTTTAATAAAATAGCCTAGGACTGTTTTTTCCCGAGATACTTTCAAAGTGTAATGTGTATATTATCACTTTCTGAAATTATGTATATCATAAAACGTAATAAAGAAAACGTAGAAAAGATACACAAAGAAAAACAAATTTAAGAAAGCATAAATGGAAAAATGTGGGACTCGAACTCGGTATCACTATATTTACATTCCAGCAATCATACCGCTGCGCCAACGAAGTCAATGACGTTGAAGAAATAAATTTAAGACAGATTGCTAAATCTTACGATTATATGAGAAGAAAAATTGAATATATATTTTCGTCATTTTCAATATGAAGACCACCTTTAACCAAAATTAGAAGCGCAGTCATTTCCAAATAAAATCATTCAAAAGTTGCTGGTTTTTTTTTTTTTTTTTTTTTTTTTTTTTTTTTTTTTTTTTTTTTTTTTGTTTTGGTTATGGGTAGTCTTTGGCAACTGAGTTTGTCATCTTTAGGTGGATACCTCAATATTTACTATATACTCCATACAAACTGGATAATTTTCATATTTATCATATGAGGAAACTATTAATATTGAAATATCATTATTGTGTGGTATGGTTTTACGCATGTATAAACTAAGATTGTATGACAACATTTTGGTTAAACAATGAATTTAAGAAATCACTAGTAGAGTAGGCGAAAATGCCTATCAAATGCGCTGTGGCTCTTTTACTAGGTGAAATATGAGCCTTTGTTTTTATATGGCTTTGCATAATATTAACGGCAATGTCTACAATATGTAGATGCAGATGCAACACGCCTATATTGTGCGTGTATTATAAAATCTAAAAATATATTAAACATCAACCGTGCACTTGTATAAATGACTGAAAATACAAGACTTCAGAATATTAATTAATCTGATCAGTCCTGACCAACAGCATCCAAAAGATTGGGAATTTATCCCCCCCCCCTTTCCAAAAAAATAAGTTGCAAGGGGACCTATTGTGACGTCATCTTTGAGTTTACTGCGTAATTTATTTACATACATGCAGACGTCAACTATGCCGTTTCAGTAGCAAGATAAAATAAAGGCTAGGATTTAAGCATTTTCTTTTCTGCAATAATACTTTTAGTGATTTCATTTGTCAGCTGAACATTTTTATTTTATTGCTTTAGTATATTAAATTGATCTCTTACCTTCTTGCTGGCAACATTTATCAAGTGTAAGGCTTAGTTGTATAAAAAAAATATCGTTTCTATAAAACATTTTTTGCAGTTTTTATGCTATTTTCATGACAAATATATTTGTATGAGCAATATAACTATGGTCATTCAATGATAAATTTAGTTCTTTAACATTATTGCACGAAATACACCATTATTATTGCTCCTAGATAAGAACTCGCCTCTCGACTAACTTGGTATCCGCCACCGGAAATAGTCATGAATTGTCAAAATTAACATGCTGCACATTCCTCGAGCAAATTCTTTCCATTATTTTTGCTTGTCTTTTATCAAATTATTTTCAAATATATATGTTTTATTTTGCTCGAGGGGTGTGCACTACTTCAATTTTGGGAATTTGTTGTAAAAATAGTGGAAAAAATAGCAATTTCCGGAAAGAACGGATGTTTAAATCCTGTATATACCTCTAATCAACGTACTTGCGAAATTTTGTTATGCATATATCAAAACTACAAATCTTCTTCTACATGTACATAGTAATTATATTTTTTCAAACGTGTATATAAAAAAACGAAAAATTGTGGGCCTTCGAATAATACGTAACGTACTTAGTTCTTTGAATCTACACAATTTGAGGATGATTGCATATTAGTATGATAGATCGTAGGTTTGTTGTTCTTGGGAAGAAGATTTTTCAACATTTTTTTCTATATACTCCTTTGTAAACTTTTGTTCCCATTTTGTGGCCCAATCCTATCCCCGGAGGTCATAATTTGAACAAATTTGAATTTAAATTATGTGAGGATGCTTCCATATCAATTTGACTAATCCTGGCTTTGTTGTTCTTGAGAAGATTTTTAAAGATTTTTTTCCTCTATATAATACCATGTAAAAATTTGATCCCCAATTGTGGCCCCACTTTACCCCTAGGGATCATCATTTGAACAAACTGAAATCTACACTAGCTATATAAAGAAGGTTTCCTATAAGTTTCAACTTTTTTGGCCCAGTGGTTCTTGAGAAGAAGATTTTTTAAAAATGCCACTCATTTTTCAATATTTTTTCGTTATCTCCCCTTGAAAGGGGGCGTGGACATATGAACAAACTTGAAACCCCTTCAAAGTGGTTCTGGAGAAGAAGTAGAAAATGTGAAAAGTTTACAGACAGACAGACAGACGGACTACAGACAAAATGTGATCAGAAAAGCTCACTTAAACTTTCAGTTCAGGTAAGCTAAAAAAGTGCAGAAACATGAGGTAAAATATTTCCTTCCTAAGTATGTAGAAGATGGTGATTTTGATGTTTTTCTCAGATCTTTTGAAAGACTTGCAAATATGCATTAATGGCGGAAACCTGAATATGCTCTACGACTAGTTCCTCAGTTAATAGGCGCTGGATACATATGCAAGGTAGGGGGAAGACGAGTCCAACGATTATGACATCATCAAGAAGGCAATACTGAAGAGGTATAATTTGACAGCTAGCACTTACAAGGATGTTTCACACTCATGCACTAAACTATTTTGAGAATTGTTGTCAATTAGAGAAAGGTAACAAGAACTTTGATAAGTTGGTTGATGTAGTTTTGCGAGAACAGCTAGTCAATAGTTCGTCTAAGGATGTGCGATATGGTTGGAAGAGAGGCAAGCAAAATCAGCAGATGAAATGATCGAGCTTGCCGAAGCCTATCAAAATGCGCATAGTGGGTAGGTGTTCACGAATAGAACACAACCCAGTAGTACTTCAAAGGATAATAGAGGTAAGTTTTAAGGATGGAATTAAAGTCGGTCATTTCATTACTTGTGCGTATCTTTCTCCAGCCGATAAGCTATTTTTTATAGATATTTTGTGGGTTTTGTTCTAACTTCACGGGTGTATTGTTTGTTATTACTATTTGAAGTTTAAGTGAGTAATGTATAGGGTTTAGATAAAGTAATTATTGTTTCAGTGCAGAGGGTTTATGGTTATAAACCCGGAGCTGAAGTAGGTTTAGGGCCTCAAGAAGGAGGTTCGGTCGTGTGTCAAGATAGGGGGCCAAAACAAGTTGGTGACACAGGGCGTGGTACACATGGACAGTGCGCTTAGAGAATTGGTGACAGTTCACAACAGTATAATGGGGATTATCATTTTTCTCTATTGTTGCCAGCTATCTGATTGGCTCAGACTAGATCACATGATCAAGTATAAAAAGTCTTATAAACTGGGTGTTTGTATTTTAAGCTTCTAAACAATTTATAAACCTTGTGTTTCTAAAATTGAAAACGTTCTTCTGTGAAGCAACAATAGTGCTGACGTCTTAATAGCCCTTATAAACTGGATATTTCCATGAGCAGATACTACAGCTGCTACTGTGACGTTATAATGCGAATGACATAACAATGCCTTATGAGAAAGTATTGAGTATTAGAAACATCGATTTTAAGACATTCTTATTAACTGATAAAAAATAACAATACAACTGTTGTACCATAGAGAAAGCATATCAACCTCGCACTTCATGCTCGGTCGATATGCTTTATATAAAATCTAGTGATTGACCTCATCAAAAGCTATAATTGTATTGTAAATTCTAAAGTTGTCCAGTGATAGACCTGTGAGTCCTGGGCTGGAATCAGATGGCGGAGTGTTCGTTGTATGGAAGTCCATAGGTGTAAAGTCAAATGTAGAAGTCTTTATACGAAACTGAATAACAAAAAGCCAAACTTCCAATTCAGTTTAAAGAAATAAAACATTGATTAGAATTATATTTTGACATTTAACAGATATTTACAGATATTGTTTAATTAAAAGTGATTTTTTTTCCCTGCGGAAACTTAATACAGTGTTTAATTTTTTTATTAGATTGTTTCCAGTTATAGTTATAATTTATGTTTTGAAACCAACTCTGTTTTATTGATAATTTATGAAGTTAAAAATTTGTTCCTTATTTCATTGTCAGTGTTATCTGGTTTGCAATTTAAAGTTATGTTTTGCTTCCTTGTGAGAAAGAATGCGCGAGAGTGTGCTTGTTTTGATATTTTCTATTTTTTTTTTTTTTTTTTATTTAAAAAAAAATTATTTTTTTTTTATTCTACGACTTATCGTTTTATTTACTGCCTGCACAAAATTCAAAAGAACTTCATGACAGTAACATAAATAACGTATGTGAAAGTCGTTTACCAAAATATTTTATCTTATCCGAATAAAATACGACTTTTGGAAACAGTTACATTTCAACTTTGTTGCAAACGTTAGTATTGTAACTTTTAATATGTTTAAAAATACCACAATTTTTCAAAAATAAGCGCATGGTGTCTTGGAAACAATGACAAAAAGCATTTTCCGCTGGTTTAATAACTTGTTTGTAGAAATTCTGCAAGTATGTAATGCCATGGCTCTTATACATGTATAAGAGGTAACGCCATTACAGAGAATGGCTCTAAATAGATAACATTCAAAATATAACCTTATGAAGAAAATTCGAAATTATTAGCTTCTGCTTCTAAATATCAGCTTCTTATTTGTAAAAAAAAATATCAGAATAAAATATTTCTGTCAAAGAATCAAAATAAATGAACATTTTCTCTTAATGGGTAAAACATTAACAAACAATTAATTATGGGGTATGCTCATATATCTTGAATTTCGAAGATATTTTCACAATACAAATAATTTGCCTTAATAGAAAATTCTTTTTGAGGTCTCTCAAATATGTTAATACAAGTATTTTTAGACATTTGCAGAAATTATAGTTAATCTAGTAAATGTACTTACGTGCAGCAGAACAACTCGGAGAGTGGAGGACAATTGTACATTTCTCATTTAATCCACACGTCTTATTTTGACATTCTTCAGTTATCTCCTGTATAATGATTTTACTACTAGTTTACTACTAGATTTTCTCTGTGTCTCTCTCTCCATATATATATATATATATATATATATATATATATATATATATATATATATATATATATATATATGTGAGGGGTTGTCCAAAAAGTTCGTGGACTGATGCGATAAAATTAATACTATGTAGTCTATTCTTATAAAATTTATAAGGAACATAAAACAACAAAAGTTTAAGAAATGTTGAACATTTTAGATTGATACGTTGATAATTTGATAATTTGCCAAATTATTCTAAAATAAAAAAGACATTACATGAACACCCGGCGCTGTCCCCGTTTAGTTTCATGACGTCCGACAAACGTCATTGTTTCTCAATGTCCGTTCTCTCTACATGTACCTCATACACTTATATTGATAAGATTACCTGGATTAAATAAGGACTTTAGCAAGTCTTGTTTATTTGACTTTACAATGTCATGAGCAGCTGCTTTCAATGCATACAAAATTGTAAATGGATTTATACATAGGGAAAGATCCTCACTTAATTATGCCAGAATACTTAGCTTGTTGGATTTCGGAGTGACTGACTTTTTCACCCTGACTACAAATCGATATTAATTGTGAATCTTTCATCTCTCTGAATCTTTTTGGGCATTCAAAAACAAGTACTCTGGTTGCATTTTTTCTGTAGCCCGTTTAAACATTCCTTGGGTCTATACCAGTTTTTCCAGGAGCGAAACCTTACAAAATGTTTGAAAAAGAAACTCCTCCCCCCTTCTGACGTCATTTTCAAGCCTATAATTGTTTGGACATTCCATATAGAATTTACGATAAAATTTCATAGAACTTACAGAGTGGGGTAAAAATTGTAAATTTTTCGGAACAATTGTGTCGTACAAGATGCCTGATTAACGGGATTTTTTGATGACAAATGCTCATATCTAAACAGTTTTTCTCAGTTACACTCAGGTAGAAAAAAATAAGCCATATTTGAGGTTGCGCCGCCTGGGCATACTATTGACAAAACCATTGACAATTTATTAGAAAATAAAACTTATGATTTATGGTTTATTCTATAGATAGAAAAGATGATGTTAACTAAATGGGTAAAAATTCATTGATGTACCTAAAGCGGTTTTAATTCTATGGCGCTAGTCCACGAACTTTTTGATAACCCTCGTGTATATATATATATATATATATATATATATATATATATATATATATATATATATATATATATATATATATATAACAATACTCAGAAATGTCACAATAACAAAATTTAAAAAAATTAATAGGTTATAATACTTACCATTGGCCAGGATTCTCGTCGACTAAAGATCCAACCGTCTTCATTTGTCAGCTTCGTGTCAGAACTAGTGTCATTTTCATAGTTCAACTCACAAAATATCGCCGCTCGTCTATAGTTAAAGGACAGACATCCGGGACGAACAAGACATTCTTCAGCACAATCCATTGGACTGACCTGAGCTATAGTATTCAGCAACCTCCCCACGAGTCGTTTACCCCATTGTAAACTTTCATAGGCATGCTTCAGAGACCCATCTGAGAGCGTAAAAAGTAAAAATATGAAGCATCCTTTAAGTACTTTCATCGTCAGAAAACGTTGATCTTACTAAATTCAAATGGTGTCTATTTATGAATATGTCAGTATCCAATCATATTTCTTTCAAATGTATGCGACTGTTGATTTGTCGAATCACCAAGCATATTAAAAGGAAAAAAACGATAATTTCCGATAATTGATTTTCAATAATGTGTTAGAAATACGTCTAAAAATAAATTTAAACTAGATGCTGTCATGAGACAGTAATACCCGCACTAAGGTGTTTGCCTCTAAATGCACACTCCTTCATATTGGGCTTACCAAGGAAAAAAGTCCAAACAATTCTATAATTTACACAGTACATGTATTTGTCAAATCGAACATAAAATGCTCAGGTGACTATGTGACCCATGAACCTCTTATACGCATTTCATATATTTAATTCATTACCAGTCTGAAATAACAGAATTTAATTAATGATGAAAATTAGGTTTTGCTAAAAGGGGGGGAGGTATAAATTTTTGGCCCATAATTGGAACTTTTCAAATTTATTTTCTCAACAACAAATAATATTATTTTAGTACAAAGCATTTTTGATGAATTTATCAAAATGTGCAAACTTTTTTTAGTATTTGATTAGGCAAAAACCTCCTTGAAAAGCCATACCCAATCAATTTTCTCACCCCCCCCCCCCCCCCCCCAACACACACACACAATTTGCCTGTTTTTGGAAATAGGCCTAGATGGCAAAGTTATGTTAAAACATCGTTTGTTATGATAATTTAAAATTTGTTCTGGTACTGTACATGTATGTGAACACCTTTTTGAAAATTTCTACATCACATTGGGCTTGCGTCACCCTACCAGTACTAGTACTAGTTTTACCATTATCATTTTTAGATTGCACATGCCATGTGACATGGTGTGGTGCAGTGTTACATGTATATCAGTGGAAATTAATTCATTTTGTGTTTTAATTGGATTATATTTCATGAAGTTGACAGGACCTATGACAGTCGGTAAGTACAAGTGTAAGTATAGATTGGGGTAAAATAAACCGAAATGCAAATGGTTAGGTTAAAGTTTAAAAAGGATCAAAGATCATCGGCAATCTCCTATGCAGAGTTGTCGTTCGTTTCTCTCTCAGACACTGAATGTAGAGAGTGGATCATCGGGTGCCACAGTAGACGAATTTCACATTCTGAAGAGTTATCTCCCGTTGTCGACATTACATTCAGTTACAGGCACAGATCCGGGAATTTTTTTCGGGGGGGGGGGGGGGGGTCCACACCTCAGTCAAAAAAATTCCAGCCCAGAATTTCCTGAGGAGCAAAAAAAAAAAAAAACCAAACAAACAAGCAAAATAAAAACAATGATGGTGGGGTCCATGTTTTTAAAGGGGGGAGGGCATTTAAAGTCATTTTTTATTTGCTTCTGTAAATCAGTATATAGTCCGATTTAAATAACTCTGCAAATTCCAGGGGGGGGGGGGGGTTTCCAATCTCCCTAGCCGCTCCCTGTCCCTGAAATGACAAATGATCATGTGACTCCTAAATAGTAGAAAACTTTTCCATTTGACTATACATAATTTTGTTTCTTGTGTTATTATGTTATGTACATCTAATGGTTTAAGGTTATGAACCCCTGGAGGTCATCCCCACTCTCTTAATGAACTGGAAATGTTCATAATATGACTACATCAAATTAAATAAAAGTGCATCAATGATAAGATTACTTGACATTTCATTCATGAATTTGGGTCAACCCATGTACCCTCCTAGAATTAGGAATGAAAATCATTCAAAGAGATGGACCATTAAACTATTTGTATATATTCACATTTTTTTTTTATGTCAAACCAAAGTATTAGACTAGTTTGCATACATGAACAAACAGGGGTCTGGGAAGGGGAAGGGGCAAGGGAAAGGAGTTATCTCTTTACATCTTAATTGTTGAAAACTCCTAAAATGAATGTTAACTTCAAATCCGACTTGTACGTCTTCATTATTTTTAAGTGGTGGTGTCTCCGTATGAATGAAAAATTCCCAAGAGGGACATTTAACAACAAACAAACATTAATGACTTAAAAAACACAATATACATGTACATGTTTATTAGTCAACAGATATACTTCTGATCATATCTCTAGTTCTCCCTTGAATCAGAAATGATGATATAAATATTTTAAGAATGGTTAAGAGTTGAAAAGGTTGTGCATTTTAAAATTCACTAAGCTCTGTGCTTGAATTAGCTATACCAGTTTAGCTTATTTTGCTACTCAAAGCACCTTGATTAACTATTTTTAATCATACTGTTTTCTGAAATGTGAAGTTTTTTCAACATGGATACAAGTCATACCTTTTCAGATTCTGAAAACAATGCATGAAAAAAAAACTGCTTTATAATACTGTAACTCTTTCCAAGTACTAGTGATCATCAGTTTTTAGCTCACTTGAGTTTTTCTGGTTTTCTGATCACATTTTGTTTGTCATCCATCTGTCCGCCTGTAAACTTTTCACATTTTTGTCTTCTTCACTAGAACCGCTGGGCCAATTTCGACCAACCCTGCCACAAAGCATCTTCGGGTAAAGGGGATTTAAGTTTGTTCAAGTGAAGGGTCACACCCTCTTTCAAGGGGGGATAATCAAGAATTAGTGAAAATTTAGTGGTATCATTTTAAAAAAGTTTTATCAAGAACCACTGACTGGGCCCAAAAAGTTGAAACTTTCTTTACATAGACTTAGTGTAGCTTCAAATTTGTTAAAATTATGACCCACTGGGGTAGGGTGGGGCCACATATGGGGATCCAATGATTTACATAGAAAAATGCAGGGGATTTTTTCCATCATAAATCTTCTTCTCATGAACAGCAAGGGCATTATTGTCGTCCGTTTTCGCAAAAGGGACCTATGGGACATTAAATCTCATTTGTCTGTCAGTCTGTCCATTAATGTCAGTCTGTCCGTCTGTCACAATAAGTTTAACCTTGGTCATAACTTCTGAATAATAAGAGATAGGGCTTTCATATTTCACATGTACATTACTTACAAGAACTTTCTAAACATACCATGATTTTTGAACCCAAGACCTTGACCTTGAAGTTTGACCTACTTTTCAAAAAATTTAACATTATTTTAAATGATCATTTTGAAAGAGAAAAGATAGGGCATTCATATTATGCATGTATATTACCTGTGACAAGACCTTTCTAAATATATCATGACTTTTGACTCTGTGACATTGACCTTGAAGTTTAACCTACTTTTCAAAAATGTTATATTTCCTTATAACTTTTGACTGAGAAGAGATAGGACTTTTATATTTGACAGGTACATTACCTGTAACAAGATGTTTCCAAGCATGCTATGATTTTTTTACCCCTTGACCTTGATGTTTTACCTAATTTTCAAAAATTTTAACTTTGGTGATTACTTTTGAATGACATATGATAGGGCGTGCATATTTGAAACAATATGTCATAAATAATGGCATCCCATCCACTAGGACACAGAAAGTAGGGGACCACAATTCTTTGAATTTGCTTGTTAGTCATTTTGATATGGAACATCCTCATATAGTGTAGATTCAAGTTTTTTATGCCCTGCCATGAATGTGGCCGAGGCATATAGTGTTTGTCATGTCCGAATTCAATAAAGTGTCATATGCTGATACATACTGATGTAAGCTTTTCAACTGCATCAAAATTTTTGACCTTGAATTTTCCTTTGACCTTGACCTTACTTTTCTTAAATTAGTGTCTAGATCAGTTTTGAATAAACAATTCAAGATATATTTATCAAACTTCATATGTGCTGATATATACTGCTGAGAGATATCAATTGCATCAACTTTTTTGACCTTGACTTTTCCTTTGACCCTGACCTCACTTTTTTAAATTAGTGTTTATCTACATTTTAAATAAACCATTTCTGATATTTTTGTTGAACTTCTATGCTAATAGTAAATACATACTGATATAAGTTTTTCAACTGCATCAACATTTTGACCTCAACCTTTCCGTTGACCTTGACCTCTCTTTTCTCAAATAAGTGTTAAGCTCAGTTTTAAATAAATCATTCAAGATATTTTTATCAAACCTAATATGCTGATATGTATTAGTGAGAGCTCTTCCACTGCATCAAAAACTTTTCACCTTGCACTTTCCTGTGACCTTGACCTCCCTTCTCTTTAATTTGTATTTTGCTTCGTTTTAAAGAAACAATCTAAGATATTTTTATGTAAGCATGCACTTATAGATAATTTTGTGAGAATTTATCATCTATATCCATTTTTTTTTAGATTTTAGTTTCAATTTTAAAGAAACTGTTCAAGATATTCTCATCAAACTTCATACACTCATACAAATTTTCATGTTGCATTAGTAATATACATTCGGCGGGGCATTTATGTCCTATGGACATATTTCTAGTTTTCAAATCATGACCTCCGAGGATAGGGTCAGGCCACAATAAGGGATCAAAGTTTTATAGAGATTTAAAAGGAAAAAATATCTTCAAAATTCGTTTTTTTAAGAACAACAAAAGCATGATTAATATGGAAACATTCCCAAGAAGTGTAGATTTTTTCCTGCCCCTATTTGCTATCCACATGGAAATGCAAATTTTAAAACCATTTTACACATCCACAGGACAAAATCAATCATCTTCCAAATGATCATGATTTAAGGCTAGTGCATAAAATATAAGGGAAGTTCTGGGAACCAGGATGTTTAAACATGTTAAATATTTTTTTAAAAAAAATTGACCCCCATTTGACCCCCAGGGGGAAAATAAGAATTCCGAAACCTTACTGCACATCTATAGGACACCACCAACCATCTCCCAAAAGATGATTAGGCTACTGTGTAAAATGTAAGAGGAGTTCTGGGAACCAGGGGCTTTTTGCATAAAAAACGTTATTTTTCAACCCCTATTTGACAACATCGTGAAAATGAAAATTCCGAAACCTTACTGCACATCTACATGACACCACCAACCATCTCCCAAAAGACGATTAGGCTTCTGTGTAAAATGTAAGAGGAGTTCAGGGAACCAGGGGCTTTTTGCATGAAAAACGTCATTTTTCGACCCCCATTTGACCCCCAGGGTGAAAATGAAAATTCCGAAACCTTACTGCACATCTGTAGGACACCACTAACCATCCCCCAAAAGATGATTAGGCTACTGTGTAAAATGTAAGAGGAGTTCAGGGAACCAGGGGCTTTTTGCATAAAAAACGTCATTTTTCGACCCTCATTTGACCCCCAGGGTGAAAATGAAAATTCCGAAACCTTACTGCACATCTACAGGACACCACCAACCATCTCCCAAAAGCTGATTAGGCTACTGTGTAAAATGTAAGAGGAGTTCAGGGAACCAGGGGCTTTTTGCATGAAAAACGTCATTTTTCGACCCCCATTTGACCCCTAGGGTGAAAATGAAAATTCCGAAACTTTACTGCACATCTACATGACACCACCAAACACCTCCCAAAAGATGATTAGGCTACTTTGTAAAATGTAAGAGGAGTTTGAGAAATAAGCAGGGCTCGACATTAACTTTTTTCTGTACTTGTCCATTCGGACAAGTGACCAGGGCATTTACTTGTCCGAACTTCAACTTTACTTGTCCGAACGTTGTTCAATAAAGATACAATACTGTCAACTTGAAAATGAAAATAAAGTCCATTACATGTGATTGATTAGTGATGTTATCTATAAATACAAAAAACATAAAAACAAAATTTTATCTAGACTTTCTATCCTGACAACAACATAAATGTTCACAAATGAAACTGTCAACATCAAACAGAATCTAAACTTCGTAACTCGGCTTAACTTCCATGCCTTTGCAGTAGTATGCAACTTGCTTATCTTTTAAAAAGATTGGTGAGCTAGCGCTGTAGCATAATAAAATACAGAAGATATCTGAACCATATTTTAAATTTGCTGAATCGATTAATTATTAATAAGAAGGCACATTGGAGCACTGGGGGGTTGAGTTGGGGGGGGGGTCATAATTCAGAATGGTGAATCTAAGAGTGGGCTTCACGTCGGCAATGGCATAACTCCTAACTGTGCTTTTAGCATTCTGTATTCTACTGTAATTTCAATTTGGAGGTGAAAAAAAGGTCAGTAGAAGCAATGAGCACCTAGTTTAAAATATTCCAGTGTGGTACTGTATTTTAGCAATCGCATCTTCTCGGAACTTTCCGGCAAGCTCGGTAAACATATCCGAGGTTGCGGCGGTTTTCCGAACTTGCCGGAAAAATCAATGAAGGTAGATTAGAAAAGCTAGGTATTCATTACAATTTTAGAAATAACAGTCTTCGTTTTATAAGACCCGAGTAACTGTTACTTTTTGTTCATTTACGTGCAGGATAGACAACAAAACACGAAACTTCAGATCATATGTATTTTCAGATGATAAAAACTAAACTGACATGTCTTTCCGACGTACTCTGAAAAGATTTTTTTCCGAGCTTGCAGAAATTATTCAGGAAGGTGGTATAACTGTGAGGAAAGATAGATGTCTAGAATCTTGGCATTATATGACCTATTAAGTTTTTCTTGTACTTTTATGTGTAGGTTAGACATAAATTAAAAAAAAATCAGAACCCGGATCTAGACTGGTATTGCCTGTCTCTAACGTAAGAAATGTATATCGCAAATATCAGACAGGAAAGGCTAGTGTAAATTCTGATCATATTTCTATCTACAGTAGTTTTCCCAGAATGCCCGACCGTGAAGTCGAGCATGCGTATTCCAGAAATATAGACTAACGTAGTTGCTAGCGCTCGAGAGCGCTAGCAATTAGTGAACTTCGATCCCGATCGAGTGTGAACTCAATTACATAGCAATTCATATCGGGATCAAAGTTCGTTTTTTATGTACTGCTTCCGTCTTTACCGATGAACTTTCAACAGTCGTTCTTTTTATTATTTGAAGACTTCTTTACATTAAAATGCACTTGTCCAATCGGACAAGTGCCAAGCAATATTCACTTGTCCGTATTTTTTTTTCACTGGTACCGGACAAGCGGACAAGCGTTACTGTCGAGCCCTGATAAGAGTGTGACAGACGGACGGACGGACGGACAGACGGACGGACGGACAGACAGACATGAGTAACAACAATATACCCGAACTTTCTTTAGAAAGTGCGGGTATAAAAAGCTAGCTCATGCATATATGAAGATAGTTATTCTCCTCAAATGTTTCAGATTTCTTAGAAATTCGAATATTTTTTTCCAACATAAACCGATTGATTCTTAAAAATATTGTAGATTTACATTCAAAAATTGCAAGTATTAATTTATAAATATTTCACGTTTTAAACTCAGACCTTTTCTTCTTAAACCATAAGACATAGCCCAGTCATTCTAAAAAACATGCCCAATTAAGAATTGCTCATGTCTAAGCGCATTTAGATTTAAAACGTGTTTAGATATAAGTGTTTTGATATTGAACACTTTTTTGTGAAGTACAGAGTTATCTTCTCGGATATGACGTGTATATATTTGAACGTTATTAGAGCGGTTATCGAAACAAAGAAAATGCCAATGTAAGCGAAAGAAGATGTATCAAAGGAAGTGAATAAAAACCAAAGTGATAACCAAGAAAAGATTGTGAAATGCATTTGAAAGGCAACATTACCACGAAAAAAGGTCTGTTCACTACTTTAATTTTACATAAATTGACCACGATGAAAAACGTAAATAAACATGCAGTTACACATGTACAAAAAATGTAATTGTTGATTAAGATTTCCTTCGGTTACTTTGCAATCATGTAAGCTAGAAAAGAGTATATTTAGATTTTCATTAAAAAACATTTATATCAGTATCAGTACTATATAGTACTTAAAAAAGTGTCACTAAAAGTTGTAATGACAATAAAAGTATCAAATAAATATAAAATTTCAGTGACGAGCAAACTTTCACTATAATTTAAATTTCTTTCTTACAGGGTATGGTCCAGATCGAATTTAAAAGCAAAAACACACGTATCAGAGTAACTGGCATCATCTCCAAGTGCAATGTTGTTACATTATTCACCACTTTTTACATTCCAGACAAAACTGAATTTAATTTGTGAAGTCTACTAGTACTTTTCGGTAGTTTTGAATACCCCCAAAATATTCTTGTATAATGGAAATGGATTACTCCCTGACAGTCATCGATGGATACAAATTATACGCTGTATGTGTTGCTAGTGAAGGACTTGCTGGAAGTTAATAAATTTGATTAGCTTTTTGTTACTGACATGACGAAAAACTGCTTGTTGAGCTGATTAATATTGAAATTAACTATTATAATTGTATATTTTTAAACATATATGACATAACATAGGGATGTCAAAATATTCATTTTCTTTAGTCGAATATTCGATTGCATTATTCGAACGATAGTCGAATATATTCGAAAGTTTTTCGGAAACTAAAATTTTATTTCAAACTTCATTGGTACATGGCATATTTAACCCTAAATCCCATTTTTTAAAATTTATTAAAAAGTTACATCAAATGTTACACACAGATGTTCACATGGACCTAAAATGTGGATAGCGTGTTAATATATTTACTAGACATAGATCGCTAATTTCACCAAAATGTATGATTTCCCCGTTAATCATGTTCATAAATTAGTCTGTAAAGTCGGTTTTTTAGGAAGCAAAAAAAAAAAAAATGACAGTACGATATGTATTTTTTAAGCTTATTAAAATGATACGGGGGAGGGGGGGGGGGGCGGGGGGGTTACACATGGTGTCTGTGATAATGTTAAATATTTGAATATACTTTTTGTTCCAACTATCAAAATGTCTTCAAAATATGTAAAAGAATATTAATTAAGGTCTTCCGTTTCCAACGGAAGACCTTCTACTGATTCTGATGGTTAAGATTATTAGGGTCTTCCGAGCTTCCTTCGGAAGACCCTACTGTTATTCTACTGTTTCTTATTATTATTTTATTTTTTTTTTCCCGCCGATTTTTAGCAGGCGATTTCTCGGAGACCTTTTGTCCGATTGCTATGAAACTTTCAGGGTAGATACAATGTATTATTGCCTAAAAACGTTTTTTTCAAATTTTTGATATATACCTCCGTTCATGAGTTATTGCCCTTTAATCGATATTTGGAGGGTCTCTTGTCCAGTAGAAATCTCAATAACGACACATGATATTTGCATGAAAAGTGGAGAACTTGTAACTAGTACATTGCAGATGAGCAGAACATTAAAATTGTAGGCTAATTTTTTTAAATTTGGAAGCTATGTGACGGCAAGTTTTAAGAATTATTTTTGCATGGGATTTTGCTACTTTTTGTTTAATAACTTTTAAACTGATAAAAATTTGGTAAGACATATAGAATAAAAGTTGTGTGTAATTACGAGAGCTTTCAGATAACATCAAGAAAAAGGGGCTGGCCCCTATATTCAGGGGACAGCAGGTCATAAAAGTATTTTTTGGATAGCTAAAGATATTAAAATATTATGAAAAAGTTTGAATGACATAATTTCTAACATATAAAATCTTGTCATGTGGTATAAAGAGAAACAAGCTCCGTGCTATATTTTATTCTATTTTATATAATAATTATTCGAGAATCGTACAGGAACAAGTTGTCTACAAACCAGCCACGCCTTTTAGGGCATCGTAACACATGCTTGTACGGTTTTAGATAGTTGTTGTGTTTTAAATAAATTGTTTTGATTCGATTTCTCTGTTTTCTATTATTTAAATCGTTTATAAATGCAAGTTATTTACACAAGTAAAGGTAAATCAACATTTACAAATGCATCCGTATAGAAAAAGTCGTAATCGGGGCCTTTTGTTTGTAACCTGGATGTAAACAATCACGAGCGGCATTGTGGGAAGAAGACACTAAAGACCCGATATACGAAAAACGTGATTTGATCTGATGCTTTGTTGGCAAATATTTAAAAAAAAGTGTAGTTTAGTATAGCATAATGCTTCATAATCAATAATTTTTAAAAAATAAATCATGTATAACACTCAATCTGACTATTTTATTTTTTGAAAAATCATCAGGTCGAATATCAGGTCTTTAGTATATCAAGTCTTTAGTACGTCCCCAGAAGTAGCCATGCAAGTCGGAATTACAGACAGAAAATGAGAAGAAAATATGTGAAGTTGTCAGTTGTACATTTTCTTAACGTACGAGCCGTATGTAGACATGCACATTTAATCCACATCTACGAAGCACATAAAATCCTTGGTTGCGTACAGGGGGCATTAGTTTTAAAGGGATATATATATTCTTGCGCAAATTGTTTACGAGGAAATTCTGACGATCACATTAACAGCGATGAACAGTCTTCTGTCGGAGTTTTCTGTAATAAATGTAGCGAGTGATGAAAGAGTTCACGGTGACATTTTAATATATGATTGGCGTGGACCTTGGAAATGAAGGTTAGAATTTTTCTTATCTAAAATTTAACAGCTGCTTACAGCACTGATGTTTACATGTATATGCCAGCAAATGTATAAATGTACGCACAAACACTGATGCATGATGCATGTTATCTATTTTGTGGTTCAGTCTCTGTCTGTTAGCCCTAACATGACATTGTCAAATCCCCATTGCTTTACCTTATATTTAAATACATGAGAGCATGTAATTTCACCAAGACTTATTTTTTTTTATTGAAACAAAAAAATGCAAAAATTCAACAATACACTATCTAACATACTACATGTATAAACATGATAATTATTGTTATATATTCTTCAAGTATGAATAGCTGTTATAACTAGGGCCTTAATTAATATTATAATTTGTTATACCTTTTAAAATTTGTTCCTATATAAATCTATACCAGTGTACACTTAAAATGTCTAACATTTCCAATGTTTTATGAGCAATCATAAAAAAATCTATGTTGAACCGCAA
Organism: Saccostrea echinata; assembly: GCF_033153115.1. Lineage (NCBI taxonomy): Eukaryota > Metazoa > Mollusca > Bivalvia > Ostreida > Ostreidae > Saccostrea > Saccostrea echinata. The sequence continues at coordinate 2,294,605 of NW_026889777.1, forward strand.
AGTGAGATATTGAACCTGTCGATGAGATCATTGGACTGCTTACATATTACAGTATGCGCGGGATTAGTTAATTAAAATCTCATTTGCATTCGTTGGTGTTCGAAAGTTACAGAATTGACAGAGTTTTACCTCAGAGCTGGAAAGGGAAATTTACATCACGGAAGCCAGTACAAAATACATGTATGTCAAACAAAGAAAGAAAATAAAAGATATAACAAAACATTTATTGACCGTGTTCTCGGGGTAAAATGCAATTTGCTGACCCCTTGAACCAAACTGTTTCCCTTTGGCCTAATGGCCTCAGGCAAACAGTTTGGTTCTTGGGTCCGACAAAACACATGTTGCCCTTGAACCCAGTTAGTAAATGTGTATTATTATTGGAAAATCTCAAAAATGTCACTCAGTTAAATTGCAAAAGAAATTTGGAAATATATTTATACATAAAAGTTTGAATTATTTCTGTGATAAGACTGCAGGATTGGTTTGTGTTTTGTTTATTGCCCCTTCAGATTTTTTTTTAGTCATATTATATATTATTATGCCACCACTTGCTGGTGGAGGCCTGCAAATATAGACCTGTACTTGACACTTATAGCCTTTGGGAAGTGAGGGATCTTTTTCGTGCCAGCACCTTCTGTGACATAGAACCTCGGTTCATACGGTTTCATCCGAGGAACCTATCTCAATCCACATCCAGCAGTGGGATTCAAACCTGCGACGTAAGGATCAGCTTCTAATACTGACACTTTGATTGTATGTTGTTTTACATCTTACTTGAAAATTTTTCTCTCGTATAGAGACATTACCACATACTGGTGAAGGGCTTCAAACATAGACCTTAATACTTAGCACTAAGGCCCATTGAGCAGTGAGGGTTCTTTATTGTCCCAACATCTACTGTGAGGTTTTTAAGGTCTCATCTGAAAAACTGTTGACTCTCATTCTAATGCTGGGTGCTTGGTGAAGGAACCTTCACTACCTATATGTTTATGTCTTAGGTTTGACACGGCAAATGAGAATCAAGCCCAGGCCTCCTGATTACAAAATGAATGCCCTACAACTAGGCTACCATTACAGATAATGAACTAGATTACTTACCATGTAAAACATTGTTTAGTAAAAAATTAGATTGGGGTATGTAAACTTAGAGTGGTATTTGGGTTATACAGTAAAACACGCTTACTGCGAACAGACTTAAATAAGGAATTGAAGCATATAGTGAAGTGATTTTCATTCCCTGTGGTTTTAAAACATACTGAAAACTAAACTGAAAAATGAATACATTTATAATGAATCAAAATTATTTGTCCCTGGCACTTATAAGCATGTTTTACTGTAATGACAAAATAATGGGGATTTGTTTTCACAGTGGCTGTATATTGTGAATAATTTAATTAGTCGATTGCAACTTTTCAGTTTTAAACTAATCTCGTTCAAGCAGATGCTTGTCTGTCTCCGTAAACTCCAACGAGCAGGAGTTTATGGAGACAGTCGAGCATCTGCTTGAATGAGACTAGTTTTACACATGCTATCGATCTACATGATCTAAGTGGTAATTTTTTAAAAAAATATGTATACTGGTATATTATTTAAAAAGTACATATTTTACAAAAAATACCGACCAACCGGTTATGAAAATCATGACCCGTCATCCCATACTAAACCGGTTACTATATTCTGACTGATTAGATGGTTACCCAGTTGACCATTGCCATCCCTAAGAAATTTTTTACATGTATAAGTTATGTGCATTTCCTTTGTGAAATCATGAAAAAAAACTCCTAATTAATCCCTATATATATTATATTTTTTAATTACATCCTCAAAATTGACTGCATGTAAACATCTATTTAATAGAATACTTTTTTACAAATAATACACGGAAAATATGACAGTATCTTTGAACTCTGTTTGATGGTTTCATTAGGAATGTCAGTGAATATTTGAGTACTCGATTACCATTCAATCATATTGACTATCGACTAAAATTTGTTAAGTCGGTTATTCGTTTAAAATTTGCTACTCTTAAATTCAATGTAAAAAAAATTGGATCTGCTCAGTTCATTTATTAACGTATCAGTGTTCAAACTCAGGGAAAGGCTTAACCATGAGTCTTTGTTAATTGTTCAAACATGCATTGGCATACTTTAAAAGATGTTGGATCCAAATTGTAAAGTTTCAACCTGCAATTTCGTAAGATCTCATATAATGCAACTACCAATTAATGAAGAATAATAAAACTTTATAAATACATGTAAATTGGGGAATGGTTATGAGCATAATTCAAAGGTGTTTCTTTCTGATATTAATATCAATCATTTTTAAATTGTATTGATTGAATGCAAAAAATCTCATAATTAAAATTTTGTTTTTATAAGAGTTGCACTTTAATTGTTCAACAATCACGGGTCACTGACAAGACACATTCAAATGGCTTCAGGTAAGAAATCAATAACGGGTACATGTACTAGCAGCAGGAAAAGAAAGGATAAATACGAGCATTTGATGTTCTGTATATAGATAAAATGTGCAGTCAGTGATTTTTTTAGGGCCGACTTGGGGCCGAAATTCGGTACATTTTCATGTAGTTATTGGATTCTACTAAACACCTGAAATTTACTCACAAATGCCAAGTAAGGACAGGATGATCACTTTAAATATTCAGGGGAATCAAATGCATGTATTTGATCACTCAGATACATTGAAATTGAATGGAAATATACTCAGAAAAAGGACAGTCAGTAAAATCAGATTTCCACAGTATATTCTCTATAGAATCAGGTAATGGTTGGAGGGGTAGGGTAGATAACTGCAATTTCCAGGACACTTCTTCTTGAACCTTTGATGCAAGAGGGGTTTTTGTAAATTACAATATATATCCTGAAAAATAGATTGGGTTTTCTTTTTGCAAACAAGCTATAGATGTATAAATTCAAGCAATTAAGAGGTAAAATGGGATTTCTCAAAACATCAAAAATAGGAGAGTATGTGTTTCATGTGAGTACATTTCATGAAGGCATGCAATTCTTATTGAACTTTTTATATCTAGCTGCATTTGAAATTGATCAAAGTTACCATTAAACACTGTTATGATAAGAAATAGATTCTCTTGGATTGTAGGAGTTGGTCATTTTTGAAGTAACACAAAGAATATGGGGTTAAGGTGGTTGACCGACAATTGGTGGGGTCACTTATTTGCCTCTTAACTTTTTTTATTTTTCATTGAAATAAGACATATTTAGTATATTTTTACTCAGAATTGATTGCACTTTCTAAATATGGAAAGTTATTTTAATTAAAAGCAAACTTTGAAAGTTAAAGGTGGCAGGGGATAGTTTCGTACTAAAGACCCGGTCAAATTTCAAAATTGAGATATCCCCTGTTTGATGTGATATTTTATGTAGAAAAATGATTAGAATAATTATGGGACACATTTGCAGTGTAGCAGAGTGCTTGCTGAAATAGATGATGTGCAACATGTAGGTGTCACTATGACGCTTGTCATATACAGTTGTAAATGCGAACCTAAGACATGTGGTCAGTTGCAGAGGAAATTCAGCTGAAAAGCAGTAGGCCTTAGAAGAAGGTGTGTATCTCAGAGGGAAGATGAATGGCCCCATATCAATTGGTGAATTTTCATTAGGGCATGCATTGATTTACAGACTACTGGGTGTTTTATCCTGCTCGCTCGGGCCTGGTGGTGGGTTGTATGGGTGCGATTGAGGCCCAAATCTTGGGAAAACAAGCCAAAATTTGGGGAGACCCCAGGTGCATTTTTGGTACATGTGCATTCTACTAGGCAGATTACATGTAATTTGTTGACATAATTTGTTAGCCATGGGCATATGAAGTGTAATTAATTAGCCCCTGGAAAACTGTCCCCATGTACATGTTTTTATGGATCGCATGTATATGTGTACCCCCTCGGCACATGTTTGGCATTAAAAAAACTATCCTCTGCCACCTCAGCCAAGTTGGATTTCTTCATAATTAGATAATTCATACCACTATTGTTCTTGATGCAAGTAATTAGATAATCCATACCAAGAATAGTCTTGATTAGTTATAACAATTGTTTGTTAAAGTAATACAAAGACAAAAACAAAGCTTTTTGACAATGCTTTTTAAGTGATTGGGTTTTCTGGGAGATTCCCAATTTAGCCTAATTGATGCTGAAATTCCCAATTCTGAGGGCCCCAGCCCCCATTCCCAAAGTGCTGAAAAAAAAACACTGGCAGTAAATATTATATTTGAAATCAAATACATTTGATACATATATTTATTACTAGGTAAATGTTAATGATTCAATAATTTGTTGTATAATGGTTACAACGTAGTTTAAATATTGTACAGGCTAGCAATCTCTTAAAGACAAAAAGGAAAATGACATGAAAAATTAATTTAAATTTCAACGAGTACTCGACTTTCATTTGACTAAAGCCTCTGACTGTTCGACTTAGCTGTCCAAGTAAAACTAACATCGCTATTTATCATTTATAAGTTGTACTTTTTTTTTTTTTATTTTGAATGAGAAATTTCAATTTCTTTTGGATAGGTGTGACTGCCATCTGATAACTGAAATTTGATACTAAGCATGACCATATTTGCCAGAAGAGCATCTGTTTGGAGATGACGAAGAATAAGCAGCATTATAGTGAAATTTAAATAGTCACACAAGGATAAAAGTCCTTCCATCTAGGATTATGGACACATCAGGCCTTAATACATTACAAACTTACAATGTAATATATGTATTTTTACAAAATAATTTAGAGAGAACTGCTATTTTGGCATATACAACAACAAATGTTAACATATGTGCATATTTCAAATGACTTCAGTGCTAAGGGCATGTACATGAACGAGGATTGTTAGAAAAGTTTGTGGACACATTGATTTAAGGAAAATTTACTGTGCACTTTGAAAAATGACATTTATCTGATTAAATTCTTATATTTTGTTTATCTGTTTATTAATATGTAAAAAATCAGGTCCATTTACTAAAATGTTGAAAATATACAATTTTTACTGTGCAGTCAAAGAATTCAGGGAGCAAGCATTTGATGTTTTTAGCTCTTCTAAGCCAAAGGCTCAAAGAGCTAATGCTATGGCCATTTGTGCGGTGTGTGTAAACTTTTTAGAATATGGGCCATAACTCAAGAACCCCTTGGCCAATTATTGTCAAATTTGTCACAGGGTATCCTTTGCCCAAGGGCTCCCTTTTGTACTAAAACTAGGGTTTTGAGCCTTTAACAAGGGGAGATAATTAGGAAAATAGAAACAAAAGTACTGGTTGCTAAAAAAATCTTCTTCTCAAGAACCACTAGGCAGATTATCACCAAACTTACACAAAAGGATGAGGATATGTTGTACATTAAAATTTGCGCGGGGATTTACCCTGGGGCAAAGGGCGTGGTCTCAAGGTCACTTCAAAGTTGACCAAAAAATACATTTTATTAAAATGTTGATGTTTTGCTTACTATAAGGACTAGGATCATCAAATCTTGTCAGTTGATGCATATAAGGACCTCATACATGTATCAAGTTGACTCAAAAGTAGGTCATGGTGACCTACTTTTTAAATTTTGCGGCCATTCTTTTTCAAAATGATTTAAAGGCATATTTTGAACAATTTAAGGCCTATGATCATCAAACTTTGTCAGTTGATGCATCTTAGGTCGTCGAAGTACGTCAACTAAAAAGTAGGTCACCTTGACCTACTTTTTGAATTTTATGGCTAATCTTTTTCAAAACAATAAAGGTCATTAATTCGAATACCGAGAGGTTTAGAATCATTTAATCTTGTAAGATGATGCATCTTGGGGCCATAAAACATATTTATTAAAAAGGAGGTCACAGTGACCTACTTTTTGAACTTTGCAGGCATTCGATTTCAAAGCGTTTTAGAGGCATAATTTGGACATTTTAAAGCCTATGATCATAAAACTTTGTAAGTTGATGCATCTTGGGTTCTTAAAAAACATCAATTGAAAAGTAGGTCACCATGACCTACTTTTGAAAATTTATGGCTTTAATTAAATATTTCACGAATTGGCTTAGAATTATCAAACTTTGTCAGTTGATGCATCTTTGGTCTTCGGAGTAGGTTGACTGAAAAGTAGGTCACCATGACCTACTTTTGAAAATTTATGGCTTTAATTAAATATTTCAGGTATTAATTGGCTTAGAATCTTCAAACTTTGTCAGTTGATGCATCTTTGGTCTTCGGAGTAGGTCGACTGAAAAGTAGGTCACCATGACCTACTTTTGAAAATTTATGGCTTTAATAAAATATTTCGGGTACCAATTGGCTTAGAAGCATCAATTTTTGTCAGTTGATGCATCTTGGGTCCTTGGAGTACAACTGAAAAGTAGATCACGGTGACCTACTTTTGAAAATTTATGGCTTTAATTAAATATTTTGGGTACTAATTGGCTTAGAATTATCAAACTTTGTCAGTTGATGCATCTTGGGTCCTTGGAGTACAACAACTGAAAAGTAGGTCACTTTGACCTATTTATAAAATTTTATGGTTATAATTTTAAAAAAAAAATTAGGTATTAATAGGCTTAGAATCATCAAACTTAGTTGATGGGTCCTCAGAGAAGTGATAAGTAGGTCACCTGACCAACTCTCAGGTATTAGTTGGCTTAGAATCATCTTGGGTTCTCAGAATGTGAATTTGAATTTTAAGGGTTTATCTAAATATACAGGATACTTAGAGGCATCAAATAGAAGTGATATGTTGTACAGTGTATCAGAAGAGCGATTCAAGGCCCTTGGGCCTTTTGTTTGATGTTAGGTGATGTGACAACCTGATTCCAAACCTGCTGAGCTTTTCACAGCTATAAATACCTTTCAGTTCTATCATTTACATGTCTTTTCCCTACTTTAAAATTGAATAACTCTAGTAAGTCATGTTACTTTTTTCTATTGTTGCATATCAAATATTAGTGAGATCTTAAAATCTATGTCTACACAGTAAAGCAATAAGAATGGAAACAATGCAAAATCTGTAGGCGCAACATCCATGCGATAAGCGATGTACTGGGATATTGCATGGACTGGGTCATCAAAAATGTCAATCCTTCCATTAACAAAGCTACTACTATTTGAACACTTTTGTCATAGATATGTATAGGCAATCCCTGAAGCATCTTAAAACATTTTAGTCTCTTTTGGGTATTTTCCTGTCTGAAGAAATAATTTTTTAATAGCTTAATGCTCTCCAAGACTTTCAATGACATTGCAATTCTCAACTTTGTGTTTTCGCATTGATCATCTATAATTAGCGATGAAACAGTCATAACCCCTCTAATTTAATTCAAAATTTTGCAACATGCCCTCTCTTGAATATTGTAGCGACATGTAAAATATCATTAATTTTTTTGCACTACAACAGTGCAATTTTTTATTTCAAGAAATTGGTCTGATTTCAATATAACTTTGATTACAAATAGACGACTCTAAGATACATAATTCTTTTTTATCTTTTTTGCTCTTGTGACCCAAAGGCTCAAAGAGCTAATGCTATGGCCATTGTGCAGTGTACGTAAACTTTTTAGCTCACATGAGCTGAAAGCTTAAGTGAGCTTTTCTGATCACCAGTTGTCCGTCGTCTGTCCGTCTGTCTGTCCATCCGTCTGTAAACTTTTCATATTTTCATCTTTTTCTCAAGAACCACTGAGCCAAATTTAACCAAAGTTGGTACACAGCATCCTTGGGTGAAGGGGAGTTTAAATTGTCAAAATGAAGGACCAACCCCCTTTACAAGGGGAGATAATCAAGAGAAGACAAAAATAGGGTGGGGTCATTAGAAAATCTTCTCAAGAACCACAGGGCCAGAAAAGCTGAGAGTTATGTGGAAGCATCCTGGGGTAGTGTAGATTTCTTAATTCTTCAAATCATGGCCCCCGGGGGTAGGGCGGGGCCACAAGAGGGAATCAAAGTTTTACATTGAAAAATATAGGCAAAATCTTTAAAAATCTTCTTTTCAAGAACCAGTGGGCCAGAAAAGCTGAAACTTATGTGGAAGCATCCTGGGGTAGTGTAGATTCTAAATTCTTCAAATCATGGCCCCCGGGGGTAGGGCGGGGCCACAATAGGGAATCAAAGTTTTACATAGAAATATATAGGCAAAATCTTCAAAAATCTTCTTCTCAAGAACCACTGGGCCAGAAAAACTGAAACATATGTGGAATCATCCTGGGGTAGTGTAGATTCTAATTTTTCAAATCATGGCCCCCGGGGGTAGGGTGGGGCTGCAATAAGTATTACAAGGGAGGGAGGGTCTGGTGAAGAACAGCAGGGCCAAAGTAACTCAGGTGAGCGTTGTGGCCCATGGGCCTCTTGTTAGAATATGGGCCATTACTCAAGAACCCCTTGGCCAATTATTGTCAAATTTGTCACAGTGTATCCATGGCCCAAGGGCTCCCGTTTATAGTAAACTTAGGGTTGTGACCCTTAAACAGGGGGAGATAATTAGGTAAATAAAACCAAAAGTACTGGTTGCTAAAAAATCGTCTTCTCAAGAACCACTGGGCAGATTTTCACCAAACTTTCACAAAAGGATGAGGATATATTGTAGATTAAAATTTGCACAGGGAATTGCCCTGGGACAAAGGACTTGGTCTCAAGGTCACTTCAAAGTTGACCAAAAATTACATTTATTAAAATGTTGATATTTTGCTTACTATAAGGACTAGGATCATCAAATCTTGTCAGTTGATGCATCTAAGGACCTCGTATCATGTTGACTCAAAAGTAGTTCATGGTTACCTACTTTTTAAATTTTGCAGCCTATCTTTTTCAAAATGATTTAGAGGCATATTTTGAACAGTTTCAGGCCTATTATCATCAAACTTTTTCAGTTGACAAATGACAGAATGAGACCACTATTCTTTAAATTTGCTTGTTGTGTCTTAGGCTCATAATTCACATTATATCTACTGCAATCAACGTCAATTGATTCAAATATTTTTAATGAATTCTTATTTAAAAAAAATTTACTTGAATATATGTGTAATATACATGTACATGTAAAAGATTATTTTAACATGTTACAAAATTTAAATATATGTGTCTTTTTTCCCCCTTGTAAAACATTTAAATAAATGAACTCAAGAAGTACAGTAAAAGCATTTTTTCTCAATTTCAACTGGACCAAGATTAAACATCAAGATATCCAATGACTCCAGATAACCATGCAGGGTAAAAACTTAAAGAATAAGGGGTTGAGAGTACCAACTCACTTCAACATATAAATGGTACATGTATTTAGATATTGGTTTTTGAGATAATGAAGTTTAATTTTTAAGATAAAGGCTAAAAAAGAGATTATGTTAAAATTTTCCAAAAGTGACACCGTCTTACTGAAATCATCCCTGTGCATTTCTTGTAAGAGTATTTTTCTAGTTACTGATTGTCAAACAATGGATATCCTCAATCAGTAACACATTTTGATTACTTACTATGTAGTTGTGCTGTGTAAATGTTTTGTCAAGCAATTATTATGACAGTGATGTAGCAAAACACTGATGATTCTGTAGTATGGCACGTGTTACTAACATGATTGCATCAAAGATGTTAGATGAACAGAAAAGTCTAGAAATTAAAAATCAAAAGTCATAGTTCAAGAAATGAGGGTCTGGGAGTATTAGTGTTTTGGATACAATTTCAAGAGTACTGTTGGAGAGAGTACAGTTGAATTATATATACTCATGCTCACTCCAGATTCAGAGTTCCGGAGATGAGGTCTCTTGATATTAGGGTCAAAGAAGACAGAGAATGTTAGCAAAGTTGTCAATCTAAACAGAAACATGTAACCTTTAGGTGGAAATTAAACAAATATTTATCCATTTATTACGACGTCAACTTACAAGCTAATCGCTAAGAAGGAAGACCCACTCGTTGCTTTGCAACGAGCTTTGCTCTAGTTCTTATTATTCTTTTTTTTTTTTCCTAGACGCCAACTTTGAAGCTTCATATCTTCCTCATTTCTGAATGGATTTTGTTCAAATTTTCAGAGTTTTTAGACTTTGCAAAACACTCTCAGAATACTGTAATACAATTCGGAAATTACCTTCTGTTCACGAGTTATTCCCCTTTGATTGAAATTTTTATGCCTCTGGTTTCCAGACAAAGGCTCTGAGACTGTAATAATTGGAGCACAAAACCCTTTGAAATTGAAAAGAAGAAGCATTGAAGTTGTGCACATCGGTTTTTGTTTTTTGATTTTTGCATTAAAAATGGCGCTAGAGAGGGGTCAAAAGTTAGAACGCGGAAAAGAGCAAAAATTTTGACATATTTTCCTTTATATCTTTAAAACTAAAAATATTTTGTTAAAACATGTAGAATAAAAGTTGTGCATAATAGCAAGAGCTTTCATTTGATATCATTTAAAAGGGGCTGGCCCCTAAAATTAGGGATCTAGAGCCCTTGAAAGTTTTCGCTTTATAACTCAAAAACGGTAAATATTTCGATATGGCTTTCGGAATTAAAGTTGTTCTTTAACACCTTATTGATCTCATACAAATGTTGTTTTGTTCGAGTATTGCGTAATATGTCGTAATATGTAGGTAAAAAGCAGGTCCCGTAAACAGGTAAGCGTTTTCATTCGGCAAGTAAATCGGAACTCTTCATGTGTATAACTTCAACAAACTTGCAATAAATTATATACCCTACTGTATTTAATGCTAATTTTCTTCTAAATAAGGTTTTAAACGTGTTCTGTGGTTCACTCATAAATTATTCTTTACAACTTTCTTTTCTTTTTTAATTTAGATTTAAAGGGAACACGTCTTCAATAAAGGAAGGAATTAAATGTATCTATATAACTATATAAATAATATTAAACTTTAAGCATCGAATAATTAATGATCATTAACAGTACGCATTTCTCCATGCTCACCTAAATGTTTTTAGTTATGTAACACAACCCGCGATCCCACGTTGCCGAGGTCACCATCGACCAGCCACCTGCGGTCATAAACCATGTAAACAAAACAAATATCTGTGAAGACTGTGATCACGTTCTAAATCCATCGTGTAGAAACAACAACTAATGAAACATTGTGTTTTTTAAATTTATATTGAATCTTTAAGATAACTTAATCTCATCTTTGATTTAGTCTTAATTTCAAACACTAGTGCATAAAATCATTTCGAATTTTAATCGCTTTTACCGGCCTGTTCACTGTCGACACAGAAATACGATTTAAAAAAACAAACAAACAATTTATTTCTCTGTCCCGTGTAATTGTATTCTATTTCAATTGTAATTGAAAAGGTGCTAAGGCAAATAATTGCAATTAGTGATGGAAGTATTAAGTATTAATACTTGTGTAAAGTATAATTTTTACTATCAGTCTCTTAATTGTTTCTTCATTTAATTTTTCATTAAATATTAAACTACATGTATATACATCAAATAATACTTTTAAACATACAATAATTCACGCCTTCTTACAGCACAGTTTACATTCTGCTCTGTCGCTTTGTAACCCAGTCTTCGTGCACACGTGGCCGCAGAGAGCCGGGGTCATATCGGTATTAAAATACATTGTGTACTCATAGCGATTAATGGAAAATTGGGTTTGAAATCATTTCGAATCTTACATATTATTTTATTTTACTCTATCTCACGCTTATTTTTATCAATCCTTACCGCCCGTGCATTTATTCATTTCAAGTTTTACGCATTTTAATTGCCGACTTAACCATTAAGTTTGCAACAATTTATTTTTCTGTCTCGTGTTTTAAACTGCATGTACACATGCATGATAATTGTAAGTGGAGGTGACTTTTTCAATTCTCGGCATCCTCACATGTGATTTCGGAACCTTAATTGACATTGTGAGGATGAATTCTCGGGAAAATCGAAAAGTTTTACGGATACATACATACATACATACATACATACATGCATACATGCATGCAAGTACAGAACATGCTCTTTTTATAAGCACGATCATGAATTCGAATGTACAAGTGTACATGTATATGCAAGAGCGCCCCAAATGTACGCATATCGAGTGTTTAAAATACAGAGAAATACAAAATCCCCGGTCTCTGTTTTACATTATCTTTGCAACAAAATATTGGTTAATCTGAAATCAATTTTATTGATCTATAGCTTATTTTGAAGTAAATTATCGGTCCACTGAGTTGATAATGAGTTGTTTTTATAACGAGTACATTTAGAGTATTCCGAATCACTTTTTACATTTTGACGGTAAACGATTTTATTAACAAGTTTATAAATGGTTGGTTGGTATTAAAGGAAAGCCAATTCAATGAAAAATCAAATCTACATTACACGGCGAGTCTATCTACGATACAGCGGCCTTGACAGGGGTTATATTTACATCACCTTTTTAGTGTATTGCAGGTCACTTCCGGGTATTTCGAATCACCTGGTAAATGGTAAATGGCTAAAAACAGTCAGATAACAACATTATAATTAATGAATTAGTTGGAATTGTTTACCAAAAGTATCAAAAAATAAAAAGAATTATTTTCTTGTTGAATGTTGTTGGGTTTTTTTTATTAAGTTATTAAAGCCCCCCCCCCCCCCCCTTCTGTAGACAACACTATAAAACAGCGTTCTCAGAGGCGGATCATGCAGAAAAGCAAATACCAACAGAATATTTACTTTCTGAAATTACCTGATTGTAAATTGTTGTCCTGTAAATATAATCATGATAATTATGTAATTCTTTTTTTTACCTATGTGATTTTTTTAATGCAAATAATTAACATTGAACTGTCATAATTCTACGAGTAGGCTACCAAATAATGATATAATGATGATAAAAAAAAATTGTGAAAAGGAATTAAACCAACTCATGTTTAGATTTCATGATTATCAAGAATGACGTATATCACTGCATACGTGTACTCGTACATATCAACATTGATCAACACTGATCAAGTGTATACCGGGACCCGGGATAGTCTTATTATAGCTCTTGCTTTGTCAAATCATTACTTTCATACCCCTTGCATTTAAGAAAAACAATGTTATAAAAAAAAAATAATAATCTGACATATAACAAGTATACATGTAGCGTGTGCAATTTATTTGGCTAGGGGCATGTACACACGTGGTTCGAAACTATAGGGGGCTACAAATGCGGCCATAACTAGTATATTTTTGAGGTGTTATAAAAGAACAAATAATACTCACAAAAGCTTATAAAATTGCCGTTCTATCGATACCTTATATGCCATGTTTCATCCACCAACAACGCCACGACATCGATGAGAAATACCATGCAACGTTTCCTTCGAAAAGGGTAGGAAGTTAATGAATTAAAATAATTAATTCTTTTAGTTAACGCATTATGTTTACCTCTTTATTTGTTGTATGCAATAAGTATAGACCTTACTAATAATGACTGTTTGGTTGTCACACCTGTGCATGTGTCGTGCGAGGTACAGCGGTAAGGTAAATTACCGAGAGTCGCGATATGCGGGGTGATTCGGAATACCCTAAATGATCTAACATGCATGGGCCCACATAATACGACTAAATTCGTTTCATGAATGAACTGGTTCTTAACAAATATATGTACAGTATACAATATCTTTTCTTTAGATCTGTTTGTTTATTATTTTCAACCACAATCTGCAGTTACACGAAATCCATGCACAACGGCGCTACACCTGTCAATCAAAATCACTCGATATTGTGAACTCAGTCTGGTGTTACGGCAGCATTTCCGAAGTGATTCAAAATATTCTATCGGCTAATTCTAATTTTTCGCGTTGAATAATAATAATTTGGAACAAAGTTGGAATTAAGGCTGGAGCTGCATGCTGTGAATTTATCACACCTGCAGTCTGCAGTCTATGTATATGAAGCATCTGTTGAGTAATGAATCAGAGAGCATAATATGCGGAACAAGTTTGATTGAGATTTTTACTTTTCCTTTAAGATAAAATGATTAATAACATAATTTATGCATCTAATAGATACATATCAATGTACATGTGTAGCTTTTTAAAAACAAGAATCTGTAATTGAAAATGTAAAAGTGAAGAGTTTAGGTAATAGTTCTTAACCAAAATTTAATGACAGTTCATTCCTTCCTAGTCTCTATATAACTTTTAATTACGGCCGTGCCCTCTCCCCTTCAATTGATGTCTTATACATGCTTTTAAATTCTGTTTATGTATCAAGAAATTTCCACAGGTACTTGTGGACAGGATCCCCCCCCCCCCAAATTCAACCCCGATGTTTGTTGGACATTTTTTTCCACAAATTATATTTATTTCACTTATTCATCATGTGTACCATAGGAAAAAATCGAGTACAAGTACCTGTGGAAATTTCTGTTTGCCCCCCTCCCTCCAAAAAAACTGAAATTGCTTTCTACGGGCTTGACAAAAGGTACTTGTGGACAGACCCCCCCCCCCCCCCCGATATTCAACCCCGGGGCTTGTTGGACATTTTTTCCACAAATTATATTTATTGCACTTACTCATCATGTGTACCATATGAAAAAATCGTGAAAACCCCATTTGATAATCGTTCCACACAAAAAAAGCCTCACTGTGTATAGTTAAAACATTAATTTTTCATATTTCTTGATGAAATTAACATTAAAAAAAGCAACACAAAATTAATACCGGATTACATATCACTTGAATTTATCATAAAGCAGAAAATCTGTTCTGCGGGCTTCAAGGCCAGCTCAGGAACCTAAAGATGTCCTCATTTTCCAAGTCCAGTACAGAACGTAAAATAAATGAAATAAATCACACGATCACTGGGATGAACTCAAAGAAAGAAGACTCTTGAGGAAAAGATATTTTGATTCGACTTATAGACTGAAATAAACCGATATTCTCTTTTTGCCACTCTTTCCTGGTGCCCTGGGACTCTGAATGTAGGATCAGTATTTTTTTCACAGGTCCGTTGTATGGATTGTACCGGGGGGGGGGGGGGAGACCTTCTGAAAATAGTCTTTTGCTGTAGTTTTAATATGTAAATTTTGATTTAGTTGCTGCTTGCACCCTCCCCACTCTTTGTTTCTCTACGGTCATACATAGGCGAATCCCAGCAAAAATGTAATGACCCCCCCCCCCCTCCAACACACACTTTCTTTTAAATATGTATTGCGATAGGACTTAAAATAGGAAAACATTTTCTGCATATCTCTACATCGAAAAATATAAAACAAATATTTTTTTTTATATTTTCTTTTTAAAACAACATAGATAATTATGCATAGCTAATTAGATACTGAATTAAATATTTATCTTTGCAGACAATGTGCTCTGGGTTATAGAACATGATGTGAAAGCGTATCGTAATGCACCTTGTAATCCTTTGGATTTTCAGATTTAAGGCCAATGCGAAAACCCAAAGACGCCGACATTTTTTTTTATGCTACTGTAATCGAAGATCCGGGGGGCAAACAGTTTTTGTCCTGTCCACCTGTCTATTTGTCTGTTAGACTGTGTTAGCCTCTTTGTCCGCAAAAAACTATGCCCATAAAATTTGATTGGTTGGAACTACTGCTTTCATATTTCTTATGTGTATTCCTAGTAACAAGGACTTCCTTCAGGTACCAACATATTTGACCTCTTGACCTTGAACTTGGAGTTTGATCCTCTTTCGCAAAATTTTACCAAACTATAACCTTGGCCAAAACTTTTGAACAGTTGGTGCTATGGCTTTTATACTTCACATCTGTATCCCTTGTGATAAGTCTCCTCCTTGGGTATAAATATGTTTGACCATTTGACCTTGATCTTGGAGTTTGACCAACTTTTAAACAGCTTTAGCCTTGACAATAACTTTTGAATGACTAGTACTAGGGCTTTTATATTACATAGGTAATTTTCTTGTGACAAGGCCTGTCATTGTATACCTTTAATTTTGACCATTTTACCATGACCTTTGAGTATGTCCTACTTTTGAAAAACTTTAACCTTGGTTTTAACTTTTGAACAGTTGGTGCTAAGGCTTTTTTAAAACCATATGTGTATTCCTTGTAACAATTAAGACCTTCCCTCAAGTACAAACAATTATGATCCCTTGACCTTGGAGTTTGACCTTTTAAAGAAATTAACCTTGGCAATAACTTTTAAACTGTTACTGCTATACTAGTATATATTTCACAGTATATTCTTTGTTCAAGACCTTTATTTGGGTAATAACATTTTTTTTATCTTTTGATCTTGACCATGGAGTTTGACTTGCATTTGAGAAACTTTAACTTTTGCCATAAGATGCCATATGGGGGCATCAGTGTTTCAAAAATCACACGTTGTTCAGTATCCAAATCGGGCATAAAACATTTACAATGATCCTTTAAAGCAGTGAGTTGAACCTAATAAACTACGACTATAGAAATTATGATAATTTATTTCGATGTATGGTCTAAAAAAACGTTTATTATACCTCTGTGAAAACTAGCTTACAAGTGAAAAATCACTAGTAAAATAGAATTTGATTGGCCGAGAAAGTCACGTGTCCATCATGTTTGCCCTGCAACAAAACGTCGTGTTTCACGATTGTGACGTCACAATTAAACGAGTGAGGAGTTAGATTGTTTATAGCGACGCTGCTAACTTCGTTCGCGCGGTAACAACAACTAAAAATTCACCCCAAAAAATCACCTTAATTAATGGAATTGCATACAGATAGTAGATTAAACGTTCTTTGTTAAAATGTTTGCACTTTTCAAAATTCGTTTATGGAAGTACAGCTAACATACGTCATGAGACGTCACAGTCTAGACGTTCCAAATGTCTCGTGCTGTTTGAAGAGGCGGATCTTAAAATTAAGTGAACAATGCACTCGCCCAACGGTCGCACCGTCAACATATTATCGTTGATTGATTGTGTCGATTTAAATGTGTAAATATGTAATGGTGTTTGAATGTTACTGGTGTGATCACACAAACTTGTCACGTAGGAATTTTTTTTTTAATGAAACGAGGCTATTGGTGTACCTGTAACTTACATCTCTTTCATATCGTTCTCATCAAATGCATGTTTGCTTTATTCATTGGATCTCCTTTGTAATTCCTGCATTTTGGTTAATTCGGTATTATAAACAATTTATTGCATAATAGAGACATAAAGATTTCTTCGCAAATGAAAAATCATATTTCCCTCGGGCGTTGCCTTCGGGGAGTATGATTTTTCATGGGCGAAGAAATCTTCATGTTACCCTCGCGGAATATGATTTTTTATGGGCGAAGAAATCTTTATGTCTCCCTCACTATCATGCAATAAATGCAAACTGTGAACTTGTCAAGTCCGAAACACACAAAAGGGTATCGCTGATATCATACAGAGTGTATCATTGCCTTGATCAGGCACATTGGAAACAAATTCAGTTTTTTTTTTTTTTTTTTTTTTTGGGGGGGGGGGGAGGGGGCACAGCCATACATTTTCAGTTGACAGTTGAGGGGGCACTACTACCATAAATTTCCTGACAAGCAAAAAAAAAAGGTCACCAACTACCAAATATTCCTTGACAAGCAAAAAAAAAAAAAAGAAGGTTATCAGACGTTTTTATTGAGGTGGCACAAGCTATAGTATCTATGTCTACTATTGTAATCTATATATCGGCAAAATTATTGGGGGGCACGCCCCCCTCGGTTCCTACGGCCATGTTGATTAAATTTAGGGTCACTAAGGAAAGAATGTTTTGACTGGATGAATGGTCTGAAAGAACATGTGTTAACTTGTCGAGTCGGTTACACATAGATGGGGTTTTCTTATAACCAGAGTGTGTCATGGTTTGATGCAAGGTCATTTGAACGAGTTCAAGGTCATCAACGGAGAAACAACATTCCTTAACTGTCTTTCTACTGGTGAGACATTGCAAGTTGATACCCCTTACAAGATTGCTTATAACCTTAGAATGTGGCATGACCTTGACTCAAGGTCACTTCTTCCTGTTCGCAGCTCCAACGGAAGACCTACTCGTTGCTTTGCAACGAGCTTTGCTCTAGTTTTCTAATAATTATCGTAGTGTCCAAACATGTCACGGCTATAATGGGTACATGGTACGAGATCATGTCCAATTAATAATTTTACAAAGAAAGCTCAGTATAGCGAGATAATTTTATTACAAAACAACACAATTGACAAATAATTCTCGCGGAAGTGAAGCATTTATAATCACTGTATTTTCTACATGTTAAGTCGGCAGTTTTTAATGAGGAAAATTATCTAATCGACTGTGTCTGAGGAAAGACGGTTTCTCAATTTTGGGATGAGGATTCCTTTTCCTTATCACTTTTTTATTGAATTTATTTATTCGAATGTCGTTTCGTTATTCGATCGTCGGTCCATTCGACTGATAGTCGAATAGTCGACTATTCGTTGACATCCCTAATATATGTATATCTAATTAAAAAATTCTTTAATAATATAATAAATCCATGTTTGAATGTTCAGTGATGTTATTGTCAGCTGTTTCTTTCCTGTAACATGGATACTTTTCAAGTTAAAACGTTTGTTTTCTGTATGTATATACCAATGCTTAAATATGCTAAATGAATTTCTAGGAAACTTATCAAATATATTTTTTCTTATAAACGAACTGTTTTCTTGTAATCGTTTATCATTTAAACTATTGTTTTGGCTCCAATGTTGTGGAACTATACATGGTAAGCAACTAAATACTTAAAGTTTGATGTGTTTAGAAATGAGACGTGTTTAGGGCTAAACGCGTAAAAAAAGTGAAACAAATTATGTGTTTAGATATATAACTGTTTAGGGGGTAAACATGTTTAGCAACTAAACACATGAAGTCTAAACGTGTTTAGAAATGAGGCATGTTTACAGCTACACGTGTAAAAAAAAGAGTGAAACAAATCATGCGCTTAGTTTTGTGTTTAGGATCTAAACACTATTTTTACAGTGTAATATTATAAAGTTTAAAATTGACATGCATTAAAATCAACATTTTTAAAATTAATTTACTGAAATTTCAGTAAAATATCTCTATAAATAACATTTTTCTCTTTGGTAAACGAATCATTCAAAATAGCTGCCGACGCAAAACGTAGCTCGTAGAGTGTTTTAATTTGTTCAGGAATCGTGCGTCTTTAAAAATTCGTTCGAAGCATAAATTCGATACTGCATTTTATTTTCTTTTAGTTACCGAATTATCCATTTCACACGTACTACAGTTAAGAATAAATCAAAGAATAAATTCTTTTAATAGACAAATTCCCTAGCATGACCTTAAACCTAAATGCTCGATTACTGATCGGTGGTCTACATCACGGCCAGGAACACTTTAAGTTCATTTACAGTACCGTTGTCAGAGACCTTTCAAGTTAAGCACTGAAATTGGTTCGTTGTCATGACCTCACAGGTCAGGTAACTTCAGAGAACTTATACTTAGTTAAATTTCATTTTCCAAGTGAGTTAATTGAAAACAATCTCTCAAATTGCAATGGGGAACAGAACTGAATATATTTGTTGGTGCATCAATAACGTCAGAAATTAACAGGTTATATTACAGTAGTTTGCTTTGGCGATACACCACCCTGCTTAAAACATATTTTGATCTGTTTAAATTTTCTTTGAAATTAACATATTTTTCTTTTATTGCTAGCGCTCTCGAGCGCTAGCAACTACGTTAGTCTATATTTCTGAAATACGCATGCTCGATTTCATGGTCGGGGATTCTGGGAAAACTACTGTAGATAGACTGTATGATAACAATTTCGTTTTGTCATACAAAAATACGATCCGAATTTACACTGGCCTTTCCTGTCTGATGTGCGCGAAATACATTTCGTAGGTTAGAGAGAGTCAATACCAGTCTAGATCCGGATTCTGATTTTTTTTTTTTTAATTTATTGTCTAACCTACACATATAAGTACAAGAAAAAATTTGGCCATATAATGCCAAGATTCTAGACATCTAGCTTTCCTTACAGTTTTTCCACTTTAGTGGATAATTCCGGCAAGCTCGGAAAACAACAACAACAACAATCTTTTTCAAAGTATGTCGGAAAGACATGTCAATTTAGTGTTTATCATCTGCAAATACATATGATCTGAAGTTCCGGCAAGCTCGGAAAACCGCGGCAACCTCGGATATATGTTTTCCGAGCTTGCCAGAAAGGCCCAAAGGTGCTCACTGGTTCTACTGACCTTTTATTTTTCACCTCGAAATTGAAATTACAGTAAAATACAGAATGCTTAAAGCACAGTTAGGAGTTATGCCATTGCCGACGTGAAGCACGCTCTTAGATTCACCATTTTGAACTGTGACCCCCCCCCCCCCCCCCAACTCAACCCCCAGTGCACCAAACTGCCTTCCTATTAATAATTAATCGATTCAGCAAATTTAACAAATGGTTCAGATATTTTCCTCTGTATTTTATTATGCTACAGCGCTAGCTCACCAATCTTTTTAAAAGATAAGCTTGTACAATAAACAATACCCAACACTTAAGGTACAGGTAATATTATGAGGTATTGTTAGCTCCTGAAATAAAAATCAAAGCGAAGTAAAACTGAAAATTTTTGCTATAGTTCAAATTTTGTCCATTGTCATGACAAGTTACGAAATTTCAGTCCGTTGTCATCGGTCCGTTGTCAGAACTGTACAGTATACAACGTTGATAAACTACTGTGTAATGCATTTTATTCATTAATTATACCTGAAAATAGAGGGAAAAAATGTTGGAAAGGAAAACCAGTCATACATGTATCATTTCGCCGAACGAATATGTAATTTGTCCAAACAAATATCTAATTTGGCCGAAGAAATATCTAATTTGTCCGAACAAATATCTTATTCGTCCAAACAAATAAATATTTCTTTATCTGGCCCTCCAACGGCGCCGTAGGTTTCAAACAAGTGCTATTAATAGAAAATTTAAAAACATGTTTCATCGATAATATGGCAGTGATTCTTCTATAATTGTTTCTATGAGAAAACCTCAATAATTTGAATTAAATTCAAAGGACCAATCTCATTATAAAGCAAATATAATTGAATATATCAATGGTTGGACGATTTAATGACAAAGGAATTTAAGATTTACTGAGCTTCAAAGTTAGATTTTTAAGGGTGGACACCTTAGCAGCACGAAGCGCATGCAGTGGTTAGAGCATTTCACTCTAGTGTGGGGGAGCAAGAGAATTGATCCTTACGTCACTGGTTCGAATTTCAACGCGGACGTCGAGATCGGTATAAGTCCCGTATCATAGTAGTCAGATGTTGGTACGAAATAAATCTTTTTCTGTTCTATATCCACCAGTGCCGAGTACAGATCTAAAGCATCCCTCAATAGGCAGTCAGTAGTGTTCCAGGGACACGAAGCAAGCAAGCAGCCAACCAACAGACTTTGGCATCGTGCATAGCTGACAATATTTCACATTATAACTCATAGAATTATCTTTACTTTTTTACGAATAGTAAAATAAAACGCATACTATTCAGTATGTCTAGAATGATTTTTTTTTTTGGTACTGCTGATATGCACACCAAAATACATGCACGTACGATGCAAGTATAATTGGAATTAAAATAACTTTATCGCATTATTTTTTTAATTAGTGCTGCTAAGGTGTTCACCCTTAAAAGTCTAACTTCGGGGCTCAGTAAATCTTATATTCCTTTGTCAATAAAACGTCCACCCATTGATATATTCAATAATTTATGTTTTATAATGAGATTGGTCCTTTGAATTTAATTTAAATTATTAAGATTTTCTCATAGAAACAATTATAGAAGAATCAGTGCCAATTTATGAAACATGCTTTTAAATTATTTATCAATAGCACTTTTTCGAAACCTACGGCGCCGTCAGAGGGCCAGATAAAAAAAATATTTATTTGTTCGGACGAATAAGATATTTGTTCGGACAAATTAGATATTCTTTCGGACAAATTAAATATTTGTTCGGACAAATTAGAAGTTGTTCGGACAAATTACATATTCGTTCGGCGAAATGATACATGTATGACCGGTTTTCCTTTCCAACATTTTTTCCCCTCTATTTTCAGGTATAGTTGATAAATAGAATGCATTAAACAGTAGTTTACTTATGTTTTATACTGTACAATTCTGACAACGGACCGATGACAACGGACTGAATTTTCATAACTTGCCATGACAACTGACATAATTTGAATTATAGCAAAATTTTTCAGTTTTACTTCGCTTTGATTTTTATTTCAATGGCTTACAATATCTCATAATATTACCTGTACCTAGTGTTGGGTATTGTTTATTGTATTAAAGAAAAATATGTTAATTTCAAAGAAAATTTAAACAAATCAAAATATATTTTAAGCAGGGTGGTGTATCGCCAACGCAAACTACTATAATATAACCTGTTAATATCTGACGTTATTGATGCACCAACAAATATATTGTCAGTTCTGTTCCCCATTGCAATTTGAGGGATTGTAATCAATTAACTCACTTGGAAAATGAAATTAAACTAACCATTAGTTCTCTAAGTTATGACACCGGACGGATATCATCTTAACCTCACCTGTGAGGTCATGACAACGAACCAATTTTAGTGCTTAACTTTAAAGGTCTCTGACAACGGTACTGTAAATGAACTTAACGTGTTCCTGGCCGTGGATTAACTTCCGTTACGATATTTTTACCGACATTTCAACTTAATATCGGATTCATGCCAGACTTCAAGAATCATACTTCAGCGTTCTATACTGAACATCAGAAAACGAAAAATTCAACGTCAAATTCAGCTTTATTTAAAAAATAACAAGACTTGTTCAAGCATTAACTTCCGTAACATTACCTTAAAATCAATGATAAATTGAAATTGATGTTAAAAAGTTAACTATACCAGATTTGTGGACCATTCTTTTTTTTTTTCAAGTTCAATGATAGAGAATTATGATGATCAGTTTGCTATTTGAAACAATAATTTTTTTTGTACCCTGAATTGGTCCTTTTATCGTAGAATAACTGAGCCATATTTATTTAAAATACATATCACAATATTAATTTAAAAAATGTCACTGGAACAGGAGACAATTGTATGATTCAGCCTCGTACTGAAAACAACCTCAGGTGCAACAATCTTATACAAAGCTTATTTCTTTCGGTTATAATATGAACTAAGACAACACTAGATAAAAAAGAGAAAAAAAATTGTAAACAATTTTGAATGATGTACTTTGTCAGTATAATGCGCTTAATAGGATTAAAAATGTGATGTCTAGCTTTTTCTACATGTAGAATATACAAAGTATCTGGAACTTCATTTGAGCCCAAGGGATTAAAATTTCAATATCTGTTTAAAACACCCTCTGTCTTGCCAGACTTCCACCATAACCTACTTCTATGTCATGACATATGTATGTCAGTATGACAGATGCATGTCAGTATTCTATGAAAATACTCCCAGTAATTCTCTCAAACACAACTATACTTAGCAAAATTAACCTTTTGCTATAGCCTGGTCAACCTAGTAAGTGTAACATAATTTCAAGATGTGTAATTGTTTTTTGATACTGTCCTAAAACATTTTAACTATAAATCTATTTTGTTTTTTTTTTTCATTAAGTTTGTCACATGTTTCGCATTAATTTGACGTTAGACACGTGACGTTTCTGTTACTCTTCTCTACAGACTTTTATAGTATACAAACTTGTTGCTGTTAAAAAGTGACGGAACATTAGCATAATATAAAGAAGAAAGTCGTTACCGTTTTCCATATGTTGATCAAAGGGACATGATCAGAGTTAACGAACTTTGATGACAGGAGTACCATCACTATGCAAAGAGGGTGTTGCAGTTCCTCTATTATTTTCCCTAAAGGTGTAGCAGACAAAATGAAAAAAAAATTAAAGAAACAAAAAAAAAAAAAAAACAATGTTAAATGTTGTCAGACACAACAGTACATATATAGTACTCAATGTACTATAAGCGATTTTTAATTATTTATTAAATGAAATGTAATTTAATCACACATCAAATTATGACAAATTTTGTGCTTTTTAAGTAAGGAATCCCCAATGTTCTCATAAAATTGCCTATTTGAAGTAGAACGAATTTGATATAAGAATCAATAGCCTGGAATTTTCTTGAAAACTCATTTCCGATTTTTGTTTCAAAGAAACATATTTTTAAAAATCTTAAAAAATTGAGAGAAAAAAATCCCTCAAAAATGCAAGAAGTATACGTTTAATTCCACCATGCTATAGATTACCAGGATTGGTCTAGTGGTTAAGCAGGATGACCGTATGCCGCGGATGTCTTTTTGAAACTGGTTTGAGTTCAGAAGTGACTAGTATGAAGTTCTTAAGGTATTTCCATTCTCCTGTGATATCATAGGTTTTTGCAAAACCTTTTATTAATTAAATTCATACCCAATAGAAAAATATCTTTTGGAAAATGCTTTTAAATTGGTGTAATGAAAAATATTATTAAGTAAAAGAAATTTTAAAATGTAAATTTTCTTTATTTATTCAATAAACTGTTGCTAGGGCCAATAACTCCTTCTCAGATATCTTCATCCTGGCATTGGCTTTGTTGTACTTCTATTGTAAAAAGGTTTCCCAGACATTCACCATTCAAACATAGTTTTTTCAGCTATCAACCTTGGTATAAAAATTTTTCTTCATTGATTTTAAAGAATTGTTTTTGATTACAATTACCATGTTTGTAACAGAAATTGCAATCATGCAGTCATTCTTTTAAATAACGTAAATAATATATACATCAATCATCTGCCACAAGGCGGCAATATAAGTAGTGCTTTTTTCACATCTGCTAACTCTGACAACAGTTTTAGGGTTTATAAACCCTCTGCTCACGTATATAAAATGTTGCCTTAACTTTTATGATTTTCCGAAAGAAATGTATTTTATAGGTAAAATACAAACTATCATACCATAGTTTGCGGGGCAAAATTAAACAAAAAAGACATTTCAACAAGACAAATTTATAAAGGAATAATAGACATTGATGTCATTAAGAGTTATCTCTCTAATCAGAGTATCAATGAACCTTAAGGGGGTTGGGACACAGATTTGAAGCTCATAATTTCTAAAAATTTTCTAAAAATTATCATGATTTTTATGTCGTTAGAGTATTTCACGACAAAATATATTAAAAGCTTCTTTAATGTGAAATTATATATATATATATATATATATATATATATATATATATATATATATATATATATATATATTAGGGATGGCAATCGAATTCAGAATTGCTAATCGGTTAACCACAAGACGTTCCGACCGATTAATCGGTTAATCGTATCAAAATACACATTTTCCTGATATTTTATTTTTCAAGTAAACTCAAGTTATATACACAAGAAAGCTGAAAAAGACGTTAGTAATATTCCGTTGATGCTTGATTAGAGCGCTATATATTGTATTTTATTTCAATTTCGAAAGGCAAAAGAAAAAAAAAAGAAATCATGAAACATCTCTCAGATATTAAAGAAATTGATAATGTTACAACACAAGGTTATTGTGCATTGTCACCATAAACAGAAACTGAGTCTGAACTGTCACTCAATTTACAATGTTTGTTTAAAAATATAATTTGACAGATATCTGCGAAGGATAGACAGGGTAAGACACACATTGCAATCATTTAAATCATTTAAGAGACTCAACAAAGATATAAAATATCATTAAAGAAGTTTAGGACCGGCTGGGCAACGATACGGTGTTTATACAGCCAGCAATTAATAATACTTCGGAAAGTGACCAATTATCTGAACGATTTCAATCTTGAGAGTCTTAATTACCTCCAAATCAGCCGAATTAAATATGAAAACGTCATAACTTATCAATTTTCAGAAGGGTTTTTAATATTGTAAATCAATTTTTAAGGAAATTTACACGTATTTTAATTTTTTCCGACTAACCGATAACAGATTTTCGGGACGCATTTGTTTGGCACATATCCTTACACTTTCACAAAGTAAACTTTATCCTCTTTATCCTTAATACTTAAGAAAAGTAGAAAATTTGTTGTGTATTAATGAAAAATATGAAAACGATAATCATAATCTAGGAAGTTTAGAGTAGAAATGCGGGAAAGCAAAACCAACTCACCAGTATTGTCAGTCCGTGCTCAGTGATGTGTGTATAGTAAACAAAATAGATTGATTGATTGCGTGTTGTTTTACGTAAGGGTTAATGTACGAGAAGCACTCCATTCCTTAAAAGTAATGGAGCCGAGGCCCCGAAGGGGCCGAGGTCCACTGCTTTTAAGGAATGGAGCGCGACAGTGGTACATTTATTAATTTTCTTTTTGTGAAAATAAACTTGATAAAATGTTCTAAGTTTTTTCCTCGGAAGAGGGACGGGAAGGAGAAAAAGAATATAACAAATTTTGTTTTCAATGTAATTTGCAATTCTCCATTCCCGAAAAATAATGGAGCGCTCAAACAAAGGAGTGACGTCACAGGTGGATTTTACCTCCCATTCGAAAATTTTTCACTCATATAGAGACGTCACCATATACCGATGAAGGGCTTCAAATTTAGATCTTTACTCGGCACTCGGGGCCATTGAGCAGTGAGGGTTCTTTATCGTGTCAACGCCTATTGTGATATGGGGCCTTGGTTTTTACGGTCTCGTCCTTCGGATGAGGACCCGCAACTTTCACTTCAAAGTGCCGAGCACTTGGCGAAGGAACAGTTGCTAACTATTTTTTATTGACTTAGGTCAGTCGCGGCCGTGATTCGAACACACGACCTTCCGATCACGGAGCAAGCGCTCTATCGACTGAGCTACCGTGACGGTGTAAACAAATGGAACACACACCGTAAATATACTAACAACAAGCATTCTGAGAGTATTGCATTAACAATACTAGTCCCCTACCGGCAAGTATAATCTGGTTCCCGTTAAAAATTAAAAATGCCATAATTCCGTCAAAAATCATTGAAGCGGAACGAAATGCAAACTTGATCTGTAACTCATCAAGATACACTCACATACCAAAAATCAGTTCAATATCTGCAAGCGTTTAGAAGAAAAGGGCAGAAAAACAAGTGGGGACAGACAGACAGAGGGACAGACAGACAGAGGGACAGCTAGACAGACAGACGGACGGACAGACTCAGAGGAAACCTATAGTCCCCTCCGGTTTCACCGGTAGGGGACTAATAACAGAACTCGTGTCCTGTTTACAAACACAGGTGTTTGACGTAATGTTATGAAGAATGTCGTTGTCATTGAATTCATAGAATATTCATGTAAGTTCAAATCAGTATGTACTGAAGTTATTTTTTGAATAAAAATAGACATGCATCTAAAATTAAACAATGCAACTCTACCCAGGCGCCTTTAATACGCAAACAAATCCCAAAACAATTTTTCTTAATCTATGAGAGTATTGATTATCGTATTACCGTGTACAAAATTCCTGTTTTGCTTCTAGCATTCTTCATCTACGACATCTAAGACAAATTAAGGAAGAATTAGAGAGAGTGGGGGGGGGGGGGGGCTTAATGTTTCAATCTAGCAAAGATGCTGCTTTTTACTCTTCATCAATTTGTTTGAAAATATTTTTAAAAAATAATTAGCTAAATTTGGATTGGATAGTATGGAATTCCATATACGACAGCCAACTGCTTACTGCCAACTGCCACTGCTTATAGATAATATTGCCTATTTTTGTTTATACTTTAATGCGCATGCTTGAATAAATCATATCATAGGAAGAAAAGAACTGCAAACGATAGTAATTCTTTCCTCCACACTCAGTGAGGAATTAAAAGTCAATTTGAGTACTTCCGGTCATACCGGAAGTGAATAAAAAGACCGGAAGTTGTTGAAATTGATAGATTTCACTCTTTAATGTGTTGCTAAACATATTTTGAAGAAATGACATGAATATTTTTTTTCATTTAAAGATTTTTTTAATTTCTTTTATCAGTCAAAATTTCCCAATCAAGATCTTATCAGAAATCTTACGGAAGACCTACTCGTTGCTAGCAATGAGATCTCATCTAGTTATTATTTTTTTCTTACCGATTTTGTGCACGCGAGTTCTTGGAAACGGCTCAATGGATTTTCATGAAACTTTCAGGTCTGATAGAACATTAAAAAATCTAGACATGTACTTTTTTATTTTGATGACGTCACTTCCGGTTCGGAGATTTCTGCGATTTTGCGTTTTTTTTAGAGGGTCACTTTGTCCGGCAATGTTCTCAAAAACCACTGAACATAGACGCATGAAATTTTCAGTGATGATAGAGCAAACTATGGAGAAGTGAATTGTGTATATCATAACCACCGGAAGTACGAAGCGCCGACGCTCGCTATGGCCCGAAAATAGTATTATCGAAAACTTCAAAATTTCTTACACCTTTTCTACAATATCTTTTTACCTGTAAATATTTTGTTAAAACATATAGAACAAAAGTTGTGTAGAATGTTACGATCTTTCAAAGGATATCAACAATAAGGGGCTGGTCCCTAAAATTAGGGAGCTAGAGGGGCCAAAAGTGTTCTCCTGATATCTCAAAAAGTATTGAGAATTTGTATAGCATCATAGAAGCAAAGTTGTTCAAAATGACAAGTAGCAGCTAAGGAGATCATTAAAAGTCGTCAAAATGACGTCACTTCCGGTCAAACTGGAAGTAATGGTAGATGGCTCATTCTTGCTCATATGACTGTAGGTGTCTCTCGATTTCGATCTCATCTCCTTGAAATTTAGACAGAAGACTTATTTGTTGCTTTGCAATAAGCTCGTCTAGTTAAGGTCTTCAGTTTCCAACGAAAGACCTTCTACTGATTCTGTTGTTTCTTTTCCACTATTATTAAGGTCTTTCGTCTCAACGGAAGACCTTCTTATTATTCTGCTGTTTCTTTTCATCTTATTAAGGTCTTTCGTCTCAACGGAAGACCTTCTTATTATTCTGTTGTTTCTTTTCAACTTTTTTTATTAAGGTCTTCCGTTTTCACGGAAGACCTTATAGTGATTCTACTGTTTCTTATTATTATTATTGTTATTCTTATTTTTCCTCCCATATTTTGTGCACGCGTTTTCTCAAAAACTATTCAGTGGTTTTCAGTGATTTTTTCAGGGATAATGGACATTATTATGATCTTTGTGCATTTGAGGAGAAAATTCGAAAAATCTCTTTCGGTTCCAAGTAATGGCCAATTTTCTGATTTTGAATTGGATTTTTGTCTTTCTATCTCCTCTAGAACGGCTAAAGATATGAACGTGAGACATGTCAAAGATGATAGAGCATGACTTGTAGATGTTCTGACCAATTTGTTGTGTGTCGTCGATGCTTCCGGTCACCACCGGAAGCGAATTTCACAAATGGATTTTTTCAACTTTTTTGTTTTTCATTATTTTTCTTTGATATTATTATGGTTAATAGAAACACTTCCAAAAATACTTAATATATAGTTTGTTTTAAATTTGATAAATTCAAACTCTAGATATTTGCATTTTAAAATTTGAAGCGGGGTCAAAATGGCGGCCGTCTCCGTAAACTCCGACGAGCTGGTCGTAGTTTACGGAGACAGCCGAACGTCTTGTTGAACGAAACAAGCATAAGGACCGATGAAATGTACAGGAATTATTGGATTTGGCTGATTTTGGAAATGGATAATAGGTCTTTGAAAACATAAATACTGTGACCTCCAAATGCAATAAAATTAGTAATTTGTACGGTACATAGAATATTATATATGATGATGGAAACCATTCAATGGAACAAACATTTTAAAGAAAAGCGCGAAGATTTGCTCGTGACGTTTGGCGCGAAATAATGTATTATAACACCCCTCCCTTTTCATATAGACAAATGGTCTGATACAGAAGAGCAGATAAAGATAACATGGACATGAAATACATGTATATGGAATTGCATGGAATAAAAAGTTGAATATATATGTATAAGGAATAAAAGAAGTAAACAGTATCATCAGTTCATCAGTAATAGTTTATTTATTCTGCTGACAGTTATTGTTTATTAAACTCAATTAACGAATTCCGATGTTAATCTGCTTGCACAAAATTTGGCTAGCTAGTTCGCATTCTATAAAAAGTTTTATCCTCCTTGACGCTTGTTACTTCAAGCATTGATACAAAGTAAAAATCGATGATGAATGGTAAAATTGCGCTGGTGTAGTAGTTTCCATATTGAATTTCAAAGCAAGCGATCTGGGTTTATTCCGAATTATGTCTGAATTTTCTTTCTCATTTTACCTTTCACGGTAGCTTAGATGGTAGAGCGCTTGCTCCGTGATCGGAAGGTCGTGAGTTCGAATCTCGGCCGCAACAGACCTAAGTCGATAAAAAATAGGTAGCAACTGTTCCTTCGCCATGCGCTCGGCACTTTGAAGTGA
Source organism: Saccostrea echinata (assembly GCF_033153115.1). NCBI lineage: Eukaryota > Metazoa > Mollusca > Bivalvia > Ostreida > Ostreidae > Saccostrea > Saccostrea echinata. The sequence continues at coordinate 2,324,927 of NW_026889777.1, forward strand.
AAGTTGCGGGTCCTTCGGATGAGATCTTAAAAACCGAGGTCCCGTGTCACGGCAGGCGTTGGCACGATAAAGATCCCTCACTGCTCAATGGCCCTGAGTGCCGAGTAAAGGTCAAAATTTGAAGCCCTTCACCGGTGTATGGTGACGTCTCTATATGAGTGAAAAATTCTCGAATGGGACGTAAAACAACATACAATCAATCAATCAATCTCTCATTTCTTAGTTTTAATTTATGTTTTCATCTTTAGAAACGATATTGAGTGTTTTCTTCTTTGTGAATTCTGCGCTATTCTCATTTTTTAAAAGAAATCTTAAATATCCTTGCATTTTGAAAGACCCATGTAATATTTTAGGTGTCTTTACTACGAGCATATATAAATATAATTTTACATGCAAAGAATATCACATTGTAAGTTGTCTGAGCAAGATCTCAAACACGGTAAGAGATTAAGACACCAAACTTATATGAGCAACAGACCTTAAGATGTAGACAAAACCATTCGAGTTCAGAGCGTCAGCCGTCTCTTCCGGTCGTCACAGGAAGTGATCAAAGAAATCGAAAATTTCAACTTTTCTTTTTCTAATTAAAAATTACATCACTTTATTGTATCTTTTTCGCAGATTCGAAAGATGCTGGTCCCACCGGAAACAAAAACGACAACTTCCGGTTATAAGAGAAAAACTAAATAATTTGAATATTTTACTTTCCCATAAATATTCTTTATAGATGAAGTATTTAAAATGAATTTTGAATATGTTATTCAGAGTGCAAATGTCTAGTGTAACCTTAAATAGCTTCCAAAAATTCACTTCCGGTCGCGTGTTTTTCTGTCCTCAAAATGAGAAATTTTCTTGAGCGAGATCTTAAAAGCAGGTAAAATATTAAAAGACCAAACTTTTATGAGTAATAGACCTTGAGGAGTAGGCGAAACCATTTGGGTTAAACGAGTCAGTCGTCACTTCCGCTTGTCACAGGAAGTGATCAAAGAAATCACATTGGATTTTCACACTGACGATCAGGGTTAAGTCTCCAGTGTCTGAATTTCTTTTATCACTTTTTCAGCTTGAATTTTCGTTTTTATTTTCAGAATCGAACGGAAGACCTCTCATTGCTCGCAATGAGTTTCTAGTTATTATTATTCTTACCGATTTTGTGCACGCGATTTCTCGTAAATGCATAAATGGATTTTCATGAAACTTTCAGCAATGATAGCAAATTACATGAACTTAGGGCATTTTTTTTTTTATTTTGATGATGTCACTTCCGGTCGCGAGTTATACTTGATTTTCTCTTTTTAAATTGAAATTTTGTCTGTGCCTCTTCTCAAAAACGGTTGAAGATGGAGTGATGAAACATTCTGTGATAATAGATCATGATCTGTACATTTGTCTCCGGTGTTTCGTTTTTTCCGGCATCACTTCCGTTGTCCACCGGAAGTAGCTTAAAAATATGCAATTTTTGACTTTTTTAATTTTTAAATGTTTATAACATTGACATATATAGTGTTTTAAGTCATTTCATTTCCACCGGAATTTGTACTTTTAAACCGGAAGTTGTCCAAAAAATGAATATTTTTCATCCAAACTTTCAGGAAAGATTTGTACACACTCTCTGTGGAGTTTTAAGTCGTTTTGAGCACTTCTTGTCAAACCGGAAGTGAATTTAAAAGAACCGAAAATGGGTCGAAATTAAAAGATATCACTCTTTCACGTGTTTTTAAACATATTTTGAATAAATCAATCGCCTATTTTATTCAATTATACTTGTTCTTCCTTCTTTTCTTTTTTTTTTTTTTTGAGTAAATCTATCACAGTCAACATCGTAAATCGGACGGAAGACCTACTCGTTGCTTTGCAACGAACTTTGCTCTAGTTATTATTATTATTCTTACCGATTTTGTGCACGCGATTTCTCGTAAATGCATCGATGGATTTTCATGAAACTTTCAGCAATGATGGCAAATTACATGAAATTAAAGCATTTTTTTTATTTTGATGATGTCATTTCCGGTCGTGAGTTATACTTGATTTTCTTTTTTTTAAATTGAAATTTTGTCTGTGCCTCTTCTCAAAAACGGTTGAAGATAGAGTTATGAAACTTTCTGGGATAATAGATCATGATCTGCAGATTTGTCTCCGGTGTTTTGTTTTTTCCGGCGTCACTTCCGTTGTCCACCAGAAGTAGCTTAAAAATATGCAATTTTTAATTTTTTTTTATCTTTAAATGTTTATAACATTGACATGTATAGTGTTTCAAGTCATTTCATTTCCACCGGAAGTTGTACTTCTAAACCGGAAGTTGTCCAAAAAATGAGTATTTTTCATCCAAACTTTCATGAAAGATTTGAACACACTCACTGTGGAGTTTTAAGTCGATTTGAGCACTTCTTGTCATACCAGAAGTGAATTTAAAAGGACTGGAAATGGGTTGAAATTAAAAGATATCACTCTTTCATGTGTTTCTAAACATATTTTGAAGAATTCAATCGCCTATTTTATTCAATTATGCTTGTCCTTTTTTTTTTTTTTTTTTTTTTTTTTTTTTTTTTTTTTTTTTTTTTTTTTTTTTTTTGAGTAAATCTATCACAGTCAACATCGTAAACCAGACGGAAGACCTACTCGTTGCTTTGCAACGAGCTTTGCTCTAGTTATTATTCTTATTTTTCCTCACATATTTTGTGCAGGCGTTTTCTCAAAAACTATTCAGTGGTTTTTAGTGAATTTTTCAGGGATAATGAACAATTACATGAACTTTGTGCATCAGAGGAGAAAATTCAAAAAATATTTAGCGTTTTTTTTTTTCCTGTGTGAATTCTGTGCTATTTTCATTTTTGAAACAAATCTTCAAAATGCTTGCATCTTGAAAGACCCATACTATATTCTAGGTGTCTTTACTATGAGCATATATAAAATTATGTATTTTAACATGCAAAGAATATCACATGTAAGGATGACTATTCGGACGGAAGACCTCTCGTTGCTCGCAACGAGTATCTAGTTATTATTTTTTTTTCTTACCGATTTTGTGCAGGCGATTTCTCGAGAACGCCTCGATAGATTTTCATGAAACTTTCAGCAATGATGGCAAATCATCTGAACTTATGGCGTTTTTTTTTAATTTTGCCGTCGTCACTTCCGGTCGCGAGATACGGCCAATTTTCTTTTTTTAAAGTTGTATTTTGTCCGAAAGTGTTCTCAAAAACGCTTTGAGATTGAGTCTTGAAACTTTCAGGGATGATAGATTGTGACTAGTAGATTTGAGTTATTGATTAGTGTATGTTGCCGTGACGTCCGTTGTCCACCGGAAGTAGTTTAAAAAAATGCAAATTTTTATTTTTTTTTCTTTTTTAAATGTTTACAACAGAGATAAAAGAGGCAAATAGACTGTTTCAAGTCATACTATTTCCACCGGAAGTTATTTCTTCCAAACCGGAAGTAGACGAGAAAATGCTCATTTTACTTCGAAGCTTTGAGGGATGACTCCTCCACGCTCAGTGAGGAGTTAAAAGTCATTTTGAGTACTTCCGGCCATACCGGAAGTGAATATAAAAGACCGGAAGTTGTTTAAAATTGATAGATTTTACTCTTTCACGTGTTGCTAAGCATATTTTGAAGAATTGATATGAATATTTTTTTTTTCATTTGAAGTTGTTCTACTTTCTTGTAATCAAAATTTCCCAAATCTAACGGAAGACCTATTCGTTGCTCGCAACGAGATCTCATCTAGTTATTATTATTTTTTTTTTTCTTACCGATTTTGTGCAGACGATTTCTCGAGAACGCCTCGATAGATTTTCACGAAACTTTCAGCAATGATGGCAAATCATCTGAACTTTATGCGTTTTTTTTTTTTTATTTTGTCGTCGTCACTTCCAGTCGCTAGATATGGCCAATTTCCCATTTTTAAAATGGCATTTTGTCCGCAAGTGTTCTCAAAAACGGTTAGACATTGAGTCTTGAAACTTTCAGGGATGATAGATTGTGGCTCGTAGAATTGAGAAACCTAAATAGTTTTTGTTGCCGTGACGTCCGTTGTCCACCAGAAGTAGTTTAAAAATATGCAAATTTCTATTTTTTTCTTATTGATGTTGTTTGAAATTGACAGATTTCACTCTTTTATGAATTGCTAAACAATTTTGAAGAATTGATATGAATTTTTTTAACATTTAAAGTTGTTTTACTTTCTTTTATCACCGTTCACGGTAGCTCAGTCGGTAGAGCGCTCGCTTCGTGATCGGGAGGTCGTGAGTTCGAATCTCGGCCGCGACTGACCTAAGTCGATAAAAAATGGGTAGCAACTGTTCCTTCGCCATGCGCTCGGCACTTTGAAGTGAAAGTTGCGGGTCCTTCGGATGATACCTTAAAAACCGAGGCCCCGTGTCACGGCAGGCGTTGGCACGATAAAGATCCCTCACTGCTCAATGGCCCTGAGTGCCGAGTAAAGGTCAAAATTTGAAGCCCTTCACCGGTATATGGTGACGTCTCTATATGAGTGAAAAATTCTCGAATGGGACGTAAAACAATATACAATCAAACAATCTTGCTTTTATCTATCAAAATTTCCCAATCAAGATTTTTATCAGAAATCTAACTGAAGACCTACTCGCAACGAGATCTCATCTAGTTTTTCTTATTATTGTAACTCGCCCGCAGTTTACATCCATTTAATTCAATATTAATGGCAGTCTGGCCATTAAAACTTGCTTAAGTCCAAAGAAGAGTTCATTAGTAATGGATTAATAATTTTTAGAAACAGCCTCTTACATGTATTTACATCTCTTTTCATAAGGGGGGGGGGGGGTAGAAAATTTTATCAATTGAAATTGGACTTCAAAACATGACCAGATTTTCAAATACTCATGAAAATGGATATATGACTCTCAAATCTCTCCGTATGTTTAACTTATAATGTAAAAATCAACATATTAGATTGATAAAGTATTTTTATGCCCCCGTATCGAAGATTCGGGGGTATATAGTTTTTGTCCTGTCCGTCCGTCTGTCTGTGTATTTGTATGTTTGTCCGCATAAACTTTAACATTGCCCATAACTTTTGATTGGTTGGAGGTATGGCTTTCCTATTTCACATGTGTATTCCTTGTGACAAGACCTTTCTTTGGGTACCACCATATTTGACCTTTTGACCTTGGAGTTTGACCCAGTTTCGCAAAATTTTACCCAACTTTAACCTTGGCCATAACTTTTGAACAATTGGAACTAGGGCTTTCACACTTCACAATTGTAATCCTTGTGACAAGACCTTCCTTTGGATACCAACAACTTTGACCCTTTGACCTTGACCTTGGAGTTTGACCTCCTTTTGAAAAACTTTAACACTGGCCATAACTTTTGAACCGTTGGTGCTAAGGCTTTCATACTTCACATATGTAATCCTTGTGACAAGGCCTTCCTTTGGATACCAACAACTTTGACCTTTGACATTGACCTTTGAGTTTGACCTACTTTTGAAAACCTTGGCCATGACTTTTGAACCGTTGGTGCCAGGGCTTTCATACTTCACATATGTAATCCTTGTGACAAGACTTTCCTTTGGATACCAACAATTGTAATCCATTGACCTTGACCTTGAAGTTTGACCTACTTTTGAAAAACTTAAACCTTGGTCATAACTTTTGAACGATTGGTGCTTCAGCTTTCATATTTGACCAGTATATTTCTTGTGAGAAGGCCTTTGCTTAGGCACCATTCATTTTGACCATTTGACCCTGACCTTTGTTTGACTTACTTTCGAAAAACTTTAACCTTTTCCATATCTATTCAATAGTTGCAGCTAGGACTCTCATATTTCACAGGTATATTCCTCGAGACAAGACCTTACTTTGGGTACCAACATATTTGATTTGCATGTAAGAAAGTTTAACCTTTGCTATAAGTTGCCATACGGGGGCATCAGTGTTTCACAAACACAACTTGTTTTTTATTTGTAATCTCGTTAAAATTGGCTATATTTTAACTGTTTCTAGTCAGTAAACGTGATCTCCAACTCCCCTCCCTCCACAAACACACCACTCTCCTGAAACAACAAAACTATTAGTATGAATTTGTGAAATGACAATTTATAATACCTGTAAAAAGGAATTGTTGTTTCACCGGGGGGATGTTTTAAAAAAATATTTCCCGTTGATGTCTATAGTAAAAAAAAAAAAAAAAGTTTTACCAAAAGTATAGACTTTCATGTATCTCTCTTTGTTTTCCCAAATAAGTTTTATTTTATTATGAAAATTCACATAAATATCTATATAAATATGAAAAATCATTCAAATATGTCAACTTTTAAAATTAACTCGGAGATAGGCGGCAGAATATTACTATCGTTCGCAGTTCTTTTCTTGCTATCATATGATTTCTTCAAGCATGTGCATTAAAGCTTTTAAGATAACAAATAGGCAATATTGTCCATAAGCAGTGGCAGTTGGCAGTAAGCAGTTGGCAGTAAGCAATTGGCTGTCGTATAGGGAATTTCATAGGATAGCTGGACTTCCTGTGTAATGCAGCGTGTATAGGGATTTTTGACATCTTGAGTATTGGGGCTCTCCAAGTAAACAAGCAATCTGAGAGTATTGCATTAGCAATACTAGTCCCCTACCGGCAAGTGTAACCTGGTTCCCGTTAAAAATTAAAAATGCCATAAATCCGTCAAAAATCATTGAAGCGGAACAAAATTCAAACTTGATCTATAAATCATCAAGGTAAAGTCACATACCAAAAATCAGCTCAATATATGCAAGCGTTTAGAAAAAAGTGCGGAAAACCAAGTGGGACAGACTGACAGACAGACAGAGGGACAGACGGACAGACAGACAGACTGACAGACGGACAGACAGACTGACAGACGGACAGACAGACTCAGAGAAACCTATAGTCCCCTCCGGTTTCACCGGTAGGGGACTAATAACACCAGTACTACCAAGACCACTCCCCCTCCTCAGGTAACCGTACGGTAAAAAAAAAGGGGGGGGTCTTTAAGTCAGTAGTTAATATAATGCAATTTATACAACTCTTTTTAACTCATTGCTACCAACTATTAGTTCTATAGAACCGATATAACATTAATTTCATAACCTTGACATTCTGCAATTCAATGCATTCCTTTTTTAAAATAAGATTAAAATAAATAATGCATAGGAAATTCAAACTATCTCTATAATTTGTGAAACACAATTTGTTAAAAAGGTAGCGTTGCTTCCTGTAAATAAAATTTGTCATTGGTTGTTGACATTCAGTTGAAGTCGGTATTTATTAATAATTAATTTACGACATATTCCATAACAGTTACTATTCCAGTTTTTGTGTTTTTTTTAATGTCATCCGGTTTTGTGAATTACTAATTCAGAAATATGATCACTGATTCTATTGAAAAAGAACAAATACCAGTTTGAAATAAAAGATGAAAAATATCTATCTTTGTTTCAATATATTTCAATTGAATGAAGCCTTGTTTAGAAGAATTTAATGAGATCGATACACGATTTCGGAGAAATAGACCTCGTAGTTGATAAAATATTTACGTTCTCTGTGTTGATATGATCCATGTCTAACTTTATTTACTGAGTATTACGCTCACAAATCTGCAAATCATCAATCAATGGTACTGACTTTCTGACATCTTTTCTTTTTTCAATAAAAAAAATTGCAAAAAATATGTCAGAAAACAGTACAGTACATGTTATACATGAACAAGTACGTATGTACATGTACAATAATATTAAGAAGTCGTCATAATGAGAGAAAAAGGAAAAATAAATAACACAAGTGAGAGACATATACGTGAGTATAAACTATAACACTATCCCCAAAAAATCTAAATTTGAAAGGACAGTCTGTATCATTTATTTTAGTCATGAATACTAGTATACAAAATGACGACGACACATACATGTATTAATATCTCACTAAACTTACGTGTTTTTTATTATTATTTTTTTTTTTAAATTTATTTATTTTTATCAGGCTGTATTCAAAAACTGGGATAGAAAAGGTTCTTCGTCATACTACACAATGATTTACACTCCAAAATGAAATGGAACATGCATATGTCAGTTACATTATATCAATGATTTTTCATTAAGTGGAATACTGACCCAAGTCTCAGCTGGAAGGTGGTGGTTAAAACTTCAAAATGATATTAGTAATTCTTTTTAAAAGTGTACTTTGTTAGCTGCATGTAACCCTCTCCTTTTTGGAAGGGGGGGGGGGGTGTCAGATGAAAAAATATCGCAGAGGACTGCATTATTGTACCTAATACAATAGAGTTAGTTAAATGCTCAATTATTTTCATATCCGAAATAGATCTAAACTTAAAATTTTAAGAAATTTGTCCACTCGATGAGCTATTATTTTTATCAGTATTCCGTTTTCGGATAAAGTAGTTGCTTAATTTTTGTTTCACAGCTGAGAGAGCCCAATTCTCGTCGACGGAAATTTGTTCATAACAAATATTTGAAAGTCCACAAGATGTTAGAATTTTCCCATCTTTGGTTTTGAATCCTTTATAGGAATACTGAAAACATGAATATTTATACAAATCACAAACGATTTTGTTATCCGGAAAGAAATCATTCGCGTAAACACATTTACAGATATAGTGGGAAATATTCAGTCTCATCATACACCATGCAGTCCATATAAGAAGGTGTACATTGTGCGACTCTTTAAATGGAAAATATGTTTTACATGTAGATTTTTAAAGTTCATTCATTCAATGATTTCAAGGTTGTCAGATGACCATACATGTCTTTCATAGCCAGGTGTCAAGATTGGTGCAACTGACTCCTTCAAAAAGATCCAATTAACATTTGATTAGTGAGTTAACTTATATTTCACCATGCAAGTATCACTACACATTTTACTACACATTTCACTACATATTTCACATTGCTTTTTGCGCTTTTTGTCCCCCGCTGTAGCGAAAGCGAGGGGACATTAAATCTCATTCGTCTGTCAGTTTGTCTGTCTGTGCTTTCCTACCAGAGATACACTGTGAGGTTAATTATACGTATTTCCAGTATTCTGGGGTTATTTTTGTATTGTGGCCTCTGAGGTTAACCCCTCAACAACAGGGTTTATTTATGCTTGCTAGGTTAAAAAACTAAATATAGACTTAACCCATTTTTGGACATATGCACCTCACAATAGACTTAATTACCTAAAGTAACCAAGCACTGTTATCTTTTGCACAATGTATCTCTATGTAAGTCTGTTTATCTGTTTGTCAGTCTGTCTGCCATAAAAACTTTTGAATGAGAAGAGATAAGGCTTTCATATTTCACATGTAGATTACCTGTGACAAGACCTTTCTTAATACACTAAGGTTTTTGACCGCGTGACCTTGAAGTTTGACACACTTTTCAAAAATTCTAACATTACTTTAAATTGGTCATAACTTTTGAATGAGAAAAGATTGGGTTTTCATGTTACTCATGTATATTACCTGTGACAATACCTCTCTAAATGACCCCGTGACCTTGAAGTTTGACCTTTTCAAAATTTTGTCTTTGCTCATAATTTTTGGTTGAGAAGAGATGAGGCTTTCATATTTCAAGTGTACATTGTCTGTGACTAGACCTTTCCAAATATACTATGATTTTTGACCTTGAAGTTTGACCTACACTGTACTTTTAAACAATTTTAACATTACATTAAATTGGTCATAGCTTTTGAATAAAAAAAGAATTTTCGCATTAAATATGTACGTTACCTGTGACTAGACCTTTCCAAATATACTATAGTTTTTGGCCCCGTTAACCTGAAGTTTGACTTACTTTTCTAAAATTATATCTCTGCTTATAACTTTTGATTGAGAAGAGATAGGGCTTTCATATTTGACATGTGCATTACCTGTGACAAGATTTTACCGAGCATGCTATAATTTTTATCCCTTGACCTTTATGTTTGACCTAATTTTCAAAAAATTTAACTTCTGTCATTACTTTTTAATGACATATGATAGGGAGTTTGTATTTGGCAAGTGCATTTCCTGTGTCAAAGTGTTTCCAAATGTGCTATATATGACCCCTTGACCTTGACTTTCAAGTTTGACCTAATTTTCATAATTTTATCAATGTTGATAACTCCTGAAGGAGCGAAAGAAGAAGGGGCATTCATATTTAGCACATGCATTACCTGTGATAACCATTTCCAAATGTACTATGATCGACTTTTAACTTACTCATTTTTACTGATATATGTATATATATGACTATAGCTCACTTGCATCGTCGGAAACCAATGCCATTCTCGTGTAACCGGAAGTAGAACTCTTTAATGAATAACTTAACAAAGTTAATAGCCAACTTGGCTTAAAGCAGTAAACTGCCTCCAGTTATGATTGTCAACCCAGGTAAGGGGATATCTGAACTATGATCAACGCCAAATGAAAACACAGTTGTAAGTTTTATAAATTTAATAGAGTGAGAATTAACCTTTGTAAATGATAACAAATAATAAATAATGATCAAAATTTAACAAACAGAAAAGTCTTTGAAATTTGCACAGGATTAATAGGGCTTTATCAAAAATGTAATTTAATCTGGTAGGTGATTCACAATAATCTCAATGAATAATCTCAATAAATAAATAAGTAATTGAAAAATGTAATAGAAAATGGGAGGAATGTGGAAAAACTGTGAAAAAATAATTTATGTCCCTACTGGGCTTCCATACTTATGAAAGTTGTCAAAAATCCTATAAAATGAATGGATTAGAAAAGTGTAAAAAGAATGAGCTACATCACCCAATATGACTACTATCAACACTCTAGAGTTGAACTGAAAATATCAATGCTAATTCTAGGTTCTAAAAATAACTGACCCAGAAAATAAACAACACCCAAAATAAATAATAAATAGTGGTTCTAGAAAATAAACCTGTTATCTACATATCCCTAGACCAGGCAGGACTTGGAAAGGGAAACTTAATTTACTTTAAATAACCTACATCCTAACCTATCATATAACTTTATTCTATAAAAACCTACATCTAACCTATCATAAAGTGCTTGCTCAGCACGTGCTAAATGAAACCTATAATGCCGTGTACCTTGAGGTTGGCATAAAATCAGAGATAATGAGCCATGAGGCTTATCCTTAACCAAGTGAAGTAAACTGCTCGAACACGGGTTTAAATACCCTAACTAGGTCCAAAATAAAAACCAATGACTATCAAAGATCCTAAAGCTAAGTTAACCAATCAGAACACAGCTATCAAAAGTACTATGGAAAGACTGCCAACATGGATGACACTTCCTGTTTAAAAAGTAAAACATGTGGAATGTCAACACATGTCCTAACTTATAACAGACAAATAATAAAGGGGTTTTACGTAAGTAACAACTGAAAACAAATGATAAATAGAATAATCTGACTGAAATATCAGCAAATACTTGTAAAATATTATTTACGAAACGATGGCTATGAAATAAAAATCTAAACCACTACATTCCTCCCCCCTTAAAAAAAACAAAATTTACAATAAATTTTCGTTTTCAAATATGATATATATTAAATGAACAAAGTTAATGTTTATATCCGCCAGGAGGAAACCTCTCATCCCTAGGGTTGGAGTTGTCTGGAAGTGTGAACAATGGTTCCTGTGAAGAACGTTTCCTTGCGCTTGCAGCTAGGTCCCTAGCCTGCTTGTGAATGGCTGGTAGCGGCATCAGGTAGCCCTTGGGATCGACATATCGCGGGTTGGAAGTGTAACGCTTCCTAACACAAAACTGAAGATCCTTATGATCCTGATGGATATGACGATACATGTCATTGTTCTTGTAGAAAATTTGACAACAAAATAAACTTGGACAGTCATACATGCGCACATGTCCTTATGGAAACTCAAATAATGGGTTCTGTAACTTCCAAGTTTACGGAACAAATGAGGGCGAGATGGACAGTTCTTTACTGGGCATAGCTGACCTACCTCCGGCCACACAGTAGCCACTGCCTCCTCAGCTTCAAACTTTTGTAGTTCCAAAGGGTCCACACTTATATCTAAAGTATCCATCTATTAATTTTGGAGAAAATTGTAAAACAAAGATTAGAAAAGTATTAAAGCAGATTAATCACCATCAATGCAAGTCCTGAAGTCAATTTATCTCTATGAAAAATAACTTTTAAAATTAAAATCTTAAATTCTAAGACTTAATTTAAATAATGTCTGAATGTATGGAAAGTTAATCAATATAGTTATCTACCAAATTCAGAATCCACTGAATAAAAACCCCAAAAAATGTTATCAAGTAGTGCGCAAATACTTATAACATAATCTAAACAAGGGATGACCATGCATCACCTCCCATAGATAAACTATAAGAAAAACTTAAGTGTTGATTTCAGCACAGTACAAGGGAGATAATTTAAAGATCATCTACGGTCAGTATTAAACTATGAATACCAAGCTCTCAATGATTCATATCTATTATTACTGTTGCTGAATAAGCTGAAAGAACTGAAATATACTGTTTTGACTTCTAGATAACTATAAATCATTGCCAACTACTGTGTCTTATTAAATAAATAAAACATCTATCATTGACCTTGTATCCACTAAAGTCAAAATCAGTGCTAACTTGAATGTTATTCTCAAAAGAAAACAAATGACTACCAAAAACTAACTCATTAATAAGTAATAAAGATCTACTTCTTAAAACTAGAGTGAGATATTTCAAAAATTAAATATCACTTGTCATCACTACAAAAGGTCAACTCAAACCTTTTATATATTATATTCATATTATATATAGAATTCAAAAATAAAAATAACTAGATGCGATCTCGTTGCGAGCAACGAGTGGGTCTTCCGTCCGATTTTTGATAAGATGAGATTAGAATTTGACTGAGATTTTTGTTCAAATATCATTATAAGAATAAATTGTTAAGACGAAAATTTTGCTTCAGTAGTGTGTATTAAAATATTGATCATTAAAGAGTCATAGATTAAAGGCTTTCGGCCCGTCCTGGCCCCTATTTTGAGGGGCCAGTCCTTTTTTCTTGGTATCTTCATATAGCTCTCATGATTTTGAACATTTTTGTTCAACAACTATTCTGAAATTCTTTTTGGCTTCCGAGATATATGCAAAAGAAATATTTAGGGGCCGGCCCTTCAACTCCTTAATGGGGGCGTTTAGCAAAAATGAAAAGGTTACATACTGTTTAAAACCTTATTTTGAACATCTTTTATTCAACACTGCTTATCAAAATATTTCCCAATTTCGGGATATAGAGTGCCAAAGATTTGTCATTCTGGCCCCTTGTGACCCCTAATTATGTAACATATGAAGTGAATATTATAATATATAGTTGTAAATTGTTGAGATAAACATGTTTGCTTCAATAACGAATTGCAAAATATTGAGCATTAAAGAGTTATTCATCAAAGACTATCGGCCCCTCTCAGTCCCTATTTTGAGGGGCCAGTCCCTTTTTCTTCATATCATTTTAAAGCTCTTATGATTTTGAACATTTTTTGTTCAACAACTATTCAGAAATTCTTTTTTGTTTCCCAGATATTTGCAAAAGAAGGATTTAGGGGCCGGCCCTTAAACTCCTTATTGGGGACGTTAAGCAAAAAATAAAAGGTTGTGTATTGTTCAGAACATTATTTTGAACATCTTTTGTTCAGTATTGCATATCAAAATATTTCACACTTTTGAGATATATAGCGTTAAAGATTTTGCATTTTGGCCCCTTATGACCCCTAATTATGTAACATATAATGTGAATATCATAATATGTAGTTGTAAATCGTTAATATTAACATTTTTGCTTCAGTAATGCATTACAAAATATTGATCGTTAACGAGTTATTGATTAAAGACTTTCGGTCCCTGTCGGCCCTTATTTTGAGGGGCCAGCCCCTTTTTCTTCATACCACTTTGAAGCTCTTATGATTTTGAACAATTTTTGTTCAACAACTATTCAGAAATTCTTTTTCGTTTCCGAGATATTAGCAAAAGAAGTATTTAGGGGCCGGCCCTTTAACTCCTTAATGGTGACGTTAAAAGAAAAATGAAACGTTGCATATTGTTTAGATCATTATTTTGAACATCTTTTGTTCAATATTGCTTATCAAAATATTTCACACTTTTGAAATATAAAGCGTCAAAGATTTTACATTCTGGCCCCTAATTGCCCCTAATTATGTAACATATGATGTGAATATTATAATATATAGTTGTAAATTGTTGAGATAAACATTTTTGCTTCAGTAATGCATTACAAAATTTTGATCGTTAAAGAGCTATTGACTAAAGACTTTCGGCCCCTCTCGGCCCCTAATGTGATGAGTCAGCCCTTTTTCATTGATATCATATAAAAGATCTTGTAATTCTACACAATTTCTATTCAATATGTTTTTAGAAAATCTCCATAGTTTTAAAGATATGATAAAAAATGTCTCGAAAATTCACTCCTGATTCATGTCCTAAATTTCGACCCCTACCGAGCTTCCATACTTGGTACTTCCGGAAAATTTGAAAACCCAGGTGCAAAACTTCAACCTGTCGTCTATAATCGCTGAAAATTTGAGCGCTCTAGCGTTTGCCGTTTTTTAGTTTTTGTGTCGACAAAATGGTTATCTGAAAATCGATTAAAGGGCGATAACTTCCGACCGGAAGTGAATTTTAAGGATTTGAACAAAAAAGGATCATCTTCAGATCAAAAGGCATTATACCTGAAAATTTCATGAAAATCGATCGAACCGTTTGCGAGATATCTTCTGCACAAAAATTGTAAAGAAAAAGTGGAATAATAATAATAATAATAAAAGTGAAAAAGAAACAATACAATAATAGAAGGGTCTTCCGTTGGAGACGGAAGACCCTAACTATTTACATAGGCATTTAAAAAAAATAAAATGCCTAGATGCCTGGTCTCAAGGAGAGTAGATAACAGGGGGTTTGATTGTTCTACCCCACCTTGACTGTCTAAGGGGTTCAGGACTAGGTAAATTAAAAACAGGAGGAATAGTCTCCTCAACTTCCTCTTGATCATTAAAATCTACAGGGGTATGATCTACAGGGGGTTCAAATGACTCGTCAAGGGAAGTAACTACTGGTG